>NC_091432.1:84247829-84847829 GCF_964237555.1 Oryctolagus cuniculus
TGAATTTTTATTTACCTAGTAAACAATTTATATTTATATCTAGCTAACATTCCCTTGTGTTAAATTCTCTTCTTTTTTTTTTTTTTTTTTTTGACAGGCAGAGTGGACAGTGAGAGAGAGAGACAGAGAGAGAAAGGTCTTCCTTTTGCCGTTGGTTCACCCTCCAATGGCCGCCGCTGCAGCCGGGCGCACCGCGCTGATCCGATGGCAGGAGCCAGGATCCAGGTGCTTTTCCTGGTCTCCCATGGGGTGCAAGGCCCAAGCACCTGGGCCATCCTCCACTGCACTCCCTGGCCATAGCAGAGAGCTGGCCTGGAAGAGGGGCAACCGGGACAGAATCCGGCGCCCCAACCGGGACTAGAACCCGGTGTGCCGGCGCCGCAAGGTGGAGGATTAGCCTATTGAGCCACGGCGCCGGCCAAATTCTCTTCTTACAAAATACCTGACGTATTTCTATCTCTTGGCTGGACCTAGTCCAATACAGTTGCTCCCTAGCACTTAATGAAGGTTCATTACTAAACACTCTTAGATACGAAGTTCAGAAGTGACCTTATTTATCATACAGAACTCAGACAACTATTCTATTTGTATTCAGTTCTTTGTGCCTCCTGGGAATTGGGACACTGATTAAGAATGTAGCATATCTTTCATTGATGTTGGAGTCATAGGGAAAAATCGAGATTATGGTGCAAACAATGATGGAAATGATTTAGCATCAACTTTGATCTTACTTTTTGTGGGCCTTGGAACATGCAGGAAATGGGCAACAGAGTCCATATGAGATGAGCTTTTTAAACAAGTACAATTCAAGCAGCAATGAACTGTCGGAAAGAAATTAAACTCAAGTAGGAGAACAGCAATTCCTTGGGAGACTTCAGGACTCCAGGGAATCTCTTCAAGAAAGGAAACCAGTGGGGAACAGAGTGCAGGGTGATAAAGCCCATGGGTCCATTTTGATTAACACATGTTAGGATGTGAACAGTAATGAGTTCTACTCACAGAAGAAAGCACACTTCATGCTTCTATCCCTGGTGTAGGAGTTTTAATATCCTACCCACAAGCGGTTTTAATGAGTACATCCTGAGTACAGCCCAAATGTCTGAGGGCTTTCAATCACACAGACACCTCTGTAGCAATCTCCAAGTTGATTCAAAAGGCCAACCATAGGTCCAATGTGTCCTAAATTCTTTGAGCCATTTTCTAGCACTCTTCCAGCGATTTCCATAATTTCCTGCAGGATTTCAAATCATGAACAAGAGAACTTGATGCTTACATAGACAGAGCCAGCTCCCTGAGGTGTAACCCTAGCCCCTCTGACTGCAGTCACTGGATCCCTGTGGTCCTGGCAGAGATTGAATTCCTGCCAGGGGCTCCTTCCTACTTCAACAACTACTCAGACTGCCATAGAGATCCTGATTCTCCGGGAAAAAAAATTAGTAATAGCTTCTGGGTGAATTAACCAAGGTTTCCCCATAAATCTTCCCAATACTTCTATAATATTTCTTTCTTTCCTGTGGCCTGTGACAGCTACAAGGTTTCAGCATGTATAACTTCACAAGTCTCCCAGACATGTCTGGGCTTCTATACTAAGGGTTTTTAGGATGTCCTTGCTAATTTGAAATTTCTGCATAAATCCTGTTAAGAATTATTAAATAGGCAAATGAAAATTATGGTCTAGGGTGAAAAACTGAGATTCTTATACTGATTTTATTACCAATAAGCTCTGAAAACTTCATCAAGCTGCCTGACCTTCATCAATCACCTCACAGTTGTAAAAAGGGGGAAATAGTATTATAAAAATCCTATCTTCTTCCTTGGAAAATGGATGCTTCTAGAACTGGGGTAGGAAATATCAAGAAATGTCTGGAGCGCCTTGTAGTATAAGGAATAAAGTGTCCCCCTGAAAAATCAACTGATAAAAAACATATGTTGATGGGGGTGTCATATGTTGATGGGGGTGTGATATGTGATATGTTGATGGGGGTGTGACAAGCGACACAGGAGCCACTGAAAGGATTTCCAATGGCCAAACTTGGAACAATTTGAGCAAAATAAATAAATAAATAAACCAGTATTGGGTTATAACCCAAAGTATAAAATAAGTACTCATTAGTCCACATGAACAAATAATAAAGAACAGATGTCTGTTGCCTAAGAAATCCAAATCTGCCTGCAAAGTAGACATACTTTGCACCCCTTAGGGATGGGACGTCCTTCCCAAGACTGAGGATGGATAAAGAAGAGTGGCTTTGCAGTGTGGAGATACTTGACAAACACTGCCTCAGTCAGGGGATCAAGGCCAGTCTCCAAAGGATAAATCATGCTGCCTGGGGAGCAGGCAATGGAAATGGAACTTTACTTCAGTTTTCTTCCTCCCAAGAACAAATAGCCTTGATCAAATCCTGAGAAAACCAGACAAATTCTAAGTGAGAAGAATCCTTAAAGTTCATGATTAGTGCTCCCCCAAACTAGCAAGGTGAGAATTCTGAGAAACTGTTGCAGCCAAGAGGGATCTGAGGAGTCAGGGCATCTGACTGGGGTTCTGGGTGGGATCTCAGGGCAGAAAATATGCTAAAACCTGAACAACATGAGTAAGCTATGCATTTTAATTAATATATTATCTGTAGTATTTCATGACTGTAACAAATGTGCCATACAGTAAGATGTTAGGTGAACTTGGGTTGGAGGGGCTAAAGAAACCCTGTTTATGATTTTCTCATTTTTTTCTATAACTTAAAACAGTTTTTTAAAATAAAATTTATCTTTATATATTCAGAGGAGATTCAGAAGTCACACCCCTACACACACACACACACACACACACATACATTATCTTGCCTTCTGGAAATTCAGAAAGGCAATATGCCTTTGAAGGTAAAGAAAACAAACCTTGCCTTCTGGAAATCTGGGAAAGGCAGTGTGCCTTACTTTATTGCTTTTGAATGTAAAGAAAAACAAATACTGTTAATTTCATACCCAGTATCCATTCTTCTTTCCTTCTCCACCAACACCCAATTTTGTTAGGGATGTCATAACACCCAGCTAAGTTGCTTTCTTCCCCAGGTTCCCCTGCCTCTAGGAGAGGCTACTTCCCCACTTCTTTCTGCCCAGACCTAAGATAAAGGCCTAAAATGACGCATCCATCTTTCAAAGGAACAAGCCACCCACTGTGCCTGATGGAATGAAAATAGAGAAATGATTAGATTCCGTTTGCCTTTAAGAACCTGGCTGGCTCATCTCTCTCTAGCTCCAGATTTCTTTTCCTGTGAGGCAATGATAGTAATAACCTTCTGCAGTGAGGGAGGGGAAAGAGAGAATGGAATAAGACTATTCAGTTGTGTTCCTGTTATGTGCAACCAGTTGTGTCATCCAAAATGATATATGCTGGATTTGATCATATCAAAACAATTGGTCCATTCACTTTAGCCCAAATAAAACACCAGTCAGCACTACACCAAAAACCATTGACTAAGTAGAAGAAACAAATCTGTTGTGTTGGACAGGTATTGCATGATGTCTTGTTAGTTCAGCCTTTGGTCTATCTGTGCTATACTCTGGCCCAATAGCATGGGATGGGTTGGGAGTCAGTGTCTTAAAGAGCTTTCCTTTACTTTCATGGATTTATCAGTGGATAAAAAAAAATGCAGTAGAGAGCACCATGCAATCACTAGGCACTCCACATTTCTTCCATTTTTCTGTTCTTACAAGAGGCTTATAATACATCTGTCTTGCTTATAATGAGACTCCTTTTCTGAGGTTCCAGGAAGTTCAGAACAAAATTTATTTTGATTACATTAACCATCCTATTCCTGTAAATTGGTAATAGTCTTTTTTCCATATCATTCTTTTTTTCTATTCTAATTTTATTATCCTTTTTTTAAAGTCTTCTATTATGAACTACTTTAAAATCCTTTTACAGCATAGATGGAATATAAATACCACATTTCCATGCACACATAGTTTGGTTAAGATTACATAATAAGTTGAGATAGCTTCCGTCCTTTTTCAAGGGCTGAACAAAAATTACTATGCTGTGTGAATTCTCCTTTATACCATCTGTTCTTTCATGTTTGTAATTCAGGAGACAGGATTGTAGACTTCTCCAGAAGTGATGAAAGTGAGATGGTTGGATGGTTCCCCACAGAGCTGAGCTCCAAGATTTTTTGTGTGATTTTTCTAGAGAACAAACGTGCACCAATGTCATTAAATGGCATTTATTTTCCCAACTCAGGAATAAATCGACTACAACACTATTTTTTGATAACAAAACTGTCAAATATGGTTTCAAGTTTCTTTTGGTCTCTTTTCTATGTTTCTTTTTTATTAGTATTCACTGTTTTGCTCTTTAAAACTGAAAATCAAACCTTGATAATATCTGAGACCCTTGACATAGCCAACTAACTTTAAAAAATATAAGAGAAGTAAAAAGAAATATTTCCACAAGAAACCCAAAGGTACTTAATGCTAATATTAAATCATCTCCATTTTCCTTCTTATAGAAAGTTAATGTTTCAGTTTTCCACTAATATAAGAGCTATTTTTTTTCGCTGCTAGCATTTGTGTTAAAAACTTTACATCCACAATCCATTTAATTCCTATACTAAGCCCATGAAGTATTAAAAAAGAGTAAAATAATGTCTTTGAAGGAGTAAAATACACAATCTAAAACAGGAATGTGCCTTTCAGAAGGAACCATCTATGTCCTCGTGAAGGCTCTTGGTGTACACAGGCTCTGCTATAAAGACCTTATTCAGGGCTGACCAAGCAGCTGAATTCAAAGTTGGAAATCCAAAGTTAGAAATCTTGAACCCACTTTCTGACACCAGTGGGATCAAATTGGTTATACCATTTTCTCTGCCAAGTTAACACTTAACTGTCATGGCATCCTCCTGCTTAAGGTGAACTGAAGAAAACTTTTGCGTTGTTGAACTGTTTTATAGGGGCAGGCATTGTGGTCCAGTGGGCCATGCCGCTAGCTGGGATGCTCAGATACCATATCAGACTCCCTGGGATTGAATCCTACTTCTGCTTCCCATACAGCTTCCTGTTAATGTATACACTAGGGGCCAGCAGATGATAGCCAAATTACTTGGATTCCTGCCGCCCACAAGGTAGACCTGAATGAAGTTCTAGGCTCCTGGCTTTGGCCTGGCCCAAAATGGCTGTTGTTCATTTGGAGAATGAACCTATGGATGGAAAATCAAAATCTCTCTCTTTCTCTCTTTCTCCCCCACCATTATTCTGCCTTCCAAGTAAATAAGCTTAAAAATTGTGTTATTAAAAAATCTTCCCTTGTCCATGATTGACTAGCTGTCATGATTTTTAGAACATGTTTTCATTAATACAGAATGTCATTAATAAGCTGTGTATATTACCAATGATTTCAGTTGTAGCTAAACGTTAAGTTAATATATTGAGCATTCTTTTTTTTCTTTTGACTGTTTCTAATGTTATCTTTTATTTCCTGCCTGAAGCAGGAAAACCTGTCTCTGGCTAAAAGAGAAAAAAATTATATTTTAAAGACTTGATCATCTATCAAATTGAATAATGGCAATGAATAATAACTCTGAGAGCTGACATTTAAGTTAGGTCTGTTTTAATGATGTAAATACATTAATTCATTTAATTCTCACAACGACCATAGGAGTGAATTGCTACTATAATCCCCATTATATGCATGAAGTAACCAAGGCACAAAGATGTGCTTAAATATCTTTTCCAAGATAATAGATAAAGGAGTGAAACTTCAAAGGGTGTGGATCTATAACCTGTTTACTCTTAGCACAATGATATACAACTTACACTAATTAATTACATTCATTTCCACCAGCAATGACTACCTAGAAAATATTGCAATAGCAACCAAAACTATATAAGGATTGAAGTAAGAAAACAAATCACAAAACACCTGTGGAGAAAGTGTCTTGAGGTTAATTCTACTTAAAAAATGAAAGGGGGCCAGTATTGTGGCACAGCAGCTAAAGATGCCACTTGCAATATTGGCGTCACATGTAAGTAAGAGTGATGGTTTGAGCCCTAGCTGCTCCACTTCCAATCCAGCTTCCTGCTAATGAGCCCAAGAAGGCATTGGGTGATAGCCCAGGTACTTGGATTCCTGATACCCACATGAGAGATCTAAATGGTATCCCTGGCTCTTGGCTTCAGCCTGGCCCAGCCCTGGCTATTGCAAGCATTTGAGGAGTGAACTAGCAGATCGAAGGCATCTCTCTCTCCTTCTCTTCCCCCCTCACTGTCACTCTGTATCTCAAATAAATAAATTTTAAGGAAAAAAGAAAAGATAATGCTCGATAATACTAGCTGTCACTATTTTTTTGTGTAGGACTTAGCCTTTATTTATTGGTAATATGACCTTGCACAAGATTAAATTTGTATGAACTTCAATTTCCTCATCCATAAGGATCTAATGAATAGCAAATACCTTAGTGTTGCTATGAGAATTAGGTGAGATAATGAGGAAAATCATACAGTGTCTAGGACCTGGCAAATGGGAGCAAGTCTACTGAGATTGATTACCCTTCTTCTCAAGGAAAAGACAGTGTATTACTTTTCTTATAAGTCTGTTAATCTAGTGATCCCCACATTTGGCAATTTCAGGCACCCACATGTTTCCTCTTTGTCCGCGTACTGATGTCCCAGGGCTGCCACTGCAAAGTGTTACAAACTGGGCCACTTGGTAACAGACATCTGTAGTCTCCCAGTCCTGAAGCACAGGAGTCTGGAGTCAAGGTGTTGGCAGGGTTGGCTCCTTCTGAAGCCTGTGAGGGAGCATTTGCTCCATGCTTCTCTCCTGGCTTCCCATAGCCCTGGGCACTCCTTAACTTGTGGGTGGCTTTCTCCCTGTGTCTTCACATAGTCATCCTCTCACCTGTATCTGTCTCTATGTCCAAATTTCCCCTTTTAATAAAAAAAAAGCCCTCATATTGGAATAGGGCCCTTCCTAGTAATCCCACTGCAATTTGATTACCTCTATAAAGTCCCCATTTCCAAATATGGTTACATTCTGAGGTCCTAAGGATTAGGTCTTCAACTTCTTATTTGGAGAGGACACATCTCAACTCACAACAGTTTGATTGTTTTTTTTAAAAAAATGACACATGATGATTAGTCACCAGATTTTTTATCTTTTGCCAAGCCAGATCTTAAAAACAAAATAACTGCCACCTCTGAAGTCTACCATTGCATGCAAATAATTTTTAATGCTTAAAAACAGGAGAATTGTATTGCCGCAGAGCAGCAGGCTTCTCACCATGCGTTCTGCAAAAAGTGCCTTGGGTGGAAGTGGAGGAGACAGAGCTGCTTTGGGTTCTGGGCCATTCTTCCACTAAGATCAGATAGTCTCTGTTTTTTATTTATTCCACACCCTGGGAGTTCTGAGAAAGATTTTATAAGAAAATCAGGGTATATCTTACAAAACCAGCCAGAAAACACCCTGAATGCCAACTGCTCTAGGGTACCTGCATGAAGCTCACTAAATTCTCCTTGAGTCATTTGTCTCATATCCTTACTTTATGCTATTTCTGTCTTAGTATACCAAAAGAAAATTTTCCTTTTAATGTGCTTGTCAGTGCATCTACTACATCAGCACACCTTACTCTGTCCTCTCATTCCACTGTGGCCAAATTCTTCCAATGAAGAAGCTTCGGGTTACTTCAGTTTACCTCTTGGATGACTTTCAGAGGGCAGAGTTTAAGTTTATTCTGGATGGTTTCTAAACTGTTGTTTCTAGGCCATCTCCAAAATGGAGAATAAGGGCTCCATTGTCAGATTTTCTGTATGAAAGAAAGCATTCATGGCCGGCACCGCAACTCACTTGGCTAATCCTCCATCTGCGGCGCTGGTTCCCTAGGTCTAGTCCTGGTTGGGGCGCCAGATTCTGTCCTGGTTGCTCCTCTTCCAGTCCAGCTCTCTACTGTGGCCCAGGAAGGATCCATGCTTGGGTCCTACACCCGCATAGGAGACCAGGAGGAAGCACCTGGCTCCTGGCTTCGGATTGGCGCAGCGCGCCAGATGTAGCAGCCATTTGGGGGGTGAACCAATGGAAGGAAGACCTTTCTCTCTGTCTCTCTCTTTCTCACTGTCTAACTCTGCCTGTCAAAAAAAAAAAAAAAAAAAAAAAAAAAAGAAAGAAAGCATTCATTGACCTGTTCACCTCTTACTACTTTGTATCTCTCTTTCTCTCTTTGTACTTTTGTGCTTTGCTTATTTAGACTGTGTGTCTGTGTCTTCCAAAATCCACATGCTGAAATCTTAAACCTCAGTCCATGGGACTAGGCATAGGGTCTCTAGGAGATGTTAGGTCATAAGCATGGAGCCCTCATAAATGGTACAGGTCCCCTTATAAGAAGAGGCACCAGGGTACACTTCCCCCACCCCCACACACAACCACCCTTTTCTGCTAAGATTCAATGAGAAACTGACCATCTGCCAAGCAGGAAATGGGCCAGACAGTGGATCTCTGAAGTTTCCAGCCTCCAAAACTGTGAGAAATGAATGTTCATTACTGAGGCCACCCAGTCTATGTTACAGTAGCTGGAAATAATGGGCTTTAAACTCTCCAGAAAAAAAAGTGCTGCCAAATGACCACCCCATTCAACTATCATTTCAGACTGATATCATCAGACTGTCTCAATCATTCACCTTCAAAATGCATGGCCATTCCCTTCTCCCCACTTAATTTTCTTCTTTCTGCTGATTACTATTTTTCATTTGTGAGCCATGTAAGTACTTCACCCGAAGAAAAGATCTGCTACTTGAGGCTGGCTTAAGACATCTATTTCCTATCCTTTGATATTAGTGATATTACTGGTTTGACTATACAGAAGGCATATTTTATTTTTTTAAGAAAAGTATTTATTTGAAAAACTGAGAAATGGGGAAAACAGAGAGAGAAAGAGAGAAAGAGAGAAAGAGAGAGAGAGAGAAAGAGAGAGAGAGAGAGAGAGAGAGAGAGAGATTGAGTGCTGGGCTAGGGCAAAGCCAAGAGCCAGGAATTCCATCTGGGCCTCCCACGTGGATGTTAGGAACCCAAGTACTTTGGCCCTTATCTTCTGCCTCCCAGGTGCATTAGCAGAAAGTTGGATTGGAAGTAGAGGAGCTGGGACTGGAATCAGTGTTCTGACATGGGATATGGGCATTCTCAAGTGGTGACTTAACCTACTATACGATAATGCAGTACTCTATTTATGTGGCATTTAATTAAGAAATAAAGTGTAATGAGATGTGGTTTATAGGATTCATTAACCATGCTTCAGAGAATCTAGTTGGTCATCTGATATGTGTTTTCATCTCAAAGTACATGTTTTTTTTAACAAACTCTAGACTTAGAAGATATTTGCCAAATTATTTTCCTTTTTCTCTAATCTAAAATTCTTAATTAAATAGTAATTCACTAAATGCATACATCCTTAAATAAAATGCCAACTTTTTCTAGGTTCAGAATGTAGGCATGCTTCAGACTTAAGGTTTCATATGTCATAAATGTAAAGCAAGGTTTGTGTTATACTGAATTATGTGTCTGGACTTGGTTTGAAATTTGAGTTTGAATATTGGCTTCAACATATACTTTTTTTTATCTTTAGGGACACATTTAGATTCTGAGTCCCATTTACATTGCATAAAAAAATGATCATCTCTATCAGTCCATTTTTCATTATTATAATGAAATACCTAAGGCAGGCTACTTTATAAATAAAAAAAGGCTGCGGCCAGCATTGTGGCACAGTGGATTAAGCTGTCACCCACAATTCCAACATCCCATGTGAGTGCTGGTTCAAGTTCTGGCTGCTCCACTTCCTATCTGATAAGAAGAGATACTACACTTGATCTTAGCCAAAAGACCAAGAAGCAATGCCACTTCCAATCTAGCTCCCTGCTAACAGCCTGGAGAAAGCAGCAGAAGATGGCCCAAGTGTTTGGGCCCCTGTGATCCATGTGAGAGACCTGAAAAAAATTTCCTGGCTTTGGCCTGGCCCAGCCCCAGACACTGAAGCCATCTGGAGAGTGAACCAGTGGTTGGAAGATAACTCTCACCCTCTTACTATCTCTCTCCCCCTCTCACACTCTCCCTCTCTAACTTTAAAATAAATAACTAAATCTTCAAACATAGAAAGAAGAGAAGAGAAAAAAAAGAGAAACGTGAAGTGGCTTCTTTTGGCTCTTATTCTAAAAGCTCTAGGTACAGGGGCCTCATCTGGCGATGGCCCTGTTGCTGGCACAGTCTCAAGGAAACACAAGCATCAGGTGGGAAGAGACAAAAGATGCACACATCTATGTTGTAGGCCTGGCCTGTCTTCCTCTTCTCATAAAGACACGAGGATTCAGGCATGACTTCCTAATGGCCTTATCTACTCCGATCACTTTGCCAAAGCCCAGCCTCCAAACACCAGAGCCAATCAAAATTTTCCCCCTATCAGTACTTCATAGTGGGGATTGTATCTCAACACATGAAACCTTGGGGACAGTCAAACCATAACACTCTCCTATAAAGCTGTCGTGTAAATTAAAATATACACAAAACTGAACCTAAAACAAATCATAGACTTGAAAGGGTCATAGAGCTAAACTACAAAACTCTTAGGACTCTAACATAAAACTCAAAACATAATTTTTTTCTGTTATGTTTCAATAATACCATTGAAAGACAACTGACAGAATGGGAAGAAATATGTGCAAATCATAACTCTAATTAGGGATTCATATCCAGAATAATGAATTCTTGCAACTAGAGAAATGAAAAATATAGATCTGAAAATCCTTGTACATGGATGTCCACAGCTGTATGATTTTAAAAAGCCAAAAATTGAAAACCAATTGAATGGGTAAAAAATATGGTATATCCATGCAATGGAATATTATTCAGTCCTAACAATGAGTGAAGTATTGATACATGCTACAGTATGGATGAATCTTGAAATCACTACTCTAAGTGAAAGAAATACATCACAACCAGGTATCATTAGATTCAATTCATATGAAATATAAGGAAGAGGTATATTTATGCAGAGAAATTATAACAGTAACTGTCAGTGGCAGCATGAAGGACAAGGGAGTGGTGGGAATGGGCAGTGATGCCTTAATAATTTGAAGTCCTTGGGGCCAGCATTGTGCTATTAGGGTAAAGCCGCTGTCTGTGACACTGGCATTCCATGCAGGCACCAGTTCATGTTTTGGATGCTCAACTTTTAATATAGCTCCCTGCTAATGGCTTAGGAAAAGTACTTGGGGCCCTGCCACCCACATAGGAGACCTGGATGAAATTCCAGACTCCTAGCTTTGGCCTGGTCCCGCAATGGCTGTAGCAGCCATCTGTGGAGTAACCAGCTTATGAAACATCTCTCTGTCTCTCCCTACCCCTCTCTGTAACTATGATTTTCAAAACAAATAAATCTTAAGAAAAAAGGGGTACAGGGCTCTGGCTCAGTCCTGCCTGTGAATGACTTTCCCAGAATACTTAATTGAAGCAGTCAATAACAAACTAGTGCCCATCTTGCAATAAATGGGAACAGTTTGGTTTCCACCAAGGAAAGTTTCCAGTGTAGTACATGGGGACTCACTCTTCATAGTAGTACAATGCCAGTTTTAAGGAATATAAAGTTAATTCATAACTTGGGGGAAATTTAAAACTTTGCAGCTGGTCAGACTTCCCAGGGATTCACATGGGTAGAGGCCACCCTCTGACAAATTGATGAAAACATTCACATGGAGCAAAAACAAGGCAGAATCATGCCATTCTCTACCCCCTCTTTGCCCACGTTAGGGGCCTGTGCGCAGGGCTACACAAAACTGAATGTTGCATTTATTTTTCCTCTGCTCTTCACTACAAAGGGGGCTGATAGTTCCACTTCTCTAGACATGGTCGCCAAATACCTTAGGGAAATTGCTCCGAGGAAAAGAACACATGTTGCATTTGTAGGAATGGCTCATGGCTGGTTTGCAGGCATCTGACATAGATAGAAAGCTTGGCTATTCCAAGATTTCCTAATCTTTACATTTCTTTTAGTGGCTCTCTAAATCAAGTAAGAAATTTTAAAAAAAATATGAAATGTCTTCATGTAAGGATGAAAATGTTCTAAAATTACAATGTGATTATGGTTTCACAACCTGTGAATATAGTGAAACAACTTTACATAGACAAATTTTATATACATATCTCAAAAATTGATTTTTAAGTCAATTATGTTAGCATTTTTAAAGGCTTTAGCAGACTGTAAAGGATGTAATGGGCACATAATAAGTTTGAAATCCTTTCCTCTGGACTGCCATAAGCTTTGTTGCCTTTATGAATCTTGTGTACTTCTTTTCTCCTTCATTAGTTCCAATTCTTGTCATTATGTTCTTTTTCCTATTTCCTTTAGACTTAATGGCAATTCTTTTATAAACCTTTTAAATTAATCCTAAGCTCATTAATTTTCAGTTTTTCTTCTATTCAAACACATGCACTGAAGAACAAACATTCTTTAAGCATTGCTTTAGGTACATCCCAATGTTTCAACATATACAAGAGGGCTTCAAAAAGTTCATGGAAAAATGAATATTATGAAAAAACTATGCATGGATTTCAAAATTTTCTACTAAAATAAACATCATTGCATTACATTTTCCCACTAATTTGTTTGAAGCTCCTTTGCACTATTTTTATCATGTATTTAAAAATTCTCCCTTTGATACCATCTTAAAAATTGATAGATTTAGGCCAGCGCCGCAGCTCACTAGGCTAATCCTCTGCCTGCGGCGCCAGCACACCAGGTTCTAGGACCAGTCGGGGCGCCAGATTCTGTCCCAGTCACACCTCTTCCTGTCCAGCTCTCTGCTGTGGCCAGGGAGTTCAGTAGAGGATGGCCCAAGTGCTTGGGCCCTGCACCCGCATGGGAGACCAGGATAAGCACCTGGCTCCTGCCTTCAGATCAGCGTGGTGCGCTGGCCACAGCGGCCATTGAGGGCTGAACCACAGAAAAGGAAGACCTTTCTCTCTGTCTCTGTCTCTGTCTCTGTCTCTCTCTCTCACTGTCCACTCTGCCTGTCAAAAAATTTTTTTAAAAATTGATATATTTATTAATTTCAGAACACAAATTAGTATCCTCATTTGATTGTTTTTTCTTGGTGATTAGAGTTTAATTGCACTGTGGTAAAAAAAAAAAATCTGTACAATTTCTTTTCTTTGAAGTTTGCTATAATTTGCTTTATGACCCATACAAAGTAGGGGGCTGTTTTTCATCTGCCAATGTCCATTTGGCTATTTATATCATTCACATGACATTAAAAAAAAGCTATCTCCTTAAAAATTATAATGCCTTAGATTTTTTTGAATTTTGAGTTCTACCTGTGGTTGCCTTGGCAGGGTCTGATCCAGTGATTTTGCAATTCTTCTATGGCCCATGGGCCTGACTTTACCACCCCTGTAATACTGCAACTAGACAGTAAAATGTTCAGATATGTCCAACAAGCCAAGCTGATTATGTTCTTTAATCATCTACAGTCTTAACCTAGTGTGTATTACTGAGAAAGGTACATTGAATCTTCTACTCCCATTGCTAATTTGTCAGTTTCTCCTTATGATTCTGTGATTGCTTTAAATATTTTGAATCCAGGTTATTTCTTCCACACCACTTTAGAACTGCTTAACTATCCCAGTAAGCCTAACCTTCTACCATTATGAAGTGCCTCTCTCATATCTAGGAATGCTTTCAGCCTTAAAATCTATTTTGTCTGATCTAGTATAGGTGTAGCCATATCTTTTTCTCTCCTTTTACACTAAGTATTTTGTATGCATGTACTTACGATGTGTCACATCTAACCAACAAGCATTTGGCTTTTGCTTTTTAAGGTCTTAACTTTTTGCTTTTTAATCAAATAATTATGTTACTTTCATTAAATGCACCTGATATATTTATATCTAATAGTCATTTGTATACACATATGCATGTACTTCCTATTTGTAGTATTCTACACTCCTTTTTAAAATTTTGTTGGGGAGGCATCTTTTTAATAAAATTTTTGGTTCTTTACATTTATTTGGAAATAAGATTTTACTAGTCCCTTAGAATGATAATATAAAGTAATGAATTATCAAAATCAAGTATTAATACTTTTACCAACTTCCCCCTATAAATCAACTTCAGACATGAACTTTTATCTACCCTCCCCCAGCATGCATGCTTCTGCGAATGTGTATGCTATGTTGTATTTAAACTCCCTCTGCCTTCTACATTTTGTTCCTCCCTTCTTTCTTCTTTTCCCCCTTTCTGTCTCCTCTCCACTAACATGCATCAATTTCACAATATGTCATTGTTATTATTGTCTCAGAGAAGCAATATTCCTTTGGACTTACATATCAATTTGCTTTTTCTATTGTTCATCTATCCTAGTATCTGCAAACATGGATAATTTCTTTTTCCTGAGGAATGGACCTTGATGTTTCCTTTAGAGTATAATGGTGATGAAGTCTCTCCATTTTGTGAAATGTCTTTGTTTCATTCCCTTCCCTGGAGGGAAGTTTTCTTAGGTACAGAACTCCAGACTGACAATTACTCTACTTCTGCAAAAATTCTGTATTTTAACTTTCACTATTTTGGTTGAAAAGTCAGCGTTCAATCAAATGGTTGCTCCTTTGAAGGCTTTTTCTATCTCCTTTTTTATTTTCCTCTATGCTTTTCATCACTTATTTTTTGAGGTATTTTTTATTTATCAGACTTGAATTTGTAGAACCCTTTTTTATTCTGGGAATTGAAGTCAATAATCTATTTAGGAAATTCACAGCCATAACCACTTCATATACTGCATCCTTGTTTGGTCCCTCACTCACTTATCTGCAAATGCCTTTGAGCAGTGAGCATAGCTTCTGCTCTCTCATGCTCTTTTTTGTGTTTATCATCATTTTCTTCCACATACATCATTCTGTATCTTTTCCTCTCTCCAATATTCTAGTTCTTTAATTTTCCATCACCTGCATCTAATCTACTATAAGTAAAACCACTAATTTATTTTAATTGTATAAGCCCCAAATTTCGTTTGCTTCCTTTACAGTATTTTTCAGTTCTTACTTTTTACTTATTGACTGTCCAGTTCTTTAATGAAAGTTTGCATCTTCTCAACTACTTTCTCCATTTCTCCCTCATACACACAGATACGTTGTTTCTTTTTAAATTCCCATCAGAGGGCTGGGCCTAATTCTTGTTTCCAATACAGGAAGAAATTCAAGAATGAGACATAAGCAATGGTAGAGGAATAGAATTTTTTTGCAAAGTGGAAGTACACACTGGAGAGGGAGTATGCGCATGCTCAATAGTGAACCACACCCAGTGAGGCCCAGGGGTATCCTTTTTATATGATCTTGAAAGAGTGGAGGATTTGAACATTCATTAGGGGTGGGATTTGGAGTGGGATTTAAGTATTGTCCATTTTCTTGCATTTTTAGGAAGTCCCTGAAGTATCATGGCAGCAGATGCATGGGAGTGTCAGCTCTGGTAATTTCAATATTATAAGTGGCCATGGGTCATCACGTGGACATGCTCAGCAGCCATGTTGGGTGTTTTCAGCGGGTGCTGGTTCTGCAGGGTGGTTGTGTGGAAACAGCCATTCTCTGCAATACAAAGTTGGGAGTAAATTATATGGGCTTGTAGGGAGGGATTGGTTAAATCAGCTCTCCCCTTGCTAGACACTTCCTTGCCTATATCACTTTCAAAAGTTTATGTCACTTTTTTTTAGTTTCCCATCCTTTCCTGAAAATTTCAAATTTCAATGCTGTAAGCATAATCATCACAGTTCAGTGTTAAACGTTGTGTCTGTCTATTGGCTGTTGTTTCTGCTCATATTTGTTCCTAGTGTTGCATGTCCACAATTGCTTGATTGTCACTGATTAGGTGCCTTGCACAGAATATGCAGAAATTCTTGAGTAATAATGTTTTAGTTTATTCTAAAGGCAGAGCAATGGGAAGAGGGGAAGGAGGGATAGAGGGAGAGGGGCCGAGGGGGGAGCGGGGGAGAGGGATCTTCCATTCACTGGTTCACTGTCCAAATACCCACAACAGTAGGAATTAGGCCAGGACAAATTGAGGAATACCATTAGGATGTATCATTAGCAGAAAGCTGGATTGGAAGCAGAGTTGGGACTCAAACCCAGAGATTCTGATATGGGACTCAGGTATCCCATGTGATGGCTTAGCTGCTGCACCACTATACCTGCCTCTTGAGTAATCATTTAAAGCCTGTAATGGATGTATCTTCCTCCAGAGAGGATTTTTGTTCAATTTTGCCATTTCAAATAAGATTTGTAATCAAGATCACTTTCTTTTTTACTGAAAAATGAAATTTTTATGACTCTTGTTGACTGGAGCCAATGTTAAGAATTGGTATTATTCAATATAAAATAGTACACTGAAATAATAATTAGTATATTAGGAAGCTCGTATATGCTAACTGGTAACAGTGGTGGCTTTCTAAATTCTTACAAAGTCTGAACATTGTATAGTCAAAAGAAAGCACTGGTATTGGTGAATATGCTCTATCCACAGCAGTCATAAAAAAGAAAATATTTACAGAATCACAATCATCAAGAGAATTTTACTGGTATTGGTGGTAAAGGTAAGGAGAGAAGAAAGAGTGAAGAGGAAGTGTGCATTCGTTTTAAAAGTGGGAAAAGGTAATGAAAAGAAAACACGGCAAAGTCAGAGGTTTGTTCTTCAGTTTGTTCTTCAGAGAGCAAGATGGGTATTTTAAAAGCCAATGTAGGTGAACATCCATCAATAATGCACATTATTTTACTTTATACTTTAATTATACAAGTAGAAAAGTCATGCTTATTAGCAGTTTAAAGCGTAAAGGAAACATCCAGATTTCTGAGTATGAAGGTACATATCTCACATTAATTTAAGTCTACATAAGGTAGACCCTGTATACTGATTCGTTGAAATTTGCTTTCTGCTTTTCTGCAAAAAGCTTTCACACTTCCATCAAGCACATCAGAAGAATAATTTGGGGGGGGGGTCACAATTTTTTTTTGTCACTTGTGATTTCCTCTGAATGAAAGGAATCTGCAGGCTAACAAGCAGATTCTCATCTGCCAAGCTGGTCTGCATGCACACTGTTCATGTGAGGAGCCCAGGATCTAGTCCACACCACTTGAGGGCCATTATTTTCCATGGAGCTTGATACCATCTCTATCAGTGAGTTCCGGAGGGGTCCACAGCATGAGAGCCATTAAATATGGGTCCTTAATACAGTTTTGTGGGTTAAGATGTCCTTGATCACTCAAATGACTTATAATTGGTTTGCAATCCCTGCAAGAATTGGTTCACTTCTGATTTGTCCTTATATCTGTGAGATTTTCCTAAGTGGATTTAAAAATTGAGACAAACCTTTTTCAGTCAAGGAAATAACATAAAACCTAAAAGCTCATATTTCCAACAATGTGGAAAACACTATTCTCTCTCGCCAGAAGATGAGGCTGACACGAAGTCAGAAACAAAGAAAACAGCTAATTTTTACGTGGGGAGCTTCCTTTGTACCTGTTTAATCCCTGTCTACATCAGCACATTCATTCTCACCACAACCTTGACAGTGAAAGCAAGTTCTGTTGTTTGAACCCCTGGCTCTTGTTGTTCCTAAGACCCAGCCAAACTGCTGTTTTTCTTCCAACAGTCAGAGACACTGAAATATGATGCTTCTCACCTTGCAGTCTCTGTCTGCTCAGGTTTTATAAGCTGATTCACGAGTGACCTCCTCATGTCCCTTGATCCAGCTCCAGGTCTTAGGACTGCCAGGCCTGTCCTTTCTGTAAATAATGGTATTGCTTGCGAATTTTCTTCATTCTATCCATCAAACTAGCTGCTACTGACTGACATCAACTGCTGCAAATATTTTCTCAGGTAGATTGCTAAACCTCCACAGCACACAAAAGACTTCCTTAACAGTTCAACAGTCCATATCACACCATTCTGTCAGAAAGGATTTTGATTTTACAGTGCACAATAGTATGGCCTGGACATGGCTTGGTGTGTCCCCTGAGGGTTCATGTGTTTAAATGTATTCCCCACTGTGAAGTGTTAAGAGGATGAGGGGCAGACATCTGGCACAGCAGTTAAGATGCTGGTTGGCACACTCACATCTATATCAAAGTGCCTGAGTTCAAGTCCTGGCTTCACCTTCCCATTCTGGATTCCTGCTAACACCCTGCAATGCAGCAGGTGATGGCTTCAGTACTTGGGTCCCTGCCACCCATATGGGAGACCTAGATGGAGTTGCCAGCTCCCAGCTTCAGCTTGGCCCAACCCTGGCTGTTGTGGGCCTCCAGGGAGTGAACCAGTGTATGAGAGATCTCTTGTTCTTGCTCTCTCGCTCTCTCTCTTGTTCCTTCTCTGTTTCTCTCCCTCCCTTGCTCTCCCCATCTTCCCTCCCATCTCCTTCATCCTTTCTCCCATAAATAGTATTTTAAGAAATTTTTCATAAAAAGGCTGGACACTGAATCTGACTATGGAGTTTGAAGGTGGGACCTTTGGAGGTGATTAGGATTATATAAGGTCACCAGGGCAGGGCTCCTATAACCATAGGGTGATTTTACAAAAAGGAAAGAGGACAGAGGAGATGCACATGCATGCTCCCTGTCTCTGCCATGTGATGTGTCAGCAAGAAGGCCATTACCATGGCTGAGAGGGTAAGATGCCATCTGGAACACCCATGCCCCTTATCAGAGTGCCTGAATTTGAGTCAATGTGCTTCACTCCCAGTTCCAGCCTCCTGCTTCTGTGTACCCTGACAGGCATTGGTGGTAGTTGAAGTAGTTTGTTCGCTGCCACACCTGGGAGATATGGACTGAGTTACTGTCTCCTGGCTTTTACATGGTCCAGCTTCAGCTGTTCTGGGCACTTGGAAAGGGAACTGGCAGATAGGAGCTTTGTGCATGTCTGTGTCTGTGTCTGTGTGTCTCTATCTGCCTCTCTTGTCTGTTGCTCTCTCTCTGTCTATCCTATGCCTCTAAAATAAATTCATAAGTCAATTTTTAAAAAGGAAGACACCACCAGATGCAGCCACTTGACTCTTGACTCCCAAAACTCTTCTTTATAAAGTTACTGAGCACCAGATATTTTGTTATAGTAATTACAGTAATTAAAGCCAGAATATTATACATGAAGAGCATTACATTAACCATAAATGAAATTAAAAAGAAGCCCCTCACAGACCCACTACCTTAACAGCTCTTGCATTTTCTTTGTAACTCTTACTCATGTTTTAAAAACCATGACTGCCATCATCCTGTAGACACACTGTTAAGTACACTTTATAATTCATTGATATTTCTCAAGGTACCAATTAGGACCTCCCAGGGAAAGAGAAAATGGGGCAGACATAGGAACTGCTCCTTGTATCAGGGAAACTGAAAGTAGGAAGAAAGATGAAGCCTCCAATGAAACTAAGAATTTCTGAGTCTCTGTCAGGAGTCTCTTACTTTACATGGTATGGTCTTCAGTCTGCTCCCAAAAGGGTCAAATCTTTGACTTACTTGAATTAGCATTATTTTCTCTCCATTTCATTTTTTGGAGCAATGCATAATTATTTTATTATTTCTATTTAAAAATGAAATCATTACCATTTATAAACTAGCATTCAGAAGATTACATAATTCACATTTGTTGTGAATAGCAAAATGGGTATCTGAGCCCTGGAATAAAAGACAAAAAGGCACTGTTGAATCATTATCACATCCTTTGCTCCATAGCGGATTCTTTCACCCCACATATGGGATTGTCAGACTTGACAAACAGAAATACACGTCACCAAGTTATATGCATGTACCCACGCCCCTGCGTGCCCCAGTCAGCCCTTCCTTTCCCTTCCATAATATTTATTACCATACAGAGCAGGAGTTGTGATTTGTCACAACCTCCCTAAGGCACAAACTGACTCAAAGCAGAGGTGAGTGTCGGGCACTGGAGGCCAAAGCTCCTCCAAAGGCTGCCTTCCCAAGGTTCAGGCCAGAATATTGCCACACACTTGGCATGATCCTGTCCTGACTGCTGAGGTCACATTATGAATGTCTTTGCTCCAGAGAAATAGAATCCCACATTGTTTTTTCTTCTGTCCTGGGAATGCAAATCAGCCAATGCCAACAGCACTGATGGTAGTGAGCCCAGTGTTCTTTCCCCACCTCACTGTCAACCAAGTTGTCCAAAGTCCAGGAAAAAGCTACTCAGCCGATAGAAGGGCTCATACTTACTGGGGCCCTGTTAAAGATCTGGCTCCCAAAAATAATTATTTCACTCCCTCTTTATCTAGTAACTACACTTAGGTCTATAAAGGAACGTTTGTAAAACTCACAGGCAACAATAGTCTACCTGCATGCACTGTTTCACTAAATCACTGCTACATCTATGATCTCATTGAGCCTCACGGCACCCATGGCTCCTGCCCTTGTGCTTGCAGCACAGCTGTCCTCCACTCCTACCCTTTGCAGCCCCTGTCCTTGATGAAACTGACCTCACCATCAGGCCTCAGTCTGGATAACTAGAGCCGAGCTGTACACAACTGCCTTTACTGTAGTCATTTTCCTGAGAATTTGCACATGATCTAACATAGACCAATCAGGATTCCTAACACAAAGCCACCCTTTTCGCTAATCAGTCTTAAATTAGAAGTCAGGCAACTTTCAATCTTCTGGGACCTAACAGTAAGTGGAATTATCGCTCCAGGAAGCAAAGAAGAAAATAGTGCAAACAAAGTACCATCACACTATGGAGTGGGTGGATCAACCGTGCAGATGCCTACTCTTCTGCTGCATTTCTCAGGCTCCCAGACCAACACAGCCCTTCTCCTGTGAATTCTACTTTGGCTTGCATTTCCTGTTGAGTTCAATTAAAGACACAGAAAACCACCAGCAAATATTCCAGTGAGCAGTATGATAGTGGCCATTCCAAAGTTGCTAGCAAATGGGCATGGTGCCACTGATATGTAATGTGCAACCTGTACAACTACACTGAGTGAGCCATGGAGTAGAGCAAGTATTTTTAAGCTGTATTTGAAAAGCAAATATAATTTTTCTATTTACACTGTTGGTGTACCTGAGAGCTTTGAAAGGAAAGATTGATACAAATTATGTCCCCATGTCCGCTGATTATTCATTCCCTCAATCACTTACAATCACTTATCAATATATGCAAATGAGCAAGGTAGTTGTCTTCACACTTAAGTGGAGACTAATAAGAAATGCATCAGATCGACATTCTTTCAAGATGGCGGAATAGTGAGGGCACGCACCGATAGTCCGGGAAAATTTAGTTTAATAAAAGTGGAGTTACAGTAGCCTCAGAAAAAGGATCAGGAAAAAATTGCAGAGGAAACTCTTCCAGATCTAGTGGCTGTGACTCAGAGGACCTACGGGGAGAGCAAGGTGGCCCACTGCATGGAAGCCGAGCCACGGGAGCCGCAGGGTCTGCACGCCAGTGCTGGAAGGGGAGTGGATGTGACACAGACACCAGCGGGGAGAGCAGGGACGCCCAGAGCTCCGAGTCCACACATCGGCACTGGAAGGGGAGGTGAGCTCAGTAACCCAAGACATTGGCGGGGAAACGGCAGACAGAATCTAGAGGGAAGCAGGCTTGAGGTGGGAAAGTTCACCAGACTGACTACAGGAGAGAAGGAAAAAAAAAAAAAGGTGGAGGGGTACTGGTACAGACGAGTTTCTCTCTCTGCCAACCTCACAAAGGCAAGCAAGAGACAAAGAGCAGGCCCCACTCTGGATATACATAACAAAAGGGGAGAGCAAAGGAACAGAGGCACTACAATTCAGTAGCCTAGGCAACCCAGTGGGAGTCTGTGGGAGAAACTGAGCCCGCACAGACTCTTTGGGTAGAAGCCAGAGATTGGAAGCTAAATAGCATCAATTCTGCTCAGCCGTGCAGTATTACTTACCTTCTGAATAAAAAAATAAATAAATAAATAAAAAGAGAGAGATTTACCACGAATAACCTGAGGGTGTCACCTTTGCACACCTGTAACCCGGAAGAACCAAGCAGAGCTCTCAGGCCACACCCATCTCAAGCCTCCAAGGCTCCTCCAACAGCAGACAGTCCACTAACACAGACATAGTATAAAAAAAAAAAAAAAACCTCACAGTGACGGAAGAAGAATTAACAATGCCAAGCAACAAACACAAAAATCAAGGGAACAAGATCAACGAAGACACTATGACACCTCCAAATAAACAAAACACCCCAAGCCAAGATTATGAAGATGATGAGATAGAAGAAATGCAATATATGGATTTCAAAATATTTATGATAAGAACATTTAGAAGTTTCCAAAAGCAAATCCTTGAACTACAGAAATCCTTACTGGACAGGATTGAAAATCTGTCTCATGAAAATGAAATTTTAAGGAAGAATCAAAATGAAACGCAGAAACTAGTAGAACAGGAAAGTGTGATAGTGAAGAGAAATCAAAATGAAATGAAGAGCTCAATAGATCAAATGACAAACACATTAGAAAGTCTAAAAAACAGAATCAGTGAAACAGAAGAGAGAATATCGGACTTACAAGACAGAGCACAGGAAAACATACAGTCAAACCAAAGAAAAGAAGAGGAAATTAGAAATCCAAAAAATATTGTTGGGAATCTACAGGATACCATTAAAAAAACCAACATTAGAGTTCTAGGAGTTCCTGAAGGCATGGAGAGAGAGAAAGGATTAGAAGGCCTTTTTAGTGAGATACTAGCAGAGAACTTTCTGGGTTTGGAGAAGGACAGAGACATCCTAGTACAGGAAGCTCATAGAACCCCTAGTAAACATGACCAAAAGAGATCCTCACATGACACATTGTAATTAAATTCACCACAGTGAAACATAAAGAAAAGATCCTAAAATGTGCAAGAGAGAAACGTCAGATTACTCTCAGAGGATCTCCAATTACACTCACAGCTGACTTCTCATCAGAAACACTACAGACTGCAGAAGAAAAACCATATGATTATCTCAATAGATGCAGCGAAAGCATTCGATAAAATTCAACACCCTTTCATGATGAAAACTCTAAGCAAACTGGGTATAGAAGGAACATTCCTCAATATAATCAAAGCAATTTATGAAAAACCCACGGCCAGCATCCTATTGAATAGGGAAAAGTTGGAAGCATTTCCACTGAGATCTGGCAACAGACAGGGATGACCACTCTCACCACTGCTATTCAACATAGTTCTGGAACTTTTAGCCAGAGCCATCAGACAAGAAAAAGAAATTAAAGGAATACAAATTGAGAAGGAAGAAGTCAAACTATCCCTCTTTGCAGACGATATGATTCTTTACTTAGGAGATCCAAAGAACTCTACTAAGAGACTATTGGAACTCATAGAGGAGTTTGGCAAAGTGGCAGGATATAAAATCAATGCACAAAAATCAACAGCCTTTGTATACACAAGCAACACCATGGCTGAGAAAGAACTATAAGATCAATCCCATTCACAATAGCTACGAAAACAATCAAATACCTTGGAAGAAACTTAATGTTTATTGCAGCTCAATTCACAATAGCTAAGACCTAGAACCAACCCAAATGCCCATCAAGAGTAGACTGGATAAAGAAATTATGGGATATGTACTCTTTAGAATACTATACCGCAGTAAGAAACAATGAAATCTGGTCATTTGCAACAAAATGGAGGAATCTGGAAAACATCATGCTGAATGAACTAAGCCAGTCCCAAAGGGACAAATATCGTATGTTCTCCCTGATCGGTGACAACTGACTGAACACCAAAAAGGAAACCTCCTGAAGTGAAATGGACACTATGAGAAACGGTGACTTGATCAGCATAGCCCTGACTGTTAATGAACAACTTAATACGTAATCCCTCTTAGTATTATTTTTGTCTGTTCTACTTAATACTACTGGTTGAATACTGTAATTAACACACAGTTATTCGTAAGTGTTGAAATTTAACTGAAATGTGATCCCTGTTAAATATAAGAGTGGGAATAAGAGAGGGAAGAGATGTACAATTTGGGACATGCTCAAGCTGACTTGCCCCAAATGGTAGAGTTAGAAACATACCAGGGATTCCAATTCAATCCCATCAAGGTGGCATGTACCAATGCCATCTCACTAGTCCCAGTGATCAATTTCAGTTCACAATTGATCACACTGATAGGTCTAAGAGTCAAAGGGATCACATAAACAAGTATAGTGCCTGCTAATACTAACCGATAGAACAAATAAAGGGGAGAGCGACCAACATGGAAGCGAGATACACAGCAGACTCATAGAATGGCAGATGTCCTAAACAGCACTCTGGCCTCAGAATCAGCCCTAAAGGCATTCGGATCCAGCTGAAAAGCCCATGAGAGTATTTGAGGCATGGAAAGCCAAGACACTCTGGCAAAAAAAAAAAAAAAAAAAAAAAAAAAAAACAAAACACAAAAACAAACACACCTAAATGAAAGATCTCTGTGAGTGAGATCCCAGTGGAAAGAACAGGTCTTCAAAGAAGGAGGTACCTTTCTCTGGAGGGAAGAGAGAACTTCCACTTTGACTATGACCTTGTCTAAATAAGGTAAGAGTCGGTGAACTCAAAAGGCTTCCATAGCCTTGGAAACTCATGACTGTAGTATAGGGAGATTACTGATGCCATAAACAGGAGTGTCAATTTGTCATGTCAACAACAGGAGTCACTGTGCACTTACTCCTCATGTAGGATCTCTGTCCTTAATGTGCTATACATTGAGATTTAATGCTATAACGAGTACTCAAACAGTATATTTCACTTTGTGTTTCTATGTGGGTGCAAACTGTTGAAATCTTTACTTAATGTATACTAAACTGATCTTCTGTATACAAAGAAAATTGAAAATGAATCTTGATATGTATGGAAGGGGAGAGAGAGCGGGAAAGGGGAGGGTTGCGGGTGGGAGGAAGTCATTGTGGGGGGGGGGAGCCAATGTAATCCATAACCTGTACTTTGGAAATCTATATTCATTAAATAAAAGTTAAAAAAAGAAATGAATCAGATCAATATCTAATATGAGGACAAATAATATGTTGCGAGTAAAAATAAACTGAAGTAGTAAGAGATACAAGGGTACTTTGTGGAAGATGGCATTAAAAGATAAATTTACTTTGGTGCAAAATATTGCATTCTCCTGCATCTAGGAGGCATCTAGAGCACTGGGAAATTTCATTTCATAAGCTGGGGTGTAGGTGTGAGATGTTTATTATTGTTTTTTAACAATATAACTTCTTTCATAGAAACTGGAGAGCCCATAATTTTAAAAAGATGTTTTAAAGGATTCCAGCTAAAGCGGATGACTGACTCTAGAAAGGCAAACTTGATTCAGGATTATTCATGATAAAGCTACGTTTTAAATTCCGGTGAGTAGAGATAGTGGTATGGCTAGCGTGATAGCACCAAGTAAAGGGATCAGCTGTGGGCTACAGAAACTCCTCACAGATACTGCAGGCTTAGTTCCAGAACACTTCAATGAACTGAATCGCACATGTTTTCCCTGTTTCCTAGCCCAGATGAAAGTGTGGGTTACACTATATAGTAGTCTATTAGGTCTCCAATAGCATTATGTCAATAAAAGCAGTAAAAACAACTTAATTTAACAAATGCCTTATTGCTAAAACATGCCAATAATCACCTGAGAATTCTAAAAGTTGTCATTTTTTTCTGATGAAGGGTCTTTGCCAGAGTGGTGATTGCTAAAAGTTAGGTTCAATGTGGTAATTTCTTAAAATAAGACAACAACCAACTTTGCAGCATCAATTGAATTCCTTTCACAAAAGATTTGTAATAGGATGTTGTTTGATAGTATTTTTATTCAGAGATTTATGGTGTTTTTCTTAATATTTTTTTTTACCTGAAAGTCAGAGCTACATAGAGAGAGAAGGAGAGGCAGAGAGAGAGGGGTCTTCCATCCGCTGGTTCACTCCCCAATTGGTTACAACAGCTGGAGCTGCGCTGATCCAAAGCCAGGAGCCAGGAGCTTCTTCTGGGACTCCCAGGCGAGTGCAGGGGCCCAAGCACTTAGGCCATCTTCCACTGCTTTCTCAGGCCATGGCAGAGAGCTGGATCAGAAGTGGTATAGCTGAGACTTGAACTAGCACCCATATGAGATGCCAGCACTGCAGGCAGCGGCTTTACCTTCTGCGCCACAGCACCGACCCCCAGAATTATGTTTAAAACTGGAGTAAACCTTCTCAAACCCTGCTAATTGTGCACTCTATTTTAAATTCATTGTTGTCATTTCAACAATGTTGACAATATCTTCACCAGGAGTAGATTGCATTTCAAGAAACCACTTTCTGGGGCCGGCACTCTGGTGTAGTGGGGAAAGTTGTTGCCTGTAGTGCCGGCATCCCATATCGGTGCTGGTTTGAGTCCTGGCTGCTCCACTTCTCATCCAGCTCTCTG
Source organism: Oryctolagus cuniculus (assembly GCF_964237555.1). Lineage (NCBI taxonomy): Eukaryota > Metazoa > Chordata > Mammalia > Lagomorpha > Leporidae > Oryctolagus > Oryctolagus cuniculus. The sequence continues at coordinate 84,274,243 of NC_091432.1, forward strand.
CTAATGGCCTGGGGAAGCAGTGGAAGATTGCCCAAGTGTTCGGGCCCCTATGCCTGCTTGGGAGACCTGGAAGAATCTCCTGGCCGCTGGCTTCGGGTCAGCACAGCTCCAGCCATTGAAGCCATTTGGGGAGTGAACCAGTGGATAGAAGACCTCTCTCTCTCCTTCTGCCTCCCTGTAACTCTTACTTACAAATAAATACATCTTAAAAAAAAAAAAAAAAAAAAAAAAAAAAAAAAAAAAAAAGAATGACTGGGCTGGCGCCACGGCTCACTTGGCTAATCCTCTGCCTGTGGCACCGGCACCCTAGGTTCTAGTCCCGGTTGGGGTGCCAGATTCTGTCCCGGTTGCTCCTCTTCCAGTCCAGCTCTCTGCTGTGGCCTGGGAAGGCAGTGGAGGATGACCCAAGTGCTTGGGCCCTGCACCTGTATGGGAGACCAGGAGGAAGCAATTTACTCCTGGCTTCGGATCGGCACAGCACTGGCCGTAGCGGCCATTTGGGGGTGAACCAACGGAAGGAAGACCTTTCTCTCTGTCTCTCTCTCTCCTATCTAACTCTGCCTGTCAAAAAAAAAAAAAAAAAAGAAAGAAAGAAAGAAAGATACCACTTTCTTTCTTTGCTCATCCATAAGAAGCATCTTCTTATCCATTAAAGTTTTTTTTTTAGATTTTTTTTTACACATTTATTTAATAAATACAAATTTCCAAAGTACAGCCTTTGGATTACAGTGGCTTTTTCCCCGAATAACCTCCTTCCCACCCGCAACCATCCCATCTCCCACTCCCTCTCCCATCCCATTCACATCAAGATTCATTTTCAATTATCCTTACCTGAATATAACCCTACCATTAAAGTTTTTATGATGAGATTGCAGCAATTCAGCCACATCTCCAGGCTTAGCTTTTCATTCCAGTTATCTAGCTGTTTCCATCACATCTGCAATCACTTCTTCCACTGAAATCTTGAATTCCTCAGTCATCCATAAGGATTGGAATCAACTTCTCCAAAACTCCTGCTGGAGTTGTTAGCCTGACCTCCTCTGGTGAATTACGAATTTTCTAAACGGGACCTAGATGGTGATCTTTTCCAGAAGTTTCGCCATTACTCAGCCCAGACTCCCTCAGAGGGATAGATCTATCACAGTTATAGCCTCAGGAAAAACATCTCTTAAAAAAGACTTCAATGTCAAAATTTCTCCTCAGTCTGTGGACTTGATCCATAATGGATATTGTGTGAGCAAGCATGAAAACAACATCAATCTCATGGTTTGTAGTAGGTGACCAGGTGCACTATCACTTGGCAGTAACATTTTGAAAAGAATTTTGGGTAAACAATTATGATAGTATATTTTTTTCACTTTCAGCACTTTTTTTTTAACTTTTATTTAATGAATATAAGTCTCCAAAGTACAGCTTATGGATGACAATGGCTTCCCCCCCATAACGTCCCTCCCGCCCACAAACTCCCCTTTCCCACTCCCTCTCCCCTTCCATTCACATCAAGATTCATTTTTTATTCTCTTTATATACAGAAGATCAGTTTGGCATACATTAAGTAAAGATTTCAACAGTTTGCTCCCACACAGAAACATAAAGTGAAAAATACTGTTTGAGTACTTGTTATAGCATTAAATCTCAATGTACAGCACACTAAGGACAAAGATCCTACATGAGGAGTAAGTGCACAGTGACTCCTGTTGTTGACTTAACAAATTGACACTCTTGTTTATGGCATCAGTAATCACCCTAGGCTCTTGTCATGAGTTTCCAAGGCTATGGAAGCCTTTTTTGTTCACCGACTCTGAAAATATTTAGACAAAGCCAAGGTCAAAGTGGAAGTTCTCCCCTCCCTTCAGAGAAAGGTACCTCCTTCTTTGATGACCCGTTCTTTCCACTGGGATCTCACTCACGGAGATCTTTCATTTAGGTTTTTTGTTGTTGTTGTTGTTGTTGTTGTTGTTGTTGTTGTTTTTCTGCCAGAGTGTCTTGGCTTTCCATGCCTGAAATACTCTCATGGGCATTTCAGCAGGATCCACATGCCTTAAGGGCTGATTCTGAGGCCAGAGTGCTGTTTAGGACATTTGCCATGCTATGGGTCTGCTGTGTATCTCACTTCCTATGTTGGATTGTTCTCTCCCATTTTTATTCTATCAGCTAGTATTTGCAGACACTATTCTTGTTTATGTGATCCCTTTGGTTCTTAGTCCTATCATTATGATCAATTGTGAACAGAAATTGATCACTAGGACTAGTGAGATGGCATTGATACATGCCACCTTGATGGGATTGAATTGGAATCCCCTGGTATGTTTCTAACTCTACCATTTGAGGTAAGGCAGCTTGAGCATGTCCCGAATTGCACATCTCTTCCCTCTATTATTCCCACTCTTATATTTAACAGCGATCACTTTTCAGTTAAGTTTCAGCACTCAAGAAGAATTGTGTATTGATTACAGTATTCAACCAAAAGCATTAAGTAGAACAAACAAAAAAATAATAAGAGGGATAACATAAGGGGAAACTTGTTGAAGAGAAATGGACTATGAGAAACAGCGACTTGATCAGCTCTTCTCCTGACGGTTGATGTACAATTTAATACTTTATCCATTTTATTATTATTTTTTTGTTCTAGTACCATTGGTTGAACTCTGTAATTAACACACAATTATTCTTTGGTGTTTAAATTTTAACTGAAAAGTGATCCCTGTTAGGAATTTGGAAAACCTTATGCTGAGTGAAATAAGCCAATCCCAAAGGGACAAATACCACATGTTCCCCTGATAGGTGACAACTAACTGAGCACCAAAAAGGAAACCTGTTAAAGATGATAGTATATTTCTTAACTTTTATTTAGTAAATATAAATTTCCAAAGTACAGTTTATGCATTACAATGGCTTTCCCCCCAATAACTTCCCTCCCACTCGCACCCCTCCCATCTCCCACTCCCTCTCCCATTCCATTCACATCAAGATTCATATTCAATTAAGCCAAGACACTCTGGGGGAAAAAAAAACTAAATGAAAGATCTCCGTGAGTGAGATCCCAGTGGAAAGAACGGGTCATCAAAGAAGGAGGTACCTTTCTCTGAAGGGAGGGGAGAACTTCCACTTTGACCATGGTCTTGTCTAAATATTTTCAGAGTCGGTGAACAAAAAAGGCTTCCATAGCCTTGGAAACTCATGACAAGAGCCTAGGGTGATTACTGATGCCATAAACAAGAGTGTCAATTTGTTAAGTCAACAACAGGAGTCACTGTGCACTTACTCCTCATGTAGGATCTTTGTCCTTAGTGTGCTGTACATTGAGATTTAATGCTATAACTAGTACTCAAACAGTATTTTTCACTTTATGTTTCTGTGTGGGAGCAAACTGTTGAAATCTTTACTTAATGTATGCCAAACTGATCTTCTGTATATAAAGAGAATAAAAAATGAATCTTGATGTGAATGGAAGGGGAGAGGGAGTGGGAAAGGGGAGTTTGTGGGCGGGAGGGACGTTATGGGGGGGAAGCCATTGTCATCCATAAGCTGTACTTTGGAGACTTATATTCATTAAATAAAAGTTAAAAAATTATCTTTATATACAGAAGATTGATTCAGTATATATTAAGTAAAGATTTCAACAGTTTGCACCCACACAGAAACACAAAGTGTAAAATACTGTTTCAGTACTAGTTATAGCATTACTTCACATTGGACAACACATTAAGGACAGATCCCACATGAGGAGTAAGTACACAGTGACTCCTGTTGTTGACTTAACAATTTGACACTTGTTTATGGCGTCAGTAATCTTCCTAGGCTCTAGTCATGAGTTGCCAAGGAAATGGAAGCCTTTTGAGTTCGCCATTTTGATCTTATTCAGACAGGGTCATAGTCAAAGTGGAAGTTCTCTCCTCCCTTCAGAGAAAGGTACCACCTTCTTTGATGTCCCCATTCTTTCCACTGGGATCTCACTCGCAGAGATCTTTCATGTAGGTCTCCTTCTCCTTCTCCTTCTCCTTCTCCTTCTCCTTCTCCTTCTCCTTCTCCTTCTTCTTCTTCTTCTTCTGCCAGAGTGTCTTGGATTTCCATGCCTCAAATACTCTCATGGTCTCTTTAGCCAGATCTGAATGCCTTAAGGGCTGATTTTGAGGCCAGAGTGCTATTTAGGACATCTGCCATTCTATGAGTCTGCTGCGTATCCTGCTTCCATGTTGGATCGTTTCTCCCTTTTTTATTCTACTAGTTAGTATTCACAGACACTAGTCTTGTTTGTGTGATCCTTTTGACTCTTAGACCTATCAATGTGATCAATTGTGAACTGAAATTGATCACTGGGACTAGTGAGATGGCATTGGTACATGCCACCTTGATGGGATTGTATTGGAATCCCCTGGCACGTTTCTAACTCCACCATTTGGGGAAAGTCAGCTTGAGCATGTCCCAAGTTGTACATCTCCTCCCTCTCTTATTTCCACTCTTATATTTAACAGGGATCGCTTTTCAGTTAAATTTAAACACCTAATAATAATTGTGTATTAATTACAGAGTTCAACCAATAATACTAGAACAAAAAAAAATACTAAAAGGGATAAAGTATTACATTGTACATCAACAGTCAGGACGAGGGCTGATCAAGTCACTGTTTCTCATAGTGTCCATTTCACTTCAACAGGTTTCCCCTTTGGTGCTCAATTAGTTGTCGCCAATCAGGGAGAACATATGATATTTGTCCCTTTGGGACTGGCTTATTTCACGCAGCATAATGTTTTCCAGATTCCTTCATTTTGTTGCAAATGACCAGATTTCATTGTTTTTGACTGCTGTATAATATTCTATAGAGTACATGTCCCATAATTTCTTTATCCAGTCTACGCTTGATGGGCATTTGAGTTGGTTCCAGGTTTTTTGTGAATTGAGCTGCAATAAACATTAACGTGCAGACCACTTTTTTTTTTTTTTTTTTTGCCAATTTCATTTCCTTTGGGTAAATTCCAAGGAGTGGGATGGCTGGGTTGTATGGTAGGGTTATCCTCAGTTTTCTGAGGAATCTCCAGACTGACTTCCATAGTGGCTTAACCAGTTTGCATTCCCACCAACAGTGGGTTGGTTAGTATCCCTTTTCCCCCACATCCTCTCCAGCATCTGTTGTTGGTAAATTTCTGAATGTGAGCCATTCTAACCAGGGTGAGGTGAAACCTCATTGTGGTTTTGATTTGCATTTCCCTGATTGTTAGTGATCTTGAACATTTTTCTCATGTGCCTGTTGGCCATTTGGATTTCCTCTTTTGAAAAATGTCTATTGAGGTCCCTGGCCCATCTCTTAAGTAGGTTGTTTGTTTTGATGTTATGGAGTTTCTTGATTTCTTTGTAGATTCTGGTTATCAACCCTTTATCTGTTGCATAGTTTGCAAATATTTTTTCCCATTCTGTCGGTTGCCTCTTCACTTTCCTGACTGTTTCTTTTGAAGTACAGAAATTGGAAAAGTATTCCAATGTTATCCCAACATTTCTCTAATTAAATTATTTAATGAAATAAATCCTCAGAAACAAGCAATATGTTGCATACCATGCAGAAGTTTAAAAATGTTGGTACAAAATTTTGTCTAATGCTTATACATATATATAAACCTTTGTGGTGTATAATAGAATTTTCTTCTTAATTGCCAGAGTCAGAGAACATGACTTTGTTTTATTTTAAAAAACTTGTATTATAGTTACTTGAAAGCTATTGTCACTGATATTAATGCCTGTTAAGTTCTTATAAAATATCAGTCAATTTGCATGGAGTATTGAAAAGTAATTTTATTCTTTTTCTTTTTTGTAATTTTTAAAATATTTTTATTTATATAAGGTGAACAAATTTTTTATACAGATTTAGGAGCACAGCGATCCCTACCCTTCCTCCCAACATTGCTCACACCCTTCTTCCTTCCCCTTCCTTTATCTTTCTTTTAATTTTTACAATGACACACTTTATTTTATAACCATAAGCTTAACCCTCTACTAAGTAAAGAATTCAATAAGTAATAAGAAGGAAGAAAAAAAAAAACAGGGGTTGGAACGGTGGCACAGGTTAATCCTCCACCTGTGGCACTGGATCCCATATGGGCACCAGTTATAGTCCTGGCTGCTCCTCTTCCAATCCAGTGCTCTGCTAATGGCCAGGGACAGCAGTGGAAGATGGTCCAAGTGCTTGGGCCCCTGCATGCACAGGGGAAGCCTAGAGGAGGCTCCTGGCTCATGGCTTCATTTTGGCAGAGCTCCGGCCATTGTGGCCATTTGGGGAGTGAATCAGTGGATCTGCCTCTCACTGTAACTCTACCTCTCAAATAAATAAAATCTTAGAAAAAACACTTCATCAATAGAGATGAGGGCTATAAACAATCAAATCTCAAAATGTCAATTTTGCTCATAAACATTACATTATTTTATACTTCATTAGTTACCACAGATCAGGCAAAATATACAGTATTTGTCTTTTTTGGAATTGGCTTATTTCACTAAGTATAATGGTTTCCAGTTTTGCATCCATTTTGTTGCAAAAGACAGGATGTCATTTTTATGGCTAAATAGTATTCCATACTGTATGTATACCACACTTTCTTTATCCATTCACTAGTTGATGGTATCTGGGTTCATTCTGTATCTTAGATACTGTGAATTGAGCTGCAATAAACATGAAAGAACACATAGCTCTTTCATAAACTGACTTCATTTTGTTTGGGTAAATTCCCAGGAGTGGGATGACTAAGTAACACAATATACCTACTTTCAGATTTCTGAGGAATCTTTATACCATCTTCCACAATGGCTGTATTAGTTTACACTCCTACCAATAGATTATTAGATGCTAAAATTCATATGGAAACACAAGGCAGTCTCAGGGAGCATGTGTATCAGGATCTGGCACAGAGGCTTCCCCAGGCCCCACATCTCCAAAGGGTCTTCTCCCAGAGCTCGGAGGGAATCATAAGATTGCTCCCTTAGAAGGTGCCTTCAGCTCCAATTGCTGATTCCAGGGCACTGGAATGCAAACAAAGGAGAAAATGAAGATGTGGGAACAAAAGGGAGAAAAGAAGCTCCTGCTGTTCTTCCAATCAGTAAGTCACTGGATAACTGAGTTTTAAAGTGACTGATTCTTGAGAGAAAGTGAGGGAAGAAACTAAACCCCCAAACAAAGCCCAAAATCTAACACAACTGAATGACATGAATGGCCCCAGAAGGGGGAGAGGAAACAAAGCCAGAAGGGGCTACCTCCTCCTGCCTGGAAAACTGCGCTTAGTAGACATTGAAGCCACCCTGAGCAGGGCCATAGGAAGACACTTACCCTCCCCGGTCTACAGAGCCAGTTCTGGTGATCTGGCTGGTGCAGCAGGAAACTTACAAGGAGCAGAGAGGTCTCTATCTGAATGAGTGGTTTCCTAAAAAAGCACTTTATTTGAGTTTCTTAAGATAGACATAACCCAGAGCATAACCCAGTCAGATGGGAAAGACACACATGGTCATGTCTGGGGCAATCTTTCACCTCCTCACTCCCACCAGTGGTTACTGAGGAGGAGGCATCCTGAGCATGTGTGCCAGCTCCTGCCCTCTTGCCTCAGGGCAGCCAGGAGGATTTATCAGGGGCCACAAGTTGGAGGTATTATGCTTCACCTATTCATCCATTTCCCACTAACACCTCTGGGAACCACTGATCTTTTGTTGTCTCCATAGTTATGCCTTCCCCAAGATGTAAAATAGTTGGAATCATGCAATGCGTTGCCTTTGCATATTGGCTTCTTTCATTAAATAATATGCACTTGATATTCTCCCATGTCTTTGCATAGCTTGATAACTCATTTCTTTTTGCACTGAATAATATTTCATCATTGTCTACATGTACTGCAATTTATCCATTCACCAGCTCAAGGACAATTTGCTTGTGACATTCAGCATCTTTTATGTCTATAACTGTACCTTCCCACTCAAGAAAGAGACAAATGGAAGTAAGTGCTGCCCTAAGAAGTAAGAAAATAACTGGGGGTTCCCATGTCATGTGTCTGTCATTAGCAACATTGGAGGCAAACCTGTCTGTAACAGATGCAAGAGGAAAATCCAGTTTAGTTCTGGTCATGGTAAAAGGTGCCCTTTCTTTAGGTCTTAACCCTACTCTTCCTAGTGGATGGTGATTTCACACTCAGGTAACATAACTCACGGGAATATTAAGGCTCTAAGGAACCAATGCCTGACACAGATGTTAAGAACTCTGGACTTTGCATTGGCCTCCCTGGTCTTCCAAGGCTGGATGATGTGTTTCCAAAAGGAGAAGTGGTTCCCCATAACTTCCCTGCAAGTAGGCAAGTGGCAGAACTGTGAAGGGTTGTTTCTCATAAATTTCAAATCTTTCTCTCTCTACTTCTGGAATCATCTTCACCTTGCTCCAAGCTCAGAAATGAAATCTCCATTCTTCCTCAGGCTCTTTCATCAAAACTTCCCATGTACTTTTGATTTCACTTGGGTGCTATAAAGAAATCTGTTAGATATAAATGTGTCCTTGATGAACTTCTAAAATAGGTGGGGAACATCCAGCCCACGGGCCACATAAGGTCCATGAAATCATCTAGTCTGGCCCTGCCAAGGCAACTGCAGGTAGGACTTGAAAGTCATCAGATCTATAACAGGCTCATTTTTAAGTTAATAGTTTTGTATGGCCTGCAAATGATGTCATAAATATCCAAATGGCCCTTGGCTGAAGAAAGATTCTCCAGCCCTGTGTCCAATCCTTTCTGAGAAGTTTGATTTTTTATAGAAGATATATTATGGCCCAGAAAAAAAAATTAGTGTTTGCTTTGGATTTGTTATTTCTTATTTCTTTAATCAATGTTTGAGCACTTACGATATGCTAGACCTTCTAGATGATATAGAAATGGGTTGGTGTAAGTCGCAATCTTTCCCTCAAAGGAACTCAGTCTAGTAGGAGGATATAAGTGAAGGTAGTTAGGAGAATTCAGGTAGTGGACATTAATGTAACAATGATTGGAATTGTGCTTTGATACAATCACATAAAGGTGAATAAACACCTTATTTGTCTGAACTATACAAACAACTTTATGTGGCTCTTGAACTTGGGAGGTGGTGGTATCAAGAGGCACAGCTACTTAGGTCTTGAAGCCCTGTGAAAACCTGAGTCCAAGAAGTAAGCATTTTCTATCCTTGCCACTTCCCCTTTCCATCCACTGAGCTCAAAAACTCACGCCCTGATCTTAGCTCCTTCCACCCTTACACTCATAACTGAAGTCTAAGATTACAGTTAAATGAACAACAGCATGTTATGCAGTATTAAATGGTAGAGAATACCAATTAGTGTGGTCCTAGGCACATAAGAATGACATGTACTAAATGATTGCTGAAAAATATTTGCTCTGAAAATTAAGATGCATTGCACACCAAAGAATAAATTTATTTATTCTAACAAATAATTAAAAGTGCTGATCTTACAGCAAATATATCAACCAAATGTCAGTAAGCTAAGGAAATTGCTTTTCAGCCTTCTTTGTGTATAATAGTTGGACTGTTAACATCAAAACAGAATAGACTATCTTACCAACCCATCTTTCTGGAATTCCATGCCTTAACTCACTGACATGGAAGTCTTTTTATTATAGCAGAAAAGAGTAATTTCATATCTTAGAAAACAAAATCTATAATTTGTATACTCTGTGTGGAAGCATAAGACATAGTTATGAGTGTTCATCTTGCATTCAATGTATAGTTGTTAAACTTCCACTTATTATCTTAGATAACCAAAGTGAGTTAATATTTGTAGTACCTCCTTCATATTATCAATATTTATGTTATTTATTCTGCTTAAAGGTTCAAAAATAAACTTACGCACAGTTTAAAAATAGGATTTCCTTCTGAATTGCTTCAGTGAATGTGTTCCTTATTCTGCCTTATATAACTGTACTAAGAATTATAGCTTTTATTACTGTAAAGAAAACCTTAAGACTTCAGAATGGGCAAAGAGATTACTGGATATCCTTTCAACAAAAGGCTAAAGGCTCCAGGAATTATTTATTTCTATACAGAATTGACTTTGACAAAGCTATCTTATAATTCCATTGAGATAAAATTTAACTTGTAGCAAATTGACAGCAATGCAAACATTGTTTTGTCTATTGGGATGTAAATTATGTGGGTGAGTTGGAATAAAATTGACTATTGTCCTAGGAATAGAACAGAAGTTGCAAATTCACTTTAATATTTCTTTACTTGCATTATAATTCATGCATATAATAAGTTTTTAAAAATCTTTGACACATATTCATGTTATTTCTGAAAGTTATAATCCCTATCATTTTTTGAAAATTATCCTTTGATGTCACATTTAATTATAGTCAAAAACTTTGAGTTAATTAGTAACTTGTATTGAATTTTTAATTCATTAATTAGTAATTACTAAGATATGGAATAGAAATGTGGCCTTCTGACATTTTGGTCAGTGTGGCAAAAAAGACACAAAGTGTTTAGAACATAAGGACAAGGTGCTAGAACCAGTTCCTTTCACCCAAATGTTCAAATCATCTGATAATTCATCTTCTCAAAAAAGATGAAAAATTAAGAAAATAATCCACATGCTTGTTAGCTAAGGCTATACTGATGGAGACATCCAAAGTAGGCAGCAATTGTAAAGGAGGACTAGAAGGCACTTCTAGTCTCTCAGAGAGAGAGAAAGAGTGAGAGAGAGAGAGAGAGAGATTTTCCAACCACTGATTCACTTTCCAAATACCCAAAACAGCCACACCTTAGCCAGGCAGAGAGACCAGACAGAACTCAAAACAGGTCTCACACATGGCTAGTAGAGAACCAAGTATTTCAGCCATTATCTGCTGCCTCCCAGGGTTCTCATTAGCAGGAAGATGGATTGGAAGCTGATAGCAAGGTCTGAAAACCAAGCACTCTGATAGGGGATGCACGTGCTCCAAATGATGCCCCAACCATTGCCCCAAAGGCCCACCCCATAAGCATTTTATCCTTTTTGGTGCTACTGTAAATGGAAGTGTTTTCTTAACCATAATGTTTGGTTGTAATAAAATACATATAAAATTGACCGTATTAACCATTTTAAGTGTATATAGATCTATGGCATCAAATACATTCACCTGTGCTTTGCCACTGTCGCCAGCTTCCAACTCCAGAACTTCTTATCATATCAAACTGAATTCTGTATCCACTAAGCAACAACTCTCCATTCCTTCCTCTCCCAGGCCTGCAGTAACCACTATACTGCCTTCTGCCTTCACGAATTTGATTATTTTAGGTATCTTATAAAAGTGGAATCATACAATATTTGTCCTTTTGTATCTGAATTGTTCTATTTAGCATATCTTCAAGGTTTGTGGAGAGCAACTCGGACTAGACTAAGTTACTCAAATTAAGACTTATTCTGTGCATCTGCTCTCCCACAATATGGCGCTGGGAGAGGAGGAAACAGCTTCTACACAGCTGCCTCCAGTTCAACCAATAAACTGTAGGACCTGCTCCTGATTGGAGGAGAGCAGCGTACTCGGTGTGTGGGTAGCAGAGTTGGGATTGGTGGAAGAGGACTATAAAGGAGGAGAGAGACGGCATGCACCAGGAACATCTAAGGGGAACACCTGAGGAACATCTGAGCAGCACCCGAGAGAGCCGGCCGGCGGTGTGCCGCTGCCCCGCGGAAGTGGGGAAAGTGGCAGGGGGCCCGCCCCTCCACGGAGGTGAAGGGATGGCAGCCAACCCGGGAAGAACCAGCAGCAAACCCGGGAAGGGCCGAGCAGACAAAAGAACAACGCAGGGTCCTGTGTCGTTCCTCCACGAAGAGGGGGAGCGACAAAGGTTCATCCTTGTTGTAGCATGTTTAAAATGTCCTTTCTTTCTAAGGCTGAATAATAATTTATATATGGATATGTTTCAATTTATTCATCCACTTATCTGTCAATAGACATGTGGGTTATTTCCATCTTCTGGTTGTAAACAATGCTTTTGAATTGTTCATTGCAATTATATAGAAATACAATTATTTTTAGATATTGATCTTGTAGCCTCCAATTCATTTATTAATGTCTATAGTAATTTAGTTTATTCCTTTCGATTTTTCTATATACAAGGTTAGTTTATCTGCACATAAAATAGTTTTATTATTTTCTTTCCCATCTGAATGCCTGAATGTATTTTATTCTGCTATAGCAGAATAATGTGGATTCAGTGGCTTAAACAACAATTATCTCTCCAAATTTTAAAGAATGGGAGGTTTAACTCAAGGCACCAACGTGTCAAGTACCTGGTTCCCAGATGGCTATCTGTCTATGGTAGGGAGTTCTGGATCCCTCATCACTTGCAATGGAACAAATCCTATTCATGAATGCTCTACCTCCAAAGACTAAGCTTCTCTCAAAAGCTCCACCTTCAAATACCATCTCAATAAGAATTTAGGTTTCAATATGAATTGAGGAAAAGGAACACAAACATTCAACTTACCCAACTGGTCTGAGATATCCAATACAATCTTAAATAGAAGTGGTGAGAACAGATCTTCTAGTCTTATTCCTGATCATAAAGAGAAAGCATTCAGTCTTAGCCTACTAAGCATAAAGTTGGCTATAGGTGTTTTTTAAGTTGCCCTTTATCATATAAAGGATGTTTTCATCCACTCTTATCATGACAGGGCATTTAATTTTGTCATATGCTTTTTCTGTGTCTTTTGAGATAATCACACGCTTTTTTTGTTTTTTGTTTTATTGATATGGCATAAAATGTTAATTGATTTTTGAATATTAAAACAATCTTGCATTCTTAGGATAAACCCCACTTTATCATGGTTTTTATATGTTGTAGTGTTCAGTTTTCTAATGTTTTGTTGTGTATTTTGTGTCTATATTCACAAGGAATACTGCTCTGTACTGTGATTCCTCTACGTGGTTTTGGTATCATAAGTTTTTAAATAATAACCATATTTTAGAAGATTTTAATAATATATCTACATACATTCTCATACACACATGTATTTATTATGTGCATATGTACATGTACATATATAATACACACATCCAAAATTTTGAACCATATTCAATTAACATTGAAACTCTCATTATGAAGTGAATTTTTGTTCTTCCCTGAAGGGTTCAATGAGTAGCAAAATATTTTTAAGAGCTAAATCATCTAAATGCTTCTCACAATCAGAGAGATTTGGGACTATTTGATCTTTCCTTATTAGAACCACAGGTTTTTGACATATGTTTTCAGAGATCTGAATTTTATTTCAGGGCTTCCTTAATAATGAAACCCCTTTAAGATTCTTCATAAGTAATTTAATCAATCCCTGTTGCTTTGGGTTGAAATCTTTGACCTTTTGCAGATATCTTAATAACTTAATCTCTCAGTAAAACATTTTTATACTTACTGCACTCTCGGGAAATTCTATTTTACATGTGACCTGCTCCAGTTTGAACTTATCTCTTGGCTTTTGTCTCCTGACATTTTCTAAAGAGAACATCCTGCAAGCATTCACATATCACCCCAAGAAGTTACTACTTCATTGTCTGACTTTTGAAAAATGCCAAGAGCTATTTTCATTAAAGTTGAATAATGCCACAGGATAATAATTAATTTGATCTTAAACTGTTCAATGTCATCTCCCTGCACAGATAAGCAATCTAATATACCATGTAACATAGTGGTTAAGGGCATGGGGCTTAGCGCTGGTCAGACCCAGGGATGGAAACCACTTACTGGCCCATGTCTCCTGAGGCACATTGTTTAACCTTCTCAAGCCTGTTTCCTACTTTATAAATTGTGGTAATAATACTGCCTCCTTCATACAGTTAAGAGACTTAAAAAAGGCACACATAATAGGTACCCTAAAACTACTGTTTTTGTATTCATTATCAACAATGGACTCATTTTACTAAAGGAGGGCAATTAGATAGCAGGTATAGATAACTGTTTATAAATTACCTAAGATATAACTGACCACTCGTGTTGATCCCTGATGCCAAATTTGAAGGTAAGAGTGAGTGATAGTTTTGTTCATCTGTTTTCAAAAATGTTTCCTGGAGTCTGGGAACAGAGGGAAATATTGAATTTGTTCAGAAACTTTAAATAATTTTTATTCTTAGTTACTTTGGGTTTTGCTGATTTTCACAAAAGTCAAGTCTCCTTAAATGTTGCTGAGTCTGGTGAAAGTCCTAAAAATGATGATTGGGTGGCAGTTCTCAATTACTGCTAGACAAGTGGCTGTCAGAAGTAATTAGAATAATTCCTAGTTTATTTTATTCTTGCTTTCAACCACCATGAATGGAGTGTGACACAAAGGGAACATAGCAGAATAAAATGAACAGACATGATATGAAACAGAGGGATTAGACAGCATTATACTCGGGCTTCCAAGGGAGGCAAATTCTCAGAGGTGAGAAACCAGTGAAAGTCAACATTTGACAGCCAAGTCTTTCTGTTCACATAGCTCCACATAGATGGGCTGTTATATTTAGATAATGACAACTACCTACCTTGGAACTGTAGCTTCAAACTGGAGCCTTCCAGATATAAGTGTAATTGATATTTAGATAATGACAACCACCTACCTTGGAAATGTAGCCTGAAACTAGAGCCTTCCAGAAATAAGTATAATTGATATGAATAAAGACAATCATGCAATGACCTCTCAAATTTGTTGGTTTTTTTTCTTTTTTAGTTCAGCAGATAACTACACTAAAGCAGCTGTGGATGGTGAAAACTGAGCCCAAGTGAGTTCAGTTTTTTATTTAACAGGCAGAGTGGATAGTGTGTGAGAGAGAGACAGAGAGAAAGGTCTTCCTTTTGCGGTTGGTTCACCCTCCAATGGCCGCTGCTGCCGGCGCGCTGCGGCCGGCGCATTGCACTGATCTGAATCCAGGAGCCAGGTGCTTCTCTTGGTCAACCATGCGGGTGCAGGGCCCAAGCACTTGGGCCATCCTCCACTGCACTCCTGGGCCATAGCAGAAAGCTGGCCTGGAAGAGGGGCAACCGGGACAGAATCCGGCGCCCCGACCAGGACTAGATCCCGGTGTGCCGGCGCCACACGCGGAGGATTAGACTATTGAGTCACGGCGCTGGCATGAGTTCAGTTTAATTTGTGACTTGATTGGATCTACAGCCCAATTATAAATGTTCTGTTGTTTTCCACACATTATCCCCAGAGGTACTTATTCTAATATTATATTAAGCAATGTTTATTACTTAAAAAAAGTACGGTAACTATTTACTTAGAGTATCATGATTACATATTTAAGTCTATTATAATTTCAATAAATTAGTCTCCTTAAGTATGGAGTATCAAAATAGAAAATGTAATTATTGACTATTTTTAATTAAAAATGATAGAGTTCTGTATTCAGGAGCTGTCAGTACCACAGATTATTCTTTACAACTGATCCTCAATTAAACAAAAGTTTATTAACATCTTGTTGCACTCACAGGAACTTTGAAATATATTTCATTGGCTGTATCCCTTGTTTACAATAGGTATAACCTACAATATGATTGATCTTTTCTTTCTAAAAGGACAAAAGCTTAACATCTAGATCTGCAGATATTTCTGGAATTTGATTCATAGGGGTTCCCTTCTCATAAAAGAGTGAAACATGTCTCCTTTTGTGCCAGTATCAGCCTGTTTTTATTATAACTATCATGTAATATATCTTGATATTTTGTATGGTCATATCCAGCTTTGTTTTTTATTCATAATTGCTCAAGCTATTTTGGGTCTCTTGTATTTCTGTATGACTTTTATCATCATTTTTTTCTAAAGATGAGAAGAAAGCCATTGATATTTTGATTCAGATTGCATTGAATCTGTAAATTGCTTTGGGCAGTATGGACATTTTGATTATATTCTTCTAATCAGTGGACATGGGAGATGTGTGTGTGTGTGTGTGTGTGTGTGTGTTCTATTCCTTTCCTTAAGGTTTTGTAATTTTCATTGTGGAGCTCTTTCACATCCTTGGTTAAATTTATTCCAAGATACTTAAATTCTGGGCCAGTGACATAGATTAGAAACCCTAGAAATTAATCCACACATCTCCAACCAACTAACCTTTGACAGATGAGCTAAAAATCAATCCATGGAGAAAGGACAGATGCTTCAACAAATGATGTTGGAAAATTGAATCTCCACTGCGGAAGTATGAAACAAGACCTTTACCTTATACCATATAAAAAATCAACTCACAACACTCAAGGATCTAAACCCAAGACCTGAAACCATCAAAGTACTAGAGGACAACATAAGGGAAACATGGCAAGACATTGGCCTAGGCAAAGACTTATTGGTTAATACCCCAGAACAACAGAAAACAAAAGCAAAAATAGACAAATGGGATTACATCAAGATAAGAAGCTTCTGCACAGCAAAGGAAACAATGGACAAAGTGAAGAGGCAACCAACGGAATGGGAAAATATTTGCAAACTATATATCTATAAAGGATTAATATCCAAAATATTAAAAAGCTCAATAAACTCAATAAAACAAACAATCTATTTAAGAAGTAGGCTAAGGATATGAACAGGTATTTTAGGGAGGAAATACAAATGGCCAACAGATGCATGAAAAGATGCTCACATTCACTAGCCATCAAGGAAATCAAAATAAAAACCACATGAGGTTTCACCTCACCCCAGTTAGACTGACTTTCATCCAAAACTCAACAAATAAATCCTGATGAGGATGTGGAGAAAAAGATATCCTAATACACTTCTGGTGGGAATGTAAACAAGTACAACCATTGTGCAAGACAGGTTGGAGATGCCTCAGAAATCTGAAAAATAGATCTACCTTATGACCCAGACATTCCACTCTTGGGAATATATCCAAAGGAAAGGAAATCAGCATATAAAAGAGTTATCTATACTCCCATGATTATAGTAGCTCAATTCACAATAGTTAAGATATGGAATTAATCCAGATGTCTATCAACTACATACAGAAAATATGCATATATACACAATGGAATACTGCTCAGCCATGAAAAAGATGAAGTCATTTTTTCTGCAACAAAATGGATGCAATTGGAGACCATTTTTCTTGAAGAAATAAGCCAGTTCCAGAAAGACAAATATGTTTTCCCTAATTTGTGGTAACTAATGTACACTGTATAAAAATGTAACAGATATGAGCAAAATTAACATTTTGAGATTTGGTTATTATTTATAGCCCTTGAAGACAGTAGTTTTCTACTTACTCCTTCTTGAATTCTTTAATCAGTGGAGGTCTAAGCTTATCATTCTTAAGTAAACTGAAAGCATATCATTGAGAAAATTAAAAATAAGAAAGGACAGAGAACAGAGAGTAGGATTATGGGAGGGAGGGAAGCAGGGCATGGTGGTACATATCATTATGCTACCAAAACTGTAAGAAATACATGAAATTCAATTCCTTTTTATAAATATATTTTTTAAAACTTGGAAAGAACCCAGTCTGTTCAGATTTTCACATTTCAAAATGAGAGAAGCATTGGCAATGGACCAGAATTTGGAAAGGTGTTTCTTGTATATTTAGCTTATGAAATTTGCATGTAGTTTTTCTCTTGAAACCATGATTGTCATAATTAAACAAATGTCAGTATGACTGATACTTTTTCCTATGAAATTTAAGCTGCTCATGTAAAACATGAATAAAGCCTTGTCAGTAAAGGCTTTTAATATTTTCATCATTAAAAACTTCACATACAACACCAGAAGCTTCTGGATGAGTTTTTTAAAGTTTGATTCATGGAGTTTTCCATAAGACACTCAGACTTGGTGTGTCTTTGCTTACAGGTTTGTAGACTGCTGAGCTAGTATACAAAGTGGGAGAGGGTTGGCCACATTCATTTAATAAGTAAGCATGGTAGCAGAGGGGATAGTATGAAAAACATGACGTTGCTCTTGAAGGTTTTATGAAGTTTCAGACCTTCAATATGGGCTTTTTTTGGTCAATTCATTCATTCAACAAAAAATTTTTGTGCCTGACACTTGTTTAGGCACTTGTTTTCAGTAGTGAATAATGAATAGAATTTCTTTCTTCGTGGTTCTTTTTTGTCTATGGGAGGGCAAGTGGAGAGTAATAAAAAGAGAAGGAATGTTAACTCACTCTGTAGAGGATGAGTATGGATGTGAAGACTTCCCAGAAGAGGCACCTAAACTGAATATTAATGACTAAAAATTTTCTAGTAAGGAAAAATGGGGGAGGAGGTAGATAGAAATCACTATGGTATAAGGAGATGATGAAGTCATATGAAGATGAAAAACAGAATTTTTGTAATGTGTATGCAAGTGGTGTCATATGTAATTAGATGTTGCTGTAACTTGTAGGATGAGACAGCGGGTGAGGCCCGGTAGTGCACCTGCTGGTGTAGAGTAACTTGGCCTCTGTACAGTTGAGATTGCAGAAGGATAAAAGAATTAAGAATGGGAGTAATGTAAGTAATGGAATCAATGTTCAAGTACCCCCTCCACACTCTTGTGGAGTATCACCAGGCGCTGGAGCTACAAAGATACATAAATCAGGTCACTGTTGTGAAGAGCTCACTTCTGTACCACTCTTCTTCACGTGTCTACTTTCCTATTCTATTCTAGTCCTGCTCAACCTTGATCCACTCCCAGCATCTTTCTTCCCCACTCAGTGCAGTGGTGTTTCCAGTTCCTGACCTTTTAGCACAGATCAAGATCCAACATGTAGGATAACAAAATTACTTCCTAATTCCTCAGCAAGATTAATGTATTAGTTTGAGAGGCATTCTATCTTTTGGCACTAGTGCCATGCTTCAAAGCATCAGAATACCATGAAGAACAAAAGACCCAATTTCCTCTCACCATTTCAACCCATCAAACAAATCCACTTTAACAAGGAAACTTTGAGTCAAAGCCTGTCTTCAAAAATGATGCACTTTTCCCAAGAAATCCTTTTCCTGGAGTTTGTGAGTCCCTTGAAATCTGAGCCCCATCAATCTATATGCAAATTTTGTGAGCATGTGTATTATCTTTTAAGGACCACTACTCTTATTTTGAAATAAAACACAAAATAGATTTCACATAGAAGTTATATTTTTTTCCTCCAGCAAGTAAGTATTCCATATTGCTTTTCACTGCACTTAGATTTCTATCTACCTAGTCCTGCCTGCACTTCATATGCAAGGAAGCTTCAGAAAGTTCATGGACAAATGACACTAGGTGATAATGGTGCATTGTCCATGAACTTTTTGAAAGCCCCTCATATTTGATATTTATGACTATATAGTCTTTGTGATTCTTCTGTTGCTTGCCAGGAGTACATATTACTAATAAGGCCTTATAAATTTCCTGGTTCCTTCCCAAAACCATTTCCCCTTATTCCTCTCACAATCCTTTTGACTAGTCATTTAGAAATAGTAGTCTATTTATTTATTTAACCTTATATATGCAACATGTTGAAGGCGCATTATATGTTCTTCATTGAGAGATTCTGAAAATTATGAATTGGACGACACCTGTTATCTTTGCTCTCCTAGGCGGGCTTTCATATAGTGTCAACAGTATGCAGTACTCTGGTGTAAATGAATTAGCTCTACTTGAATGCAAAACATAAGCCATCCATGTAAAGGTTCACCTAGTGAAATTGAGTCAGGCTTGAAGACTTCCAGATGTTTTGATGACTTTATGAACGGACAATGTGCGTTTTTAGCCTTAGATTCTTTAAAGCCTATTTTGAGGAGTGAGCATTGAAGTGCGTCCCCACTTCCCAGTAGGGGTGCTGGTTCAAGTTCGATACTCTGATCCAGCTTTCTGCTAGTGTATTCTGGCTGGTGGTCGGGGGGGGGGGGTGGACAGCAGGTGATGATGGTTCAAGTACTTGGGCCTTTGCTTTCCCAATGGAGCTCCTGGCTGCTGGCTTTGACTTGGCCCAGTCCTTGCTATTGAGAACATTTGGGGAATCAACCAGTGGATGGAAGATACCTCTGTCTCTCTCTCACTCTTCCTTTCAAGTAGATGAAAATTAAGGATAAACATTTCAAAAAGAAAAAAAAAAGAAAATTCCAATTTTCTGTGTATTTGTCTTAATGCAAAAGCATATTTTTACAGAGCTGCAATAAAAAATCTGTATTTTTTCTTTCTCAAATTATTAGTCTTTGGAATACTTTAGTATAATTTATGTTATCTCCACTGTATTCTAGGTGAAGATCTAATAATTTATTATCTCTTTACAATTACACATTTAGGTTAATTCAATGCTTCAGATGCATCTTTAGACATAGTCTCTTCTGATGGATGAACTATGATATGTTTTTTTTTCTCTTTTTAAAGATTTTATTTATTTATTTGACAGGTAGAGTTACAGATAGTGAGAGGGAGAGACAAAGTCCTCCATCCGCTGGTTCACTCCCCAAACGGCCACAACAGCTGGAGCTTTGCTGATCCAAAGCCAGGAGCCAGGTGCCTCTTCCTGGTCTTCCATGTGGGTACAGGGGCCCAAGGACTTGGGCCATCCTCCACCACTCTCCCAGGCCATAGCAGAGCTGGACTGGAAGAGGAGCAGCCAGGACCAGAACTGGTGCCCGCATGGGATGCCGGCACAACAGGTAGAGGATTAACCTGCTGCGCCATTGCGCTGGCCCCCTATGATATGTCCTTATGTTAAATTCTCAAGAACAGGATTGCTGACACAGAGATACAAATATAGTTATGTTTTCAGATATGGAGTTGGCAATATGCTTTCCAAAAACATTACTGCAATTTTATAAATTACAAGAAAAATTATTATAAATGCAAGCAAAAGTATTAGTATATATCCTTTACCTTAAGTAAATCATGTAGGCAGCATGCAGACTGCTCAGCTAACATTCATTTTGTAGGAAGTTCAGGTCATGGTTTTGAGTGTGTCCTTTCACTTTTAATCAACTTCTGCTCTTAAATCTTAGAGGTACATAATACCAACTTCTATTATTACAAAGAATTAATCATAAAGGATGATTAAAATGTTATCAAGAGAATGTTATACTAGTGCTATTTTGGTTTATGACATTTGTCAATGGTATTTAACTTTAAAAATGACAATTTTACAAGGCAATTGCAAGCAAAATAACTATTTTATTGAAAATTCAGAACAGTTACAGTACTTTAAGACATATTTTCATTGTTTTAAGAAAATAAGTTAAAGTGCAATGATATTTATTATTCATTTAAACCAGCAAAATCATTTTGAAAAAGATAAAAACACACAGCTTAATTTATTCAGGGTATAAACATATATTTTATTATTTGTTATCAAGAAAACTTGAATACAATGTTTTAGAGTGATCTTTTCAACATTTCTCTCTGGATCCAATTTAAATGGCCTATTAGTATTTTATATCTGGTTCACATAGGCTACTGATATATACCTCTCTCTATCCTTGCATGCATGCATGCAAGTAGCAACTAGCTAATTTTAATATGAGATTTGAAAAATCAGAGTGGTTTGTCACTTCATTTATCATAGGGAAATACAATGGCATTTCTAGTCAGTTTTAGGCACTTATGCCTATCTCCTTGGTCTAAACCAACCAGTTTCAGAGAAGTATTTAGCCTACTAAATGCTGCTGACATAAATAAGATCAAGCATAATACAGGCAAAGAAATAACCTTTACAACCAGCCAATTGCTAGGAAGCAACTTGTTAGAAAATTTCACAAATTTTCTTAAGAAGAGGAAAGTAGCTGAGTGGGAAAAAATCAAAATTGATCCATTTTTTAAAATTCAAATCAGTTTTACACCTCATCAGATAGCATTCATTAAGCCACTGACATTATATAAATAACTATTTCCATTAGATTTATTCTGTATCTTCTCCTTTTTAAATGAAAAAAAGTGAGGATAAGACCGACTTTGGGTACACACCATCAATAAACAAATGCTGCACTGACATCTGCCATGTCACTTATTACAGGAAAGCTGTAGTATGATCTGTGTTTTGCCAGAGATAGAAATGGCTCTAATACATAACTTTAATTTGCATTTTCTAGTATGTTGCAGTTAAAGAACCTTTATGTAACCATTATGAAAATACTAAAATTAGACCCTGTTAGGAAATTTACAACATGTACATTGTCATTAAGTGGTTGTAAAAATGTAAGTGTATTTTCTAAGAAAGGAACAGAAATGGTTTTAATAAAGAATTCAGTTTCCTCTGTGGCTTGGGGAATGCTGACACACTGTTTCCAGGGCAGGCAAAAGAGCATAGTGCTATATGTGGTTGCACCACAGAGAGCCTCCTACCTGTCCTTTAAAACCCAGTTCATGTGTTGCTTCAGCATCAAGCCTTCCTGAAGGACCACCAATCTGAGAGTGGCTCCATGCTGGAGAATTGAATCACAGCTGATCTCAGTGCCTTGTACTGCAGTTATACAGTGTCCTTCCTTCCTTTGGCTCTAGCCTTCATCAAATCCATCTTTCCATGGTACACGGTATCTTCAATTTCTCTGCAGCAAGTAGAGGCTTCTTAAATTTTTAATGAAAAAAGCATCAAAGATGAATGGGTAACAACAAAAAAAGGCATAATGTGGCATTTGCCAATGCACTACTTGTTTTCATCTGATATAAACCATCTACACTGTTCTTTAACCAAGAATAGCCACTTGGAGAAAAGACCCTCTGATTAAAAATGTCTAGGAGCCAGTGTTTTGACAAGCCAACGTGGATTCTGATGAAACTATCTGGATGTAGGAACAGTGATAACTGACTTAGCACAAAGCTCATCAGAGGTAAATGGTTTTTCTTTTCCCCTCATCAAGCAGAAAAGGCTCATGAACTAACATTCGAAGAGGAGTTATTCACTGTAGTGCCCAATAAACACTGAAAGTGGTTTAGCCAGAGTGTGATGGACCAAAAGGGACCAGATACAAAATCTGACAGATGCAAGAACTCTCATTTCTCCAGGCCCCCTCAAGGAATAGCACAGTGGAATATTCAAAGTATCTTCCCCAAAGGTTACCTAATATTTAACTCATTATAACCAAATTTTCACAGAAAAAATACACTGATTATTTTGCAAATAAAAGATAACAAAAATCCTTAATTAAGTGCATTTACACTTTGTGTGTGTGTCTTCTGAAGAATCAAAGAATTTCTCTATTTCAATTTTTTCTTGTATTAGCATTGGATGTCGATTCGCCATGCTTACTGCATAAGATAAAGCCTAGTTGACGGGTTGTTCACAATGTGCATGTACTGAATTGGAAATTTATTACTATGATCAACTATGCAAAATTGCATTGCATTTGATCAATTCCCTAAGGAAAATAAAATGCATGAATATATAAAAAGAAAATCACACTCAAAGACTGAAATATTATCTGAAGACAGCTGACAAAAACCTAATATTTCTTTCCAATAAATAATGATTTTAACCCATTTTATATTATTATAAAAATTTTAAACACCTAATTTATTCTTAGATTCAAGATTATATTCATTCCAGTGAGTACTATTTTTCCTGTAACTTCAACCACATTGTTAGTATGATGAAAGGCTCAATGTAACAGATTTGATATAAAAGTATCACAATTACAGTTGATACCTAATGCAAGTGTGACAAAAATTTTGATTCTTATGAATTTGTACCAAAACAAAGTTTCTGCTATATCTCTAGGCTACTAATTGATGACAAGTTAATGATGTAAGCAAAAATACTTGAACTAAGTTAACAATGAAATACAAAAATAGAGAATATTTACAGTGATCTTGACAATATGTTTAAGTATATTACAAATTAGAGTATCACCTGGCTCATGGTAAAAGTTCATGTTTTAAAGTACAAACTCTTTGAAAAATCAAGAGACAATTCTATTCTTAATGTTTTAAACTTAATAATTTTCTCTTCTTCTTCAACTGAGATTCTCCTTTGGTTAATGAGTGGGCTTGAAAAATATGGAGTTAATAGAAGGTATTTCTCTGGAAGAAGCCTGGAGTGCCTTAATACCTACTAGACAATTTATTATCGTTTTGATTTTTCCTAAGCACAAATCCCTTACGGTTCTTTCATTCTGCTCGTTCAGATCAATAAAAGGCTGTGAAAAGGAAAACCACAGGGCTGAAAGAGTCCATAAATCCTGTTTTTGTCAGATATCTATTTTCTGCCATTAAGGAAAACAGTGCCTACAAAACCAAGGAAAGGAAACAAACAACAACACATACACACACACACAATGAGGAAAGTGCAAGACACAATTAGCATAGCTGGGTACATTCTGCCAACCAACAGCGAGGCAAGCAAGTGGTTTCTGTTCTGATTTAAAAGAACATGCTTCTTTTTCTTGTTGAGATTTATACAACCATAGAACAGGCTTCTAGAGTTCTCCAATTTTCTGCTCAGGTCACATACACTATTCATAGATCACACTCCCACTTTCAAAGTATCAAAATATCATGAAATAGTCCCAACATTAAAGTTCAACTGAACATAAGTTATTCTTTCTCTTGAATGTGATGTGAGAATTTTTAAAAATCCTAGTCTAAGAGTCAGAAGATCAGGTTCTCTTATTCTTGACCAATGAACTTAACCTTTCTGCACATTCATTTCCTCCATGAGAAATAAGGGAGTTGTACCAGTAACCTTTAGAATCCCTTTCAAATATGACTCAAACTGTTTAAGTCAGAATTTTACACAGTGCCTCTTGATGTGGTTATGAAGATCAACTACCATAATGGTGTCATGTAAAAATAATTCTGGATTTTTGGGATTTTCTGTTGCTTACATTATTGTTAATAGAAGTTTTTCTGTTCCCAGGAGTATTTGTCTAATAAAAATGTAATCAAAGTGGGTTTTTTTTTTTTTTTGCATTAACATGAAGTTTGCTTTGGCATTCACTGGGAAGGCCTGGGGAGAGATTTATGTATATATGCCCTTATTTCTCTTCTTGTTGAAATTCTGTTCTCTCTTCAACAAGGTGGCAAAACACTAGCATGGAGGTAAAAGAAATCTTGGTTTAAGTATTTCTTACTGAGAGGAAGAACAGAAACATTTCTATTCCTTAATTTTTATATATTTTTTTTTAATTTTAAAAACTAAGTTTTTAAAAAATATTGCTAATACTTAAAACCAAGGTTCTATTGCAGTTTACTACTATTGGTAAAGAATTATCAATTATACCAAACTATCAATATTGTGGCAAAACAAAAGAGAGTTTGGTACTATTTTTAAGTATGTGGCAAGGCATTTCACTAATTTCTATATTGATTGTTTTCAGAATTAAGACCAAAGTAAAAGACATACAATGCTTTATCCCCTATTTTAAACCAGAAGCTAAGCATGTTGAATTAAAATTTAGAGAGGGACTTTGGGGAGAGTCAGGTATAGCTTTAGAAGTAGGATAAATAATTTCTTCAACAGTTACATATGTACCTAATAAGAAACCAACAACTCCAGTAAATACTATAGAAATATTTTTCAAGACCATCCATATATTGTAATGGTCCTTAGAAAAGGTAAGAATTTCAACCAAAGGTGGTAGGATGAGGGCCAATGTACTGCTGCTCACAGCTCCAACGAAGGAAATCACAATGTCTAACCGAGGAATGAGAATTGCTCCAGCACCTAAAAAGTAAGAATACACAATTTGTTCTTGCTTAAACGTTTGGTACTCACATGAATATTAACTGTGGACACTTTCAGTACATTAAAACTAATTCATATAAGTTGGACTACTGAACTATTTCTTGTGGGAAAATCTGTCATACTTTGTTCTGAGCTAAAATCAAAAAACAAACAAACAAACAAAAAACTGAAACAGTAGGTGACATTTCTTGGATTTTCACTTCTCAGAATTTCTTATGAAAACAACCTTTAATTTTTTACTTGAAAATTCTGAACAAAGAAATTTGGAAAGTTTATTTTCAAAGTATTTGCATTACTCCACTTGTCACACAGTTCGTTCTATAATACATGAAACATGACACAGTATGATATGAATAACTGGGAAAGAAAATACAGCTACTCCTTATAGAATTTAAAATAACTAAAATAGAACAATGGAAACAAAGAATCACTATTATGCAAAATGGATAGTAATCATTAGATAGGAATAATCACTGGAGGATGCTAAAATTAATGGGAAGAAACTGAAGATCAGGATATCTGCAGTTTCAAGTATCTCCAAGACAATTATAAAGGGAAAAGCGGTACTTTGACAGTGAAGAAATATGCCAGAGATCACCTTACTCAAGTGAGCAAAGTTAACATCACCAGTAAGTCTTATTAATACCATGATACAATGTCCTGAGAAAATTCACAGCATCACTCATGTGAGATTCTTGTTAAAAATGCTTAACTTTGGGGGTCAGTACTTTGCTATAGCACAGTGAGTTAAGCTGACATCTGTAGCCACCTGCATTCCTTATAGGTGCTGGTTTGAGAACCAGTCGCTTCACTTCTGATCCAGCTCCCAGCTAACGTTGCCTGGGAAAGCAGTGGAAGATGGCCCAAATGCTTGGGGCCTTGCATCCACGTGGAAGACCCAGATGAAACTCCTGGCTCCTGGCTCCAGCATGGCCCAGCCCTAACTGTTGTGGCCATTTGGAGAATGAATCAGTAGATGGAAGATTCTCTCTCTCCCTCTCTCCACCCTCTCTTTGTCTCTCCCTCTCTGTGCAACTCTCTTTCAAATAAATAAGTCTTTTCTCAAAAAAAAAATGGTTTAACTTTTATCTAATCAAGAATTAAATCATCAGGCAGAAAATTCTGCACAATTATTGACATGTCAAAAGTGGAGGGTCAAAGAAGACAAGGACTGTCAAGACTGGAAGGAGACTAAGTAGACACAACAACAAAATTCACCTGGAAATTTAAACTGTTGCCAGAACCAGAAAAAGATATTAGTAGAAAAACTAACAAAATTATAATGAGGAATAAGGCTGGTCAGAGCATTATATCCATGTTAATTTCTAGTTTTAAGAATCGTGTTGTATTTGTGTAGGTTTTAACATAGAAAAAACTGAATAAAGGGCTTATGACAACTTGATTTTCTTACAACCTTTCTGTCCAAATTACTTCAAGATAAAAAGTTTTTAAAAAGGCACTCCACTATTTCCATAGGATTTTCTTCTAAACCATTGATGAGTTTTCTGCAAGCTTCATTCTGTTGCCTTTTTAAATTTTATCTTGATCTTATGAAAAACAGTCAACAGTGGGCTTGTAAAAGTCAACACAGCCCTTCTTCAAATTGTCTTTAAATTATTTTTCAGTGATTTTTCAATGGTTTAGAATGGCCATAAAAATAACAGTTAGTTTGCTCCTATGCAAGCTCTGACAACTACATCATCATTGCCAGCAATGACAACACCACAGTTCCTTCATCAGGGACTCCAATTACACATGTTTTGGCTTCCTTAATCGCCTTCCACAGCTATCATTTTGTCATTCTGATTTTATTTTTTTATTTGCTTTTCCTATATCTATCCATATGTATTTATAGTGTCCTCTGTGTAATCGAGTCTTCAGTTTGCATTCTACTTGCTTCTCTACTTGTTCATTTTCAGTTATGAGGTTTTTTTTTTTTTTCCTCTCCATACTTTATGAGGTTTTTTCCTCTTCCTATTCTCTTTTTGGCTGCTAATGTTTTCCAGGAGGATGTTGGACTAACTTGTAACTAAGTTCTCACTATATATCCCATGGAACCAGAAGTCATTATTTATAATTTTCTGTTCCAATAATAATGAAAGCTAAAGCCCTAAAAACTGCTTTAAAGTTATAAATCTAGCTTTGTACTTAAAGCACTGAAGTCAGATAACTCTTCAGTTAAATAAATAAATGGCTGAAGCAGCAATTCTATAGAAATTTTTATAAGACAGATTTCCTATATTTTCTTTACTTGACAGGTAGAGTTATAGACAGTGAGAGAAAGAGAGACAGAGAGAAAGGTCTTCCTTCCGTTGGTTCACTCCCCATATGGCCACTACGGCCCGCCCTGCGCCAACCTGAAGCCAGGAGCCAGGTGCTTCCTCCTGGTCTCCTATGCAGGTGCAGGGGCCCAAGCACTTGGGCCATCCTCCACTGCACTCCCGGGCCACAGCAAAGAGCTGGACTGGAAGAGGAGCAAGTGGGACTAGAACCCGGTGTCCATACGGGATGCCAGCACCACAGGCGGAGGATTAACCAAGTGAGCCATGGTGCTGGCCCCAAGATTTCCTATTTAATAGATCCTTTTAACACTCTTTCGGGGAAATACAAAGCATAACCTTAAAACGCAATTAGGGCCTTTCAAAGTTCATTGAACATAACATTCTGTGGAGGCATTTTCTAAATACTTAGATAACAGTGGTATAAAATTAAGGTCAGATAAATATGACTGAATCCTTGCCTTCTGAAGATATTTCCAATTTTGAATCCATTTTCCCCTCAACATTTTTTCCTTCTTTTCTTTTTTTTTAACTTTTATTTAATGAATATAAATTTCCAAAGTACAGAATATGGATTACAATGGCTTCCCCCCCATAACGTCCCTCCCACCCGCAACCCTCCCCTTTCCCACTCCCTCTCCCCTTACATTCACATCAAGATTCATTTTCGTTTCTCTTTATATACAGAAGATCAGTTTAGCATACATTAAGTAAAGATTTCAACAGTTTGCTCCCACACAGAAACATAAAGTGAAAAATACTGTTTGAGTACTAGTTATAGCATTAAATCTCAATGTACAGCACACTAAGGACAAAGATCCTACATGAGGAGTAAGTGCACAGTGATTCTACATGGGGAATAAGTGCACAGTGACTCCTGTTGTTGATTTAACAATTGACACTCTTGTTTATGGCGTCAGTAATCACCCTAGGCTCTTGTCATGAGCTACCAAGGCTATGGAAGCCTCTTGAGTTCACCAACTCCGATCTTATTTAGAAAAGGCCACAGACAAAGTGAAAGTTCTCTCCTCCCTTCAGAGAAAGGTACCTCCTTCTGTGATGGCCTGTTCTTTCTGTTGGGATCTCACCTCACTCACAGACTCATAGAGATCTTTCATTTAGGTTGGTGGTTTGTTTTTTTGTTCGTTTGTTTGTTTGTTTGTTTTGCCAGAGTGTCTTGGCTTTCCATGCCTGAAATACTCTCATGTGCTATTTAGCCAGATCTGAATGCCTTAAGGGCTGATTCTGAGGCCAGAGTGCTGTTTAGGACATCTGCCATTCTCTGAGTCTGCTGTGAATCCCTCTTCCCATGTTGGATTGTTCTCCCCTTTGTAATTCTGTCAGTTACTATTAGCAGACACTAGTCTTGTTTGTGTGATGCCTTTGATTCTTCATCCTATCATTATGATCAATTATGAACTGAAACTGATCACTTTGACTAGTGAGATGGCATTAGTACATGCCACCTTGATGGGATTGAATTGGAATCCCCTGGCACAATTCTAACTCTACCATTAGGGGTAAGTCTGAGTGAGCATGTGCCGAACTGTACATCTCCTCCCTCTCTTATTCCTACTCTTACATTTAACAGGGATCACTTTTCAGTTAAATTTAAACACCTAAGAATAATTGTGTGTTAATTAAAGAGTTCAACCAATGCTATTAAGTAGAACAAAAAAAAAATACTAAAAGGAATAAAGTGGTAAGCTGTTCCTGGACAGTCAGTAAAAGGGCTGATCAAGTCATTGTTTCTCATGGTGTCCTTTTCACTTCAACAGGTTTCCCCTTTGGTGCTCAGTTAGTTGTCACCAATCACGGAGAACATATATTTGTCACTTTAGGATTGGTTTGTTTCACTCAGCATGATGTTTTCCAGATTCCTCCATTTTGTTGCAAATGACCAGATTTCATTTTTTTTTTACTGTTGTATAGTATTCTATAGAGTACATGTTCCATACTTTCTTAATCCAATCTTCTGTTGGTGGGCATTGAGGTTGATTCCAGGTCTTAGCTATTGTGAATTGAGCTGCAATAAACATTGAGGTGCAGACAGCTCTTTTATTTGCCAATTTAATTTCCTTTGGGTAAATTCCAAGGAGCAGCATGGCTAGGTTGTATGGCAGGGTTATATTCAGGTTCCTGAGGAATCTCCAAACTGATTTCCATAGTGGCTCTACCAGTTTGCATTCCCACCAACAGTTATTTTTGTTAAGATTAATTTATTTTGAGTGTCAGAGTTAAAAGAGAAGAGAGACAGAGAAAGGAATCTTTATCCACTGGATCACTCCCAAGATGGCCCCAATGGCCAGTTCTGGGTCAGGCCAAAGCCAGGAGCCTCATTAGGATCTCCCACATGGGTGGCAGGGGCCCAGCCACGTGGGCCCTTTTCTGCTACTTCTGCTGCTTTTCATTAGCAGGGAGCTGCATCAGAAATGAAGCTGCCTAACATGAACTGGTGCCTATATGGGATGCTGGCATTGCAGGCACCAGCTCTACACTTTATGCAACAATGCCAGGCTCCCATCTAATATTTTTAAAAATGAAGTATAATTTCAATTATATAAAACCATACTTCTAATTATACCAACAGGTTTTGGCATATAAAAATTGCTTCCACTCTAATTGTTCATGCAGTACAGCTTGCTCTATAAACACAAGGCCCTGTCAGCTGTCCACACACACACTCATCAGTAAAGAGCACAACCCAAAATCTTTTCAAGTGCTTCACAGAACAGAATTAAAAACAGTCCTCCCAGGAATATCAGTTGGCTTTTAATTTAGTTCAGGAGGATTTACCAAAGATTCAAATAAGCTGAGTGTCCAATGATGTGTCCCAATGAGTTTTAAGGGAACACTGCACAGTTTTCGGTCTCTTTGCCCAAAGCATAATGCTACAACTATAACTTATATATGTTCAAGAAGCTTTAACTATTTTTAACTGAAGGAAAGAAGCAGAAAAGAAAAGCCTGCAGTTCTCTGTGCTACAAACTCTGCTGAGGAAAACCCTTGACTTCTGAGAAAAAATTCACAGTAGCAGCTGTGTGGTCCATGTGTCAGCATATATGTAGCTCCCATATAGCACTGCTAGCCAATGTGTAGAAATAGATGAAATATAAAAAGATTGATCATTGTTAGCATGCTTCTCAAACTCCTTCAATTGAATTTCATCAATTGAAATTACTTTTTTACTCACTCCAGTTACAAAAATACTAATAAAAGTAATATATAAAATAGTTTTAAAATTTTGCACCTTTTTCTAACTGAATGTTTCATTCATCATCAGAGTATGGGCTAAATTCATGTTCTTTCCACTATACCAAACCAAAGCTCCCTCTCTGTAACTCTCCATTATTAATTCTACCCTATACATGGAATTCATCTTATAATGTGAAATCTTAATAACAAATTATATGCTGTCCTTAAAGCAACAATAAGTCACTAAAATTATTAAAGACTAATGCAAAATAAAATGACACTTAGGTGCAGGTAGCCATGAAGAGTTAAACTGTTAAATATACAAAAGATAGCAAAAATATTTTTTTTAAATCTTGAGGAAAATGAGAACCAAAATAAAATGTAAGAGGTACCTGATTTTAATTACCATTAATGTCATTTTCAAATAATTTTATTAGTTCTTTTAAGTGTGATAGAATCTGGTTGTGCTATTCTTACATAGTAGGAGAAAATATAATTTTAAGCCAAAAGGCATTCAAAGGAGGTAAATAAACTTATTTTTAAAATATGTTTAAACAGGTTTCATTTTTAAAAATTCAATAATAAAAGAAGTATATATATGTAGTAATACTTACAAGTAATACTAACCAAGAAGGATCTTATCCCAAGTTCCCATATTTGCTTCCACTTAGCATTAAATTTGGATATGATTCCAGGGATAATGATTTCTGCTGGAACATAGAACTGAATTGAATATGTCACAAAAATGCCAAAGGAATACAGAATTTTCACTGATTGATATAACCTGTTGGAAAAAATTTCAAAGTTTAGTCATTCTTAATATAAATCTAGCTTTCTTCCTTTTAATGTTAACATTTAGACAAGAAATCTAGAACACACACTTAGGTCATAATCTTATTAACTAAAAATGTTCATAAAAATAGCCAACTGATCTCCACTAACTACATTTCTAACTCTATTTGGACAATTTTGTACATATTGTTGGAAACACTTCATCTTAGGCTAAACCAATGTTCTGAAATTAGGGAAGCCATTGTAATCCATAAGCTGTACTTTGGAAATTTATATTCATTAAATTAAAGTTTAAAAAAAAAAAGAAAAAAGAAATTTAGACTCAGCTACATAAACAGTTAACATTTTCCCAATTTTCTTTTTAAAAAGTGAGCATTCTTTATGTTTGTTAAACCTTGAGTCATACCCTCAGTGATCTATCTATAGAAGAACAACTTCTATAGATATCAAATTAAACTTTGAATTTTAGTTCCCCTTGCTTGAAGGTCCTGATAGGTGTATCATTAGTTACAGAAATGTCATCAATTTTAAGTCCAAGAGGAGGCGATCTAAACAGTTTCAACTTGCAAAGTTCTCTAGATTATATATACTGTTTTATTATAATTATATGAAAAACAGAAATAGAATTGTTGGGTTGTGTGGTGGCTCCTTTATCCAAGGAAACACCTCACTGATGCCCTAAGCTTCAAATTAGCAAAGCAACTTTCACTTTCATAAAATCTTCAGACTTCTATATTGCAGACTGCCTCCTATCAAAAAAAAAAACTCAATATGTAGGCCTTGGTAAAGACTTTGGTAGATTTCTTTTGCCTGGCAAAAGATTTTTTAAATGTTGATAAGACTTGGAGAGAAAATATAGAAACATATGACTCAGAGGAGCACTACAGAACCCATTCCCTTGTGTTACAAACTATAAAATTAACTCAATATTTTGTGATAAACAGAAGAAAAGCCTAACCACTCTTACATGTTAAAGAAATAAACCAAAGTTGAGAGTGGGCTGACATAGTGTGGGGTTAGGGCCAGTGATTTAACACCTATGTCTTCCTTCAGCAGAAACATCTTCCACACTCACAATCTTCCCTCGTAGGAGCTCTACTTTCCCACCTAAGAGTCCTATGCACAGGGAATAGTGTTTTCTTTATTTGAAAAATATATATAATCATTTAAAAAGAATATAAAATATCACACATTTGGTAAAGAAAATCTTCAACATCAATTTAGGCTTTAAGCTTACTTCTGATGTCTTAAGATGTAAAGTGTTAAGGATTATAAGCAGTTCTCTATGGCCAAGCAAGAAGGAATTCCTGCTGTAACACAGTCATCACAGAAATGAGTAAGAGGAAATACAAAAGCTAAGTAGGAATAATTTTTAAAACTATAAGTGGCATAATTAGGGTTAGCAACTATAACACCTTAATTTTAAAATTACCTAAGGATTTTTTTAGCTTGAGTTTTACAGGTTAAACACAAACGGTCAAGTTAGTGGAAATATTCAAATTAACCAAAAGATAGCTATTTCATATACTCTGAAAGACCATTGTGAAAAATAAAGTGAATATTCTTATTAGTTTATTATTAAGTAAAGACTATTGCTTTTTCTAACTACCTTTTCATCTATATGCTTTTAAGATACAGTTAAGTGTACATTTAAAAGAAAAATACAACATTCTGCATATAAGTAAAATTACTTTCCTATTGATGTAAAACTGAAGCTATGTAAGCTAAGAACCTGGTTATCATCAAGACTATTCAGCAGTATTGACCTTATGCAATTACTATTATTTGGTGCTACACACAGTAAAAATGGGGAATAAAATTAATTGGGAGACTGTCTAAAAACATGCTACAACTAGCTTAAAATCAACTTTTTCCTCTTTTACTTCTTTTCTGTTTCAAAAACCTACTTATAAGTTAGGCATCTATATTTTCAACTACTCTAAGCTATTTTTCTTTACTTAACTTTTCAATAACCATTATCAACCTTTGTTTTCATTTTATTTTAAGTGAACATCTACAGTAAAAGTCCTTCATGCACTAGGTTTTAGAAACACAGAGAGTTGAAAAAAATGCACTAGTAAACTCTAAAGAATAAAACACATTTTTAAAGTCAGGGCAATTTGTTTTAGAATAAAAAAGAACATGAAAAACTTTCAATGTTTAGTGCATAT
This sequence comes from Oryctolagus cuniculus, assembly GCF_964237555.1. Classification (NCBI taxonomy): domain Eukaryota; kingdom Metazoa; phylum Chordata; class Mammalia; order Lagomorpha; family Leporidae; genus Oryctolagus; species Oryctolagus cuniculus. The sequence continues at coordinate 84,308,263 of NC_091432.1, forward strand.
TAAAAGATCATCTGAAACACCTCTTTGCTAAAGCTCCTGAGAGTTTTTATTTATTCTTCTCTGTGTAACCTCTCCAAGGCACCTGAGTAGATGACTATACTTGCTGAATATTAGTTAAATTAAATTCAATGTTAAAAATGAATACTGATAGATCATTCTTTGAAAGTACATCTATTCAATGTGACAAATATTAACAATATTCAACAAATAGATTGATTCATGCTTGAAAACAAAATCTATTATACTGGTAGCAAAGAAATTTAGAAAAAGGAAAACATATTTTTAATAATACATTGGAATAGGTTTATAGGGTCGAACAATGTTCCAGTGAAAATATTAGTTTTGAAAACATACTTCAAAACAAGCAATATTTTTATTTTTTCTCCACATTAGCTAGTAAATCAATACTTGGTCTAAATTTTCAGGTATGAATACCTTACAAAGTAAACTTGGAAAATTAAGTTGTTGAACTGCTTCTCTTTCTCTCAAGGCTGAATACAGAAGCTACCCATGGAAATAATCTGATAGATAATTCACTTTCCCTTCTGGATCCTGAACAAGCCAGAACCTATGAATTCCTTCTTTCAATTTCTTTATATTTATCTCTTTATCTCTTCTTGTGCCTTTTGTTAACCCCATTCTTGTCTAAATACTTTCATCTTGGGTAACAATCTTCTTCCCAGAGCACTCAAGCTCCCATCTCCTGTGTGGTGCAAACATGGGCTAAGACACAGGTTTATCCTAATCCAGGTTCCTGCTAATGAGCATCCTGGGAGGAAGCAGGTGACAGCTCACCTACCAGGGTCCTTACCAACACAAATGGGGATTCCAGGCTCCTAACTGCTTGGGGAGTGAATCAACAGATGGAAGATCTCCCTTTGTCTGTCTCTCTGCCTTTCAAATAAAATTAAAATAAATAATCTTAAAAAAAAAGAAAGAGGGAGGGGGCCAGCCTTGTGGTGTAACAAGTAAAGCCACCACCTGTGCTGCTGCCATCCCATATGGATGCCAGTTCGAGTCCCAGCTGCTCCATTTCCCAGTGAGCTCTCTGCTATGGCTTGGGAAAGCAGAGGAAGATGGTCCAAGCCTTTGGGTCCCTGCACCTGCTTTGGAGCTCTGGAAGGAGCTCTTAGCTCCTTGCTTTGGATCAGTCCAGCTCCGGCTGTTGTGGCCATTTGGGGAATGAACAAGTGGATGGAGGACTTCTCTCTCTCTGCCTCTGCCTTTTAAATAAATAAATCTTTAAAAATATTAATAATAAAATAAAATAATTTTTTAAAGAAGCAGAACAAAAATGAAAAAGTTAAACTAACAACAAAAAGAAATATGTTTGCTCCTATTACATATATACCATCATCCAAGAGGACTCGGTAAGACAGAATACAAATATATCCTATCTGTTCTTTGAAGTCCTCTCAAGAACTTGCTATGTAATCAATGGCATGATTACCCTTGACCTTCTACATCTTCAACCTTCCCTTGCAACAATGACATAAGCTAAAAATCTTCACCTTCTGTTTTGAATTCTATACATTACCACTAGAGAAAATTTGAGAAAAGACATAATTTGAACCCAGCTACACAGAAGATATTACATGTGGCACTCACTCCTGAGTACAAACTCAAAAGATAATACTTAACACTACTACTACTAGTCTGCCTAACTCTACATTCATATTTTTATTTTAGAATTTAGATCAGTCTTGTGCAAACTTTTCCTATTTCAGTCTTCTTTGCTGGTAAGGAGATTTTATAAGTTAAAATAACACCTAGTAACATGTCCAAACCTAAGATCATTTGTGTGAAAGAAGATAATCTATATAAAGTATTTAGAAAAACACATCAAAGCAGTCCCAATGAAAACAGACATCATTTTATGATCTTGTTGTTGCCATCATGAATTTATTCACGTGGAGTTTTGAAACCCAGTATTAAACAACTTGATTATTTCTTCTTGGTTATTCTAATAACAGCTGTACTGAACCTGTCAGAATATGTACATGTCTGAACATGTATATTCCCTCTGGAGTGTGGCAGTATGCTAGGAATTCTCAAGGACATAGGTTAACTGTGGTGGATCTTACTGAAGCATAAATTTTACTCAGAAGTTTCTTGGGAGAGAATTATTTTTATATAAAAAGTAACACAGGCAGTATGAACTAGAAAGAAAAGTTACTCTTTCAGTAAAGCATAAACTGATGCTACACTGGAGGTAGGCTATTTGGGAAACTGCCCAAGATTCCCAAGGGAAAGTTTTTTCTCTCCTGTGCTACTGGGTTACTTTAGTGGAAAAACATTGCTAAAGTATCACTCAACTTTGACTAAATGTGGTGCCTTGTTTGCACTATCAAGTAACAACTGAAATACCTTTAAATCTAGAAGAAAACAAATACTAACTGTCCCCTAAGCATTAAGCAGTGTGCAAGATGATGGAGGTATGCGGTAAGCCTAGAGGATACAGGGTCCCTGCACCTGCCTTCAACGTGCTGACATTCCAGTTCATAATTGTCAATTTACTTCATTTTCACCTTAAAACATACTCTTTACTTCAAAAGCAAAATGTAATCCATTGGAAAGTATTATAGTTTTTAAAGATAATGCCTCAGAATGACTGAAGTTAATAACTCAGAACTTTTCTAATCCATACTTGCTGTATCTTATGGCTTCTTTAAATTCAACCTTTGTTTGAAGCAATGACCTTTATAAACTCTGGGACTTAAAGTCAATTAAGCAATCAAAGCTCATCATACATTCTCCAAGTTGGAACATTAGATTCCTAGGATGCTCCTGAAACAGTCATAGACATTCATATTCAGACAGTAGAGTATACCACATGTTAACTCCCAAGGTCTCTCAAGTGAAACACAGGAAGAAAAGGAAAGAAGAAACTCATATGATATACTAAGAAAGAAATTTTAGATATAACACCATGATTGTTCTAGTCAAAATTTCTCATTTAACACACTATAACTGTAAAATAAGCAACTCTCATCCTATATTCCCCAAATCATGACTACTACTTCAATTGTCCCACAACTGTACAGTCCACAATGAAACTGGCTATATACCACTTAAAGATTATTCCAAAATTAAAATGAATTACCCGGCAGAAGTGCTCTAAAGGAAAATATCTATCCTGACTTGCCTCCTTGCTTTTTTCCAGATTTTTGTTGCTTCTTGGAATACTTATTCAAAACTTTCCTCTAAATGAAAAGCAAGTTAGTTAGATCTTCTCAAATAAGAACTATGATCTCAAAGTTCCTTTTTAATCAAGTTACGACTATTTCCATTCTAACTGGAGAGCTACACAATTAGGATAAGGTGAGAGCTAGAAGGGATTGTGAGAAAAGGGAAGCATTAATTAGAGTTACTGAAGGGACAGCATCACTCCTAGTATTGAGCTGTGAATGCCAAAAGTATATCCTCAGATTTTTATTGTTTATATCATGTCCCAGCTGTGCTCTGAAAAGATCTGAGGTACATACAATATATAGCTGACAGCCAGTGATAGCCATAACTTATGGGATATATTATGTTATCAGGAACTTGGAGTGCTTGGGTCTTTGGTAGCAAGGACAGATTTTTTTTTTTTTATCAAAATTCATCTACATTAAAAGAATCAATGTTTTATGGTTGACTCAACCTTGGAACAATGTAAGAATTTTTAAATCTCTTTCTAAAAATTCTGCAAGAGTCTGTAAATTCACAGATGCCTCCTATGAGAATTACCAAAATAATCTAGATTGTACAAATGAAGAAATCATACCAAAAATTTTAAATGTTTAAACCATAAATCCAAGAACTGAACTTTATCATCAAATATTGATATCTACATAGACTAAGAATATCAAATTTATATCCACCTACCATACATCCTGTGGAAGATTTAAAGTTATGCTGCCTTTGATTTCATCACGGAAACACATATATCCTAAAGTAGCTAATGTGACATACAAAGTTGTAACAATTCCCATGCCAATATTCAATGCCTGGGAAAAGCGTCTGGATTCTTTCATTTGATTTTCTAGTGGAAGAACCTAAAAAAAGAATACAATTCTCTTTTTAAAAGAATATAATGTATGTAATTCAAAATAACACAATATCTCTTATACATACAAACTGGTATTTATAGACTATATTCAAATCTTTTCTCCTTTAAAATAGCATCTATAATTCCTAAAGTCCTTTTTGTGCACTATATATTTTACTCTACATATTTTAAATCCTTGAAATAAAGACATCCAACTCATCTTTTGGCAGGCAAACCTGCCAGCTTTTTTAAAGATCACCTTTTTATTTTGGAATAATTCTACATTTACAAAAAAAGATACATAGAAAGCAGGCAGCTCCCATAAACCCGTGCCCAGGTTCCCTTGCTATTAACACCTTACATTACCATGGTACATTTGTTACAAGAATAAACATTAGTATGTTACTATTTTTTTTTAAGATTTATTGATTTACTTGAGAGACAGAGAGATACAGAGAAAGAGAGGGAGAGACAGAGAGAAAGGTCTTCCATCCACTGGTTCACTCCAGCAGGCAGAGCCGAGCTGGTTGGAAGCCAGGAGCTTCTTCCGGATCTCCCACACAAGTATAGGGGCCCAAGGACAGGGGCCATCATCTACTGCTTTCCCGGGCCATAGCAGAGAGCTGGATCAGAAGTGGAGCAGCCGGGACTCAAACAGGCACCCATGTGGGAGGCTGGTGCCTCAGGCAGAGGCTTAACATACTCCGCCACAGCATCAGTAATAGTACATTACTATTAACTAAACTCCAAACTTCATCTGGATTAGATTAATTTTTCCCCTAATGTCCACTCTCCGTTTCAGGGCCCCAAGTAGGACACGACATTGCACTTTGTCATTAGCTTCCTTAGTCTTTTCTTACTGTGGCAGTTTCTCAATCTTTCCTCACTCTTTATTACCTTAACAGTTTTTGGAGGCACTGGTTAGATATTTCCTACAATGTCCCTCTAATCTGGATTTTTTTGATGCTTTGCATGTAACTAGTCTGGCATTAAGGGTTTCAGAGAAGGATATCACAGTAATGAAGTACCCTTTTGGCACACATGTTATCAATATGATTTATCATTTAATGACATTTATTTTGACCAGCTGGTTAAGGTAGTTGTCAGATTTCTCTGCTATAAAATTGTTTTTCTTGTATTCTTTTTACACATGAGTTTGTTATATTATTCTCTGAATTTTTCATCTGCTTGAAGTTTTCCATAATAAAAGCCACCTAATTTCCTTATTATACATATTAAGAAAATAAATATTAGAAACACAAAATGATATGTCAAGATTAAGCTCTTGTTAAGTGGAAGAACTAAACTAGAATTCAAGTCCATCATGACAAACATGAATCTAAGAATAAAAATAACTGAAACAAAATGAAAAATACATATTTTAAAAAATACAGCCTGAGTTTTTAAATCTTTGTATTAACTTAAGATTTTTAATGATCATAAAGACTTACCACCCCTATGCCTTCAAAAGCAAATACAGCAGTCCCAAAAAAGAGTGGATATTTTTTCCAACCAGCCACTATTGGAAGGTTGTGGGGATCTGGCATATTCTGCACAAATGAAGGGGAAAAAACACCACAGGTTATATCTTTGCTTAGAAAATTTAAAATTAAGAAGCAAAATCAAATTCTTCCGAGTTTTGCAATAGCAAATGTGCGTTTTAAGAGTGAATAATCTTTCAATTAACACTTTAAGCATCCTATGTTAAAGTGGCCAAGCCATTAGGATTTCATTGTCAAATTAATTGTTTTTTCCCATGTCCACACAGTCAATCAGAGTGAAAGCATCCTCATTACCTGTTTCTACCTGCAAGTCCCAGGCTATATCTCTTCCCACAACAGGAAATATATAAACACATCCAAGGTCTAAGCTGAAAGCCATGTAGTCAGTTATCAATCATCGCAGGGGATACTCAATAGAAATTCATTCTCTATTTTTCCTTGCCCTTTTAGTTCTCTAAAATACTTGGTTCCTGACTTTGACTTTCTACCTCATAATTCTGCTTCTCCCTAGTACAAGTCTCTTTCTGTTTCATTGTTTATTCTTTGATCTGACAGTTGTCATTACTATTGTCTGTCATTACAATGACAGTTGTCATTATTATTGTCTATGGATGACTAACTCTGGCTTTGACTACTTGGTTTTGACTCATTGCCTTGTTCCAACTTTCTCTATGTCAATAAACTCCCAAACTATGCATCTCGTTCGAGATCTCTGGTTACACAATGGCTACTTCTTCCAAAAAGCCCAAGTCCAGTCCCTACTTCCTCAGCATCCTGCATTCTGTCTTACATGACTGGAAGTGGCACTCAAGGCCAAGGAAAGAGGTGAACAAAGTACCCAGTGTAAAAGGGAATGGAACAGAATAACAAGTGTAAAATGGGGGAATAGAGAGGTCTAGAACATCTGAAGCCTAAGAAGAACTGTGTGATATAATGGTGATACATGACTAAAGACATAAACCATGGTCAGAATGAACAATAATAAAGAATAATAAAGTATTTCGATCAGTCAGTAAAACAAAACTGCTATTCAAGGCAAGCAGGATGATATTACACTTCTCCATGCATCATTTCATGGTTTTTGGTCTACCTTAGTGGAGCTTTTCTGCTCCACTAAGTCTAATATTGTCATCTATGAACTCGAGAAAGTCTTATAAGTGATCCTGCTGCCTTAGGTGTTATGGAGATTACAGGTATTGCAATACAGGTAGGGGAAAAACTGAAACACAAACCCATTATAAGAGTTTGTAATAAACTGCCAATGGCGATTTTACAGCAACTCTCAAAAAAGCCAGATATAGCATGGATTCGATCAGAAAAAAAAAAAAAAAAAGATCAGGGGTTCTCAACATTTTTGGGGTCACTGGTCACTTTGGGAGATGAAAGCTATAAGGCTACTCAACAGATAACACATATATACATTCAGAAATAATAAATTTTGCAAAAAATTTTAAGGGTTTTGCAGATTCTCTGAATCCCATCAACAGGTTCTTTTAAGGACACTGACTTAAGAATCCCCATAATATGGACAGTAGAATCAGTTCAGGTTACCACACAGACTTCAAATAAAGGGGTACAAAGTAGTGTGGCAGCAGCAATAAAAGTTCAAAAATTAAATTAAAAGTATGTAATGTATACACATACACACACACACCCAATTCTGTGATTGGCTCAAATTTTATAGGAATAAATATTTTATATGTTCTTGGTTTCATGTTAAGCACAATCCCTAACAGCACAGCCCTAAACTCATACTAATTCTAATAGTACATGAATCACTGTATTCTAAAGCAATGTATAAAAGTCCAGAAGCAAGTTCTGCAAGATTCAAAACTATGTGTGATTACAAAGCTTGGGTTTTTAACCTCTGGTGTACACTTTTCTAACTAAACAATATTCCCCCAAAGTAAACCTTTTAGTGATTATCAAGTGTGTGCCATATATGAAGTAGGGCTCATTACCTTTACCACCAAAGTAACTAAAAATTTTACTTATGTAAGAAATATCTGGCATTTAGCTAAGAACACATTATACTTACCCTAACAATATATTGGTAAATTATCACAAGACTGACAGCCATGGAAACGTTGGCAAGGAATGAAAGTACGAATAAATTCTTTAGCTCACGAATGAAGACCAAAAGAATTAGAAATGGAAGAAAGCAAAGCATATATATCCTTAAGTCAACACTTCTTCTCTCACACAGACTTGATGAATTGGTATCATTTGAAACAAACACTTTACTCTCCAGGAATCCTTCATGAACCTAGAGACAATTACCAGGAGAATAAGCAAAGAAAAAAAGCTTCCATCAACTTATAATCATAAAAAACAAAAAAATTATGAGCTATATATTCCTTGATAAGTTCTTGTGATACATTTTAATACATAAAGTATTTCATTTTTCAAGATATTGTTTCCTAAAAATATATATACCAAATTTAAGGATAATTAGTGTAGGATAATATTTGCGAGATAACTCCTTTCATCTTACTGTGAAAACAAAGATCATTAGTAAATTATAGAATAGACTTACTACTTTATTTTGAAACTATGTGACTACCACGCGCATGATGCTTACAAAGACTTAAAGATCTGCTCTTGATATCATCAAAATTGAGAACATACTTGTCTAGAATAGCCATTGGATATTCTACTCCAGCTTATTTTGTTGCAAGTAGGAAATAAGCTCTAAGTACCTCCTAGAAATATACAGCAGTCAAATTTAAAATTCAAAGCCTAATTTTAAAACATTTATAAACAACTATTTATAATTTATCATCACTGTCAATAAGCATTTATAAATAATCCACTAAATTTATTAATGGCCATCAGTGAGACAATAGGTAAATTTTTGTTAGATTAAAAAAAAAGTTCTACAAGATCAGGACAGGTTTTTGGTCTTGTGGTCAAGATGCCAGTTAGGACACTAGCATTTCATATAAGACTGCATGGGTTTGAGTCTCAACTCCACCCATTTCCTGTTTCCTGTTAATGTGCACCTAGAATAACAGCACTGGGTCCCTCTCATTTGAGGAGTGGACCAGTACATTCACTCCTATCAGGGGAGCTTTGTCTTGTGTCTCTTTGTCACTACAACAAATAAATAAATAACTTCTACAAGATAAATAAATTTTATATTACAACTTATTCAAGTACTTATATAACCCAATTTTAATATTTCATAAAAAATACACTGATTTACAGGATTCACATATTTTTAAACTGTCATTGATTAAATTAATTACACAATTTGACAGACTAAAATTGAAGTAAAATTATAGAGTCTTTTAGAAATAATCTTAAAGTTTTATAGGAGATGGTCATATTGTAATTTGAATGTCAGTGAAAACCTATTTGCCCCTAAACACTATAAGTGTCTTCTCTGAACACACTGACATTATCAACTCTGCATATATGAATTCCCAAGAAATAGATCCTATAATAATAATAGCTAGTACTTTTTGAGTATTTTCTATATGCCAGGTAATGAACTACCTGTTTTATACACATCTGATTTAATCTTCAAAATGACTTTCTGAAATGAGTAGTGGTATTAATTTCAATTTATAGTTGAGGAAACTGAGACTTAACAGGGGGTAAAAAGGACCTTGCATTGTATTAAGGCAGTAAGTGATGGTTGCAAGATTCAAACCCAGGTTTGAGTTTCCAGGATCCAGTTGTGATAGCTATATGTTAACCTGACCAAAACACTGTAACTTAGGGAGTCCCTGCCCAACCAACCACTTAACCTCCATTCTCACATATCTGCCTAAATGTGTAAGTATTGAAAATCCAACACATTAGAAGTTTAAAACAAACTGTAATATGATTAGCAATTCAAGTGTTTCCTTGTTTTTATTCTTATAATTCACATTAAGCAATGTTTAGCATCATAACATACGTATACATCTTTTTAAACTGCAGAGAATATATCTACCAGATATTTTAACTGTTTAGGCAATTTATAACTCATACTGCACTAACAAATTTTCAAGTTATATCATGCACTATTTAAGAAATGGATAGCTTGTAATTGGCCATTAAAACTATATTTTCTATAATTTCAAATAGAAACAAATTATAGGTAAATTGGTAAATTTATTGGTAAATTCACATCCCTGGGTTTTAAGATCATATTTCACTAGTAACTCAATTTTCTCAGTAACCAAATTATTTAGAGCCAAGTATTTCAAAACAAAGCAGTACCTCTGGTAATTAAATTAAATATTGATCAAGTCAAGCTCTAACAAAGATAACAAATTTGTCAAGGGGCTATTTGAATCATTAGGTTGTTGAGAATTTGAAGCTAATATTGTAACAAATATCATAATGTTTTAGCATTCTTTGGCAGAAAGATGGCTATAAAAATTCTTTGGATTAAAAAATTAAATAAAAATGTAGATACATACCTAGAGCAAGATTCAGATAAACATTTGAGTCCTTTGGTGCCCTCTAGAGACAGAGATTGGCTATCTAATAGGACTTCCTATGATCTCACATGTTTACCAAAATGTAAAACACTGAAATAAATATTATAAAATAAAATTACTTAATTCAGTTGTTTTCATTTAGAGATCAAATTTTCTAAAATTAACAATTTATTGACTTTTCAATGATCCACTAATGTAATAGTTAAAATTCCAAAGGTAGATTATGTTCTTTAGTAAAACTAAATACATAAATAACGTCATAACACCCTACATTTGTGTATGTTTTATATTTTACAAAGGCTTTCACAAACCTGTGGGGAGCAACTCGGACTAGACTAAGTTACTGGAATTAAGACTTATTCTATGCATCTGCTCTCCCACAATATGACGCTGGGAGAGGAGTAAACAGCTTCTACACAGCTGCCTCCAGTTCAACCAATAAACTGTAGGACCTGCTCCTGATTGGAGGAGAGCAGCGTACTCGGCGTGTGGGTAGCAGAGTTGGGATTGGTGGAAGAGGACTATAAAGGAGGAGAGAGACAACATGCACCAGGAACATCTAAGGGGAACATCTATCTGAAGGAACACCTGTGCAGCCCCCGAGAGAGCCGGCCGGCGGTGTGCCTCTCCCCCGCGGAAGTGGGGAAAGTGGCTAGGGGGAACCGCCCTTCCACGGAGGTGGAAGGGTCGGTAGCCAACCCGGGAAGAAGCAGCAGCAAACCCGGGGAGGGCCGAGCAGACGAAAGAACAACGCAGGGTCCTGTGTCGTTCCTCCACGAAGAGAGGGAACGACACAAACCTTTTATTAGATGAGTCTCAAGTTGTGTATGAGGAACAATGGAATATTTTGTTATTATTTATATTTTACAAATAAACCGAGGTTTGAGCAGGAATAAGGGAAGATCATACCCAATCTACGAACAGAAACTGGGAGAACAGGGATGGGAACTCATGTCTTCTGACTCTAAAGTCAATGGTCTTTGGTATTACTTTGGTATTTTTCACCTCGATAAGCTAAACTCCATACCCATATACATTATTTTATCTATGTGAAATTTTCTGCAATATCCTAGAGTAAGATAGTAAGAATCAGAATCACTGGCAGCATTAGAGTTCTTTTCCTCTACCCATTGTACATAATCACTTAATGGGGCCAAGAACAGCCATGTAGTAATTGTAGAGTAGGTTTCTATATCTGTATGGTAACAAAATCCTTACTTCCTAAGGTTAATGAAATGCTGTACTTTCAGTATCATATAGATTAAGGTGGTAACGATCCTACAGTTCTTAATTACAACACTAACAGTAATTGGTAAAGTTTAATCAATTATGTCTACTATTGCATATTGCTATCGAATGTAAAAGAACACCTCTGTAGACAGTGAAACTCTGTTCTGCTTCCTGGCCCTCTCTCTGCTCTGCCCAAGTGTTATGTTTGTCAGTGCTATCAACACTTCTCAAGCCTGATCATGTAGTTTTCCACACTGCTCTTTTGGCCTCAAAAGAATTCTCATCTTTTTATCTAAGGAAAACTCTCTCCTTACCTCTGAGGGACTCCCTTTTTCTACCTGGTATTTATAGAATATGTACAATGAGTTAATTTTTTCCATTAAACTTTGGAAGCAACAGATAATATTTCATAGGAAAAGATTATAGACATCTATTTTATCAACATTTAGTACTCTCTCATCACACACAACAAAAATCATACAGTATTCTGCCCAGTGATGAACCATTACCATGTCAGGTGGCAACTCTGACAATACCTAGGTTTCAGCCTAATTGCATATGAGTTGATGGCACATTCCTCTTATTTTTTAAGACTGCTTGCTCATTAATAAAATAAGTATAGTACTTACTTTACAGAATAGTTGTAAAGATTGAATAATATATGCTACAGCTTATAAATATAAAATTATAGGGACTCATATTTTCCTAAATTCAAATAGAGTTTGTAGGCAATCTTAGAAAATATGAGAAAAGATACAGTACTACTATCTTACACAGTCCTGGGAAAGTATTATTTCCATTGTATTCTATTATCATGAAAATGGTGTGTTGTCAGTTTTTGCCTATAAACAATCATAAATGGTTAGGAGTCCTAGCAATGGGACACTGGTGCAATTAAATATTTACAAAATCAAAAAAGCACATTATCTATGAGTGATACTAATAAAATTATAGACACTTTATTTGATACAGGTATAAACCAGATTAGTAAATTATAATTGTTAACTGCTACTCTTTTCTATCCCTCCAAATCTCTCCTCTCGACATGCCCCAAGGACTCTATAGTTATTGTATGTTTGAAGAACCACCTATATCTTTGTATAAGAACTTAATGGTAAGTATATAGATAGAAAGGAGAGAAGAAATAGTTTGGAGGTTGGGTATTTGAAAAGGGAAATGAAAATGAGGCTGGTTAAAGAAACTATGTAAGTACCCTCATATAAGGCAGGCACTCTAACATGCTAATTTGTAGTGGTGAATACAACAGACCCACTCCCAGTGGTCTCTTCCTGCATGTGGCTTGCAGACTAGTGGTGAAAATCAACTTACAAATTAATTTGAATGCAATGTAATCAAGCCTGTTTTTAAAAGTATTATAAACACAAAAAGGAATCATATCAACGAATTGTGGTAAGAGATGAAGAAAAGGAAGATGTGGAGGGAAGAGCTGAGGGAGACTTCAGAGAGATGTTCACATTTAAGGTATATTTGGAACTTTTCCAGATACAAAATGTTTCTAGAAGCTGAGACATGGTACAATGGGGGAAAAAAAATGAATCTGGGGCTAGCATTGTGGTGCAGCGAGTTAAAGCCACGGCCTGCAGCACCGGCATCCCATATGGACGCTGGATTGAGTCCCAGCTACTCCACTTCCAATCCAGCTCTCTGCTATGGCCTGGTAAAGCAGCAGCAATGTCCCAAATCCTTGGGCCCCTGCACCCACATGTGAGACCTGGAAGAAGCTCCTGGCTCCTGGCTTCAGATCAGCTCAGCTCTGGCCATTGTGGTCATTTGGGGAGTGAATCAGCAGATGGAGGACACCTCTCTCTCTCTCTTTCTGGCTCTCTCTCTGGCTCTACCTCTCTCTGTAACTCTGACTTTCAAATAAATAAAATAAATCTTTTAAAAAAAATGCATCTGGAGGCCAGCGCCGCGGCTCACTAGGCTAATCCTCCGCCTTGTGGCGCCAGCACACCAGGTTCTAGTCCTGGTCGGGGCGCCGGATTCTGTCCTGGTTGCCCCTCTTCCAGGCCAGCTCTCTGCTGTGGCCTAGGAGTGCAGTGGAGGATAGCCCAAGTGCTTGGGCCCTGCACCCCATGGGAGACCAGGAGAGGTACCTGGCTCCTGCCATCGGATCAGCGTGGTGCGCCGGCCGCGGCGGCCATTGGAGGGTGAGCCAACGGCAAAGGAAGACCTTTCTCTCTGTCACTCTCTCTCACTGTCCACTCTGCCTGTCAAAAATAAAAATAAAAAAATATAAAAAAATGGATCTGGAAACCCAAACTCTCATTACTAACTAGCAGTGGCCCTTTGAAAGAATTCCTTTTTTTAGAAACTTTTATTTAAGGTATACACACTTCATGTATTTCATATATACAAATTTAGAAACATACTAAAACAAAGAGATTGATAAGCTCTTCCAACATTAAAATCTAAGTTAAAGGCTCAAATACAGTATATACATATAGCCTAAATCAGTGGTTAGCAAAATATACCTATAGATTAAATATGGCCTATCACTTCTTTTTGCAAATAATATTTTACTGAAATTCAATTATTTCTATTTATTCACATATTGTTGTTCATGGCACAGAGGCCATATGGCCTGAAAAGTGGAAAATACTCATTACCTGACCCTTTACAGTAAAAGTTCACTCATTCTTGGTCTAAATATAAAATGAAGTATGCTTTATACTTAAAAGATACAGTCTAATATATACATATAGGTTCTTTTAAAAGCATATTTACATCATCATTTTGTATTAAAATACCTACAAGACAATTCTATCTCATATGTTATTATTGTATAAGTGTACTTCAAAAAGTCTGTAGAAAATGGAATTGAAAGATGTTTGTTTCAAGGCAAAATCATTTTTAAATCCATGTTTAATTTTTTATAATAAAAATTTTCCATAAACTTTTTGAAGCACCTCATTTAATGCTTTTTATGCTATATAATTAAAAATTATTATCGATTAAAACAATGATTAAAGAAGAGCAGGAGGATAACACAGGAAAAATAATACCAGTCACAAAGAAACATGCTTTTGCATTTGCTTTGATATGGGAGTTTTTATTTCAGTGCTTTACATTTTGTCCAAAAATTTAATCTCTACCAAGGCTGCAAAATTTTTCCTTGTAAAGAAAACCATTATAATACGGAGACAATTCCCAAAAATTATACTTTTTTGGACACAGTGTCTTTTCAGGTAATGGCAATAATTACTGTATTTTAGTTACAGATAGTAACTCTTTCACCTCATTTGTTATATATTGATCAGAGATGATCAATATAAAGGACATGTCCCCAAAGCATCTACATATATGATTTTGATATCTAAATTTCAAGAAAGAATCAGTAAATTAAGTTATGCTCTGACTTAAAAGAACCAACATTACTGATATGATGACAAGACTTGTAAAATAAAAAATAATAACAGAAATGCAACTTGCAAAACAGAAGACTAATCATCAATTCCACAAAAGAAATATGATGCCATACCTAGGGCATTAGAAGATAATGTCTTCACTAACTGGAGAAAATACTCACTTGTTTCACATTTTCAGCTAAGAAGACAATATAAACACTACAGAATCCCAGCTGTGTTACCACCAGAAAAAAGTCAACCACACTCCTGTAAAGAGATACCCACAAATAATTACCAATAAAAAATAGCTGAAATATCAACATATTTCTCTTATTAACCATTTTAAAACATTTTCTAGTAGCATGTATTTTTACTCTCTTAAATAAGAAGCATTTAAAACATTTTCTATTAATATTCTGTAATTATGATCAGTATGTTGCTGAGATTATTATACAGCGAAAGATGCTCCACCAAAAGGTGAAGATGTTGCCAACGTTATTTGTGAAATTCAACAGTTTAAATATATCAGCTTATTAAGTGGTTTCATAAAAAACATTTCATCTTTCAAATTAAGCCCATTTCTCTTACTTCTCAAGAACTTTTTCAGATCAACCAGTGTAGTTCCCATTCCTCCCAGCTTCATGCCATTTGCAAACATGACAAGCACTCTGTCTACTATCCAAATCACTAACAAGAATATGAAATAGGAGAGTATTGGAGGCATGCCCCTGCTCTAATCACAAGAAAGTTCTCCAAAAGTTTTTCTCTTTTCTAATTTTTAATGAGATATTCCAGAAAATTCTAGCTATACTAAGTAGTGTACAGGAGTGGGGAGGGGACATCATCAGAGGCATCAATAACATTAGCATTACGTGGATATGGCAATTACCAAGTTATCAATTTGCCTACATGTTATTAATATATATTCCATATTTTTCTCATTTTGTTTGGGAACAATGAGTAACTACTTTAGTATACACTTGCAAAAACTATTAAACCTGTACTCTATTCAAAATTGGAAGTACCCTTACTTATCTTCAATATTTCCATAACTCTGAATTTCTCCATGGCTATTCAGGAATCTCATCTGCAATTATCTTGATGCCCTGAAGTGATTCAATTATCTCTGATGCATTACATTTAAGTATAGCCTTACTCTCTTTTTATCCATCCTTGAATTTAATATTCAACCAACAACTATTCCAGCCACTTTTATCTGAAAGCCATTATTCACAAGACAGATAGACAAAGCTGCCTTTAATATATAAATTAAGATGTAGTTTGCAATTCTGGGTTATGAAGGCAGGTCGCTAGTATTTTTTTTTTTTTTTTGACAGGCAGAGTGGACAGTGAGAGAGACAGAGAGAAAGGTCTTCCTTTTGCCATTGGTTCACCCTCCAATGGCCACCGCGGCCGGAGCGCTGCGGCCGGCGCACTGTGGCCGGCGCACCGTGCTGATCCGAAGCCAGGAGCCAGGTGCTTCTCCTGGTCTCCCATGCGGTGCAGGGCCCAAGGACTTGGGCCATCCTCCACTGCACTCCCTGGCCATAGCAGAGAGCTGGCCTGGAAGAGGGGCAACCGGGAAAGAATCCGGCGCCCCGACCGGGACTAGAACCCGGTGTGCTGGCACCGCAAGGTGGAGGATTAGCCTAGTGAGCCGCAGCGCCGGCCGGTCACTAGTATTCTAAGTTCTGTTTCCTTCCTTCCCCTACTCAACTGATCAGGAAATATGAGAACCTCATAAACAAATCTAATTTCCTTAATATTCTTAGAAGAGCCACCTTGAATCATAAACTACTAAGATTATTCTTTTCCTTTTAATTCCACTGCATATATCCCTTTTACTGTAGTTAGCATTTTGTTGATGGCTTGGGATTCCTTATTTTTCTAGTCCTATGTTCACTTGACTTTGATTATACATGTCTCCCAATGATAAAGTTATACTGAAATATTAACATTCAAAAGTAAAGTTGTAATAACATGCATCTATGCCTAACATGTAGCTAAACACTATAAATTTATTTGAAATAATTAGATTGTAGCATTTTTTTTGCTTTTCTTCTTTTATTTTAAGTATTATTGAACACAGTTGTATCACTAGTTGCCCAGGTGCTTTATAAATACTTAATCTAACCTACCATAATAATCTTATAAAGAGGGTTTTATTATAATCTTATTTCATAGTGAGAAAAACAAACCAAAATGATAAATACTTTGATAAAGATCATAAAACTGATGGAGTTGAGATTTGAATCCAAGTCTACCTAATTTCAAAGATTATTTGTTTATTATCCCAACATTTTCATACTTTTATTTGTTTATCTTATTAAGTTAAAGGCATCACAATGTCTAACTTTAAAGCACACTATAAGCTATAGTAATTAAAACAGCAAAGTACTGGCATAAAAACTAATATATTGATGAATGGAAAAGAACAGAGATTTCAAAAATTAATCCATGTGCATGCAGCTAACTAATTATATCAAAGGTACCAAGTATGCACACTAGAGAAAGGATGGATAGTCTTTTCATTAACTCTTGCTTGCAATACTGGATATACACATTAAGAATAAAATTAGATCCCTACCTTGCAGCATATACAAAAATAAACTCAAGATGAAACAAGGACCTAAATGTAAGACCCAAAACTTGAAATCGCTAGAAGAAAACAGGGGAAATAATCCAAGACATCAGAGTAGGAAATAAGTTTTTATAAGACTCTAAAATTTAGTACTGTTAACAATAACAAAACTAGACAAATAATATCAAACTCAGAAGCTCTGCACATCAAAGGAAATAATCACCAGTGTGAAGAAACATCCAGAAGAATGGGAGAAAATATTTGCAAGCTACTTATCTAACAAAGGATTAATAGCCAAAATACATAAAAAACTAAAAAAAAAAAAAAAAAAAAGGCCGGCACTGCAGCTCACTAGGCTAATCCTCTGCCTGCGGCACCAATACCCCGGGTTCTAGTCCCTGTTGGGGCACCAGAGTCTGTCCTGGTTGCTCCTCTTCCAGTCCAGCTCTCTGCTGTGGCCTGGGAAGGCAGTGGAGGATGGCCCAAGTCATGGGAGACCAGGAGAAGCACCTGGCTCCTGGCTCCTGGCTTCGGATTGGCGCTGCGCACCGGCTGTAGCAATCATTTGGGGGGTGAATCCATGGGAGGAAGACCTTTCTCTCTGTCTCTCTCTCACTGTCTAACTCTGCCTGTCAAAAAAAAAAAAAAAAAAAAAGTACAGTCAAAAATAGCCAAAGGACCTGAATGGATATTTCTCAAAATAAGAAATACAAATGGCCAAAAAATATATGAAAAGATGTTCAATATCACTCACTAACAATCAGGAAAATGCAAATCAAGGCCACAATGAAATATTACCTCACCCCATTAGAATGGCTATTATCAAAAAGACAGAAACTAAAAAGCCTGGCAAGGATGTCAAGAAAAGAGGAATTCTTACATACTGTTGGAGGGGAATATAAAATAGTACAACCACTATGGAAAGCTGTATGGAGATTTCTTTAAAAACTAGAAACGGAGCAATTCTCCTTCATGAGGTTGGCTGCATTTATACCTGAGTGTATAGTAGCCTTTTGTCTTTTAAGATTTTATTTATTTATTTGACAGGTAGAGTTACAGAGAGAGAGAGAGAGAGAGAGAGAGAGAGAGAGGTCTTCCTTCTGTTGGTTCAATCCCCAAATGGCCACAACGGCCAGAGATGCACCATGCCGAAGCCAGGAGCCAGGTGCTTCTTCCTGGTCTCCCATACAGGTGCAGGGACCCAAGGACTTGGGCCATCCTCTACTGCTATCTCAGGCCACAGCAGAGAGCTGGACTGGAAGAGGAGCAACCAGGACTAGAACCAGCACCCATATGGGATGACGGTGCCGCAGGCGGAGGAATAACCTAGTATGCCACAGCACCGGCCCCGCCCTTTGTCTTTCAGTAAATCTTCCTCTTCTGTTCACCTCTATCATCTTCTGGTTATATTCTTTTTTTTTTAATTTTTTTTTATCTTTGACAGGCAGAGTAGACAGTGAGAGAGAGACACACAGAAAGATAGGTCTTCCTTTTGCCATTGGTTCACCCTCCAATGGCCACCACGGCCGGCGCATCACGCTGATCCGAAGGCAGGAGCCAGGTGCTTCTCTTGGTCTCCCATGGGGATGCAGGGCCCAAGCACTTGGGCCGTCCTCCACTGCACTCCTAGGCCATAGCAGAGAGCTGGCCTGGAAGAGGGGCAACCGGGACAGAATCCGGCGCCCCGACCAGGACTAGAACCCGGTGTGCCGGCGCCGCAAGGTGGAGGATTAGCCTATTGAGCCACGGCACCGGCCTGGTTATATTCTTACACACATGAATACAAGAACCTGGACTGAAGATTTCACTGAGTCCAGCAGGGCTCTCAATCCCAACATAATTTGGGAGTAATCCTTGCCACTTGATATGGGATGCCAGCATAGTAAACAGTAGCTCAACCTGCTGCATCACAATGCCAGCTCAAATTACAGGCATCTTAACTGGTATCTTAATGAATATACTAAATGCCCTTCACTAAGAAAGAATTTTTTAAATAAGTGATTTGGAAACAAACTTGCAGTATCTCTGAAATATGCCTGTACCATATTACCGCTAGGCCATAAATCTGTACATGTTCCTACACTGAATCACTAAATATTCAAAGCAACTATGATACTATGTACACAGCAGCAAAACACCATCCTGGAAGCAGAGAACAACCTTCAGCAGACATCAATTCTGAGAGAGCTTTGATCTTGGATTTCCCAGATTTATATACAAAATACCCAGTAGTTTTTTTGTAGTTTTTTGGGTTTTTCTTGCTGTTGTTTGCTCGATTTTGTTAGCAGGACACATGATGAACTAAGACATAGAAGCATTCAAAATGTAATTTTTGGGACCAGCGCTGTATGACAGTAGATAAAGCCACTGCCTGCAACACTGGCATCCCATATGGGCACTGGTTCAAGTCCCAGCTGCTCACTTCTGACCCAGCTCCCTGCTAATGGCCTGGGAAAAGCAACAGATGGTGGCCTAGTGTTTGGGTCCCTGTCACCCACATGGGAGACCCAGAGGAAGCTCATGGGCTCCTGGCTTTGTCCTGGCCCAGGCCATGGTTTTGTGGCCATCTAGGGAGTAAACTAGCAGATGGAAGATTCTCGCTCTCTCATTCTCACTCTCTCTCACTCCCTCTCTCTCTTTCCCCGCCCCCTCTCCGTCTTTCCCTCTCTATGTGTAACTCTGACTTTCAAATAAATAAATAAATCTTTTTAAAATGTCATGTTTTCAACCCTTTCCTGTTTTGGAAGTATTCATTAACCATCTAATTTTCAGTTGCTCAAGTGTCAAGAACTGTGTTAGATGCTAAAAATGAAGTCCTAAGCAATACAGGCAAGACCCAAACCTGTGGAGTTTGCCAAGTTACTATAAAATAGACTAAAAAAGTACAAAAGACAGATAATAGCTTTCCTAATTCACTTAAAATATCTTTAAAGTCTATTTCAACTATGCACTTTACCAAACTTAACTGTAAAATAATAGATACATTGAATTTAAAGCATAAATATGGGGAAAATGTTGTTTCATAGTAAATATCTTGCAGGTGTATATTTAAGATAAACATTTCTGTATTTCGGTCTTCAGACTAGTTATTGTTATTGAACACAGGAACAAATATCAGATTAATTATGTCATCTGAAAAAATGGATTTAAAATGGTCATGCTTATTGCTGCTTATTGTTTTATAAGTACAGACAATAATGCCACAGGGCAAAAATTCTTTCTTCCATGGAGATCAAATCTGAAATTATTTTTGTCCTATTACATGCAATTTTGAAATGCTTCATAAAGGATTTATCACAGATACAGATAGAAGAATTTGAAATCTAAGTCACTTATGGAAAATCTCCTATAATAACAAACATTCCATAATACAATAAAAAAATAAATACTAGAAATGGAACTTCTACATGATCCAGCAATCCTATTACTGGGTGACTATCTAAAAGACATGAAATATATTCTATCAGAGAGATGCCTGCTCTACATGTTTATTGTAGCACTATTCACAATAGCTATGATATGCAATCATCCAAGGTGTCCACCATAAGATGAATGGATAAAGAAAAAGTGGGATATACACACCATGAAATAATTCTGTCATTTGCAGCAAAATGTATGGAACTGGAGGATCTGATGTTAAGTGAAATAACCAAGACACAAAAAGACAAATATCATGTTGTCCCTCATTTGTGGAAGCTAGAAAAATTCAATCTAAACACAGAATAGTGATTGTTGGACTCTCAAGTAAGAAGAGGTAACAGAAGCAGTTCTGGATAATGGGTACGAAATCAGCTGGATCAAAGGAATAAATTCCTAGTGTTCCACAGCATAGTGGTGTGATTATGCTTTGCAATTACCTATCATGCATTTTATGAAAAAAAAAAAAAACAGAAAAAAGTAGCCCTAAGGCTCCCATCATAAAGGAACATCAAAGAAAGGGAAATACTGATTACCCTGATTTGATAAGTACAAATTATACACATGTATTGTAATGTTTCATGCAGCCTATAAAAATGTGGGATCTGTCCTTAGTTGTGTTGTCCAATGTGAAGTAATGCTATAACTAGTACTGAAACAGTATTTTACACTTTGTGTTTCTGTGTGGGTGCAAACTGATGAAATCTTTACTTAATATATACTGAATAAATCTTCTGTATTATACAGATAATTGAAAATGAATCTTGATGTGAATGGAATGGGAGAGGGAGCGGGAGATGGGAGGGGTGTGAGTGGGAGGGAAATTATGGGGGGGGCACTGTAATCCATTAACTGTACTTTGAAAATTTATATTTACTAAATAAAAAATAAAAAATGTACAGTTATTGTTAATTTAAAACATTAAAGATTAATATAATTTTGAAACCATATGTAAATATTATATCAAATACTTACCGTCCCCATGCTGCTTGCTTCTGAAGATAATTCCAAGGACTTACTTCCATAGCAAAACTCACAGTGTCACTATAACCTAATGTTGGCTTTTTAAACCTGTAATTTAATGACATGCATACGTTGGAATAAAGAAAAATTTTAAGTTGGCCCAAAAACTATTCCTTGAAAAGAACATCAAATAAATAGGAATTAATAAATGTAGGGCAATATATGGACAGATTTGTTTCAAAATTTCAATATCTGCATATCACTGAAGCATGTCGTACAAAAATTTAAAATTTCATACCTGTCCTTCTTACTTATCTTACATATCTGCCCTTCTTATTTATCTTGATCTACTGCTAAGTTTTACATATTTGTAGAATTCATACAACCTAATATTTGTTCTTCACTGATTTCCATGTTTCAAATACCTACATTGATTGCGTTAACTCAATCCAAGAGCATTATTTCCAAGAGTAACATTATTAAATGATATCTTTTGCTGGCGCCGTGGCTCAATAGGCTAATCCTCTGCATGTGGCGCCAGCACACCGGGTTCTAGTCCTGGTCGGGGCGCCGGATTCTGTCCCGGTTGTCCCTCTTCCAGGCCAGTTCTCTGCTATGGTCCAGGAGTGCAGTGGAGGATAGCCCAAGTCCTTGGGCCCTCCACCCACATGGGAGACCAGGAGAAGCACCTGGCTCCTGGCTTCGGATCAGTGCAATGCGCCAGCCGCAGTGCACTGGCCATGATGGCAATTGGAGGGTGAACCAATGGCAAAAGGAAGACCTTTCTCTCTGTCTCTCTCTCTCACTGTCCACCCTGCCTGTCAAAAAATTTAAAAAAAAAATTAAATGATATATTTGTACAGAGTTCCATATTTTCACATATACAATCTCCCTTATTCTTTTTTTTTTTTTTTTGGATTTACTTATTTATTTGAAAGTCACAGTTACAAAGACAGAGAGATATTCTATCCGCTGGTTCACTCCCAGATGGCCACAACAGTCAAGGCTGGACCAGGCCAAAGCCAGGAGATTTTGGGCTATCTTCCACTGTTTTTCCCAGGCCATTAGCAGGGAGCTGCATCAGAAGTAGAATATCCAGGACTCGAACTGCTGCCCATATGGGATGCTGGCATCGCAGGCAGCAGTTTTATCCTCTACACCTCAATGCCAGCCCCTCATTTATTCTTTAAAATAGGACCATGAGACAGGTATTTCTCCATTCTCTTTCATTTTCTCCCCAACTCCCACACTCTTGTGCTCTCTCTCTCTTTCAAGTATACAATTATGTTTTAAGATCCAGTTACTTATTTGAAAGGCAGTTTCAGAGAGAGCGAGAGAGAGAGCAAGAGAGAGAGAGAGAGAGAGAAGAGAGGAAGACAGAGAGCCAGCCTTCACAGGTTCATTAGCAGGGAGCTGAATCAGAGGCAGAGCAGTGGAGACTGGAACCAGTGCTCCAAAATGGAATGCCCAGTTCACAGGCAGCAGCTTAACCTGCTCACCACAATGCCAGCCACAGGTATTGACTGCTATTTAAAGATCATAACATGAGTTACCCAAAGTTTTAACAGCATTTAACAGCAACCAATAAATAAATAAATAAAATAAAAGAGTCAAAACTTGAATACTGGTCTACTACAACAGGCAATAATTTTGGGGAAAAAAAGTTGGTCTATTGATTTTATGATACAAAAATAAAGAAAAATATTATTTTATTGATTGCCTTATAAACTCATAATATCAGTAAAGAGCTGTAAAGGCATTGTATCTCATTCTGATTTACTAATAAATGAAGGGTATTATGCCGTAACTAAAAGTTGCATGGCTGCTTCCATTTCCTCTGCATCTTCCCTAATTTTTTCTGTTTATACTAAAGAAAATTCTACCTAATTAATAAGACTACCTTTTGAAAAGTAAATATGTTGACCAAATTTATATCTTATGAAATGCTGATTTTTCTATATTCATTAGACTTGTCCACGTAACAGGTTAAAGGAAATATTTTAAGTTACAAATCACAGTAGAAATATGATTATTTGATGCTTTATATATATAGCTCTAAAATAAAATAAATGGACTTAACAAATCCACATTTACCTCTGACATAGAAAGTGACTGCAACGTACCAATATGTGCATACAGTGAACAGAAATAATTCCTATAAATACAAGGCTGATTGGTCCAAGCTGTGGGGAAGAAAATTTATAAGGTTTAAATATTTAAGTTTAACAAAACTTGAACAATCTTATAAGCAATGAATCACTGGACTACTCATTTGCAGTGAATAAATATTTTTGTACAAATGATCAAACAGTCACTTGCGTAAGGAACATTAACAAACTTGATACAGGAAGAATTTCAAGTTATAGTTAAAAGAAACCATTTTCCATTATTCCATTTCAACAATGTAGGTACCTATACTCAGGAATACAGAACATAGGTATTCAACAAAGTAGGATACAACATCATCTTTACTATCATATGGCAAGTCTACAACTATCAGTGTCCCAACATGGTAATTATATGCATCCGTGCATCATTCTCCAAGAAACTAAAAAGCATAATATCCAACAGGGAATTAGGACAATCCATTTCTTTCACAGACTGCCTGCTGAGCATTTAACATTACAGAATTATGTTTAGAAAACAATTATTTGAAAAACACACAAAATAATAAAGTGTTTATTTATTAAAATATATATTGCCCATTCAATTTTATATTCAGAAATTTTTAAGCTCTAACTTAGGGTAAACAAAACAGCCTAACTCAGAGAAAAATGATAGATAGAGAGATGTCTTTCAGAAACTGTTCTATAAATTAAATATAATTTTGTTCCTTCATAAATGATTTCTACTATGAAAGTTCTCTATAATTATAACAATTAACTCCTACCATGGCTTAAAGAATTGTTTTTAAAACATAGTGTTTGCCGTCTTCTTAAAGAGAAATAAGAGGAGACTGCATCAGCTAGTGTCACTGGTGATACTGCCTGAGGGAAAGCTTTGCAGACCATATGGATTTTGAGTGAGGCTGAAAGCATTAGCAGGGGCTGGGGTGCCCAACTAAACCTGTGAAACGAGAGCACATTGTCTACTTCCCACCATACCCCCAACAAGAAATCCCAGCAAATAGTAGGAAAGAAATGCCATCTTAAAAGATGAGTACCAGCTGGTGCTGCGGCTCAATAGGCTAATCTTCCACATGTGGCACCGGCACCCCGGGTTCTAGTCCCGGTGGGGGTGCTGGGCACTAGTCCCAGTTGCTCCTCTTCCAGTCCAGCTCTCTGCTATGGCCCGGGAGGGCAGTGGAGGATGGCCCAAGTTCTTGGGCACTGCACCCGCATGGGAGACCAGGAGGAAGCACCTGGCTCCTGGCTTCAGATCAGCATGGGGCGCTGGCTGCAGCACACCAGCCACAGCAGCCATTGTGGGGTGAACCAATGGAAAAGGAAGACCTTTTTCTCTGTCTCTCTCTCACTTTCTACTCTGCCTTTAAAAAAATAAATAAATAAAAGATGAGTACCAGCTGCCATGGCTTGCAGACATGTAACTATGTTGTTATGTTATGTTGTTATGTTATGTTAGGATGTTATCTGAGGGAAAAATCCTAGATACCTACTGACTTTGAGTCTGGTCTGGAGGGTTGGAAGGGGGTAGGGTACTGACTTAAGCCTGCGAGGCGCTGCCCTCCTCTCTATTTCACTGGTGCCTAAATTCAAACCGCCAAGGCAGAACACCAACAGGCAGCTAGCTCTGGGACCGCCTCAGTTCTCTCTGTGGATGGAGCAGCCTACTGGGAATAAAAGCAGATCCCTGCTCCCTTGACTGTAGAGCCCTGTACACTTTGACTGTGGGAATACTGTGCCTGCATGACAAGGTGTAGAGTGTAGCTAGGTCTCTGGAAATCACTGCACATCTCTCTTCAGAGGCTCAGATTTCCCTGATTGCCTGGGGTGGATCATTGCAGAGGGTTTTGTGCTCCCATTTAGGACCACACATATCCTTTGTGAGGCCCTCGCAAATGTGTAGATGGGGTATGCAGCAACTGTGGGCTGGCCCTGAGCATTGAACACCTTGGCAGAGAGGAGAGAAGGCAGTGGCAACACCAGATGACATGATCATGCCCTCCAAGATGGATGTGTCACCCTGGACACAAGAGTTTGTACCACAGGAAGCACTGATCAGAGCATCAAGGCCCCACCTAGCACATGCCTCAGAATATGCACTGAAGGAACAGATGCTCCACTAAGCCACAGAGACATATTTCAAAGACAAATGCCATTGGAGAAGAAAACCAACAAGTAGCTCCACAATGCCTAAAAATAATCATAGAAACATGAGAAACATGAGTAAGGAAGGCAATATGGCTCCCCAAAGGAATATAATAACAATTCAATATTAGAATGTACAAATAGCCGGCACCGCGGCTCACTAGGCTAATCCTCCGCCTTGCGGCGCCAGCACACCGGGTTCTAGTCCCGGTCGGGGCGCCGGATTCTGTCCCGGTTGCCCCTCTTCCAGGCCAGCTCTCTGCTGTGGCCAGGGAGTGCAGTGGAGGATGGCCCAAGTTCTTGGGCCCTGCACCCGCATGGGAGACCAGGAGAAGCACCTGGCTCCTGGCTTCGGATCAGCGCGGCGCGCCGGCCGCAGCACACCGGCTGCGGCGGCCACTGGAGGGTGAACCAACGGCAAAGGAAGACCTTACTCTGTGTCTCTCTCTCTCACTCTCCACTCTGCCTGTCAAAAAAAAAAAAAAAAAAAAAGAATGTACAAATGAAGAGATTGATGAAATGCCTGAAAGGGAATTCAAAAGAATGATCATAGGATCATTCAAAAGCAATGAGAAGCAAATTCATGAAAGAATGTGAAAACAGAAACTCTTCTAACAACAGTACAAAGGAAATTGAAAACCATAGGAATATTTACAGAAAAATGGTAGAGCCAAGTTGCTATTATCAGTAACAACCTTATTTGTAAATGGCCTAAATTATCCAATTAAAAGATATAGACGGATGAATGGAGTCAAAAACAAAACTCACCTATTTTCTGCCTGCATGATATATACCTCACCAACAAAGATATACACAGACTGAAGGCTAAAGGACAGAAAAAGATATTCAATGCTCATGGAAAGCAAAAAAAAAAAAAAAAAAAAAAAACCACAGCAGGGGTAGCCATCCTGATATCAGATAGAATAGACTTTAACACAAAAACTATTAAAAAGAGAGAGATTGAAGAGACCTGGAAGAAGCTCCTGGATCCCGTGGCTGTTTGCAGGCATTTGAGGTGTGAAGGAGCAGATGGGAGAGCTCTGTCTCTTTGCCTTTCAAATGAATAGTTAAAATTTTTCAAAAATGTAAGTGCATCTGCCAATTTTACCATTGTTTATCCACAATTCCCTACGTTTCTTCTGGTTTTTAATTGGTTTTTCTTTATTTCTTAAAGAAGAGCATTATTTAAAGATTAAGGGATCAATTCAACACAAATTGTGGCTATACTTTGGCCCCTGTTTTTTTAAAAGGAATATTAAGGGATCTAAAGGGAGACAGACTTCACTACAACAATAATGGGGACTTCAACACACCACTTTCATCAACACACAGATCAAATAGACAAAAAAAAATTAACAAGGAAAAAACACAGCTAACCTACACTATGAACCAAATGGACTTTATATCTATAGAATATTTCATCCCACAGCTAAAGAATACAGATTCTTTTCATCAGTGCATGAACTTTCTCTAGGAAATACCATATGCTAGGCCATAAAGTAAGTCTCAACAAATTCAAAAACAATTGAAATCATATCATGTATATTTTATGACAATGGAATTACACTGGAAATTAACTTAAGAACTTTTTTTTTGACAGGCAGAGTGGACAGTGAGAGAGAGAGACAAAGAGAAAGGTCTTCCTTTTCTGTTGGTTCACCCCCTAATGGCTGCTATGGCTGGCATGCTGCAGCCGGCACACCGTGCTGATCCGAAGCCAGGAGTCAGGTACTTCTTCCTGGTCTCCCGTGAAGGTGCAGTGCCCAAGGACCTGGGCCATCCTCCACTGCCCTCCCAGGCCACAGCAGAGAGCTGGACTGGAAGAGGGGCAACCGGGACAGAATATGGCGCCCCGACTGGGACTAGAACCCGCTGTGCCGGTGCCGCAGGCAGGGGATTAGCCTATTGAGCCGTGGTGCTGGTCAAGAACTTTTGAAAATATGCAAACTCATAGAGGCTGAATAACATGTTCCTGAATGAGCAGTGGGTCATAGAGTAAATCAAAAGAGAAATTTATAAAAATCCTGGAAATCAATGAAGATGACAACACAACATATTAAAACCTATGGGATATATATAACAAAAGCAGAGTTAAAGGGAAGTTTATAGCAATTAGTGCCACATCAAGAAATTGGAAAGGCATCAAATAAATGATCAAACAATGCATCTCAAGGACCTATAAAACAAAAACAAACCAAACCCAAAATTAATTAGAGGAAAAAAATAATTAAAATTAGAGAAAAATTAACAAAACTGAGACCAAAAAAAAAAAAAAAAAAACCAAAAAAACAAAAGATCAATGAAATGAAGAGATGGTTTTCTGGAAAAAAAATTTATACACCATTGGAACAACTAACTAAAAAGAAAAAGAGAGGACTCAAATTAATAAAATCTAAGATAAAAAAGGAAATGTTACAAGGGAAACCAGTGAAATAAAAAGAATCATTGGGAATTACTACAAACAGCTATATGCCAATAAACTGGAAAATCTAGAAGACATTGATAGATTTCTGGACACATACAATCCAGTAAAATGGAGCCATGAAGACATAGAAAACCTAAATAGGCCAATAACCAAGATAGACATTCAGTCAGTAATAAAGACCCTCCAACAGAGAACAGCCCAGAACAAGATGGATTCACTGATGAATTCTACCAAATTTAAAAGAAGTACTAATTCCAATTCTTAAACTATTCAAAGCAACTGAAAGGGAAGGAATCCTCCCAAATTCCTCCTTATATGAGGCTAGCATCACCTTAATTCCAAAACCAGAAAATATACAAAAAAGAAACAAAACTATAGATGAATATCCCTGATGAACATAGCAGCCAGCAACATATTGAATAGGGAAAAGTTGGAAGCACTTCCACTAAGATCCAGAAGCAGACAAGAATGACTACTCTCACCACTGATATTCAATATACTTCTAGAAGTTTTAGCCAGAGCCATTAGGCAAGAAAAATAAATCAAAGGATACAGTTTGGAAAGGAGGAAGTCAAATTATCCCTGATTGCAGATGACATGATTGTATATATATCCAAAATATTCCACTGAGAGATTATTGGCACTCATAAAAGTTTGGTAAAGTTGCAGATGTAAAATCAACACACAAAAATCAATAACCTTTGTATACAAGACAATGTTGTGGCTGAGAGAAAACCTGTAAGATCAGTAACACTCACTATAGCTACAAAAAACTTGAATGCCTTGGAAGAAGTTTGACAAAGAAAGTGAAAGATATATACAATGAAAATCACAAAAACATAAAGAAATAAAAGAATACAAAAGAAGTGGAAGAAACTTCCATATTTATGGATTAGAAGAATTAATACCATAAAAATGTTAATACTACTGAAAGTAACTTACAGATTCAATATGATCCAAATCAAAATACCAAGGACATTCTTCTCTAATCTAGAAAAAAATGGTGCTAAAATTCATATGAAAACACAAGAGATCCTGAATAGTTAAAGCAATCTTAAACAACGAAAGCAAAGCCAGAGACATCACAGTACCAGATTTCAAGCTATACTACAGAGTACTTATAAGCAAAACAGCCTGGTACTGGCACAAAAATAGACATGTAGACCAGTGGAACAGAAGAAAAATCCCAGAAATCAATTCACACATCTACAACTAAATAATCTCTGACAATGGAACTAAAATAAATCCCTGGAGAATAAAAATAATGATGTTGGAAAAATTGGATATCTGTGCACGTAAGTATGAAACAAGATCTGTACTTTGCACTTTATCCAAAAATAAACTAAAAATGGATCATGGACCTAAATTTATGACCTGAAACCATCAAATTACTAGAGAAAAACATTGGGGAAACTCTGTAGAACATTGGCATAGGCAAAGACTTCTTGGAAAAGACCCAAGAAGCACAAGAAGAACAACACAAAAACAGGCAAATGGGAGTACATCAAGCTAAGAAGCTTCTGCAGTACAAAGTAAACATTCAACAAAGTGAAGAGATAACTGACAGAATGGGAGAAAATATCTGCAAAATATGCAACTGATACGGGATTAATATCCAGAATCTATAGAGCACAAGAAATTCAAACACAACAAAACAAAAAAATCCAGTTAACAAATGGGCAAAGGACTTTAATAGGCATTTTTCAAAAGATGAAATTCAAATGGCCAACAGACACATGAAAAAAATGCTCAGGGTCACTAAACACCTGAGAAATGTAAATAACCAAAATGATATCACTTCACTCCAGTTAGAATGGTTCTTATACAGAAATCAAAAAACAATAAATGCTGGGAAGGACGTGGGTAAACAGGTACCCTCATGCACTGTTGGTGGGAATGTAAACTAATGATGTCACTTCACTCCAGTTAGAATGGTTCTCATACAGAAATCAAAAAACAATAAATGCTGGGAATAAATGCACTGTTGGTGTGAATGTAAACTAGTATAGCCATTGTAGAAAGCAATACGGAGATTCCTCAGAAATCTGAAGACAAATGTACCAATGACCCAGCTCTCTCACTCTTCGGAATTTACCCAAGGGAAATGAAATCAGCATATGAGAGTGATCTGTACCGCCATGTTTACTACAGTTCAATTCACAACAGCTAAGATATGGAATCAACCCAGATGTCCAATCAACTAATGACCGGATAAAGAAATTGTGATCTATATAAAATATGGAACACTACTCAGCCATAAAAAAGAACAAAATCCTGTCTTTGGCAAAAAAAAAAAAGGATGACACTGGAAACCATTATACTTAGTGAAATAAGCCGGTCCCAAAAAGATGAGTGTCATGTTTTCCCTGATCTATGGTAACTAACAGAGTACAAAACATGTAATATACATGAGTGAAACTGACATTTTGAGATTATTCTTTACAGCACTTGTCTCTACTGTAGAGGAACAGTAGGGTTTTTTTCCTTCTTATTATTTTCTGAATTCTTTACTTAGTGGAGAATTAAGCTTATGATATAATATAAACTGAAAGTATGTCATTTTAAAAATTAAAAGAAAGAATAATGTTCCTGTGTGGGAGCAAACTGTTGAAATCTTTTCTTAATGTATGCTAAACTGATCTTCTGTATATAAAGAGAATCGAAAATGGAAAAAAAAGAAAGAATAAGAAAGGAAGGAGGAAAGCTGGAAGCATGGGCAGGAGGGAGGGTAGGGTGGGAAGTATCACTGTGCTCCTAAATCTGTATACATGAAATACCTGAAATTTGTTCACCATATATAAGTAAAAAAAATTTTTTTAAATATATTGTTACTCTGGCCGGCGCCGCGGCTTACTAGGCTAATCCTCCGCCTAGCGGCGCTGGCACACCAGGTTCTAGTCCCGGTCGGGGCACCAGATTCTGTCCCAGTTGCCCCTCTTCCAGGCCAGCTCTCTGCTGTGGCCAGGGAGTGAAGTGGAGGATGGCCCAAATCCTTGGGCCCTGCACCCCATGGGAGACCAGGAAAAGCACCTGGCTCCTGGCTCCTGCCATCGGATCAGCGCAGTGCGCCGGCCGCAGCGCGCCGGCCGCGGCGGCCATTGGAGGGTGAACCAACGGCAAAAGGAAGACCTTTCTCACTGTCTCTCTCTCTCACTGTCCACTCTGCCTGTCAAAAAAAAAAAAAAAAAAAGAAAAAAAAAGATATTGTTACTCATGTTCTTAGCTATTTTTTCTTTTCTTTTTTTTTTAACTTTTATTTAATTAATATAAATTTCCAAAGTACGACTTATGGATTACAATGGCTTCCCCCCCATACCGTCCCTCCCACCCACAACCCTCCCCTTTCCCACTCCCTCTCCCCTTCCATTCACATCAAGATTCATTTTCGATTCTCTTAATATACAGAAGATCAGCTTAGTATACATTAAGTAAGGATTTCAACAGTTTGCTCCCACACAGAAACATAAAGTGAAAAATAATAGATGATTTTTTTTAAATCATGATGAAATCAGATCAGACCTATTGTCATGTTTAATCCCAGTGAGAGTCAAGTTGGGAATTGATAATTTCTTTTTTTTTTTAACAGAAGATCAGTTTAGTATGCCTTAAGTAAAGATTTCAACAGTTTGCACCCCCATAGAAACACAAAGTGAAATATATTGTTTGAGTACTCATTATAGCATTAAATCTCAATGTACAGCACATTAAGGACAGAGATCCTACATGAGGAGTAAGTTCACAGTGACTCCTGTTGTTGACTTTACAAATTGACACTCCTGTTTATGGCATCAGTAATCTCCCTATGCTCCAGTCATGAGTTTCCAAGGCTATGGAAGCCCCTTGAGTTCTCCGACTCTTATCTTGTTTAGACAAGGTCATAGTCAAAGTGGAGGTTCTCTCCTCCCTTCAGAGAAAGGCACCTCCCTCTTTGAAGACCTGTTCTTTCCACTGGGATCTCACTCACAGAGATCTTTTTGCCAGAGTGTCTTGGCTTTCCATGCCTGAAATACTCTCATGGGCTTTTCAGCCAGATCCGAATGCCTTTAGGGCTGATTCTGAGGCCAGAGTGCTGTTTAGGACATCTGTCATTCTATGAGTCTGCTGAGTATCTCACTTCCCATGTTGGATCACTCTCCCCTTTATTTATTCTATCAGTTAGTGTTAGCAGGTACTAGACTTGTTTATGTGCTCCCTTTGACTCTTAGTCCTTTCATTATGATCAATTGTGAACTGAAATTGATCACTTGGACTAGTGAGATGGCATTGGTACAAGCCACCTTGATGGGATTGAATTGGAATCCCCTGGTATGTTTCTAACTCTACCATTTGGGGCAAGTCAGCTTGAGCATGTCCCAAATTGTACATCTCTTCCCTCTCTTATTCCCACTCTTATATTTAACAGGGATCACTTTTCAGTTAAGTTTTCTTTTTAAACCAAAAAACATGTTATTCTGAGTCAAAAAACTATAAGGCTTCACAATAAAAAGAAAGTACTCTATAAATATATTTGCTACCATGAGTATACTGTTCAAATCCCTGTTAAGTCAAAAGAATAATAGGAAAAATCAAATATTGTATTATGTTTGAAGGGTTTTGTTTGTCAAATATTACAAACAATTAAGTTAAAATTTTAAGAAGCAATTTCAGGTCTACTTTTCATTAGATATTGCTTTATAGCTTATATAATTTTATCAATACATAGTCAAGTAATTATCTAAAGTCACTTTCCCAGGTTATATTTTACTAAGCCTGATGTGAGCCTTGTGATAATTTTTGCTGTAAAGTAGGTTGATTACTATATCTTAAATAGAGATTATAAATGTAAGTCTTACCACTATGCCTGCATTTTTTATTGCCAATGGAAGTCCTAAAAGGCCAGTTCCAATATTTCCTTTAAGTAGATGCATAAGAGTTTGGACAAATCTGAAAAGTATAAGTAAAATTTAATCATTTTAGAATAAAAATTATTAAAAATCATATAATTATAGTTTTAGTATCACAGGAAAACTAAAAATTAATCTAGGTACAAAACCCAGTAACATTTACTTTCTACCACTGAACCAAAAGTCAAAATTTAGTTCAAGTCCTAGCTTTGCTACTAAAATTAGAATACAGAGAATATTTTCTGTATTAAATTAAATTATATTTTATATTTAAGTGAACGTATTTTGTAAACAGTAAATTAATAAATAAAAAGACATTTTCTCACGAAATACTTTTGCTGAAATAATTTTCAGAAAAATATTGAAGATTAGGATGATAAGATTCAGCAGTTCATTGACATTGTATAATCATGGTACCAAACATATCTGATCTGTAATTATCAACTGAAGTAGAAGTTAATTAAAAGATAAAGACAGGTTTCAAAACTGTATGTATGTTAATCAGAGAAGAGAAATAATTAATTCTTATATATAATAAATCCCTTAACAGTATTAACATGAGAATAATTTCCAGGAGGCAACTGGAGGAGGTCTCTTGATCAAGAAGAAATAAAATGAAACTAAGAAGAACAGCATAAAATTCAGCATAAATTCATAAATTAAACAAAAATGACTGCCTAAATTTTTCTCCAATTTATACTCTTCTGTTGTGATCAATTAAATTTTGTGTTATTTTGCTTAATCATTAAATTATGATTAAAGAACTTATTCTAATCTATTAATGATGACAAAATACCAAGAATATTTTTTAAAAAGTGCCACTGCTTTCCTATGACTGTTTTTCAACTCTTCATTTACCAAGAGTTTACCATCTCCCAAGGTCCAACACCTAGCTATGTCAGAAGCAATTTCTCCAAACATTCCTGAACTCTCAATCACAAATTTCCTTCTTTCAAGATCCATGTATGTGTATGTCATTCTTTCCTACATACTGTTCTATGATTTAAATGTATTTCTCCCTTCTGACCTACACTATGGACTCCTTGAAAGTGACAACTGTGCTTTTTTCACCTTTGTGTGTAGAATCTAGTAAAATTCTTTGTCTTTTAAAGATGATTACATAATATATACAAAATGGATACTTTTAAACTGTACAACTTACGAAATGCCCTCTTGATCATCAAGTTGGTAATGCTTCTGGACAGGTAAGAGCTCTTGTTCATGTTCTTCATCTGATGTCCCATCAAAATTCTGCTCATTTATCAAGGGCCTCATGACATCCATATCTTTAGAAAAGAAAAACACAATACTTCACTATTGTATCAAGAACTGGAATAAGGCTGCTATAAACAAATCTTAAATGTTAGGAAATACCACTTGGACTCATCATTTCTATTTCCACTCTGAGTAAATTAATTCATATCGTTACCTTGAGTGTTAGTATTTTTAAAAGAACAACCAGACTTACTTGCTAGAAATTGTTTAGATTATGCAGTATAAAGTGAAAAACTTAAAATACTAAATGCAAAAATTTTTTCTGCTTTATTCATGTGAAGTTTATGAAGTAAATTCATATGAAGTTTATGAAGTAAATGATCACAGAATTACAAGATGAAGAGTGTGAAGAAAAAATCAAATATATTTTTCTCTGATTAGCTTCCAATCACATTGTAAAGGTAAATGGTAATTGGGGTTGTCACCGTGGCTCACTTGGCTAATCCTCTGCCTGTGGCGCCAGCATCCCATATGGGCACCGGGTTCTAGTCCCGGTTGCCTCTCTTCCAGTCCAGCTCTCTGCTGTGGTCCAGGAAGGCAGTGGAGGATGGCCCAGGTGATTGGGCGCCTGCACCCATGTGGGAGACCAGGAGGAAGCACCTGGATCCTGGCTTCGGATCGGCACAGCGCCAACCATAGCAGCCATTTGGGGAGTGAACCAACAGAAGGAAGACCTTTCTCTCTGTCTCTCTCTTTCTCACTATCTAATTCTACCTGTCAAATAAAAAAAAAAAAAAAGTAAATGGTAATCATCCTTTTAAATACTTTAAGAAAATTATAATTTCATTTCAATATTTAAAATTTTAGTATCAGGGCTGATGCTGTGGTGCAGCAGTTAAAGCCCCAGCCAGCAACACCGGCATCCCATATGGGTCTCAATTTGAGTCATGGCTGGTCCACTTCTGATCCAGCTCTCTGTTAATGTGCCTGGGAAAGCAGCAGAGGATGGCCCAAGTCCTTGGGCCCCTGCACCCATGTGGGAGACCCAGAAGAAGCTCCTGGCTTCAGATTAGCTCAGCACTGGCCAGTCTGGCCATTTGGGGGGTGAGCAACAGATGGAAAATCTCTCTCTGCCTGTCTGTCTGTCTGTCTGTCTCTCTCTCCCTCTGTTAACTTTAAAATAAATACAACTTTAATTTTTTTTTAATTTTAACATCAAAATTTGTCTTTATATCTTCACAATTTTTAGCATGATTCTGCTTTCAGAAAGACAACACTAGTCAAAATTGTGTCTCCTTGTTAAGTTCAAATTTGCTGAAATGACTGACTTTAATCAATAAAGTCTGATTACAGAATATTTTAAAGAAGTAAAAACTTTGTTTTATCCAAACACATCTAATAAATCTGTATAACAGGGAACTGAAATAAATAAGTAACTGATTTGGGAATGACTAACTGACATAAAATTTTTAACCTTTTATTTTGGAATAATTTAAAATGCATATTAAATGTGTTAAGAATTATACAAAAATCTTTATGTATTCTTTATAGATTTACTAATTTTTGATGTTTTACATTTTAATTGTTTTAGTTCTTAAATAATTTTATGAATTATTGGAGAGTGAGTTACATACATCATACCATTTTATTATAAACATGTATTTGTTAAAAATAAAGAAATTTTCTTGTGCATTCACAATGCAACTATCAAATTCATATTAGCCTTCATGTAATACATTATTAAATGTATATTCCATATTCCCTTCCATTAGTTGTACCAAGAAAGTCTTATCCATTTTTTCAGTCCATGATGACACACACATCGAACTGAGCTGTTCTACTGGTTGTCTTTGCCATTATATCTTTTATGAGGCCCTTTATCCTCTTTTTACTTCTTACAATCCTCTTTTTACTTCTTACTTTTTAAACTACTTTGTTTGCCAGTTTTAAATGGTATCTGACTTTTACCTATTACCCACATAGTAAGTAACTTATTTTAGCTTCCTCTATCTCTGATCCTTATTTTCTCATTTTTTAGTTATATTTTTTAGTTATATTCTTTCTATTTAGGTATTAAATATGATAGAGAGAAAGGCACCTCCTTCTTTGATGACCTGTTCTTTCCACTGGGATCTCACTGGTGGAGATCTTTCATTTAGGTTTTTTTTTTTTTTTCCCCCAGAGTGTCTTGGCTTTCCATGCCTGAAATACTCTCATGGGCTTTTCAGCCAGATCCGAATGCCTTAAGGGCTGATTCTGAGGCCAGTGTGCTGTTTAGGACATCCGCCATTCTATGAGTCTGCTGTGTATCTCGCTTCCCATGTTGGATCGTTCTTTCCCTTTTTTATTCTATCGGTTAGTATTTGCAGACACTAGTCTTGTTTATGTGATCCCTTTGACTCTTAGACCTATCATTATGATCAATTGCGAACAGAAATTGATCACTTGGACTAGTGAGATGGCATTGGTACATGCCACCTTGATGGGATTGAATTGGAATCCCCTGGTATGTTTCTAACTCCATCATTTGGGGCAAGTCAGCTTGAGCATGTCCCGAATTGTACATCTCTTCCCTCTCTTATTCCCACTCTTATATTTAACAGTGATCACTTTTCAGTTAAATTTCAACATTTAAGAATAACTGTGTATTAATTACAGAATTCAACCAAAAGTATTAAGTAGAACAAACAAAAAAAAAATACTAAGAGGGACAACATATTAAGTTGTTCATCAACAGGGCAAGGGCTGATCAAGTCACCGTTTCTCATAGTGTTCATTTCACTTTAACAGGTTTCCTTTTTGGTGCTTGGATTACAGCTTTAAATACTCATTTGAGTCAAGTGGTTTTTCTTCTTTCAGAATTCTAATTACACGCATATTGGATCTTATTTGCCTGTCTTCTACTTTTACCATTTTCTCTCAGACCCTCTTTATGTTTTTCTGTGCCTCATTTTTATTCTTACTGCCTTTTTTCAATAACACGCTACATTTTCATTGTACATTCTTACTTAGATACCTTGCAATTTATTCTTTGTGAATCTCTGTCCTATTTCAAAGCATTTTGTGCTCTGGAATCATAGTTGGAAAGTGTTTTCTTCAGTCAGTATTGTGGTGTTCAATTTATTTTATGGATTATGGTGTTTTTAGGAGTGAAGTGGAGTAAGTGGGCATGCAACCCCATTAATTTTAATTTCTTCAGGATCCTCCACATCTCATCCCAATTACTCTCTTTCCTTTCACTGACAGATGTCTAAGAGGCATGTCCACTGTCATATTTATCTCCCTCCTCCAGAAGCAATGTTTTCCTAAGACTGCCCCCTCCCCCCATACACAGCTATAAACTTCCAGATCTGTCTCTATTTAGACTTTCTTTTTTATTATTATTTATTTGACAGTGAGACAGAGAGGTCCTCCTTCCATTGGTTCCCCCCCAAATGGCCACCACGGCCAGCGCTGCACCGATCTGAAGCCAGGAGCCAAGTGTTTCCTCCTGGTCTCCCATGCAGGCACTTGGGCCATCTTCCACTGCCCTCCTGGGCCACAGCAGAGAGCTGTACTGGAAGAGGAGCAACTGAGACTAGAATCCAGCACCCATATGGGATGCCGGTGAAGTGGGCGGAGGATTAACCAAGTGAGCCAAGGCACCGGCCCTCTATTTAGACTTTCAACACTTAAATTTACTCTCCCTTTCTCAGGAAAATTTTCACTGTGCCTCTTACAAGTCTCCTGATCCTCTGCTCTCTTTCCCAGGGAGTCTAAAGACT
The DNA here is from genome assembly GCF_964237555.1 of Oryctolagus cuniculus. Classification (NCBI taxonomy): domain Eukaryota; kingdom Metazoa; phylum Chordata; class Mammalia; order Lagomorpha; family Leporidae; genus Oryctolagus; species Oryctolagus cuniculus. The sequence continues at coordinate 84,346,342 of NC_091432.1, forward strand.
CACTTCCTTACTCTGTATGCTTGCAACAACAATAAGAACTGTTTGAAATGTTCCATTTCTTTCTCAGATAATTTAAAGTTTGTGGTATCTTTCCTCTCTTAAATGTTAAGAAAATGAATTTCATAAATGATTTACTTGTACTCCTTGTTGAATTCACAGACTTGGGGGAAGGAAATTTTGAGAGGTTAAGATTCAGGCAGCCAGCATCAGCCCAGTGTGAACTGGAATACAGTGTTATCAGGGTTTTTAAAACTTATTTTATTTGTATCAGGTGAACAAATTTCATGTATTTTATATATATATGGATTTAAGAGCTTAACGATATTTCCCACCCCATCCTCCCTTCCTCCTATACTCTCAGCTTCCCTCCTTCTTCCTCATTTTTTCTTATTTTTACAAATGACATACTTATGATTTATTTTAAAGTCACAAGCTTAACCTTCAAGTAAATAAAGAATTCAAAAACTAGTAAGTAGAAAGATCTCTGTTCCTCAAGAGTACAGACAAGAGCTGTAAACAATAATCCAATCTCAAAATGTCAATTTTGATCATATATATAATACTTTGATATTTGTCTTTTGGAAACTGGCTTATTTCACTAACATAATGGTCTCCAGTTACATCCATTTTGTTGCAAAAGACATAGTATGCTTCCATGTCTTTTTCTTTCTTCTCCCCCTCTTCCTCACTTGTAAGTCATAGTACATGAAGCTATAGCTTATGAAGGTTTGATTCTAGAACACACCGTAACCCAGCAGTGTTGCTAACTTGCTTCTTGACATCATGGAAAAGGAAGTCTGAGAAGGATTTTGTCTTAACACCTTAGCTGAACTGTGATGCACAAGATTTTCCTGTGTGTTTGGTGGAAATGTACCTGCTAGTGCATTCACGCTAAACAAGGAATAAGCTCAAATCTGATGGTTTAAAATGGAAGTTCATTGTTTAAAGTTTTTCCTTTTTAGGTGAGACAAGGCAAAGCACAGGTTTGCAACTTGGAAGTATGTGAAGTCTTGACAGAGTGTGTCTGGTAATTTGAAAAGTATTCCAAAATGTGGCAGTTTTGCAATCAGGTGAAAATTGCTTCATGATAGAAATTCAGCTGATGAAGTTTATAAAATTGCCCCTTTCTAGCTGCTCTGTTAGGAGTTCTGGTTTTTGATACTTTTTTCCTGTCTGCAAACCAGAATTTGATTTTTTGGTCTTGCATTTCAAAAAACAAACAAACAAACAAAAAGACTTTGAATCTGTTTAGTAGATTCCATATCCTTGCATTTCAGTGTTTTATATGTACTACTTAAGTTAAATAGTTAAAAGCTTTTAAATAGTTGAGCTTTTTAATGTTGACACTTTATTTTGTACCTATTTATATATATATATATATGTATATCTTAGAAAAGCACTTTGTTAAAAAAAATTGCATTTTATATGATTCCTGCCATTTGCTGCTAAATCTGGGCTGGTCAGAATGCTGCAGCGATACTTGATCTAAATAAAAACCTGGCAGTAAAATGTAGAGTGAAAGTTAAAGCCTCTTGCTGTTTTAACTTTATCATAAAGATGACATAGGCAAGCTGTGCAGCTTTACATTTTAACCAGGGGACTCTGTGGCATTTAAAACCGTCTAGAAATGGTTGTACTTTAATGCCAGTAATAATCTGCTTCCTCTATTGTCATTAAAATATATACGTTTAGTGTATCACACAAACAAATCTTACAAGGTAATGTAAAAACCCCAACAGTTGTACATGTTCTGTTTTTGAAAATTGTGGCATGTATTTTTGGGTGAAGATCATTAGAGAAAAGCTCTCTAAAGGTTTTCTGTGTTCATACATGGTATACAGATAGCTCATAAGAAGTCCAGAATCTTCTAAGTGAAGGCATTGTGAATTCACCTCAACTAAATCCATTGTTCCAAAAGCAATTATAAACTTTGACTCTAGTACTACTATGATTTAAAAAACAAAAAAAACTTCCTAGTTTCAGATACACTGGATTCTTTATAGAGCTTGTCTCCATATGAAAGCATGCTGTCCAGTTGCTCTTGTTATGATCTTGTCTGAGTTTTGAATTGGGTGCCACACTTTTTCAGTCACTACGATTGCTTGTTCTACTGTACCATGTATGATTCTTGTCCTTTCCTCTATCCTTCATGACAGATTATGATGTGGCTTTATATTGTGCCTTACTTGTACATTTAAAACTAAACGTCTTCATTCCCTTCCACTTCCTAAATCTTTAACTTTGACCTTTTTGATGTAAGAGAATCAGAGCTATTGCAAAAGCATCATGAAGGATTTCAGATGGGTATGGTTTCAAATTCCCTCTCTTTATAGTTATTTTATATTTGTATGAAAGACCACTTTTGAATGGTCTTTGACTGTGAGAGGGAGAGATTAGCAGTAATTTTACTACATCCCTTTCCTCTGGCTTTCATGAATTTGTCATACATCTTCTTTCTGATGCTTGACTTTATTTGCTTCTTAGCAATAGTCTGCATTTAAAGAAAGGTGTGTTCAGTTCATCAGCTTGAAATTGACTTTCATTTTTCCAGATTTTTTTAGGAGTACCCATTTTGTTTGTTTTATAAAACAGTTGACAAGTCTCTTTAAAAGAAACAGAAGTACAGTACTTTTGAAATACAATGCTGTTAGTTTGAATCTTTTTTATATATAATATTCATACAATTATCTGATGTTTGCCTTCACTAATAAAGCTGTTAGTTTATTCACAAAAAAAAAAGACAGTATTTCATTCAATTTACCGCTGAACAATGTATCTTTTTTTTGTATAATGCTAAGTATTTATTCGAAAGTCAGAGTTACAGAGAGAGGAAGAGAAATAGAGAGCAAAATCATCCATCTGCTGATTCACTGCCCAAATAGCTGCAACAATCAAGGATGGGCCAGGCCTAAGCCAGGAGTCAAGAGCTTCTTCCAACTCTCCCAAGTGGGTGCATGGAGTACTTGGGCCATCTTCCGCTGCTTTCCTAGACGCATTAGTAGGGACCTGGACTGGAAGTGGAGTAGCTAGGACTCAAACTGACGCCCATATGGATGCTGGCGTCGTCACAGGTGGAAGTTTAACCTGCTATGTCACAACACTGGCCCCAGTATATCATACTTTTTAAAGTGAATGAATTTTTAAGATATTGTAAGATACTTGCAAATAGTATATTCTTAAACCATTTAAATATTCTTCCTCTAATAATGTAATTAATATGTGTAAGATAAAATTCATTGAATTATCTAAATTCTTAGAGTGTAATTAATGTGAATTACATAATTTAATTGCCCAACTTGTATTTTTGTGTGTTTTTATTAGTGCTGCAATCTTTAGGATACTCTACATGCACTGCTTATTGAAGAGTTTTTTGTTTCTTGTTCTCAACAATGGCTCAGCCTAGACATGTGCACAATGAAAATTAAATGTTTCCTCAAGTATAAGGTCAATTGGTATATCTACAATTCCACATTTACCCTAAAAATGTATTAAATCACTTTTTGTTTGAGCAAACCCTGTATTCTTTTCTGCTATACTCTCTACAAAGTAAACTGACATTTTTTATCCCATGAAGCCACTGCGTTAGTTTGCTAGGGCTTCCATAACAAAGTTCTACAAAATGGGTTGCTTAAATATAAGAAATTTTTAATCTCAATGTTCTAGGGCCTCTTAAAGTCCAAAATCAAGGTGGTTCCTTCTGGGGGAGTACGATGGAAGGTTCTCTCTTGCAGACCTCTCTCATTTTGTAAATGGCCTTATTCATGTTCTTTCAACATTCTCCCTATAATCATGCCTGTGTCCAAATACCTCTTTCTCATAAGGAGTTCAGTCATATTGGATTAGGAGCTCACTCTATCCAGCATGACCTCATCTTAATTAATTACATCTACAATTGCACTATTTCCAAATAAGGTTATATCCTGAGGCACTTGGGGTTGAGACTTCAACAAAAAAAAATTGGGAGTAGGGGGGCGTGAGGCACACTACTAATATTTAACCCATAACAACCACCATGATTGGTTACATTAGCTTCATCTTCAAATGGAAGCACATTGCTATTTTCAGTCCTAAATGTGTCCTTTGCTGACTCTTGATTTCAGTTGCTTTTATTAAATCAGCTTATCCAAATTGTTATCTATTTGAACTTTCTAATTTCTACCAAGGGCTGTACAGTATGTTCTGTGCTATACTAAGTACACTTTCTGTTCTCAATAAAGATACTTATCACTACCAACATTTCAAAAACCAAAGAATCTGTTATTTGAAGAATACTGCCGAAGGGATCACAGCAACAATGAAAAGTCAGGGAAAAGGTAAGTTTTCTCAAAACTTTAAAAAATATGAATCCAAATGATAACTTTATTTTAATAATATCAGAGAACTTATTTTTAATATCTTTTTAGGTAAAACTGAAAATATGGAATAGTTGAAATGGTCTATGAATACTATTTCTGTAATTTACACGAGCAAATTTTTAAAATAGGTATTACAATATTGACTCAGAGTCCCAAGCTCAAATTAGCTGAGAACAACTGTGCACAAATGTGTTATTCATTTCATTTTGTTCAACAGTATAATCCCCTAAAATTCATTATTAGCCCTAAAATTCATTATTTTTCAATGTTACATAGTATAGGAAACATTAAACATTACTGACTGTGAAAAAATATCTTTTCATGTATATTTCTTTGCTTTAAGTGCATTTGTCTAAGCCATCACATTTAAAACTTTAATAAAACTTTCATTATTCCAGGTAACCACCTCAACTCTCACAAGACTTTAAAAAGTATATAAAAAGTAGATTTTTAAAAGCAGAACATATTTGAGAGAAAAAACATTTCTTAAAAGTGTTAGGCATTTAAGATACATATATCATTAAAGCAGAAGTTTGCAATGTGATACACACTTAAGTTCTGTTGTGTGCTTAAATATATTTTCCTGGAAATGCACTTTCAAACAAAGAGTCTGTAAGACTTTCTCATTGGTTTTAGCATAAATTATTGTTACATTGCATACTAAGAATACATTTAAGCATACTTAAAATGTTCATGGGAAAATGGAATTAAGAGATACTTGTTTTAGTTTAAAAGACTTTTTAAATGCAAATACATGTTTTTCATAATATGTATTTTCTATTAATTTTTTGAAGACTCTCTGTCTTTAATTTCATTTTCCATAAACTTTTTAGTTTCACTTCTATTTGTTAAACCAAGCAAATTAAGATTAGGTAAAGCAATCAAGTTTTAGGAACAAATATATTGGCTTGAATGATACAAGCTAGTTCCTAAATCTAAAGAGTAATTTAAAAGAAAGCTAAATATAAATACTTGAGAAAGTAATATACTTACATACCCACTAGCTTTTATTTTTAAATTGTAATAGAGCACTTAAACCTAGATCTCCATGGAAAAGATTTACTTATAATTGAGTCAATTAGTCATTTATAACTGAGAAATCCCATGAAATACTGAATATAAAGTGCATAACTGTGTTTTTCTCAAATTTAGGTATACTACACAGAAAAATAGAGTAATTCTTTCCTTATTTTTAATTCTGTTTGGCAGATGTATATTAGCACTGGCATTGGTCACAAGACAGAGTGGGGGCATTTTAGGCTTGAGAACACTTGCTGTTTGGAAAAGGTTGGTTTAATGTTGTTGAAACTGAAAGACCAAGTGTATGGAAGAAGATTAAGTCAAAAAACTTGAAAAGTTTTTAAATCAGTCTTATCAAGAACCACAATCCTTTTCCTAATAAAGGCTTCTGGATCAGGTTCAAGAAAGGCAGCATTCATCATAACTACCATATCCCTCCCTTGGTCATTTCACACTGTCACATCAGAAGCAAATTAGTGAGGTATGGGGTAACAAATCAGTGTCCATACTCTCTCTGGTCATCTCCTTCAGAAATATATGTATATAAAAGGGGTTAGTTGGAGTAGTTGACTTGCTACTGAGCAGAGTGGCAAGGGCCAAGATGGCTTTTACTGCATATCAGCATTACAGGCACAGCACACTACAGGAGCTGATACAAAGGGGGCACAGGCACTACCACATTTTATTGGTTTGGGATCCTTCTCACGAGTCTCTCCTAAAAGACTGTCATCACTTTCTTACTTCTTATGAGTCTCATGTAAGAGACTGCCTTCACCTCCCCACCAATATCTGCTGTCAGCAGTCCTTCAACACAAAAGGTCTGTGTCTTCTGATTGAATGTATCCAAAAGCAGAAGTTGCAGTCACTTGCTATTCAATTTCATAAGAATTAATGGGGCTCCAATATACAGTATGTTAAACACATTACCAGATGCCAGGGATACAGCCACTACTGAAATAAATAAGTCATACCTTCATGGAATTCAAACTCTAGTGAGGAAAAGAGACAATACATACAATAATAAGTAAAACAAAGAAAAGCTAGATAGTATTACATTCTAAGGACAAAAACAGGGATTGGGAGACAGAGTCTGTAATTTAAGACAGGTGAGCCAAAGCAGGCCTCACTGAGAAAGTGGCATTTAAAGACCACCTTGGGTGGGCATATGGCACAAAAGTTAAGATGCTACTTGAGATGCCCATACCCCTTATGAGACCACCCAGGTTTTGAGTCCAAATTTTACTCTCTATTCCAGCTTCTTGCTAATGCAAACTGTGGGAGGAAGCAGGTTAAAGTCCTTGGGTCCCTGCCACTCCATAGAAGACTCTCATTGAATTCTGGGGGCCTGTCTTCAGTCTGGCCCAGCCCCAGTCATTGTGTGCATTTAGAGAGAAAACAAACAGATGAAGTTCTCTCCCCAATCGACCCCCTGCCAGATAGACAGATGGATAGATACACAGTGATGACCTGAAGGAAGAGCAAAATTGCACAATGTGGGTATTTGACCAGGCAGTAGGAACAAGATAACGGCTATAGAGGCTCTCTGTGGTATATTTAAGCAAAGGGAAGTAGGTCAGTAACTAGAGAGGAACAAGCAACAGGGAGAGTAGTAGGAGTAAGATCAAAGAAGTAACAGTAGACTGTTCTCAGTGACATGAAAAACCACTACATCAATGTCTTCCAATAAAAAATATAATGTGAGCCAAAAACATAAAATTGTCTAGTAGGCATAAATTTTAAAAAATGAAGAGAAATACATGAAATTGATTTAAATATATTTAAATTGATATATCCAAGATATTATCATTTCAACATGGAATCAATCTTAAAAATTTTAAATATTCTATAATTGTTCCTCATATTACCTTTTTAAAAAATCTATGGACTATTTTATACCTATAGTGTATTTCAATCCAGACAAACCGGTTACATTTCAAGTGTTCAATAACCACATACATCTAATGACCACTGTACTGGACAGCACAGCAGCAATTTTGAGCAGTGGAGTGACATGATCTGACTCAAGATTTCAAAGTACAGTGGCTGCTTGTGGGGAGCAACTCGGACTAGACTAAGTTACTGGAATTAAGACTTATTCTATACATCTGCTCTCCCACAATATGGCGCTGAGAAGGAAGTAAACAGCTTCTACGCAGCTGCCTCTCGACAACTTGAGTGATGACCTGCAGGAGCTGATCTTGCTCCTGATTGGAGGAGAGTAGCGTACTCGGCGTGTGGGTAGCAGAGTTGGGATTGGTGGAAGAGGACTATAAAGGAGGAGAGAGACAACATGCACCAGGAACATCTAAGAGGAACACCTGAGGAACATCTGAGCAGCCCCTGAGAGAGCCGGCCGGCGGTGTGCCGCTCCCCCCGTGGAAGTGGGGAAAGTGGCAGGGGGAACCGCCCTTCCACGGAGGTGGAAGGGTCGGTAGCCAACCCGGGAAGAACCAGCAGCAAACCCGGGAAGGGCCGAGCAGACAAAAGAACAATGCAGGGTCTAGTGTCGTTCCTCCACAAAGAGGGGGAGCGACAGCTGCTGTGTGAAGAAAAGATTTTACAGGAGCAAAGGTAGAAACATAACAGTATTCCAAAAATTCAAGAAAAAGATGTTCATGTCCTTCAAGCATTATGGTAGCAACAGTGGAAACAGAGAAAAGTAGTTAGACTTTGGATATATTTTGTAAGTAGAACCAGTTTGATTTCCTGAGACGACAATAATGACTTCAAGGATCTAAGTATCTACAAGAATGAAACTGCCATTCACTAAGATGTTATGGTTGTTTCATAATGTCTACAAAGTCTTTGATATTTCAGTCTTCAAAAGGAATAATGTAATTACCTTATATTTGAATGTGGGCTGGACTTAGCAAATTCTAAAGAATAGATTTTGGTAGAAGAGATGATGAATGACTTCAATACCAGGTCATAAAAGGCATTATGCCTTCCTCCTTGCTTTCTGATTTGGATTGCTCATTTACAAGGAAGCCAGCTGCCATGTTGTGAGAATACTCAAGTAGTCCTGACAAAAGGACAGCATGGAACTGAGGTTTCCCAACAGCAGCCATAAATTGTTATTCAGCAATAGTTAACTATCACAGATAACTAAAGCCACAGGAGGCACAGGTTTGTCAGTGAAGCTCATCAGGAGTTCAATTTGGGGCATGTTAAGCTTGAGATGTTTATTAGACATCAGTGTGCAAACATGGAGGCAATCAGATTTCTGTGCAAATTAGTGAGTGTTCAGGTTATGAGATATGAATTTGGAAGTCATCAGCATATAAATAGTATTTAAAGCCATGGGACAGAATAAGAGCATATGACACTTCGGTCTGCCTTCCAAATTAGCAAGAGTAATTTCTGAGTGGTCAGATAACTTTTAATTTCAAAAATTCTGTTGTACTTTTCATTTTCTACTATGACTGAGTTATTCAATGGACAAAAGTTCTTTTTTTTAAATTGGTGTCTAGATGGAAAGCATTGGCAGAGAGCTGTTAAGATACAGGTTTCCCTTAGGAATAGAAATTGCTATGGTCTGAACTTTATTTCATAGGCTGTAGAGAGATTCTGGAAGGTTTCCTACTATGTATATTTTCTCCACCTCAAAATGAATAAAGTATTTACTGTCTCCAGTGACTTTCCATCTAAATAGTTATTAATAGATCTGGGTAGCAAAATTTATATCTTTTTTTTTTTTGACAGGCAGAGTGGACAGCAAGAGACAGAGAGAAAGGTCTTCCTTTTGCTGTTGATTCACCCTCCAATGGCCGCTGCGGCCGGTGCACGGGGCAACCGGGACAGAATCCAGCGCCCCGACCAGGACTAGAACCCAGTGTGCCAGCGCCGCAGGTGGAGGATTAGTCTATTGAGCCATGGCGCTGGCCTATATCTTTTTTTAAAAGAAACTATTTCTACTTTCTTTTAGTTTGTTCATTGGCAAAATATAAGTGATTTCCTCTGTTATGTTATCATAAAAGTAATGCAAGTTTATTGCTTTCTGTTTTGTACATTTTCCAGATAAAGGAAAAGACACTCCTAATCCTACTATCCATCTATATCCTCATTAATATATTCACATTTTGGTATATTTCTTTGCCTATATTTACATTTAATTTTTTAAAACATTACTCTAAGTGTACTGCGACTCTGCAGGTTTTTCTTACTCAGTATGATATGCTTTTTCCTGCTTTACTTAGATTTCAAAACCGTAATTTAATGTCTGTATTTCTTTGTGAAGTGGACATGCCACAGTTATTGCAGCAATTTCCTGACTGTTACATGTTTAAGTTGTTGCTAGATTTTCAACACTTATGTTTTAGTTAATGTCTTTGGGCAGAAATCCATTCCTCTATGTACTAGCTTGCCAGAAGCAGAATAGTTTAAATGAATTAACATTTTAAATACATTAGTACACATTGCTAAATTCATGGTTTTTTGTCTAAAACTAGAAATTGAGATTAATTTTAGGTCAGAAAATTCAGGCTGAAATAACTGCCTGATCAATAAAAGAGAGTGTACAAGCACTCCTACCTTGAGAATGTTCCATCTGTGCGTCCATTATAGTGTACATATAGTCTACAATACATCACACGTCAGATGTGTGGCATATTTAATGTACTAATATAAAACTGAATTGTTAGTGGTTCTTATTCCTCTATAATTTTTCCAGTTGTAAATAGAAATGATTATATCTAAGTAGTTTGATGTCCATTGCTTAATAGTGTTTTATTTTATAAGGCACTATTATTCTTGCTTACACCAATCATAGCATTTTTCAGAGCTGCACAACTGAATTCCTGGTCACAAAAAAAAAAAAAACCAAGATTCATTAATGAAATATTTTCTGTGTAATGTAAACTGGATCCTACAAATTTTAATTACTCTGGGGTGAGTGTTCAGGTTTTATTTTATATGTTCTTAACTCTAATCACACTTTTCTTTAAAGATTCATTAATTTATTTATTTACTTGAAAGGCAGATTTATAGAAAGGCAGAAGCAGAGAAGAAAGAGAGAAAGAGAGAGACAGAGGTCTTTCATCTGCTGGTTCACTCCACGAATAGCCACAATGGCTGCAGCTGTGCTGATCCAAAGCCAGGAGCCAGGAGCTTCTTTTGGGTCTCCCAAAACACTTGGGCCATCTACTGCCTTCCCAGGCCATATCAGAGAGCTGGATAGGAAGAAGAGCAGCCAGGACTCTAACTGTCGCCCAGATGGGATGCCGGCACTGCAGGCAGCGGCTTCACCCACTATGCCACAGCGCTGGCCCCTTTGATAGCACTTTTACTACGTTGGGTATTGAAGTATTAGTCTCTTCTCTTAGTCTCTATTTCCTTCTGGCTGACAAAACATGTTTTACACATCTTTGCATAGTCATATCATGCTTTGTAACTAAAAAATGCTCAGAATTATTAGTTATTATTAATAATGAGTCCTAATTTCTTGCCTAAGATCGCCAGTTTAAAATCTTATATAGCATAATATGCTTCTAATATATCATTATGTAGGAAGAAAAAAATCGGTATTTATGGATTACTTATATGTCAATGACTGGGCTCTATGTTTCATATACATTGTCATTTCCTAAGCACAAAACTTCCGTGTGGCTGAAATCATTAGTCTCATTGTACATATGAAAAAACAGGATCAGAGGAACCTGCTTAAAATGTATAGCAGCGATGTCACGGGGCACCCCCTCAGAGTGAAGGCCATGGTCTTTACCTGCACTGCAACACCCTAAAAAACCTGGCCTCATCACTGCCTTGATCACTCTGCTTCAGCCACCTTGGCCTCCTTTCTATTCTTGTCTTGGGCAGCTTTTTTCTTCTTTGGATAGTCTTTCCCCAGATACTCATTTGATTAATTCCCTCTTATAAGTCTTTGCTCAGTGAAGTCCATCTTTATAAAAGTTATAAAATACTGTAAACTGCCCACTACTGATTTCTCTTGCTTTGCATTTGTTTTCCATAACACTTCACAGAGCATATAACTAGCTGATTATTGCCTTTAAATGTTTACTATCTGCTTCTCCTTACTAAAAACAAGCTCCATGACAACAAGAATGGTAGCTTGCTTTGTCACAAAGTATCTCAAGTGCACTGAAGAAGCTCAAGGAATATGTGCTAAATGCACCCACATAACCTGAAAAAATAATGAAATAAACTGAAACTTTTTTTTTTTTTGACAGGCAGAGAGAAAGGTCTTCCTTTTGCCGTTGGTTCACCCTCCAATGGCCGCCGCGGCCGGCGCGCTGCGGCCGGCGCACCGCGCTGATCCGATGGCAGGAGCCAGGAGCCAGGTGCTTTTCCTGGTCTCCCATGGGGTGCAGGGCCCAAGCACCTGGGCCATCCTCCACTGCACTCCCTGGCCACAGCAGAGAGCTGGCCTGGAAGAGGGGCAACCGGGACAGAATCCGGCGCCCCGACCGGGACTAGAACCCGGTGTGCCAGCGCCGCAAGGCGGAGGATTAGCCTAGTGAGCCGCGGCGCCGGCCGTGAAACTTTTTTCAGTTAATAAAATTGTATATGAGGAACATCTTTGGATGCCACTTTTAATGGCTACCCTGTATATCACAACTGCCTAGCCAATTTCCTTTAATTACACACTGAGATAGCTACCAGCCTTTCTCTATTACAACTACTGTAATGACAATCTCCTGACATATACACACTTGTTACATGACCTTTTGGGAAATGCTCAAGAAATGGAATGTTTTCTGTGTCAAAGGATAAAAGGTACATTATGCTGTTCCTACCAGCAATGTCTGAGAATACCCACTTCCCACATCTTCACTAATACAAGATTTGTGAATTTAAACCTGTGTTAGACTTGCATTCATAACTTGATTCTGCCACTAATAAAATTTAAGTGACTACATCTATAAAACGAGGATAATAATAGGCCCTACACTACCTCACCAAATCCTTGTGAGGATTAAAGGAGACAATGCATATATATAACACCTAGCACACTGCTTACACGCAGTAAACACTCAACAAAGTTTCATTTATTGCTTCTATTATGATTTAACAGAAATCAACTGCAATATGCAATGCACACTATTCCAAGATCATCAGCCTGTTATTTAAACTGAAGCTCACTTTGAACCATCCAGCGTGGAATTCCTAACTGGGAGGGCATTTTTCCCACCCTGACCTTTACTTGTGTTTCCTTTCGCGCAGCTGCCCCGTCGCCTAGGACAGCGCAGAGGAAAGCAGGAAGACGAACTTGGCCAAGTGCGCCAGCTACAGGTACCTCCCGCTGGGCCCGGCGCGCACGTCCGGCTCTGCGCTCCCGCCACAGCCACCGGCTGCCGCGTTCGCAAGACACAAACGCCGGCAACTTCCTTACAGCATCCCTGGAAAAAACCCGCGAGAGTCACCGCGCAGGCTCCAGCGGGCTTCCGACGTGGACACCCCGCGCCCTCCCCACGCCGCAGCGCACACCCACTTCTGAGCCCTCTGGGCCCGGCTTGACACCAGCAGGCCCGTCCGCCACACAGCCGGTTCCTGCGTGGGAGCGGAGCCCGGGGCCGACAGCACCCAGGCCTCCCGAGTACCCCGAGGAGAGGTATCGCGTGCCAAACCCGCACACCCTAAGAGCGTCATGCACACACAACACCCCGCACATCACAGGTCTCGCACACAGAGAACACCGCCCCGATACGGACAGAGCGCGGGAGTGGGGCAGGGTCCCGCGGCCCCTCCCGCCCACACGCCGACACAGACCTAGCTCCTCGTGCATCGCCGCCTCGGCCGCCGCCGGCGCCGCCGCCGCTTCCATCTCTCCAGGGTCTCCAGGACGCCGCCGCCCCGGTGATCGCTCTCCCGCCGCTGCGTGGCCGGCGTCAGGCTGAGGCCTCCTCAGCCCCGCGGGACCCGAGTCCCGGCGCCCGCCTCCCGGCACCGTTCCCCCACCCGCGCAGCGCCGAGCATGCGCAATGGGGCGGCCTGGCCCACGCGCCGCGGGGGTGCGAGGGTGCTCCCCCGGGGACCCGCGGGCGCGGCCTGTGAGGAGGAGCGGGCGTGGCAGAAGACCAGCCCTGGAGCGAGGCCAGTGCGACGTCAGCTTGCAGAGGGCGGGATAACGGAGCTGGGACGCTCTGGAGATGACTCGCGGCAGGAACGTAGAGCTGGCGCAGACCCGCGAACTGAAATTTCGGGCGCCCGCCCATTTACACTTGATTTGAGCCAAAAGGCCGAGAAGCGACGCGCCCGTCCATATACAAGCCGCAGCGCCGGTCAGTCTCCTTGGAAAATCACACAGGTCGGGATCTGCCCTCTCCGTGTTGGGGCTCTGAGCACCCTTTGCCTTAAGGTCTCCTGTGCTCTTCTTTGGAGACAGGATGCAATCAAGAAGTGAACCCACTCAACTCAGAGGACTATCAAGATCTTTGACCGCGGCGCCGGAAGGAAGTTGGGGTTACGAGTAATGACTCTGATGACAGTGTCCAGTCTTCTCAAGCACTATACATTGTCTTACTGAACTCTGACAACCTTGTGAGGTAATTTGTGGTGTTTCTGTCCGTTTTACAAATAGGGAACCTCTTACCGGAAACAGCAAACTAGTGAACGAACAACAGAGTTGGAGTTGTCTCGGCAGCCAGTAGGGGCCTCAACCAGCGTGCAAAACTGGCCCCTCACCGTGGGTGCCAATCAGTGTTCTATGAACCCACGGAAGAAGCATGCTTCTGGTTTAAAAACACTTAATCTTGCAATTGCTTTCTTTCTTTCTTTTTTCCATTTCATAGTTCTTTCAGCTCAGGACCAGACAACTTTTGTCTGTTGCGATTTAGGAGAGTTGTTTTTTGTTTTTTAAGCGAGTTCTGTCTGACACCTGGGAGCACTGCGTGGTTATGGTGCTAAATATTTAAAAGCCTGAGGCCACAAAGGTACAGGATTACATAATGTTAACGCCTTTCCTCCTCTTGCATTCCGTGAAGATTTTCACTAGATAACCAATGATAGTGATGGTTTGCCAAAACTTTTTACCTTCAATCAATCCTAATCCCTCATTCACATACCTATGCAAGTCCCATAGAGAGGTTTTATTTGAAGTGTTCCTGATGAATACTGAAAATGTAGGAGTGAGAGAACAAGGGGAGGGGGGGGAGAGGAGAGGGGAGATAGGAAACAGAATACTTAATCTTTCCTGGAAAGGAACTACTGCAATGATCCCTAACCTGTGTTGGGGTGATCATCTGGTTAGAGATCATCAGGAAAGGAGAGAGGAGTCAGCAGTAAGAGCCCTCAAGTAATTGTTCTCAAAACCACCCATTGTAATGAGAACACTTGGGACTGTATTTCAAAAGAAGACCATTCTTTTGAATGTTAAAGGAGATCAAAAACTATTGTCCCTTAATTTCAGCATCAGAGAAAGCTAATCTGGAAATATGGAAGGAAAAAAAGACCTGATTTGAACATAGGCCTGGGTTTCCTTGGAGAGGCCTGGGTTGAAGCAAGCAGCCAGGCTCAGTGTCTTTATAGTGTCATAATGGGATAAGGCAAGTAATAAAAATAGGATTATAAGATTCAAGAGAATTGTGTCTTTTATATGTCACTGTTTAGGAACATATTTATTCTGGGGCTGGTGCTGTGGCATAGCAGGTAAAGCCACCGCCTACAGTCCTGGCATCCTCTTTTGGTGCTAGTTGGAGTCCCGGCTTCTCCACTTCTGATCCAGCTCCCTGCTAATGCACCTGGGAAAGCAGTCGAGGATGGCCCAAGTCCTTGGGCCCCTGCACCCATGTGGGAGACCCAGAAGAAGCTTCTGGCTCCTGGCTTTGTATTTGCTCAGCTCTGGCTGTTGCAGCCATTTGGGAAGTGAACCAGCAGATGAAAGATCTCAATATCTCCTTCTCTCTCTCTCTTTCTCTATAACTCTGCCTTTCAAATAAATAAATCTTTTTAAAAACATACCTATTCTGACTTTGGCAAACTATTTCATAAATTAGAAAGATATGTAGGGGCTGGCATGTAGCACAGTGAGTTAAAGCCCCAGCCTGAAACACCAGCATCCCATATGGGTGCCGTCAAGTCCTGGCTGCTCCACTTCCGATCCAGCTTCCTGCTAATGTTCCTGGGACAGCAGTAGAGGCAAGTCCTTGGGCCCAAGTCCTTGGGCCCCTGTACCCACATGAGAGACCCAGAAGAAGCTCCTGGCTCCTGACTTTGGATTGGCTTAGCTCTGGCCATTGCAGTTATCTGGGTAGTGAACCAGCAGATGGAAGACCTCTCTCTGTGTGTGTCTCTGCTTCTCCCTGTAACTCTGTCTCTCAAATAAATAAAATAAATCTTTTTTAAAAAAATGTATGTAGTCTCCTCTAGTCTCCTCTCATATGTGGTAGATACATTACAATATTTCCACTAGATGCCTGAAACTGGATATTACTGTCTCTCTCTCTCTCTCTCTCTCTCTCTCTATATATATATATAAAACATCATGTATATATATATACACTACGTTTTTCCTTACTTGTGATAAACTTTATATATATTAGGCACATACGAGATTAACAACTAACAAATAAAACAATTGTATGCCAATATATTAAAATAAAAGCTATGTGAATGTGGTCTTTCAAAATATCATACTGTGCTGTGCTCACCCTTCTATGGTATGATATCCTTCTTGTGATGAAATGAACTGAGGTGAATGATGTAGACATTGTGACATAGCATTAGGCAACTGCAAGGGTTACTTGAACACAAGCACTGCATTTGATAACTAAGAAGACTACCAAGTGACTAATGCACAAATAGCAGATACACTGGGCCAAGAGATGATTCCTATTCCATGTGAGAGGGACTGGAACAACTCCAGATTTCATCATACTACTCAGAACACAGTGCATGAGTTAAAACAATGAATTGTTTATACATTGGATTTTCTATCTAGTATTTTCACATGGCAGTTTACTACAGCTAACTGAAACCATGGAAAGCAAAACCACAGATAATGGGGGGACTGCTATACAATTGATTAAATAATTCAATTACTACTGGGAATGTAATAGAGGACAGCCCAAGTGCTTGAGCTCCTGCACCCATGTGAGAGACCTGAAAGAAGCTCCTGGCTTCCATCCAGCCCAGTTTTGACTATTGTGGCCATTTGGGGAGTGAACTAGCAGATGGAAGACCTCTCTCTCTCTCTCTCTCTCTGCAACTCTGCCTTTCAAATAAATTAAATGAATCTTTAACAAAAAAAAATCTTTAATTTATTTAAATACATTTGTGGGACATCCTCCCTGTTTCAGGCACTGCGCTAGATGCAAGAGCTAGGATGGCAAATAAAATTCATTATATAATTAATTAACTTCTTTGTATAATGCAGAGTGTGCAAAAGAACTAAACAAAACCTTGCATATGTAACTATAATTGTTGGTGAGGAGAATAGCAGTGCTAACAGAGGGCCTACTGTAGACTGGGAAGGCAGAGCAGGCTTCTCTGAGGATGATTAAGCTAACACTTCTAGGAGGAAAGGTGGACATATGTAGATGGAAGAGCATTTCAGTCAGCAAGAGCAGCCTTTTTCATTTTACAGATGGAGAAATAGTTCTGTCAGATCTGTTGATTTCAAATACCTGTAAAGGATATAAGTAGAATTATATATTTGGGGTTGTTGGATTCTAAAGTTTCCTCTTATTTGAAGCAATATTAACAACCTTGCAAAGGTTTTTGTGAGTATTTAATAAGATTAGGTATATGTAGCATTAGCACATTGGCTATTTGTTGAAAACATCAAATACACTGAGCATATTATATAGGGATTTTTGTTCTCGTCTCAACAGCAAGACCAACTCAAACTAGCTTCTATCAAAAAGACAATTCAATGATGATATTGAAGTCCCCAGGACATGCTGAGGCTGAGCTCAGCAACACTGAGCCTGAAGCCTGTGAGATTCTATCTGCTTCTTCAGTGATCACTTGCCTCTAGGCATCTGCTTGTGCATCTGTGTGGATTTTCACTGTAAAACTTCTCTCCTTCTCAGCTTTGTTTGGCAAGAAATATGTTTCCTTAAAACATTCAATTTCTATATCTTAGAAATCTGCATTTCATCATCTAGGATCTGATTCCCACTCCTGGGCTACCCAAGTGAACAGTAGACAAAGTCACAAATTGCAGTAGTGCCTGTGGTGTGGAGAAGGGAGCATTTCTGAAAGGCTGAGCAGACTAAGTCATAGGTGTCCACTCTGTTTTGATTCTCTTTGTAAAAAATTACACTTTTTCTATCTGAAGGAGCTTTTCTCCTCTTGTACCTCCAGTGGACATAGAGGCCAGCTTCTCCTGTCTTCTAATTAATACCTGCCTAATGGCACCTCTATTCTGTTAATGAACCTAGCAAACAGGCTGATTAGCACTGCTTCTCTTAGAAGCTTCACTGCTGCATTGTTACTGACAGCTTCCTTTCATTACCGATAACTTTGCTTTATTTAACTCTTACTGACTGATTTGGCAGATTAAAAAAAAAAAAAAAAAAAACCTTAAAACTTAGTGCCTGAAGGAAAGAGAGATGAAACAGGTGGCTGAAAATTAACTTTTTAAAAAAATGTCTATAGGGGCCAGCGCCATGGCACACTAAGTTAATCCTCCGCCTGCAGCGCCAGCATCCCATATGGGCGCCAGTTCTAGTCCCGGTTGCTCCTCTTCCAGTCCAACTCTCTGCTGTGGTCTGGGAAAGCAGTAGAAGATGGCTCAAGTGCTTGGGCCCCTGCACCCGCATGGGAGACCAGCAGGAAGCACCTGGCTCCTGGCTTCGGATCAGCGCAGCTCCAGCCGTTGTGGCCATTTGGAGAGTGAACCAACAGAAGAAAGACCTTTCTCTCTGTCTCTTTCACTGTCTATCACTCTACCTCCCAAATAAATAAGTAAAATCTTTTTAAAAAGTCTATAAAACATGAATAGAATGCCATGGAAAAAGTAATAGTCAGTAAAGAGAAAACAACAAAATGACAAAATAATAAAAATGTAAAAAATAAGAAAATTAAAGGATCCATCCAGCAGGTCAATATCTTAACTCAGGAAACTAAGAAATTAAAGAAATAAGTGAAATAAGCCAGTCCCAAAGGGACAAATACCATATGTTCTCCCTGATCGGTGACAACTGACTGAACACCAAAAAGGAAACTTGTTGAAGTGAAAGGGACACTATGGGAAACGGTGACTTGATCAGCATAGCCCTGACTGTTAATGAACAACTTAATACATTATCCCTCTTAGTAGTTTTTTTGTCTGTTCTACTTAATATGACTGATTTAATTCTGTAATTAATACACAGTTATTCTTAAGTGTTGAAATTTAACTGAATTGTGATCCCTGTTAAACATAAGAGTAGGAATAAGAGAGGGAAGAGATATATAATTTGGGACATGCTCAAGCTGACTTGCCCCAAATGGTAGAGTTAGAAACATACCAGGGGATTCCAATTTAATCCCATCAAGGTGGCATGTACCAATGCCATCTCACTAGTCCAAGTGATCAATTTCAGTTCGCAATTGATCATAATGAAAGGACTAAGAGTCAAAGGGAGCACATAAGCAAGTCTAGTACCTGCTAACACTAACCGATAGAATAAATAAAGGGGAGAGTGATCCAACATGGGAAGTGAGATACTCAGCAGACTCATAGAATGGCAGATGCCCTAAATAGCACTCTGGCCTCAGAATCAGCCCTAAAGGCACTCGGATCTGGCTGAAAAGCCCATGAGAGTATTTCAGGCATGGAAAGCCAAGACACTCTGGCAAAAGATCTCTGTGAGTGAGATCTCAGTGGAAAGAACAGGTCTTCAAAGAAGGAGGTACCTTTCTCTGAAGGGAGGAGAGAACCTCCACTCTGACTATGACCTTGTCTAAACAAGATAAGAGTCGGAGAACTCAAGGGGCTTCCATAGCCTTGGAAACTCATGACTGGAGCATAGGGAGATTACTGATGCCATAGACAGGAGTGTCAATTGGTAAAGTCAACAACAGGAGTCACTGTGCACTTACTCCTCATGTAGGATCTCTGTCCTTAATGTGCTGTGCATTGAGATTTAATGCTATAATGAGTACTCAAATAATATATTTCACTTTGTGTTTCTATGGGGGTGCAAACTGTTGAAATCTTTACTTAATGCATACTAAACTGATCCTCTGTAAAAAAAAAAAAAAAAAAAAAAAAAAAAAAGAAAAGAAAAGAAACTATCAACTCCCAACTTGACTCTCACTGGGATTAAACATGACAATAGGTCTGATCTGATTTCATCATCATTAAAAAAAATCATCTATTATTTTTCACTTTATGTTTCTGTGTGGGAGCAAACTGTTGAAAGCCTTACTTAATGTATACTAAGCTGATCTTCTGTATATTAAGATAATCGAAAATGAATTTTGATGTGAATGGAAGGGGAGAGGGAGTGGGAAAGGGGAGGGTTGTGGGTGGGAGGGACGGTATGGGGGGTAAGCCATTGTAATCCATAAATCGTACTTTGGAAATTTATATTCATTATATAAAAGTTAAAAATAAATAAAAAATAAATAAAAAATTAAAAAAAAAAAAAAAAAAAAAAAGAAGTGAGTATTATAACTAAAGAAATGTACTCTCTGCTGCCTTCATAACCCACCCCCAAATACTGGGAGGGAGCAGAAAAAAAAAAAAAAAAAAAAAAAAGAAATTAAAGAAATATGGAAAAAAATTAAAATGAGACATAACTTGAAGGGCATTTGTTCTCAAATTTTAAGGATCCACTGAGTGCCCAATAAAACAAATGAAAACATACCTAGGTCAAGATATACCATTGTAAAAATTTTAGAGCTTGAGAATGATAGGAAGAACCTAAAATCTTCCCCAAATGAAAAAATAAAATAAAACCTCAGGGACAGAGGGGAAACTTACAGTGAATTTGAATCACTTCCAAATACTCAGTAGCAAAAAAAGCTGGAAGACAATGGAGCATTGCATTGCAACTTCTGAAGGAAAACACAAGGAACTTAGAATTCTATACCTAACCAATCGATCTAATGAAAGGTTAAAATAAACACATTTTAATTCATGCAACAACTCAATATTTAAATCCCACGAGATTCAGGAATTCATCACAGGAGAAAAGAAATCCTAATATGATTCTAAAATGAAGTTCCAGGATCACAGATGGCAGTAGGCCTAGAGAGCAGCCAGTCTAAACTGAGGCAGGAAGAGAGAAGTCACCAGGAAAGGTTATCATCAGAGATAAAAGAAATGGTAAAATTAATTGATAATCTGAAAGTTGTTAAAAGTAGACAGATTTTTTAAAAAAATTTAGGAAAAATGAGATTTAGCCACAAACCTGAAAAAAGCAAGGCAGATGAGAAAAAAGGGCAATTAACATCAGTAAACATTATCAATGAAAGAAATATAATACATTTACTTTGGCAATAAATAATCATAATCAAAATAAAACATAAAATGTGAATGTATAAAAAAACATGAATTACAAATGTCTATAGATGTGAGTAGACTGAGCAGAAATACTCTGTACAAATTTCAATGTAAAAGAACCAAATTCTCAATTTTCATAATTGTAAAAAAGTGATATCTAAAACTGAATAATTAATAATGCAATAAGTATGTTATTTAGAAATATGGAGATAAAGATCAAATAGAACTACCAAAACATTTCAAAGTGTTTGCCTGTTAAGAAAGGGATTTAGGGGCAGACATTAGATTTACTGGTTAAGATGCTGCTTGAAACTCCTGCATCCCATATGAGAGTGGCTGTGTTCAAGTCCCAGCTCGACTCCCAATTCCAGCTTCCTGCTAATGCACACGCTGGGAGGCAGCAGGTGATGATTCAAATAGTTGGGTCCCTAACATTCACATGAGAGACCTAGACTGAGTTCCTGGTTCTTGTCTTTGACCTGTCCAGCTTGTGTTGCAGGCATTTGGATAGTAAATGAGCATCTCTCTCTTCTCTCTCTCATTTACAAAAGTAAAATCACAATCTCTGCCAACTATTAGTTTTTATTGAGACAAATATCCAATAAAATTATCTGTACTATAAAGTGTATTATTTTTAAAATCATGTATCTTCTTATTGCATAGTTCTTTTCAGATTTTCTGTATTTACTGCCAAACATCTCTATGACTGAAGACACACCAGTTTCAATTGTAAGTTTTTAGTGACTAACAAAGATGGTGAAGAAATCTGGATTTTCTGAGAAGCCCTTTGAAATTTTATAGTCAAAGTGAGAGGGAACCTTCTGGTTAACGACTACTGATATGTAAGGAATAGGTTTAAAACATTACTAACTTGCCTAACCACAACTACTTCCCTCTTTAAAATTACTTCCATGTAAAATTTTATCACCAATCATATATTGCAAGTCTTTTTTCAGATGTTTAGGAAAAGGTAAAAATTTTCCACACAATGTGAATCTATCTGAAAGCACTGATTTGCAATACTGGTTGTTTCACTAACTGACATAAGGAGGGTTTCCTAAAAAAAGCTGACTGTCTAGAGAAGGAAGTCCAACTTGAAGAAATGGTGAGCACTAGAATTTTACATTACCCTCATGTCCATCACACTTACCATCTCTTCACAGAATTCTGGGGCAATGCTATTAAACTTGTAATCACGACGTGAACAATTGAGCATACAAGATAATGGTATCAGAAAAATCTCTTGACATGAAGCAGAATGAAATATATTTCTATGTTTATAAAGCTTTGAATATTTCAGAAAAGTTCTTGAGTTATCCACTGGTAATCCATAAAAGTAGAACTTGAATCTGAAGCCTATGTATTATTTTCATTATTAGAGTAGTTATAACTACTATCTGTAAGTCAGAACATACTAGGTACCTTCTGCCTTTCTCTAGTTATTTTCCGTTTGTCCCTCCAGACTCACTTTTCCTTTTTCTTTCCTGTTCTATGTACTACAAGATTCTCATATAGAATGCTTCAATGGGCTCCCTTGAGTTCTGGCTTCAAATTAATTTTGATCATTGGAGATAGAGGAAGGAAACAGTAGGAAGAAAAAGGTTAGGAACTAATTCCCCTGTGTCTCCTTACTGATTCATTTACAGCTTGGATACATCCTTCAGGCAGAACCACAGCTTTGGTCAGGTAACCCTCTCCCTCATGTTGCCTGTCCAGGACCAGAGATAGAAATGTCCTTCCCTACTGCCTGCCATTGGCATCATCCCTTACTGACTTTCCTAAAAACCTGTTGTGCCAGTCACTTTGGTTTGCTATGACAAAGTATCCTAGTTTGTGCAGCTGATAACAACAGATTTATTTCTTTTTTTTTTCAGTATCTTTTTATTTTTATTTATTTATTTTTTATTTATTTGATAGGTAGAGTTATAGACAGTGAGAGAGAGAGACAGAGAGAAAGGTCTTCCTTCAATTGGTTCACCCCCTAAATGGCCGCTACGGCCGGTGCATTGCGCCAATCAAGCCAGGAGCCAGGTGCCTCTTCCCGGTCTCCCATGTGGGTGTAGGGACCCAAGCATCTGGGCCATCCTCCACTGCCTTCCCGGGCCACAGCAGAGAGCTGGAATGGAAGAGGAGCAACCGAGACTAGAACTGGCGCCCATATGGGATGCCGGTGCTGCAGGCGGAGGATCAACCAAGTGAGCCACAGTGCTGGCCCCAACAGATTTATTTCTTAACAGATTTGAAGGCTGGAAGCCTGAGGTCAGGGTGCCAGCAAGGTCAGGTTCTGGAGAGGGTCCTCTTCTAGTCAACAGACTACCTACTCCTCTGTGCCCTCACAAGGTGGAAAAACAGTAAGAGAACTCTCTGGGATCTCTTTAATCCTATTCATGAGGGCTTTACCCTCATTAACTACTTCCCAAAGGCCCTACCTCCTAACACCATGGCACTAGGGAACAGGATTTCAATACACAGATTTTAGAGGGACACATTAAGTCTACTGTACCTGCCCATGCCACTGAAATAGTTCCCTTAGTCAGCTTCCTTTAATTAGCAGGTTGTGTGAGTGCATAGTCCACCTGTTTTCCAGCAAGACCTTTATAAGCAAACATATGTAATTTCAAAATGTTATTGACTTGCCTTGAAAAACCCTCAAAATCTTATGTCTGTTTTACAAGTGAAGAAAATGAAACTGAGAGAAATCTAGCAATTTGCCCAAAATCAAATAATAAAGTCAAGATTCTAACCTGGGTTTAAGTGGTGGTTGTCTTCTCTACTACACTATTTCTGGAAAATTTATTCAAGCGATGGGAAATCATATCCTCATCCCAGAAAGTCCTCAAAATCTGGAATTCTATGAGCTTTCAACATCACTTCTTTAACACAGTTAGGTATGCTGATTTATATAGGCCAATAATAGGTAGAACAGCAATTAATGAAGTAGGTTTTATCTTGATTTTGGCTAAACACCCAGACCTTTGTCCAAAAAAAAATAATGTATCCTGGTTAATGTGGTATAATGGTGCCAAGTGGCGGCTCCTTCACATATGCTGTGCACTCTTCATGTCCATCTATAATCACACTCTTGCTCTTTCTTTAGGCTGTTAAATTGGGAACAGAATGTCCTGAAATCCTTTCTTCTCTTCTTTTCCCTTACCTCCAGCCAGTCTGAGGTGAGCCCTACTGAGGACATACTCTCCCAGGGCTAGACTATCAGAATTTAAATTATCATGAAAAATTTGTCCCTGGAATCTATTTTTCTGCCATTTGGTAGTAGGTTAGCTATGGGTTTTACAATGGGATAAAGTTTGAGAGTGGTGTTAGTTTAATTCAGTTTAGTCCCCTTAACTAGGTTCACTCTAACTTTTCTTCTATTAGCCATATATAAAAGATAAAATGGGTTATGCATCGTGGCACAGAGGTTAAGCCAATATTTAGGACATCAGCATCCCATATCAGAGTACCTGGGATGGAGTCCCATCTCTGCTACCAATCCAACTGCCTGCTGGTACACACCCTGGGAGACAGCAGGTGATGACTCAAGAACTTCTGTCCCTGCCACCCAAATGGGAAACCAAGATGGAATTCCTGGGTCTTGGCTTTGGCCTGGTCCAACCCAGGCTATTGCGGGCATTTGGGGAGTGAACCAGGGAACAGATGGGCTCTCACTCTCTCCTTCTCTTTCTGTCTCACTCTCTCCCTTTAAATAGATTTTCTTATCTTTTCTTATGAAAGATAAGAAAAATGAGAGTACTCCCATCCCAATCAACCAGTTAATTTTGTAATAGTGATAAATATCATAAAAAGGAAATCTAATTTTCATTGAGCTAGATCTCAAACTAAATGCTTTTCACTAACACATCATTTACCTGGTAGAACAATCCTGTAAGGTAGGTGTTGTACATATTTCTCCATTTTTTAGTTGAAAACACTGAGGCTTACATTTATTGGCATGGTATCAGCAAGGTGGAAGAACAAGACTTTCCAGAACTCAACCCTTCCCAGAAACATCAATTTGAATAATGATCTGTGCACAAATGTGTCTTCTAAAGAGCTAATGAATGCAGATGAGAGATTATAACACCTGGCTAGTGCACAGAAACAAGAAAAGATACATTGAAAAGAGTAGAAAAACCATTCCTTTTCACCTACATCCCTCTCCCCCTAAGACTGCTGGCCTAGCACACAGAGGGACAGCCACTGCATGGAGGAAGTAAAGAACACCCTACTTGCCATAGACACCCGCACTGGGCCCACCCTGGTGAATGCCATCACCAGGCTGGACACCCTGGCTCCAGGTTACAGGCTTACCTCAGTGATAAGGTGGCCCTTGCAAACTCAAGCTCAAGTCCACAGTAGTGCCATTGCAGTATCTGTGGACCCAAGCTTTAAAGTCCTGTAGAAATGGACTCCAAGCCACTTCTCCTCATGGACCCAGGTACTAGGCTGGAGACTACTAGAGATACATTTTTCCCCTAATATTTATTCATTTGAAAGAGTGAAGAAGGAGAGATTTTTCCATCCACCAGTTCACTTTCCCATTTGGCTACAATAGCCAGGGATGGGGCAACTGAAGCCAGAAGCCGGGAACTCCATTCAGGTTTCCTGCACAGGTGACAGAAATTCAAGTACTGAATCATCCACTGCTTCCCAGGTGCTTTCACAGAAAGCTGGATCAGAAGCAGTGTAGCGGTAGCCAGGACTTGAAATAGCACTCCCATATGGTTGCAGGCATCCTAAATGACAGCTGAACCTGCTGTGCCACAATGCCCACCCACCACCCTAGGCCTCCAGGAGCAGGCCTGCCTCCAGACCATGCCAGCCAGTATGTTTGGATGAACTGATTGGTGAAGGGTATTCTTTGCCCATGTTTATCAGTAAAGACTGAAAAAGGGTTAACTTCTTCAAATGTGAAAACACTAACACAGGACACAAGGATAATGAATAATCAGAGAAACAATAAATTATCAGTAACTGACCCTAGAGAAATGGAGATCTATGAATTGTCTGACTAGTAAGTCAAAATAATCATCTTAAAGAGTCTCAAGGAGCCCCAAGAGAATGCAGACAAGTAAATGACATCAGAACAATATGCTAAATGAAATTAACCAGGCACAGAAAGATAAGCATTGTCACTTACATGTCACTTATATGTGGAATCTAAAAAAAAAGTTGGATTCAGACATTCAGAGAATAAAATAGTGGTTTGCAGAGACTGTGTGCCACAGGAAATTAAGGGATGTTTGTCCAAGGATACCAAGTTATCATTTCTCAACTTTTTGGCTGTGATCCAGTGTAAAGGTACAGAATTTCACTCATGCAAGATAAATAAGATCTGGAGATGCAATGTAGAGCATGGTGGCTATTATTAAGAATACTGCATGATATACTTCAAATTTGCTAAGAGAGTAGATCTTAAATGTTTCACACACACATTAATTAGCGTAATTATGGCAATCATTTCATAATGAACACATGTATCAAAACATACTATATACTGTAAAAGACTCAATTTTTACATGATTTAGTTATTACAGCATTGTACATTTCTATCTACCCTTCTTATTAGCTAGTTAAAGATTAGGAAGATCGCTGTGAAATCAGGTAACCGAGGTTCACTATTGCAGCTTTTAACTCTGACATAAATGTTCCACTAATATATTAAATATTGTCCTATGGAAATATTACTCTTTGAAGGGAAATAGAAAAAGTGACATATGGCAAGTGCTGGAAATCCATATTCTTGTTTTCTCACAATTTTATTCCTTTTAATATTTCACATAAATGTCCTGTATTTTGATAAGTCCCAAGTCTGTTTCCAAAGGCTCAAGAGAAAGAGTACTTTCAAAACTTTGCTTCTTTCCATTTAAGCATTATATACTGGTTATATTTTGGCTACATATTGGTTATATATATAAGGAATATGCTTATATATTGGTTAAACGTTAACCTAGAGGGAAATTATTTTACTTGTGTTGTCTTCAAATGAAACTATTGTCATCTGAATACAAAAGTGTGGATTTTCTTTGGATACTAAGAACTCATGATCCTCACATGTAAATTTAATTTAATAAGTTCTCTCTCTTTAGGGATTTTAACATCAAGGACTAGCTTGGGATTTAATTTGACAGGCTGTACCTGTCAGATTTTGTATAGCCTACTTTCATCACAGTTCAAAGGGAGAATGTGAAAGACTGTCTTATGGTAAGTAGGTCACTCAAGACACACGATATGCATGAAGAATCTTGGAATTCCTGCTATTTGGAACACTCTCTGGGGTGATTAGAAGAGCTTGCTCACACTTTAATAATATTTGGAAGGAATAGAGCCATACCTCATTAGCCATATCTCATTAGGAAAACCTGCCTAAGAGAAACAAAACCCTGGTGGACCTGATTTGAGAAAATAAATACCAACACATAACCTGCTTTTGATAACAAAAGGAAATGGAATACAAGTTAGAGAGATTCCATTCAGGAAGAAGTTTCAGCTAGAAGGTTGTATTCCAGCCCAACCTGTCAGAAGTTCTTAAGACTTAGAAAGAGGTCCTTAGAAAAAGATACAATTTCAAAAGAAAATATCATCAACCTGTTTGCTCTAAGGCTCGGCTGGTAGCCAATCACATGATGGTCCCTTTGCATAGTACTCTTCCTGCCAATTCTGTTTTGTAATCATACCACATGATTGGTCTTTGTCTGATTTTTTTTTCCCCTCATTGAAAGGAAAGACCACCACAAAACACACCAAATACCAGAGTAAGGGAAAAGTTTATTGTCAGCTGACAAGGTTGCTTCTCCGTGCACAAGAGGAACAGCAGCCTGTACTGGCAAAACAGGTCTTATAGAGCTTTACAGAGATAAGGAAGTGGGAGCAGCGAATCCCATTAGGGTAGGGGTGGAGCTGACACTTGTGGATGGGCCATTTGGTCACCTGACTTTTAGTAAGACAGGCTGGGTTTAGGATTGAAGCTTATTGTACAAAATGGCAACAGGGCCAAAGCCCAAGATGGTGCCTCAGATAAGACGGCACTAGTTTCACTAACATTCCTGGAAACATCTAAGCTCTTTGATCAGATTTCTCAATAGCATCCATTTTATAATAGATTAGATCAATTATTAATTATTCAAAGATAATCCACCATACTAAGTCAAACAAGTGATAAATTGACCAAGGAATGATTCATCTTGCATAGGACAAGTGTTTACTAATTCATCCTCTGGTCAGTTCTTTGAACTTCTATTACTTATGTCAAAAGACCACCATTTGACAAGGTTGACCTTATCTTCATTGGTGGTAATCCAAATGTGGCTGAAGGAAACCAAAATATCTAGAATTATACAAATTGGCAATCCCTAAAATATTAGTGGCCCACCCAGGTTGAAAATTATCAAAAAACAGGAATTTCTCTGGGCATTATGCTAAGTGCTTTTGTGTATGTCATCTTATTTATCTTCACCACCGCCCTGTGAAAACAGATATGGTAGCTTACAAATGAACAAAGACTCAGACAAGTGCATTCCAAAACCCAATAGTCAATAAGAGCCAGACACAGAATGCCAACTCTGATCTGATGCATTTCAGTGTTTTTACTCATTCTTTCATTGCCATTGCATACTTTATTTTTCTAGTACCACCCTTGTGAGTTAAAATATTAACTCCCATCTTCCTATTTCTCCAAGAAGTCTATTGGGCATGCCATGGGATAAATTTTTCTTCTTTGGCAATATTTCAGAAATGAGAGGAAAGCCCAGGTACATTTTGCTAAAGTAAATAGCACTTCCACTCAGGACAAAACCTAGATGGTTCAAGACACAAATTAAGATTTTCAAAATCAATAAGTATTCATTGATAACTGAGTAACATGAATGGAGGAGGAACAACAATATATGACATGTATTCCCGATTTGGGAGAACAGAACAATTTATGTGAAAGAACAACTAAAGCAAGGCTATAATTGCCAAGTGTCACTGGAATAAACAATTTCATGATATGTATCCTTTGAGTTAACTGGTGATGAAATTAAGCTGGAACATATGAATTGAATCTCAAATTCTGTAGCAGAGAATTCACTTTTCTGGTGAACCTTGAAGATAAGGTGGGCTTTGGAGAGGACCTAGGGTAACCACATGTCTGCATAGTGCAGAAAACATGAGTTACAATCAATGTGATTACTAAACTCAGGAAATCCATTCTTGCCCACCACTGTGGTAATAGTGCAATATTGTTTAGAGAGATCTAAATTTCCTCAACAGACCCACTGCATGATTTGCCGTTTTAACTGAGAAGCTTCTTAGATTACATTGCATTGCAGTGATTTTTCTAATCAATCCCTTAGCTTTGTTCAGTCACTTCAGAATGAATCTGGCACATCCAGAGTATCTTTGTACTTTGCCTCAGGATTCATAGTCTCTCTTTCGGCACTTCAGATTGAGTTGAAAGAAGGGGCTGTCACTGACTTCACTCCCAGTGGGGTAATCTGCTCTGATAGCTAGTGTCCCAAATTGCCTAGGACAATCTGAATTTGCTCTATTGTTGCAGTGTCCCAGTTTGAACAATAAAGTGTACAGTCACACTTCTCAGAGCCCAAACTGCCATCCAGTGTGAGAGCATGTACCCAAAGAACCACTTTTGTCCCTTACTCCAGGAAAGTAGACCTACATTTCTGATCCTTTTCAAAGAGACATAATGCCACAGGCTAAAACCCTCACTTTTCTCAGGAGTATCAATTTAGAGAAGGCCCCAAATTCTTGGAAATACAACCTCCTTAAAAAGCAATTTAAACAATCACCTGGCATATCATAATAGCAAATTATTTAGATATTTTGATTCTTTTCAAACAGCATTGCTAATACATCCATCACAAATTCTGCTCTGCATGATTCTCCTGGTCTTGAATACTCAGCAAAATTTCAATGTCTGATTTTGTCACCCAATGAACAGTTTCCTCTTTACAACACTCAGAAGTAACTGGAGATGTGCACTAAGCAAATATCAGACATAAATGTTAGATTAAGCAAACAATGGGAATAAAGAATACAAGATAGGTCAGAAGCAGCCACATGCTACACAGCTATTCCAAGGGCAAACAGATGACACCATCCTTGAAGGCAGTATGTACTCAACAAATATTAATGTCTCCTTTGCCCTAGCTCCAACAGTAAATTCCTTTGCCACGTAAATGCACTTTTAATTTAAAGGGCTCTGAGTCAGTTTTCTCCACTACTCGGTTCTGAGACAAAACATGCTGGGCAAGAGGGCAGGGAATGCCCCTGGACATCTGGTTCTGGCTGGGATGATAGTTCACATAGATCATTTAACATTCAATTTAAGAGTAAATATTTGTTGAGAATATGTTGTGTTTTGAATTTGATGTAGTCCATGACTAAGCTGTAGTCTACCAACAATGTTCCTCTTCAACAGAAGTGATAACACAGGTGCAAAAATAACTGTAAAACAAAGCAGAATCTGGCATGTATTTTAGAAGAACTAGAAACTGTGCAGTGAGAACACAGAGGAAAGAAAGAATGGTTCTGACTTAGGGAGTAAGGAGAGAAGGAACATTTCTCAACATATCAGAGCAATGTATGACAAACCCATAGTCAGCATCATACTAAATGGGACTAAGTTGGAAACATTTCCATTAAGATCCAGAACTAGACAATAATGTCCACTTTCACCATTGCTATTCATATAGTTCTAGAAATTTTAGGGGCCAGCACTGTGGTGTGGTAGGTTAAGCATCTGCCTGTAGTGCAGGCATCTAATATGGATGCCAGTTCAACTCTAGCTGCTCCACTTCTGATCCAGCTCCCTGCTGATGGCTTGGGAAAGCAGTAGAAGATGGCTGGTGCTTGGACCCCTGCACCCAGTTGGGACACCCAGAAGAAGCTCCTGGCTCCTGACTTTGGATGGGCCCAACTTCAGCCATTGCAGCCATCTGGGGCATGAACCAACTCTTAGAAGACCTTTCTCTTTGTCTCTTCCTCTCTATCTTTGCCTCTCAAGTAAATAAATAGTCATTTAAAAAAAATTTAGCCAGAGCCATGTGGCAAGAAAAATAAATCCAAGTGATACAGATTATAAATAAGGAAGTAATTTACCCTTGTTTGCAAATGACATAATTCTATATATGGGGAACCAAAAGACTCTACTAAGAGACTATTGGAACTCATAAGATAGTTTGGTAAAGTTGCAGGATATAAATGAACAAACAAAAAATCAATAGCCTTTGTATACACAAACAATGTGGTTGAGAAAGAATTTGTGAGTTCAGTACCATTCACAATAGCTACAAAAATATTTAAATACATTGAAATAAATTCCAAGGAGATGAAAGATCTCTACAATGAAAATTATAAAACATTAAATAAAGAAATAGAAGGAGACACAAAAATGGAAAGATCTTCCATGTTCATGGATTGGAAGAATATCATAAAAATGCCCATACTACCAAAAGGAAGTTACAGATTCAATGTGATCCAATCAAACACCAAGGACATGCTCCTTACATCTAGAAAAAAATGATCCGAAAATCCATATGGAAACACAACAGACCCCAAATAGTTAATGCAGTCTTAAACAACAAAAGTAAAGCCAGAGGCATCACAATAGCAGATTTCAAAACATACTACAGGGCAGTTGTAATCAAAATAGTCTGTCACTGGCACAAACAAAGACATGTAGACCAATGGAACACAGTAGAAACCCCAGAAATCAATTCACACATCTACAACCAACTAATCTTTGACAAAGGAGCTAAAATCAATCCCTGGAGAAGGACAGTCTTCAACAAATGGTGCTGGAAAAATTGGATCTTTGTGTGCAGAAGTATGAAAAAAAAGACCCCTATCTTAAACCTTGTAAAAACCAATTCAAAATGGATCAAAGATCTAAATTCATGACCTGGTATTGTCAAATTACTAGGGGTGGGGGTGGGGGCAGTGCTGTGGTGTAACAGGTAAAGCCTCCGCCTGCAGTGCCGGCATCCCATTTGGGCACCAATTCGTATCCCAGCTGCTCCACTTCTAATCTAGCTTTCTGCTATGGCCTGGGAAAGCAACAGAAGATGGCCCAAGTCCTGGTGCCCCTGCACCTGCATGGGAGACCTGGAAGAGGCTCCTGGCTCCTGGCTTCAAATCGGCCCAGCTCTACCTTTTGCAGCCATTTGTAGAGTGAACCAGCAGATGCCTCTCTGTAACTCTGCCTTTTAAATAAATAGATAGATAGATAGATAGATAGATAGATAGATATTTAAAAAAAATGAGTAAGGATATGAACAGGCATTTTTCAAAGATGAAATTGAAATGGCCAACTGACCCATGAAAATATCCTCAGGATCACTAGCCATCAGGGAAGCACAAATGAAATCCACAATATTTCACTTCCAATTAGAATGGCTATCATCCAAAAATCAAAAAAAAAAAATGGTGAGGATATGGGGGGAAAAGTTACCCTAATACACTGTTGATAGGAATGTAAACTAGTACAACTGTTATAGAAGATAGTGTGGAGATTCCTCTGAATTCTGAAGACTGATACCTCAGAAATCTGTAGACCTACCATATGACCCAGCCATCCCACTTCTGGGAGTTTACCCAAATGAAATGAAATCAGAATATGAAAGAGTTAACTTTTCCCCAATGTTTATTGTAGCTCAATTCACAACAGATATGGAATCAACTCAGATAGCCATCAACTCATGACTGGATAAACAAAGTATATATATACACTATGGACTACTACCAGCTGTAAAAAAAAAAAAAAAAGAAGAAGAAGAACAAAATCCTGTCTTTTGCAACAAAATGGATACAACTGGAAACCATTATGCTTAGCAAAATAAGCCACTCTCAGAAAGACAAATATTATATGTTTTCTCTGATATGTGTCAGTTAACACAGAATTTTAAAAAAGAAATGGGCCTCTTCAATATAATTATCATTTTAGCCCTTATTTATATTCCTGTGGAACTGTAGTTTTCCTACTTTTTACTTGTTAAATATTATGATTAGTGGTGAATTAAGCCTATTATTACAGAGTGGATTGAAATATTGTCTATAAGAATTAATGAAAAGAAAAGAAAGGAGGGAAAAAGGGAGATTGAGGGAAGGAGAGGTGGAGGGAGGGAAATATGGTTATCTTCTTAGAACTGTACCAATGAAATAAATGAAATCTGTACTCTTTATATAAAACTTTAAAAAAGGGGAAGATAGAAAAATGATCTTATTTGAATGCTAAAATATGAGTCTGATTGTGAACATACTGAAGTTGAGATAGCAATAGCTAACCTCAGATGGCGATGAGTCAGAAACCATGTCTAGATCCTGGGTGTCTTGGTGCTTGGTTATGTCTATTTAGAGCATCCTGGATTTAGGTTATGGGGAGATTAGCTCCTTCAAATTGTGTTTTGATGAGATGAATAAATGAGAATGTAAAAAAGGTTCCCATGAATACAATTTGGGGAAGCTTCCCACTCAGAGGTAGGGGAAAGAAGAAGACCAACATTGGCGACTGAGATGATGTGCAAAGGAAGGAGTCCAAGAATACAAAGAGAAGAGTGAAGAGACACAGGAAAAAAGGTTCTTGGCAGGGAAAGGTGTTCTTCAGCATCTGGTGCTACCAAATTGTTAAAAAATGATGGAATACGATTTTCCTAAGTCTTGATTGTAAAGCATTAAAGCTCACTCCAGCTAGCTAACTCTAGAAGGAATTTAAGGCCAGTGCCTATAGAAGAACTCTAGGACTACCCACAAAGAATTGATGGGCGGGATAAGCAATCAAAGCTCAGAAAGAGTAGGAGCCAGGGAAGTTTGGGGTGTCTTCTAGGAATCCACAAGCCATCTCTCTAGGTGATGTAGCTCCTTAATAAAACACTGCTGCAGATGATTCTATGTCTGTAATCCAAGCTCCAAATTTCGAGAGGGGAATTTGGCCCAGTTTACCTCTGTGTCTCTCTCCCTGTAAAAATCCCTATGACCAGAAGAACAATGCCAGGAAAGCCAGGCAGTTATTCTAATCAGAGCTTAGCACTAGATGACAGGAAGAGGTCACTCAAAGTTAGCATTACTCCAACAAGCAGGTTCTGCTGGATTTTGGAACTTGTGGGAGCCAGATTGCAAAATGTCGAGAAGTGGGAGAGGGCAGTCACACAGTTTCCAGTCCTGTGGTTATGAAAGGAAGCAGAGAAGTGAGGTCCTGGCCTAAGAGCAGGCTTGAAGGCAGGCTTTTTAGGATGGGGAGGCTTACCTATCTTTGTATAATGATTAACAGGTTTAGATACAAGAAATAAAGGAGATAATTGATGGAGCAGAGACCTCAGTAATGGGCAAAGTATTTCAGTCACCAAGAAATTGGGTAGACGGTCTCTTAGGAACTTTATGGAATTACCTATATATTCTATACAAAATAGGATGAATTTCCAAAAAGGACAATTGCTCTCTGTATACAGTGATAATAGTAAAATGGTCAGAGAGTTGAAGAGCTTGCCCAGAGAGAAATGATGAAATCAACAGGCTATGAATCAAACAGATATATACCAAAAATATTTAAAGAGGAAAAATTAGACACTAGGCCACAAAGAAATTGTGTGTAACAAAAATTAATATGTTATCTTCACCAAACAAAGAGTGCATAGGTAAGAAATTGACCTTGTGAGTTTGGTAAGTATACAGGAAACAGAAGAAGTCACTGAAGCAAAAGTTAGTAACACTGTCTCAGCATTGCCCAAGAGTGATAGAGTCCTGGCCAGTACTTCAGGTCCTGTGGGTAAGACGCTTTCTTCATCTGAAGCCATTGAACAGTTGGCTTTTCTCTGAGTGCCTGTGCTCTGTGTTCACAGTAGCTTTCTTCCTGATTAGAGTCAAGCATCTCTTACAAAAGTATTGTCAAATAGACTTCATTCTCATCCCTATACAGTAGTTTCCTCTGAATGGATAAATGAAGGAATGAATTGGCTTATCATTTCACCTAGATTTTCAAGGATTTGGCACTCCTCATATGGTCTCCAATATTCTGAAAGTAATTTCTCAAATTAGTAAAATGATGCCTTCGTTGGGGCAGACACTACTAATTGCCTATCCAATATCCCTGCTTAGTAACACATGGTATCCTTGCAGATAGACAAACTATTCTTGTTTGAGCTCATGCATTACCTTCTTCATTTATTCATTGTATTATACCATCAACAAATAAAAATAATGACAATGAAATTTGAAAGTTACAAATAAAAAGATACACTGATTTGTAGATCATGTTTGTAAATTTCATTGATGTATGGAAATAACTCCTAGAGAGAAGTTTTCTGTGCATGGGTAGATAAAATTGGGGTACTCAACCTACATGGGTCAATTCATATCATGTTATCTCTCAGGATACTTGTCAGTGATCAGTATAAATGCTCTTTTTTTATAAGATGTATTTATTTATTTGAAAGACAGAGTGACAGAGAAAGAGGGATAGACAAAGAGATAGAAATCTTCCATCTGCTGATTCATGCCCCCAAATGCCTGCAACAGCCAGGACTGAGGCAGACCAAAGCCAGGGCCCAGGAAATTTCCCACGTTGGTGACAGGAACCCAAGTACTTGAGCCATCATCCACTGCCTTACCAGGCACATTAGAAGGAAGCTGTACTGGAAGGGAGGTAGCCAATTCTCAAACAGGCACTCTTATATGGTATGGGGGTTTCCCAAGTGGTGGCTTAACTTACTATGCCACAACACCAACCCCTAGTAAATGCACTATCGACATATTTTTTGTACCCAATTGCCATTATATGCACTAATATTTATCTTTCTGTACTGCACTTTTTGGTCAAAGAAAAACATTTGTAGAACAAATATCTTTCATTGTCAGCAAAACATTTCATTTACCGATTTTAATTCACCTACTCTTATAGCAAGGAAAATTACTTTTCAGAGGTGCAAAAACCTGAAACTTACACAAAACTTTAGCTGTATGCAGCCATGCATAGAGCTATACATTTATATGTATTATCTCATTGAATTTCATAGCCACCTGCCCAGCACCCAGCAGGAATAAACTCTTAGTGCCTCAGCCATGTCCACAGCCTGTGTCCTAAATTCTTTGAGATTACCCATCTTTGATTACCTTATTTCCCACTCTACTCTTGGTCTTGGCTCCTCATCTCTTGTCCCTATCAGTCCCATAGGCCAGGCATCCCAGGTCTCATCTGGTAATTCCTTGTCCTCCACAGCTATGGAGCAGTCTGGGCCATACCCTGCTGTGTCCAAGCTGGAACAGAGGTAGATGGTAACTATCCTGGCTTCAGCCCATGAAGCCAGCATCCTTGCAGGCTTGCTCCAAACCTCTAGCCAGGAATCAGACACCTCACTTTCAGACCTCTTCCTGTTACTCACTCCTAATATGTGGCTGAGCACCTCCACACTTTCTTCCAGGGATCAAAGGCACCAGACTTGTACTTTCTGAATGGTCAAGTATGCAAGCTTCTCTTTTCTACTCCCTTCCCCATTGGAATGGCCAGTTTTTTCATGTTTTCTTACTCCCCAAGGACAAACCTTCTGTTAAGTCATCCAAGTAATATTTTTCTTGATTTGCTAGAAGTTCCTTAGAAAGACATTTAGTTCACTTATAAATATGATTTATTATTACTGCTATTATGATGCTAATGTTGGTGATAATATTGGTTCAATCATCAGGACTTTAATTTTCTTTGAATGTTATTTTTGTCTTCAGAAAAAGCCTGGCTGATTAAACCAAAACAAGAAAGGAACCAAATATCACCATACTGCTTGACCAATTTCTCCTGATTTAACTATCTTAGCTTTAGCACTGAAAATCCCTCATCCAAGGAAATCCTCAACCCTTGGAAAGCGGGGACAGTTGGTAACCCTATTACCTCAAAAGAAAAGACCACAGTGTTTTGAGTCCTAGCTGTGCTTCTAGTTCCAGCTTCCTGCTAATATGCACCCTGAAACAGCATATGATGGCTCAAGTACTTGGGTCCCTGTCACTTGTGTGGGAGAGCCAGATTAATTTTTCTGGCTCCTAGTTTCGAACTGGCCCTGCTTTGGCTATTGCTGTCATTAGGAGAGTGAACCAGTAGAAGAAGGATTTCTTCTGCCTCTTTCTCCCTACCTCTCTTTTTCTCTCTCTCAGCTCCTCCTACCTTTCAAATCAATGAAAATAAATAATAATTTTTTTGACAGGCAGAGTGGACAGTGAGAGAGAGAGACAGAGAGAAAGGTCTTCCTTTTCCGTTGGTTCACCCCCAAACGGCCGCTGCAGCAAGCACGCTGCAACCGGCATACCGCGCTGATCCGAAGCCAGGAGCCAGGTGCTTCCCCTGGTCTCCCATGCGGGTGCAGGGCCCAAGGACTTGGGCCATCCTCCACTGCACTCCCGAGCCATGGCAGAGAGCTGCACAGGAAGAGGAGCAACCGGGACAGAATCTGGCACCCCGACCAGGACTAGGACCCGGTGTGCCGGCACCGCAGGCAGAGGATTAGCCTATTGAGCCGCAGCGCTGGCCAATAATAAATATTTATTTAAAAAGACTGCAGTGAAAAGATAGCCTTAGAATGAACATTTCTGCTAATGCAAAAGTCTATTTACATATTTTCTTCTCTCTGATACTATTGGAGGTATGTTTCCATATATTCTTCCAATAATAATAATAATAATAACACATGTTTTGAGTGATTGCTATGCTCTAAGAAATATACACATTTAACAACTCTATGAAGTCAGTATTATTATGTTCATTTTCAGAGAAGGAAAGTGAAACTCAGAACAGTCAGTTAAGGCCCCACAGCCAGACTTAAACTCCAAATATTTAAAGGTCCCCAAATCCATGTTTTCAATGATTTATGTATCAAATATTTTATGTTAGGTAAAAGGAAAGAGATGGAAGAGTTAAAGCAAATGTCAAATTCCCAGTGTCATTCATCTGGAGAAAAACAAAGATTAGGGTACTGACCATTTATTCTACAAATTACAAGCAGTATAATTATTTTGGTAAATTTAAGAGAATATTTTTCACACAAATTCTTTCCTAAGTTAACAGGACACACCATTTATTTACTTACTAACTAGTTTTATTTTAATTTTATTTTTTTGAGGGCGGGGGGGACAGGCAGAGAGAGCACTCCCATTCACTGGTTCACTCTCCAAATGGCCACAACGGCCAGGACAGGGCTTCTCACTCATGAACACACTATATTTTATTTTTATTCTTTCATTATATTATTCTTGGTTTATGATGATACCTGCAGACTGGGGCTTGGGTTCTTCAGGGAAGAACTGACATATATCTGGAAGGCATAAGTGTATGTTTCTAAGTGTATACACAGAAGGCCCCCAACCAACTTGTGACTGTGCCATTCAAACTACAAATGCAAAGCACACTCAAAAAAAACATACTTTAAATTTTGAATTTTGATTTTTTTCTGGGTTAGTGATATAAGATGTGAGAGTCTTGTACTGGACAGCAGGAGCAAGCCTTAGCTCCCTATCAGCCCTACAATCATGAGGGTAAACAACAGATAATCCATAGTGTCCTGCGTGAGATATTTAACACTTGATTATAAAATAGGTATTATGTTAGATGATTTTGCCCAACTGTAGGCTACTGTAATTGTTCTGAGCAAGGCACCCTTGGTTAAACTATGATGTTTGGCAGGTTTAGGGGTTTTGAATGCATTCTCACCATATGATGGGTTTATCAAGCCATAACCCCATTGTAAGCTGAAATGTGTCTATTTATATATAGATATGTAGATAAACATATATTTAGATAGGGAGCTATATTTACCTCTATTTTAAAAATTTCATCTGAGAACTTACATTATTTCTAGAATGGTGCTGTGAATTTCCCCAGGCCATACCAACCTGTGAGTACAAATTAGGCCATCTTGTCATTAACTTCAACATTTTTCAGGCACATTTGCCCATAATGTAGCCCTGAGAATCATCTGGCAGTGTCACACGTGCTTAACTCACTTCACTCTCTCCGCTGCTCCCTGCAACTGCCACCCTGCCCAGCACAGGGGATCCCCCAGGGTGTGCAAGCTGAGCAGCACTGAAACCTGGTAACTGTGGTTACCAGTAATTTCCCTGTGGAGCATGAGTGGGAGGGAAACCTTCCCTTTTAACTATATGCATGCCCTGGTGTGCCTTTTAAAACCTTGTCTTATGCATCTACAGCATTCTTTCAAAGTCAGAAATAATTAAAAAGAAAAGGGAAAGCTGTGTTGGTAGCTGTGTAGGGACCAGCTAGAATGGGCTCCCTGGTTCCTATGTTACATACCGAGAGCAACAACAAAGCAGGCTAGTTTGTGTGTCAGTGTTTTCCAGAACAGCCCTGTCCCTTTTAGTCCTCAGTCCTTGTGCTGCTCAGGGTCATTGCAAGCATTCAAGGCGACAGAGTCAAACACCAGCCATTCCCTATAATTCCCACTTCCTTCTGAGGGGGGAGGATTTGCAACATGATGAATAAAACTGATTCTGCCGGGTCTAACCCTCACTTCTCCCCACCCAAGTGAGTCACCCCAGAAGCCCACCAGACATTCCCAAGGTGAACAAGCCACCAGCAGCAGGGAGCCAATCAAGGGCTAGCACAGTGTAAGGGAAGAACTTTATTTTAAAAGATAGGTGCTCAAATATCCACTTTAACTGGAAATTGTTCCTAAATCCTATAAAAGGCTCTTGACTAACCCATTCGTATGTGTAACCAACCCCTCCTCTCCCAGGCAGGGTAGTTAATCTGTGACCATGTGTTTACCTGTTATAGGAGTGTTACAGTTATAGGAGTGGGCCTGGGGAAGTCTGAGTGCAGTATTGAAGGAGAAGGCTGAGAGGCCTCTGAGAAGTCTGGTAGTTTCAGGAGCTTGCACATGTCTCACAGTGTTCTGCTTAGGAAGTGGGGCCCTTTTGATTATTGTTACAGTTGTTTCAATACAAGTGACTCAGGATGTCAAACACTACAACCCATTTTTTAACACTGGAGTTTGATGACCTCAGGAAAGTAACAATAGCATCTTAAGATACATATCCCAGGTCTAGGCACAATTACTCTTCAGAATGGTAGGATCCACAGAAGATTATCAAGAGCTAATTTGTTCTGGAGGAACAATGATTTCGATAATACTCTGGGCTTTGCTGTCACCTAGTGGACAGTGAAGTTATTGTAACCTGTCCTCTAACAACCCAGTGTGAGATGTCTACCCAATCAGTCATGTTTTCTGTACTTGCCAATGACCTCTATTGGCGTGTATTAACCAGGATCCCAAACTTCTGCTGACAGAGTCCACGTATATGTGGATGTACCTTTTTAAAACTGAAAAGAGCAAGTCCTATGTGAGCCGCCTAGCCAGAAACCAATGGCTTCAGAGAACTTGCATGGCAAATGCCAGGTTGCAGGCTCCCTAAAACAGTGGGTCTGGCACGTGGTAAGGTTTCGACACCTAACTGCTGGATGAATCTCTGCCACAATAATTATAAACAGAAAGTAACAACAAAAACCAGAAATAAAAGTTACTTAATCATAGTTCCCTTTTTAAAGCATTGCATATATTGTCTTTATTCTCAGGAAAATAGACGAGAAAAATTTTCTCAGTTTAAAGATAATACCTATTCAGAAAAGATAATAGTCAGGAAGTCAAAAAGTAAGGAAGAAAAGAAGAAAGGGAAGGAGGGAGGGTGGGAGGCAGAGAGGGAGGGAGGGAGAGAGGGAGGGAGGAAGGATCAAAACACTTTCTGACTCTAAATTCTGAACTCCATCCTCATCAGTATTCTGCCTACCAGGATCCTGTGGTTGGCTTATCAGAGTAGATATTAGGAAAGAAGGTAACAGTTTGGTTTATTTCTGAAGGAGGAAAGGAGAGTGTAACCCTACAGGGAGAGAAGGGGTGCCCCGAGTGAAAGGCAAAGCACATGGGCCGCGGGGTGAGGTGATACGACAGCTTCCACTCAGGGCTAGTCCCAGCACATTTCATCCCAGCTAGTCTGAGCCTCTGCCCTCTGGTTCCTCTTGGCCCTTGCTAATCTAAGCACCCTCCTTTACAACCCACATCCCTTCTAGCTCTAAAAGTGAAAACAAAAGTGCTATCATCATCCAGCTATCACTAGAGATGCTATCCTTTTTCTCCTCTACCTTTCATTTTTTTTAAACTTTTATTTAATGCATATAAATTTCCAAAGTACAGCTTATGGATGACAATGGCTTCCCCTCCATAACGTCTCTCCCACCCACAGCCCTCCCCTTTCCCACTCCCTCTCCCCTTCCATTCACATCAAGATTCATTTTTGATTCTCTTTATATACAGAAGATCAGTATAGCATACATTAAGTAAAGATTTCAACAGTTTGCTCCCACACAGAAACATAAAGTGAAAAATACTGTTTGAGTACTAGTTAGAGCATTAAATCTCAATGTACAGCACACTAAGGACAGAGATCCTACATGAGGAGTAAGTGCACAGTGACTCCTGTTGTTGACTTAACAAATTGACACTCTTGTTTATGGCATCAGTAATCACCCTAGGCTCTTGTCATGAGCTGCCAAGGCTATGGAAGCTCCCTGAGTTCACCGACTCTGATCATATTTAGACAAGGCCATGGTCAAAGTGGAAGTTCTCTCCTCCCTTCAGAGAAAGGTACCTCCTTCTTTGATGACCCATTCTTTCCACTGGGATCTCACTTGCAGAGATCTTTCATTTAGGTTTTTTTTTTTTTCTTCAGAGTGTCTTGGCTTTCCATGCCTGAAATACTTTCATGGGCATTTCAGCCAGATCCGCATGCCTTAAGGGCTGATTCTGAGGCCAGAGTGCTATTTAGGACATCTGCCATTCTATGGGTCTGCTGTGTATCTCACTTCCCATGTTGGATCATTCTCTCCCTTTTTGATTCTATCAGCTACTATTTGCAGACACTATTCTTGTTTGTGTGATCCCTTTGGTTCTTAGTCCTATCATTATGATCAATTGTGAACAGAAATTGATCACTGGGACTAGTGAGATGGCATTGGTACATGCCACCTTGATGGGATTGAATTGGAATCCCCTGGTATGTTTCTAACTCTACCGTTTGAGGTAAGTCAGCTTGAGCATGTCCTGAACTGCACATCTCTTCCCTCTCTTATTCCCACTCTTATATTTAATAGCGATCACTTTTCAGTTAAGTTTCAGCACTTAAGAAGAATTGTG
Source organism: Oryctolagus cuniculus (assembly GCF_964237555.1). NCBI lineage: Eukaryota > Metazoa > Chordata > Mammalia > Lagomorpha > Leporidae > Oryctolagus > Oryctolagus cuniculus. Next base: position 84,388,284 of record NC_091432.1, read on the forward strand.
AGGCTTATCAAATGGGTTATGTATTTTTGGCAATAATATTACTTAAGTGATATTTATCCCCCACAGTATATCTTGTCAGGAAATATAGGATATTCATTTGTTCTGATTGGATCCCTTAGCTACAATGTTCCCCTGTAGAAGCACTTTTTCCATCTGGAAGTTAATAAGTGATCTAGGAGAAGAAATTCTCACACTTGGTAAATATGCTCACCCCTAACAAACATTCACCCAGTGGTCTTATCTAAATCAAACAGTACTCTGATGACTGCAAAATGGCAATTTTTTAACTGTCATTCTTTCTGTATTTGTGAGCTGATGCTCTTTCCCCGACATTCTTTGTTTGTTTCTCTCTTTTAGTTTCATTAAGGATGCATGAAACCTTACTGCCCACCCCAGAGCTTCATAATCCATGACTGTGATTTTTCTTTTTGTTGTTGTTGTTCAAATTTTCAGTGATTTTATCAGCAGAAGACCCTTCGGGCTGCTGCTTCTGTCCTTTCAATATGCTCCATTTTTAAAAAGCATGTTTTTTCTGGCACAACAAAATGTTATTTCTTATCTTGTATTTATTTTGTGTTTTAGAATCAGCAATTTTTACAGGGAATTATCTCAGGCACCAAAATCTAGGAAGTGCAGGTGTACTTGTCGTTACTGAGATAGTATCATATCTAGGCCCTTTCAGCAGACAACTAAGAAATTTATAGATGTGTACACATATTATTTTCAAGGTGTAAAAAATCAATACTTCAGGGACCAGCGTTGTGGCATTGCAGGTTAAGCCACTGCCTGCCACACTGGTATCCCGTGTATGCACTGGTTGGCGTCTCGACTGCTCCACTTCCATTGAAGCTCCCTGCTAATGAGTGTGGGAAAGCAGCAGAAGATAGACAAAGTGCTTAGGCCCCTGCAACTGCATGGGAGACCCAGAAGAAGCTTTTGGCTCCTAGATGTAGTGTGGCCCAGCCCTGGCTGTTGTGGCCATTTGGAGAGTGAATCAGCAGATGAGAAATCTCTCTCTCTCTCTGTAACTCTTTCTAATTAATTAATTAACTAATTAATCTTCTTTTAAAAGATCAATACTTCATACTGACAACTGCAATCTAGGCCAGTATCAGAGTTTCTTCCTTATTTCTCTCATTCCATACATCTCCTTTCTCCCACAGCAGGAAGCCTGTTCTCAGAAGAATCACTCTGTTTAGTCATTTGATCAACTCTAAAATGCACACATAGGGCAGGCGTTTTTGCATGGTGGTTAAGATGCCAACGTCCCATATCGGAATGCCTGGGTTTGATACTCACTTCCAGCTCCTGACTGCAGTTTCCTGCCAATGCAGATTCTGGAAGGCAGTGGGGAAGTGGGGAAGTCGTGAAGGCTCAAGAAATCAGGTCCTTTATTCACTTGGGAGGCCTGGATTGAGTTCCCAGCTCCTGACTTAGTTCAGAATCCCAGACACTGGGGACATCTGGGGAATGGACCAGAAATTGGGATCTTTTTTTCTCTTCCCCCTTCTCTCTTTCTCTAACTGAAAAAAAAAAAAAAAAAAAAAAAAAAAAACAAAAAAAACAAAAAACAAAAAAAAAAAACCATTAAATAGTTTCAGAATTAAATAGTTTCAGAATTGTTATACCCCTATCATTAACAACAACAACAAAAAAGTTTGTTTGTGTTTCTCTTGTTCTTGAGACAGGGGGTTATATGTCTACATGCTGTATTCAAGACGACATGAATTCATTTTTTCATTTTATCTTTTTCTCCTTCTGTACCATTTGTCATTCACTTAATACAATATTAGTTAGTTTCTGTTTTTGATCAATTCAATACTCCTCTTTCCACACTTGTTGGTTTAATGTGTTACATATGCAAAATGTTAGTTTATGTCCAAAGGTCAAAATTATATACAAAAAATAATACACTCAGAAGACTGCCACTTTCTCCTGTCCTTTCCACTCCTTTATCTGAAAGGGATTCTATTAGCTTCTGGTTTAACTCTCCTAAGTTTCTTTTTTGAAACAAACCAAAAAAAGGTGGAAATACATATGAGAGTAATTCAAAAAGTGTGTGAAAAAGGGAATTAAAAGCTAAGTTTATTTTGTTGCAAAATTTTTTATATTTATGCATACTTTTATCACAACATACATTGTCCATGAACTTTTTGAATATATATATACATATATGTTCTTTCCTTATTTTCTTATGAAATGCTCAACATATTTTTTGCCTATTTTTTTAACTTTTATTTAATGAATATAAATTTCAAAAGTACAGCTTATGGATTACAATGGCTTTTTCCCCCCCATAACTTCCCTCCCATCCGCAACCCTCCCATCTCCTGCTCCCTCTCCCATTCCATTCCATTCACATCAAGATTCATTTTCAATTTTCTTTATATACAGAAGATCAATTTAGTATATATTAAGTAAAGATTTCAACAGTTTGCACCCACACAGAAACACAAAGTGTAAAGTACTGTTTGAGTACTAGTTATAGCATTACTTTACATTGTACAACACATTAAGGACAGATCTTACATGGGGAGTAAGTGCACAGTGACTCCTGTTGTTGACTTAACAATTGACACTCTTGTTTATGGAGTCAGTAATCTCCCTAGGCTCTAGTCATGAGTTGCCAAGGCTATGGAAGCCTCTTGAGTTCACTGACTTCGATCTTATTTAGACAAGGTCATAGTCAAAGTGGAAGTTCTCTCCTCCCTTCAGAGAAAGGTACCTCCTTCTTTGATGGCCCGTTCTTTCTACTAGGATCTCACTCACAGAGATCTTTCATTTAGGTTTTTTTGTTTTGTTTTGGTTTTGTTCTTGTTGTTGTTTTTTGCCAGAGTGTCTTGGCTTTCCATGTCTAAAATGCTCTCATGGGCTTGTCAGCCAGATCCAAATGCCTTAAGGGCTGATTCTGAGGCCAGAGTGCTGTTTAGGACCTCTGCCATTCTATGAGTCTGCTGTATACCTCGCTTCCCATGTTGGATCGTTCTCCCCTTTTTAATTCTTTCAGTTAGTATTGAAATGCTCAACATATTAAGGATATTTTTTCTGCCTGTGGGATTTACTCAAGGAAGACCCTGCCAAAGATAAAATCTGCCACCTCTGCCTGTTCCTAAACATAGGGAACCAAACAAACAAAAACAAAAACCCAACTTAATGATGTTCTTTGAAGATGGAAAAGATGTTCTAGGCCAGTTATTCTTAAGGTATGATCATTGGACCAGCTTCCCTGCAGGACCTGAGAACTTGTTAGAAAAGCAAAGTCTCTGTTCCCTGCCCCATAGATCTACTGAATCAGAAACTCTGAATGTGGGTCCAACAATCTGTCATTCAGTTAATTCTGATGAGTGCTAAAGTTGGAGAATCACTGGTCTATGCTAGTCTGAGAAGAAAGAAGAATAGCATCTACCTTTCATTGCATGACTACTTTGTATCAAATAGTTAAAAACATCCTTCGTATATGTATTGCTCATAATTCTCACAATAGCTCTGGCCAGTAGGGGCTATGATCAACCAAAGTGTACAGGTGAGGAAAGTGGAGTGCAGAGAGGATCAGTAGCTTCTCACAATCATGTAACTAGTGAATGGCAGAGACCAAATTGGAACCTAGGTAGACTGGCTTTAAGCTCCATGAGCTCAGCTGTCAGTCTATACTACTTCTCACCTTAGCATCCAATTAAGAGAAGCTAAATTTCTCTCCATCATAGAAAGATAGGCTCCCTGACTGGGGGACAGTAAATGAGTATTTCTGGACTGGGAGGGTTGGGAGAAATGTTTGGATAAAAGGAAATGAAGCAAGTCCCAGGACATGGTGGTAGGCCAGGGTTTTGTAAGAAGGCTGAAAATGTCACCAGTGAGAGAGTCAATGCATCAGGGGCAGTGGAGGGCCTTTGATGCCAATGATTCTACCATTTGATTTTGTTGTTTCTTATATTTTGCTACAGTCCCTCACCATCACCCCTAACCTTCAGGAAGGGTTTATTCAACACAAAAGCCATGTTTCATGGTTCTTTGAGACTTGAAGGTGGAGGAGTGGGATCCAGGCACATGGACAGCAATACAGAGAAAGTTTAACAACTGCAGAAGACCAGAAAATAAACAAGCAAGAAGAAAGCATTCTTTAGGATACAGGAACTTAATTTGCAAGTTCTCCTGTAGGATGGTTAGTGAAGCCATTTGACTCACCAGTGGCATGATGAGGCAGATATCAGCTACAGAAGGTAAAAGAAAGGTCCACTCATTTTCCAGCTCTGAGCACTGGTGGAAAAGGGGACAAAGGTAGAGAGCAGGAGGAAAGCCTGATGTGTGCATTCCAGTATTTCCAATTTGGAGCTAGACTGGGATGACTCATCAGGTCAGGAAGAGATTTACCAACATTTCTCATTTAGATCTGGAGCAGGTCTCACAAACCTAACATATGTTGTGATCAAAAGAGATAGGCCCTGGGGTTTAACTAGTCTGAATGGATGCTGAGTGGAAAGTCAATGTGTCTGCCACTGAGTCATTATAGCAGGGTAAAGTGGCCCTCCCAGTAGTCAGGCCAACAGGCTGGACAGTGAACTTGGCAGAGACCTGAGTCCTATGGCCAGTAGATTCAGAAGGGAGGCCACTCCTGCCAGGGGGTTAATCCTAGAATCTGACCAAGCCAAGAGAGAGACCACAGTCTGTGGGCGGCACTAGCTCAGACTCCACCAGCTCACTGGAGAACAATAGGCACTTATAGGGAGATCAGCAGAAACAAGGGACACACAGCTTGAGACCTCAAATAATCCCCCTCTGTCTCAAGTCCTGTGACACTTCTTCACACGGTCCCCATACCCCCAACTCAGATATTAGTTTTAGAACAAAAATAGAGTGAGGAAAGGACAATCTGAAAAGCTGAACATTTTGCTGGAAATTCTGAACATACCTGATTTGGAATTGCTTAAAACATTGGATTGAAAGAATTTTAAAGATATTAGAAATTTAATTAACTTTCCCACAAGTGGTTGAAGGTTTATAAGAACAAGTAGATGGCAAGAATATTAAACGTTTTCTTGTTTTTCCCTGTTTTCATAATGAGAACTTAATTTTGCCACATGCACATACATATTTACTCATATAGTTGTCTAATTTCTACCTCCCTTGTAACCTAACCTATAAGCCCCTAAGTGCAGGGACTATGCTAGCCCTAAAGCCCTAGCTCCAGAACAGGAGAGCAAGCACTTAGTTTCCATGGTATCTTCAGCACTGGGAACAGTCCCTGACATTCAGTAGGCACTACATAAATATTTTTTGAAGTTAAATTTCCCTTACAACTATTTTGGATGAATTAATCAGTGAGAGAAATGAGACAATCCAGAGAAAAGGATATAACTCAGTGTTTTCCCTCACTGCAGCTTAACAAGCAGAGACAATAAGAACTAAATAGCATAAAATTACATTTCTATGAAATTATTATTTTGTATGATGTTTTGAGACACATAAGACTTAAGAATAACACTTTGCATATACATAGTGCTTTAAAGTTTACAAACTGCATTCAACATATTATCATTTGATTCTTTCAACAGCCCTGTAAAATAGATCTGGTATATTAATTTTTATTGTGTAGATAAACTAGCTGAAGTTTGAAGAGGTTAATCAACAAACCTAGGGCCTAAAGTAGAGGAGTTAGCAGAGCTTGTTCATCAGAACACACGGTAATGGCAGGACACAAGTTTGGGGGCCTGGCCAGATGACCAGTAAAAATGATGCATGTTCTGAGTGCAGGTGCATTATTCCCATCCAAGAGTGTAGATGAGAATTTACCAGCAGATAAAGCCCCCCAAGAAGGAAGAGAAATAGTGCCCTACTGTAGAGAATGCTCAGTTACAGCATTCTACCTCCTCTAACGAGATGGCACTGTGTCATCTTGAAGCTCATCCAAGGTGGTCAACCTGGGGTGGCTCTTCTGGGGCAATGGGAGGGAGGGTGGGGCCCACTGCAGTTGTCTCTGGCCTATATACAAGGACAAGAATATGGGGCATATGTCTCTTTGTCCCCAAAATTATGCCATGGAAATAGTTCCGTTTTCTTACCTTGCTTTCACTTTTATCTTTTAATAACTTTTATCTATTTGAGAGGCGGTGATATACACAGAAAAAGAAAGAAACAGAGAGAGTTCCCATCTACTGGTTTACTTCTGAAATGCCCTCAGTCCCCAGAGTCTGGAGCTGAGCCGGGGGCCAAAGCTGGGAGCCAGGAATTCAATCCAGGTCTCCTACACGGGTGGTAGGAACCCAATTACTTAAGCCACCATCCCTGCCTCCCAAGGTTGCATCAGCAGAAGGTTGGAATCAGGAGCCAGAGCCAGGTATCAACACAGGCATGTTAACTGGTATATTAACTACTAGGCTAGATGTCCACCCATGGCCTGAATTTTTATGAGACGAATTTATGCTCCTGCTATGCAGTGGGCTGGGAGGTGCCTGAGTAAGAGGGGCCATGCAAGGTGGGGGTACCTATCCCTCCTCATCAAGGTGGTATCGCTAATGCACTCACCAGTCTGGATTGGAAAACCAAAGCAAGGGGCTGGCGCTATGGCGCCGCAGGCTAAAGCCCTGGCCTGAAGTGCCGGCATCCCATGTGGGCACTGGTTCTAGTCCTGGCTGCTCCTCTTCCAGTCCAGCTCTCTGCTATGGCCTGGGAAAGCAGTAGAAGATGGCCCAACTCCTTGGGCCCCTGCACCCACGTGGGAGACTCAGAAGAAGTTCCTGGCTCCTGGCTTCGTATTGGCACAGCTCCAGCCATTGCAGCCATCTGGGGAGTGAACCAGCAGATAGAAGACTTCTCTCTGTGTCTCTACCTCTCTCTGTAACTCTATCTTTCAAATAAATAAAAAATAAATCTTTTTACAAAAAAGAAAAGAAAAAGAAAACCAAAGCAGGCATTCACGTCCTGTCTAATCCTGGCACTACCCAGACGGCCCTCACAGTGGCAGTGCAGGCTTAATGAGCAGGAGCCTATTCACGGGCTCTGTAGAGAAATACATAGTAGTGGCACTGCTTAACCAGGATGCAGCATCTCATCTGGCCCTTTGCAGAAGGGCACAGTTAGGACTCCTGTCATTCATTCACTCACTCACTCATTCATTCCATTTTTGTATAACGTAGCACCTGGCACTGAAAGTTTTCTCTGTATATAGGCCCTGCAATAGGTACTTGGGATACAAAGATTTTGCTTAAAAATAATTAATATCATGTTCCAAAGGCCTCCTGGTGCTCTGAATGAGACAGGTTTGAAAATAACAAATGCCATGTAACTGAGATAAGTGCTTAGCACAGCAGTTGTGAGGATGAAGTGTTGTGTGATGCAGGACAGAATCCTTCAAGTCTCAGCTTAAAAGTAACTTCTGCAGGAAAGCTGTCATTAGCCCCTATACAAGCTCTGGGCACCTGTCCTGTGTTGTTGCAGACCATTGTACTTCTATTGTAAAATTCATCACACTGCACTGTTAATCCTTATTTACTTGTCTATCTTTTCTGATTGATATAGCAAGCTACTCAGCCGCTTGTATCTCCCTCCTCACTATATCCCCAGCACCTACCTGGCCCACAGTAGGTGCTCAACAAATGCTTGTTTCAAATGAAGATTAACAGAGCCCCAACTGTTCCATGATACCTCAAGCACAAGGAACAACAAATCAAATCTTAGCTTATCAAGATAGGTAACAAGTCCAGTATTAGTTTTTAATTTTCCTTCCATCTCCCATGGATCATACCCAAATCCAAGAGTGTTTGCATGTGAGAGAAATAAGAGTGAAAGACCTGTGGCCTTTACTGCGCCTGTCATGAGGCACAGGCTGAGTTCAGGCCTTTTCACATGTCACCTTGGGTGGGTGACTCACAGCATCCTTTTGACACCTGCTTGAAGCAGCCCCCGCTGAAGAGCTGCCTCTCTTGCTGCTTGCAAAGGGTGCACAGATGAAAACTGAGTTCCAGAACACACAGACACCCAGGCTTCCTAGTCGCTGAGAAGTCACCAGGATGGGGCCACACCCCACTTTACCTCCAAGCGCCAGCATTCCCCCCTCCCTTAGATGAAGCACCTTTGTGGCTCTCCTTACTGTTCCTTTGGAAGAGGAGGGAATGATACCCTCCAGATTAGTACTAATGAATCTACAGCTTCCAAACACACAAGAAAGCAAATAATTCCCAACACCTCTACCTGTTACTAAATGAATGGACGAAGGAGCCTTTGAAAGGACATTCCATATTTCTGTCTTGAGGTAACCGAATGTAAGTGAACAAGCAACCATTATTTCCAGAGTACTAAATTCTATTGAGCCACATAAAAGATAGTTATGTGCCACATAATGGCATTTTGGTTAGAAATGAGCCGATATACCACAGTGGTCCCATGCAATTGTAGTGGAGCTAAAAATTCCTATCACCAAGTATTTTTATTGTACCTTTTCTATTTTCAGATACACAAATATTTGCCATGTGTTACACCATTGTAAGTACAATAATATGCTGTGCAGGTACAACCTAGGTGCAATATGCTATACCATTTAGCCAAGGTGTGTGGTAGGCTAAACCATCTAAGTTTGGGTAAGTACCCTCTACGATGTTAGCACACAATGACAAAATCACTTGATGATATACATCTCAGAACATATCCTCATCTTTAAGCAACAGGCAATTATACCCACACCTTGTGAGAATTAATGGAGATAATGTCCTTGAAAGCACTTTGGGAACTAGTCATATTATACAAATGTAGAGTATTGTTGTCATCTTCTAGTGGTCTCTTACAATGGAATTTAAAACCAGACAGGCAATGACATGAGAAATGACCTCTTTGGGGTCCTTTTCAGTTCACTCATGATAGTTATTTTTCTGCTAAAAACTGTCTTTCAGCTAACAATTATGGAACACTTTGTACTCCTTAAAAAAATCTATGCATTGATGTTGCTTTCTTTTTCTCTTGGTCTCACTGGCCCCTAATTCAAACCTGAGATCAAGATATTCAAGCTGAAACCACTACTGAGAGTAGACAAAGGATGTTAACAGCTCCCTTTTAATTCTAAAACCCCTATGTGCTCATGTTAGGAAATCTCTGATTTCTCCTCTGTTTATTCAATAATTTTCTTGGATATTATTTATTTAGCACCTATTCTGTATTAAGTTACCATTCTATGCATTTCTTTTCTTTACAATTGCCCACAAACACATATTTGGTGTTGTGCTGACACTTAAATTTGGCACACTGAGTTTGAGCTCACTGTCTACTCCCACCCCCCCACTCTGCACACTCTCCTATTAGAACTCCATGCACCAGCTACTTCATGTTTTTCTCTCTTTACCTCAGTGTCCTTGGATGTCTTACCACTAATGTGCCTCCACTTCTATGTCAAGGTTCCTGACTGTTATACTACTTACTGTGTTTATAGTGTTTGTTAGAGGAGAACATTCAGAATCCCTGAGATAAAAAAGCAAGAAACAGAGCACTGAGATGAAACAGTGGAATAAAAACTCTATGAGTTACAAAACAAAATAAAAATGTTGATCTCGTGGAGCATGACCTGTTTTTCTCTACCCAAAGAAATACCAGTCTGGAGCTGGATAAGCATAGAGTTAAATGTGGGGCAATGTTCAGGTTCAATGCATACTTTGATGTTGTGTGCATGCAATAGTATTTTGAATAATACGGCCACTTATATGCAATTTGTATTATGCCTTCTTACAGTCTCATATAAGTCATTCTTTGCTTCTGTTTTTCTGGAAACTGACCTTTTTCCCTTTTCTTGAATCTACCACTCACAATTCATAAACTTTGGTGTGAGTGGTCGTATTTTATAATGCCACTCTGTTCTGTTGCCATAACTGTTAAAGCCTGGGAATATATCTGACCTGGACATTTTGGAACTAGGATGGGAAGGAGAGAGCAGTTTCTCTCAAGTTTGCTGTGATGAACTATGCAAGCAAAAATGGTGCAGATGTTATAATCCCTGTAGCATACACCTGTTGGACCCCACCATGGGATAGGCATGACTGGGAATTTATCATACTTAATTTTTCACGCATTTTGTACACAAAAGCCCAGAGTCACAGAAAGGTTCAGCAGTCTGCCCAAGGTGAAACAGAAGCTAGAGGATCTGGGATATTAACCCAGTGGTTCTGGCTCCAGGGTCAGAGAATATAACCACTGGACTCAATAACCTCTCACACTCTGCAGCAAGCTCTCTGGGGCTTGATCTCAGCTCTTTGTGGTCTCCTTTCTCATTGTCTAATTATGGTCTCAGTTTATTTGGAACTGTCTTCCTTTTTCCTTTCTTCCTTTGTTTTTCCCATTTAGAATATATTTTCATCCCCCTCACCTACACACAAACACTATATCTAGTTACTGGGGTGACGGCAGAACCCCTCCCATTCCTGTATGGCCCCCAGCAATTCCTTTGTGGAAATAGGAGCCAACTAAAACTATGGCAAGGTATTTAATGGAGAACTTTTATTGAAGAAAAGGTTTTTTGTAAAAAGAAAAAAGTATACAAATCCTAAGTGTATAGTACAGTGAATTATCACAAAGTAAACATATCTATGAAACCAGTTCAGGATACAAACTGTTACCAGCACCCCAGAACTCCCCTTGCATTCCCTCCTCCAAACACTGTCACCCCTTCTGCCCCAAAGTTCAGCACATCTGATCTCTGCATTAGTTTTACTTGTTTTGAAATTTGTATCAATGGAACCATACTTTATGCATTGTCTGTTGTGGCTTCTTTTGCTCATTATTAGCTTGTGAGAGTCATCCATGTGGTCTCACATAGCTATAGTTTGACCATTTTCATGGATGAGTTGCAATCTACTGTATGAATCTACCACAATACATGGACCCATTCTACTGTTGATGTACATTGGATTATTTGCAGTTTAATGCTATTGTGAATAGCACCACTATAAATATTATCCATGTCTTCTGGTGAACAAGAACGTAATTTCTGGTGGGTAGATACCTAAGAGTATGAAAAAAGAACTCAAAACAGAGAGGGCAGGACTGGTGAATAGAACACATTTTATGGTGAGATCATAGGGAAAAATTTCTGACCAAGGGGAATATCTGCAGGCTATCACTCCTAAGACGTATATTTTTTCCCATTTAATTTGAGAAAACCTATAAAAACCCTCTTCTTGGAGAACAGCATCTTTTTTAAAGATTTATTTATTTATTTATTTATTTGAAAGGCAGAGAGAGAGAGAGAGAGAGAGAGACTTCCATACGCGAGTTTATTCTCCAAATGGCCACAACAGCTTGAAGTAGACCAGTCCAAAGCCAAGAGCTTCATCAGGTCTCCCATGTGCATACAGGGGCTCATGCACTGATGCCATCTTCTGCTGCTATCCCAGGCCACTAGCAGGGAGCTGGATCAGAAGTAGAACAGCCTGGACACAAACTGGCACCCACACATGATGCTGGCATTGCAGGCAGTACCTTTATCCAATATGCCACAACACCAGCCAGAGAACAGCATCTTTTGCAGAAGGCATTCATGGGAGAAGAGCATTTTTTTCAGAGTACATTCTCAGAGTACATAACTCTAACCCTGCTATTATGTGGGTTTCTACTATGATGTAAAGGAATCAAAAAAGAGGACTGGAAGCACACATGATGGAATTGTATAGACACAGTGAAAAAATCTAAAATGTTAGCCATCTTAAGTACCTAGGCTGAGAACTCTGTAAACCAGCTTGGTTATAAGGGAGCAATTCTTCCAAATGGATGAAAGGAGAACGAGATAGAGCTGCATTTAAGGTGAGATGTAGAAGTATAAAAATTAACAGCAGGGTGGGGGAAACTAAAACTCCAGAGACCACCTCAACCTAAGTACCACACATACTAAGCACTTTGGCTAGGACATTTTATTAGGTTTCTCCAATCAGGATGCAAGCTCCATGAAGTCAGAGACTTCATTTCTCTAATCAACACTATCCCCAGAATTCCTCATGGCTTGGTACAGACTGTGAGCTTAATATTTATCAAATAACACATGAATAGCATATTGGTGAAGAAAGGTTAATTCTCCAATAGCATAACTAATTATTTGCCATACACATACTCATGTTTAAGTACCAGCAAGTACTGTAAAACTCATTTTGAAGGATAAAATGAACAATTATGCCAATGATTGACATTAATAATAATAGGGTGTTTCTAACACAACAAACAGAAGACTTTTGAATCCACTTCCCTCTATCAGCCTCTGTGTAATCTTTTAAAGGCAGATGACTTTGAATAGCTGAATTGTTCTATTTTCCTTTTGTGTTTTTTAAATTAATTACTGATTCCTGAATAGCACTGTTATCTTCAATATCCACTGAGAGGAGCCACTTCCACTGATAAGTAAAAAGTCAAAAGTACTTTCTTCCATAAATTTAATGTTTAGTGGCAGAAATCCCGAGTCATCAAAGAAAAAAATAAGGTTTTGGGTAGTTTAAAATGCTCTTTTTCTTCGCTACTTCTCCTTAGGTATATTGATGAGAAAACATGACTACTGAGAAGACACTGAAAAATGTATAACTTTGTAGCCTAAACATTTCTTAACATGTTTTTTGGCTAGAAGATCTGTGCCAAATTCTGTATTTTAAAAAAATTATCTCAGGGCCAGTGTCATGGGATAGCAGGCAAAGTCACTGCTTGTGGGGCCAGCGCCGCGGCTCACTAGGCTAATCCTCCACCTTGCAGGGCCGGCACACCAGGTTCTAGTCCCAGTCGGGGCGCTGGATTCTGTCCCGGTTGCCCCTCTTCCAGGCCAGCTCTCTGCTGTGGCCAGGGAGTGCAATGGAGGATGGCCCAAGTGCTTGGGCCCTGCACCCCATGGGAGACCAGGAGAAGTACCTGGCTCCTGCCATCGGATCAGCATGGTGTGCCGGCTGCGGCGGCCATTGGAGGGTGAACCAACGGCAAAGGAAGACCTTTCTCTCTGTCTCTCTCTCACTGTCCACTCTGCCTGTCAAAAAAAAAAAAAAACAAAGTCACTACTTGCAGCACTGGATCCCATATGGGCACCAGTTTGAGTCCCAGCTGCTCCACTTCTGATCCAGCTCCCTGCTAATGTGCAGCATTAGCATCCCTGCTAATGTGGTGCAGCATGGAAAGCAGCAGAGGATGTCCATGTGTTTGGGCCCCTGCCCCAATGTGGGAGACTCAGAGGAAGCTCCTGGTTCCTGGCTTTAGACTGGCCCAGCTCTGTTGCTGTGGCCATTTGGGAAGTGAACCAGCGGATGGAACATATCTCTCTCTCTCTCTCTCTCTCTCTCTCTCTTTGTATCCCTCTCTCTCTGTAACTCTGCCTTTCAAATAAATAAATATATCCTTAAAAATTATCTCAGTATTCTGTTATAGGTCAGAAGAAATATGTTCTGATGATGAAGATACTTAGTGAGAGACCACTCTCTCTGCTGGGATTATTACCCTGATAGAATCAATTTGGACAGATCAGTGCTTTTGCTGCCCCATATAGATATGATCTCATTGAAATGAAGACAACATGTAAGAAGCGAAGATAAGACATATAGAAAGCAAGAACACATATGGTATTGTATGACATCTTAGATGAAGTTGCACCTGGATTTCAACTGCGACTAAAACAAAATTCATCGTTGACTTCCCATTTTCATTAGCAATGTAGTTTGAGCTGGGGTTTCCAGTACTTGCATTCAAAATGGTCTTCACCAGATCAACAGGACAGAAGATCAATAAGGATACAGTAGATTTAAACGACACTATAGCCCAAATGGATCTAACAGATATATACAGAACTTTCAATCCTACAGCTAAAGATTTTACATTCTTCTCGGCAGTACATGGGACCTTCTCTAGGATTGACCACATACTAGGCCATAAAGCAAGTCTCAGCAAATTCAAAAGAATTAGAATCATACGATGCAGCTCCTCAGACCATAAAGGAATGAAGTTGGAAATTAGCAACTCAGGAATCCCTAGAGCATATGCAAACACATGGAGACTGAACAACATGCTCCTGAATGAACAATGGGTCACAGAAGAAATTAAAAGAGAAATCAAAAATTTTCTGGAAGTAAATGAGGATAACAGCACAACATACCAAAACTTATGGGATGCAGCAAAAGCAGTGTTAAGAGGAAAGTTTATATCAATAGGTGCCTACATCAAGAAATTGGAAAGGCACCAAATAGATGAGCTTTCAACGCAACTCAAGGACCTAGAAAACCTACAGCAAACCAGACCCAAATCTAGTAGGAGAAGAGAAATAATTAAAATCAGAGAAGAAATCAACAGGATTGAATCAAAAAAAAAAAAAACATTAAAAAAAATCAGCCAAATGAGGAGCTGGTTTTTTGAAAAAATAAACAAAATTGACACCCCATTGGTCCAACTAACTAAAAAAAGAAGAGAAAAGACCCAAATCAATAAAATCAGAGATGAAAAAGGAAACATAACAACAGACACCACAGAAATAAAAAGAATCATCAGAAATTACTACAAGGATTTATATGCCAGCAAACAGGGAAACATATCAGAAATGGATAGATTCTTGGACACATGCAACCTACCTAAATTGAACCAGGAAGACATCGAAAACCTAAACAGACCCATAACTGAGACAGAAATTGAAACAGTAATAAAGGCCCTCCCAACAAAGAAAAGCCCAGGACCAGATGGATTCACTGCTGAATTCTACCAGACATTTAAAGAAGAACTGACTCCAATTCTTCTCAAACTATTCAGAACAATCGAAAAAGAGGGAGTCCTCCCAAATTCTTTCTATGAAGCCAGCATCACCTTAATTCCTAAGCCGGAAAAAGATGCAGCACTGAAAGAGAATTACAGACCAATATCCCTGATGAACATAGATGCAAAAATCCTCAATAAAATTCTCGCCAATAGAATGCAACAACACATCAGAAAGATCATCCACCCAGACCAAGTGGGATTTATCCCTGGTATGCAGGGATGGTTTAATGTGTGCAAGACAATCAATGTGATACACCACATTAACAAACTGCAGAAGAAAAACCATATGATTATCTCAATAGATGCCGAGAAAGCATTTGATAAAATACAACACCCGTTCATGATGAAAACTCTAAGCAAACTGGGTTTGGAAGGAACATTCCTCAATACAATCAAAGCAATCTATGAAAAACCCACAGCCAACATCCTATTGAATGGGGAAAAGTTGGAAGCATTTCCATTGAGATCTGGTACCAGACAGGGATGCCCACTCTCACCCTGCTATTCAATATAGTTCTGGAAGTTCTAGCCAGAGCTATTAGGCAAGAAAAAGAAATTAAAGGGATACGAATTGGGAAGGAAGAACTCAAACTATCCCTCTTTGCAGATGATATGATTCTTTATTTAGGGGACCCAAAGAACTCTACTAAGAGACTATTGGAACTCATAGAAGAGTTTGGCAAAGTAGCAGGGTATAAAATCAATGCACAAAAATCAACAGCTTTTGTATACACAGACTATGCCATGGCTGAGGAAGAACTTCTAAGATCAATCCCATTCACAATAGCTACAAAAACAATCAAATACCTTGGAATAAACTTACCAAGGATGTTAAGGATCTCTACGATGAAAATTACAAAACCTTAAAGAAAGAAATAGAAGAGGATACCAAGAAATGGAAAAATCTTCCATGCTCATGGATTGGAAGAATCAATATCATCAAAATGTCCATTCTCCCAAAAGCAATTTATAGATTCAATGCAATACCAATCAAGATACCGAAGACCTTCTTCTCAGATCTGGAAAAAATGGTGCTGAAATTTATATGGAGGCACAAGAGACCTCGAATAGCTAAAGCAATCTTGTACAACAAAAACAAAGCTGGAGGCATCACAATACCAGATTTCAGGACATACTACAGGGCAGTTGTAATCAAAACAGCATGGGTACTGGTACAGAAACAGATGGATAGACCAATGGAACAGAATAGAAACACCAGAAATCAACCCAAACATCTACAGCCAACTTATATTTGATCAAGGATCTAAAACCAATTCCTGGAGCAAGGACAGTCTATTCAATAAATGGTGCTGGGAAAACTGGATTTCCACATGCAGAAGCATGAAGCAAGACCCCTACCTTACGCCTTACACAAAAATCCACTCAACATGGATTAAAGACCTAAATCTACGACCTGACACCATCAAGTTATTAGAGAACATTGGAGAAACCCTTCAAGATATTGGCACAGGCAAAGGATTTCTGGAAAAGACCCTGGAGGCACAGGCAGTCAAAGCCAAAATCAACTATTGGGATTGCATCAAATTCAGAAGTTTCTGTACTGCAAAAGAAACAGTCAGAAGAGTGAAGAGACAACCGACAGAATGGGAAAAAATATTTGCAAACTATGCAACTGATAAAGGGTTAATAACCAGAATCTACAAAGAGACCAAGAAACTCCACAAAAACAAAACAAACAACCCACTTAAGAGATGCGCCAAGGACCTCAATAGACATTTTTCAAAAAGGAAATCCAAATGGCCAACAGGCACATGAAAAAATGTTCAAGGTCATTAGCAATCAGGGAAATGCAAATCAAAACCACAATGAGGGGCCAGTGCCACGGATCACTAGGCTAATCCTCCGCCTAGCAGTGCCGGCACACCAGGTTCTAGTCCCGGTTGGGGCGCCGGATTCTGTCCCGGTTGCCCCTCTTCCAGGCCAGCTCTCTGCTGTGGCCAGGGAGTGCAGTGGAGGATGGCCCAGGTGCTTGGGCCCTGCACCCCATGGGAGACCAGGAAAGGCACCTGGCTCCTGTCATCGGATCAGCGCAGTGCGCCGGCCGCAGCGCGCTGGCCGCGGCAGCCATTGGAGGGTGAACCAACGGCAAAGGAAGACCTTTCTCTCTGTCTCTCTCTCTCACTGTTCACTCTGCCTGTTAAAAAAAAAAATGAGGTTTCACCTCACCCCAGTTAGAATGGCTCACATACAGAAATCTACCAACAACAGATGCTGGAGAGGATGTGGGGAAAAAGGGACACTAACCCACTGTTGGTGGGAATGCAAACTGGTCAAGCCACTATGGAAGTCAGTCTGGAGATTCCTCAGAAACCTGAATATAACCCTACCGTTCAACCCAGCCATCCCACTCCTTGGAATTTACCCAAAGGAATTTAAATTGGCAAACAAAAAAGCGGTCTGCACCCTAATGTTTATTGCAGCACAATTCACAATAGCCAAGATCTGGAACCAACCTAAATGCCCAAAACGATAGACTGGATAAAGAAATTATGGGATATGTACTCTTTAGAATACTATACCGCAGTAAGAAACAATGAAATCCAGTCATTTGCAACAAAATGGAGGAATCTGGAACACATCATGCTGAGTGAAATAAGCCAGTCCCAAAGGGACAAATACCATATGTTCTCCCTGATCGGTGACAACTGACTGAACACCAAAAAGGAAACCTGTTGAAGTGAAATGGACACTATGAGAAATGGTGACTTGATCAGCATAGCCCTGACTGTTAATGAACAACTTAATACACTATCCCTCTTAGTAGTTTTTTTCTGTCCGTTCTACTTAATATGACTGGTTTAATTCTGTAATTAATACACAGTTATTCTTAAGTGTGAAATTTAACTGAAATGTTATCCCTGTTAAACATAAGAGTGGGAATAAGAGAGGGAAGAGATGTACAATTTGGGACATGCTCAAGCTGACTTGCCCCAAGTGGTAGAGTTAGAAACATACCAGGGGACTCCAATTTAATCCCATCAAGGTGGCATGTACCAATGCCATCTCACCAGTCCAAGTGATCAATTTCGGTTCACAATTGATCATAATGAAAGGACTAAGAGTCAAAGGGAGCACATAAACAAGTCTACTACCTGCTAATACTAACCGATAGAATAAATAAAGGGGAGAGTGATCCAACATGGGAAGCGAGATACACAGCAGACTCATAGAATGGCGGATGTCCTAAACAGCACTCTGGCCTCAGAATCAGCCCTAAAGGCATTCAGATCTGGCTGAAAAGCCCATGAGAGTATTTCAGGCATGGAAAGCCAAGACACTCTGGCAAAAAAAAAAAAAAAAGAAAGAAAAGAAAAACAAACAAACACCTAAATGAAAGATCTCTGTTAGTGAGATCCCAGTGGAAAGAACAGGTCATCAAAGAAGGAGGTACCTTTCTCTGAAGGGAGGAGAGAACCTCCACTTTGACTATGACCTTGTCTAAACAAGATAAGAGTCGGAGAACTCAAGGGGCTTCCATAGCCTTGGAAACTCATGACTGGTGCATAGGAAGATTACTGATGCCATAAACAGGAGTGTCAATTTGTTAAGTCAACAACAGGAGTCACTGTGCACTTACTCCTCATGTAGGATCTCTGTCCTTAATGTGCTGTACATTGAGACTTAATGCTATAACGAGTACTCAAACAGTATATTTCACTTTGTGTCTCTATGGGGGTGCAAACTGTTTAAATATTTACTTAATGTATACTAAACTGATCTTCTGTAAAAAAAAAAAAAAAAAAAAAAAAAGAAGAAATTATCAATTCCCAACTTGACTCTCACTGGGATTAAACATGACAATAGGTCTGATCTGATTTCATCATCATTTAAAAAATCATCTATTATTTTTCACTTTATGTTTCTGTGTGGGAGCAAACTGTTGAAATCTTTACTTAATGTATGCTAAACTGATCATCTGTATATAAAGAGAATCGAAAATGTATCCTCATGTGAATGGAAGGGGAGAGGGAGTGGGAAAGGGGAGGGTTGTGGGTGGGAGGGACGTATGGGGGGGAAGCCATTGTAATCCATAAGCTGTACTTTGGAAATTTATATTCATTAAATAAAAGTTAAAAAAAAAATGGTCTTCACTGATACAGAGAGATATGTTCCTCATGGAAGAGTGAAGATTTGAAACACAACCCATGCTCTTACCTTCTTTGAGAAACGACAGGAAGGGAGAGAGTTGAATGAATTTGATAATGCACATAAGATTTAAATTAATAAAAAAAAAAGTAGAGTAGATCGAAAACCTAGAGCTGTGATGAATCCTAAACAAATCATGGCTGCTAGAGGAGAAAAGAGACAATGCACTGAAAGAAAAACATCAAGTTGATCTCTTCCAGGCATAGTGTGCACACAGATCATTTTATATTACAGCCTTTTAAACTAATGTGGCCAGATCTCTGTCCCCCTAACATGTTCACATGAAGTTCTCAGTGTAATAATTAGGTGATATAAACCAGTGATTTTGAACCTAAGTACCACACACTCATGCAGAGGGGGACTTAGGACTATTGTTTGAGGTCTAAGTACCAGGAAGCATAAGGTCTTCCTGGTAGGTCTCAATAAACCTTGTTATTGGATAAATGAATGATTGAGTGAATATGTACATATGGAATTAATGGTGACATTACCAGTGAAATATCTGGCTCAGATACATCCTGTAGTTTTACAGCTAGATGCTTTATCATTGATAAAATTAAAAAATTAAAATTCACTAAAAGACTTTATGGATTTGATAGAAACTCACCCAATCCCTGCCATTTATAGGCCCTCAAGGGGCTGGCACTGTGATGCAGCATGTAAAGCCACCACTTGCAATGTCAGCATCTCATAAGGGCATTCGTTTGAGTCCCAGTCCTATTCATCTAATTACCTTGGTAAAGCAGTGGAGCATGGACCCCGGTGTACTTGGGCTTCTGTACCCATGTGGGAGACCCAGAAGAAGCAACTGCTTCCTGGATTTGGCCCAAGCCAGCTCCAGTCACTTTGTCATCTGGCAAGTATTCCAGAGGATGGAAACCTCTCTCAATATCTCTCTCTCTGTCTGTCTGTCTCTCTCTCCCTCCCTTTCAAATAAATAAATCTTTAAAAAATAGATCCTTGAGTAAAAACTACTAATATACCTAATTCTTGGGATTTGACTTTGTTTAAAAATGATTCATGTTTGTCAACATCAAATTACCAGAGAACATTGGGGAAAATGCTAGACATTAGAATAGGCAAAGATTTCTTGGAAAAGACCCAGAAGCACAGGCAATCAAAGCCAAAATTGACAGATGGGATTACATCAGACTGAGAAGCTTCTGCACTGCAAAAGAAAATCTCAGCAAAGTGAAGAGGTAACCAACAGAACGGTAGAAAATAGTTGCAAACTATTACAAATGATAAGGACTAATTTCCAGAATCTGTAGAACTCAAGAAAACAACAATAAAACAAACAACTCAGTTAAGAAATGGGCAAAGGACTTGCAAAGGCATTTTTTCAGGAAAGGAAATTCAAATGGCCAAGAGCCACATGAAAAAAAAAAATGTTCAGGACCACTAGCCTTCAGGGAAATGCAAATCAAAACCATAATGAGGTTTCATCTCACTTCAGTTAGAATGGTTCTCATACACAGAAATCAACAAACAACAAATGCTGGCAAGGATATGGGGGAAAAGGTACCCTAATCCATTGTTGGTGGGAATATAAACTATTGCAGCCACTGTGGAAGACAGTATGGAGATACCTCAGAAATCTGAATATATACCTACCATATGATCCAACTATCAAACTCCTGGTAATTTACCCAAATGAAATGAAATCAGTATTTTAAAGAATGATCTCTTCAACCATGTTTATTGCAGCTCAATTCACAGTAGCTAAGATATGGAACCAACCCAGATGTCTATCAACTGAAGACTAGATAAAGAAATTATGGTATACATACATTGCAGTTAAAAAAAATACACGAAGGCCGGTGCTGTAGCTCACTAGGCTAATCCTCCACCTTGCGGCGCCAGCACACCCAGTTCTAGTCCCAGTCGGGGCGCCGGATTCTGTCCAGGTTGCCCCTCTTCCAGGCCAGCTCTCTGCTGTGGCCAGGGAGTGCAGTGGAGGATGGCCCAAGTGCTTGGGCCCTGCACCGCATGGGAGACCAGGAGAAGCACCTGACTCCTGCCATTGGATCAGCGCAGTGCGCTGGCCGCGGCACGCTGGCCGCGGCACGCTGGCCGCGGCGGCCATTGGAGGGTGAACCAATGGCAAAGGAAGACCTTTCTCTCTGTCTCTCTCTCTCACTGTCCACTCTGCCTGTCAAAAAAAAAAAAAAATACACGAAATCCTGCTGTTTGCAACAAAATGCATACAAGTGGAAACCAATAAGCCAGTTCCCAAAAGACAAATATCATATGTTCTCCCTGATTTGTAGTAACTAATAGAGTACCTAAAAGGTAATCCAGAGGAGTGAAATTGACATTTTGAAATTTGATAATTTTTTTCTTTTCTTTTTTTTTTTTAATTTATTTGACAGGTAGAGTTATAGACAGTGAGAAAGACAGAGAGAAAGGTCTTCCTTCCGTTGGTTCACTCCCCAAATGGCTGCTACGGCCGGCGATATACTGATCCGAAGTCAGGAGCCAGGTGCTTCTTCTTGGTCTCCCATGTGGGTGCAGGGGCCCAAGCACTTGGGCCATCCTCCACTGCCTTCATGGGCCACAGCAGAAAGCTGGACTGGAAGAGGATCAACCAAGACAAGAACCTGGTGCCCCTATGGGATGCCGGCGCCGCAGGCAGAGGATTAACCAAGTGAGCCATGGAGCCGGCCCCCTATCTATCATTTTATTATCTTCTTCTACTCATTTGGAATATACACCTTCTATTTTCATTATTTTAGTGGCTCTTTAAATATTGCATTTACTCTAAAGTTGTCAAACTCTAAAATTAAATGATACTTTTATTGCTCTCATAAGTAATATTAGAATTTTAGAATATTTTGATCTAATTTTCTCACCAATTCAAGTTGCATGTTATTATTGTGATGCATTTTAAATCTCTTTGGTTTTTGTCGCTCCCCCTCTTCATGGAGGAACGACACTAAACCCTGCCTAGGCTTCCTATCCGAGTCACGGCACCATTATGTCGCTCCCCGTCTTCGTGGAGGAACGACACAGGACCCTGCGCTGCTCTTTTGTCTGCTCGGCCCTCCCCGGGTTTGCTGCTGGTTCTTCCCGGGTTGGCTACCGTCCCTTCCACCTCCGTGGAAGGGCGGTTCCCCCTGCCACTTTCCCCACTTCTGCAGGGGAGCGGCACACTGCCGGCCGGCTCTCTCGGGGGCTGCTCAGGTGTTCCTCAGGTGTTCCCCTTAGATGTTCCTGGTGCATGTTGTCTCTCTCCTCCTTTATAGTCCTCTTCCACCAATCCCAACTCTGCTACCCACACGCCGAGTACGCTGCTCTCCTCCAATCAGGAGCAGCTCCTGCAGCTTGTCAAGTTGGTGAGAGGCAGCTGTGTAGAAGCTGTTTACTCCTCTCCCAGTGCCATATTGTGGGAGAGCAGATGCATAGAATAAGTCTTAATTCCAGTAACTTAATCTAGTCCAAGTTGCTCCCCACAGTTTTAATCTAATAATATATCATTATTTAGATATACTTATTATAATTTAGATATACCTATTTAGATATTTTAACTTCTTTTTTTTTCCCCTTTTTTTTTAACTTTTATTTAATGAACATAAATTTCCAAAGTACAGCTTATGGATTACAATGGCTTCCCCACCATAACGTCCCTTCCACCCGCAACCCTCCCCTTTCCCACTCCCTCTATCCTTCCATTCACATCAAGATTCATTTTTGATTCTCTTTATATACAGAAGATCAGTTTAGCATACATTAAGTAAAGATTTCAACAGTTTGCTCCCACACAGAAACATAAAGTGAAAAATACTGTTTGAGTACTAGTTATAGCATTAAATCTCAATGTACAGCACACTAAGGACAGAGATCCTACATGAGGAGTAAGTGCACAGTGACTCCTGTTGTTGACTTAACAAATTGACACTCTTGTTTATGGCATCAGTAATCACCCTAGGCTCTTGTCATGAGCTGCCAAGGCTATGGAAGCCCCCTGAGTTCACCGACTCAATGTAATACTTTATCCATTTTAGTATTTTTTTTGTTCTAGTACCATTGGTTGAACTCTGTAATTACCACACAATTATTCTTAGATATTTTAACTTCTTCTTGCTTCTCAGAACCTCTATCTGAGATTGTTTTTCCTCTGCCTGAAATATACTGTTCAATTTTTTTTTTTTTAAGGAAGGTCTGGTCATATTAAATCCTGTCATGTTTTCTTAAGTAAAAAATTTTTGTTTCCCTTGATTTTTGACAGAAAATTTAGTTAAGTAGAATGTTTAGTTTGGAAGCTACTTTCAAAATACTGAAGATTTTCTGCCCTCCAATTATGTGTCTGAGAAGTCAGCTTTGGTCCAACCATTGATTTTTTTAAAATTTAATCTTTTATCTATGTTTGCTCTTAACATTTTTCTCTGTCTTTGGTACTCTGCAGCTTCACTATGATTTTCTTGTGATTATTTTTAGTTATTTTTTAAGCTCACATGCTTCTTGAGACTGTGTACTATTTTCTTCAATTTCAGAAAATTCTTAGCTACCATCTCATTAAATATTAAATATTGCTCATGGGCCCATTTTCATATTTTAGCCTCTATTCTTCATATCTCTCAGCTTCTCATGTTTTCCATCTTTTTGTCTCTATGTATTTCATTCTTATTCATTTTGTTAGATATATTTTCCAATTCAATAATTTTATATTCAGCTACTTCCAATCTCCTAAAAAGTCCATACAAATAGTTCTTTAATCAGCTATTATATGTGCTCTATTTTAAATGTTCTAGTTTTATTTAGTTCTTTTTCAAACATGTTAGATCACTTTTCATAGTTCTTGGATTCCTGTGGTCTCACAGTCTTTGGTCTGGCAGTTTCTTGTAATCTTTCAGCTCAATATATAGCAAACTATATATAGTATATTTAATTTTTTCAGTAGTAACTTTAGTAAGAATAATGTATTTACTGTAATAGATTTCAAAAGTCATTAGAATTTCTTCTCAAAAAAAATAGCCCCTTTGTAATGTGTTTCTCATCAGGGGGTAGAGTATTTCCCCATTTTTGAATCTAGGCTTGGCATGTGACTTCCCTTGGCCAATGGAACAAAAGCAAGTAGAACAAAAGCAGAGTTGAAAAGAACAAGTGCATTAGAACTGACGCTTTCTTAGTGCTCTTGGCAGCTCTGCTCTCACCACTATGTAATGGGCCTATGCTAACCTGCTGATGTTGAGTTGCTTCCATCACTCCTGCCAACCATCAGATGTATGAGTGAGCCCAGCTCCACGATGAGCCCAGCCAACACCATGTGAAGTGACAAGCCATCCCAGCTGAACCTAGCCCAAATTACTGGCCCACAGAACTTTAAGCAAATAAATGATTAATGTTTTAAGCTGTTCAGTTTTAAGATAATTCGTTATGGGGCAAAGTAACAGATACACCTTTCAAAGCTTGACAGAGATGTCTCTAATTATAATGTTTTAAAAATGTTTATTATGTAATGACTGCTGTAGAAATGAATATGCAAAAAGAAAAAAGTCTTAAGATTGCCTACAAATTTCCTGCCCAGAATCAGCTATGTTGATGTTTTGATTTATTTAAGGACATGTGTGCGTGTTTATTTTGAGTTGTGGGAGTTGGAATGGCAAAGGGTATGTATGAGGTGACACTGAATATAACTGCAGATACACACACCAAATATAATACACACATACATACAGAGTACAGTCTGTAAAACAAACACTCACGCAAGGGGTCATAAGATATGCACGGCTTCATAAAGTGATTTTTATGCTCAATCACTATTTTTATATAGGTGAAGCTTAGTTTACATGAACAATGATAGTACCCTTTTTCAAAAGAATTAAACAGAAAACAGGAAGAAAGGCAAACTATAGTTGGAATTAATGTAGCAAGAGAGTATCACAGAGGTGCAATTGATGAAGCTAACAGGAAATCAGGGAAGTTTTCCTGAATTTGTGATTGTGACTCAAGTTATGTCTTATCTGTTCTTGCCCACCCTAAATACGGCACCAAAGGCAATTCCTGATTTTCTCCGCTCTACAGGCACTTGCTGCTATGGCTATGAAATTAAGCCTAATTCCAGTCCTGCCGTCAATTTGAGAAGTAGCTACTGTTCACGACTTAGATTCTCTTTCTCCTTACTCGAACTCAAGAAGCCCCTCTGTAACTGGGAAGTGGGAATCATTTCACAGCCACTGCCCAAGAATCTGCAGTAGAGGGACAGACACAAGGCCTCCTACGTCCTTCCTATCAGTGCCACAGAACACTTTCAGTGCGGGTGACTTTAAGCTGTGTAAATGTTCTTGGGAAGTCTCCAGAATCCTTAAAACAAATCTCAAATTGGCCTTCCTGGAACTGTTTTTATGGAGGAAAAGTAACTTGAGCCACATTTTCCTGAACCTAATAGAATCAGGAAATCATAAAGGAATTACACAGTGAGCCGTAAACCTCTCTATGCAGCTTTCTTTAGAAGGACCCTGTCTGCACAACATGATAGCACTGTGCCGCAGCACAATATGGCATATGTGATGTCAGTCACCTGATCTGAATGAACTAGCACCAGTTATTTTAGCATTAAGTAGACAAACCCTGTGTCTGTAAAAATCTCCTGCCTGAAGATACTCCCAGGATTCTTTTGGCATCTGTGACCTCAATCTTAATGTTCAAGCCACTGTGAGAAGAATGCACACTCTGAAGAAGTATCTATGAGGGACTTAACTTTGGAAAAGAGGGAAAGACCATTTCCAAGCCTCATTTCCTTGATCTATGAAAGAAACACTGGGCACCTGATTGAGGAAACTGTATTCTCAATGAGTCTTCTCAGAATAAGGGGCAGATTTTGTATCTGCAAGAGGCCTGCTTTATGTATGATTCTCTTAAACCATCTGTATTTACCAAACACCAATCCTAGACTCTGTGCATATCTCTTCTTTTGTGAAGAAATCCAATCAAGATTCTGTTGGCTACTCAAAAAGACCCAAAGCTTGAACTATGAAGAGTTCTGGAGTTAAACAAACTGTGTCCTTCCTTCTCCAGCACAATCTCCCCAGCTCCCAATGACATTTTAAAAATGGAATTTTTCAAATAAAAATCTGAATATTTCTCGTAAAATCAGAAGCTCTGCTAACAGGGCTTGAATTCCCATTCGGCAACAGTTGATAGGTATGCAGATGCCACCCTCCCCTGTAGGTGAGGCATGCACTGCACATGCAGCCTGATGCCCAGCTACTCTCGACTGTCTCCCTCATTGGGAACTCAGTGTCTGGGGCTATGTATGATATTTCACCTGACTACTTCCCTCATCTACTTTACCCACAACTCTACATTCAACTTACTTAGCTTCTATTGGTCTGGTTTGTTGTGGGGTGGCCCTGGCAAAGCTTGGTCCAGGTTTTTGTCCCCACATGAAAAGAATTCAAGGAAGAGACATAGATAAAGGAGAGCAGGACAGCAAGGCTTATTTAAAGTGAAAATATACACACAGGAAGGAGTGGTGGCAAACTCAAGAAAGAACAGCAAACAACAAAGTTCAGGATCATCATTTTATACTATCAGGAGGCTTAGGGGATAGTTTCTTGGGCAGGGCTTATAACTGAATATTCAGAGAGAAAACATGTCAGCGGGGCTTGAGTGTCACTCATTTCTGTGCCCTTTTCTGGAAATATTGCAAGTGTCATGGCATCAGGTACATGATGGCAGTGGAAGTGTCAGCCATGTTAATTGTTTTATAATGACATTATAACCCCCTAAAGGTCATTGGGGGCCACAGCCTGCAGCTTCGTTGGTTCTGAGTTTGCAACATGGCAGAACTTGTGGTTTCTGCTACATGGGGAGTGTCTGGCAGAATATGGAAAGGAAAGTTATGCAGTGCACAGAAAGGGGTTTGGATAGCACAGACCAGGAGGTCACATTCTAGGTTGGCCTGTCACATGGCCTGCATGGCTGCCACACCAACCAACTAAGGTTTCCGCATTTGTCACACAGATCAGCTAAGGCTGTCCCACAGGTCAGATGGGGCTGTCACAGGGGCTGGCCAGGGCTGTCATGCCTCAGGCTGTGTTTCCAAGCTCTGAGCAGTGAATGGCAAAGCAGGGCAGCAGGGCACTGCTGTTAAACCTCAGTTCCTCTCACTCTCACCACCTTCCCACCTACATCAAGTTGGTAAATTAGGAACTAGGACTGTATCAGCTGTCTAACATCTCTAATCTCGCATTCTTCAAGCTCTGTCTTACCCTCTGGATCCTCTTCCCTCCTGTTTTTCTCCCCTTGAAAACTAAACTCATAGTTCCCTTTGTCTAGATTTCAATAGAATGAAAATGTTGTCTGTTAGAAATCCCATTTTCTCTGGTTTACTCTGAGACCTGCCCCTTCTGGAGAGAGCCCCATCACTTTTTCATGAATCTCAGGGACTTGTATTATTTTTCACATAGGCCAAGAGAGCTACATGGATCTGGTGGGCACCTTTCTGAAATAAAGAAAACTCACAGAGCAATTTCTTTTCCTGAAATTCATGTTAACTCCATGTGATCTTTATTTAGACTATTGTACACAATAGGTAATTCTGTTAAGAGAAATCTGACTTTGACCCCTGCTTCTTCCTTGACCATGATGAAACAGAGGAGTGGGATTCACCTTTGTAAATATTACTGCTTCACCTTTGTAAATATTACTACTTTAGATTTGGGAAGATATTTCTTAAGCCTCCATCAGGGTCTATTGTTAAGCAAGGCAACACAATCACCATAAAACAGTCCACTGACCTCTGGCTTTAAAATTGTGTGTAGATGTCAAAGAATAAAGAACTCCTTTTCTTCCAAATTTACATATTCAATTTGGACCACACTATAACAGTCTACTTAAAAGCATGATTTAGTTGATCTATTATTTTCTTATTCATTCAAGTTGCTTCATGTGTGCATGTTTTATCTCCCTCACGTGGCTAGTGGTTGCTTAGTAGAGAGAGACCACAGTTCCATATCATTGATTTTGCTCAGTTCACTGTGAAAGATTGAAAGTGAGAGGGTCACTGGTAGAAGACTATTGCCATAATCTAGATTTGAAGGGTCATAAAGGTTTAGGCCAGGCTTAGAGCAGTGGGAATGAAAAGAAAAGTATATATTCATTACCTGCTTGAAGGATGGTCAATTAGAAAAATGTCTGAAAGTTAGAAGTCAAGAAAATGTTTCAAGTATTGAAAGCGCTTCAGCCCAAGTTTGTCCTCCAGAATTCTAGTTTCATGAGCTGTTAAAATAAGTTTTAGAGATACTGACCTTAGGAAACAGTTTGTTATACCGTATGTCTTTCAGAGATTTTCCATATGTTACATGCTTAGCAATCTTGCAAGAGATGTGGCGGATAACTTACGCCGCATTTCCCAAGTTCGTTTGATTATGAATTCTTTCAGAAGGAACGTCTCTTATTATTAGTGCCCTGATAGTAAGTGGAATTCATGAATTCATTTTGAAGACAAAGAAATGGTGAAGATGCTGAGAACTCGCTGATGAGGGTCTAGCCTAGATTCAGAGAAGGAGAAAATTTTTGGATAGTTCATAAGTGGCTCCAGAGAAGGTACTTTTGATACTGCAGTGGATGCCATGAGTCAACACCCAGGTATCCTCTCAAACATCAAGGAACTTCCCAGCTTTAGGAGCACTGTCAACCTAAAGTTCATGGGCCTTCTATAATTTCTGTAGAAACTGTGTTCAGTTGAAAATAGTTAGCTTGCCCAAATGTATAGCCTCTCCCCAGGGGCACCCTGTACTAAGTGACAAGTCAATATGGGGGTACGAAGGCCCAGCCCCTAGTTTTGATTCAGATGCTGTCTGAAGAGCTGCCCAGTTCAGAACCAATTCAATCAAGGAACCCACTGGATCAATAAGAAGCCAAGTCTCCACAAGGAAGGATCCTGCAACACTATGGCAATGTGTAGGGTACCCATTGCTCCAGTCTTACTTCAAACAGACCTATAGACATTAAGTTTGAATGCTGTATACTGATAGGATAATACTTAGACATTTCAAGCAAGGTTAGATACCACATCTAAGTTAACACTGATACCCATATGATCATCTGAAGCCTCTGTTGCCACTATATCCCTATAGCCCCTTAGTGGATTGAATCATGGTCTAGGTCATGGGTCACCAATGTACTCACTGATGCCAAAAACCCACCCAAGGATCCTTTCCTGAGTCCCTGAATATATACCTGGAATAGAAAACCTGGTAATTATCTGAACTTCCACATTTTTTTACTAATTTTTTACCTGTGAGGTAACAATTGCCGATGTGGAGAAAGTCAAATGGTAGGCTCTTTCTTTCTCTTCAGCTAATATTGTAAAATCAAAATAATCTCTCTTAATGAGAGGACTGGTAAGGGAGAGTGCTACCCATCACCATGCACAGGACATGGGATAGTGGCCCCTACCACATTCTCATTAATATAAAGCTCTAGCCTGTTCTCTATAAAAACCAACAAGATCCTGGAGGTGGCGAATGGACTATTAAAAACTCCACCAAGTAGTAGCCCTAGTTTCAGCTGCATTGTTAGTTGTAGTATCTTTGCTAAAGCAGATTGGCACAGTTTCAGGCACATGTTAGGTGGATAGTGATCTAGTGTATGCTTTCTTTTGAATCCCCATCATGAAGGAGAACCAGCTAATATTCAAGTGAGATCAATAATAGTACACATTTATAGTCTTGAAGCCCAGGGCTATGTTAATTCTACCACCTTTTCCCATTATATAGTGTGAAGGGACCAAGACAATCTGAACATCCCACAGGACATCTCACATTAGCTTATCATATATAAAACATGCTCAATGAACCGTATGAGCATGCATTATATCAGAACATTTGAAAAGTCTGGGAAAGACACACATTTACCACAGAGTGGGAGATGTACTCTTCAAAGACTCATAGACTCACATCAGTAAAAATTTTAGTATTCCAGTAGTCTGGGCTATCCTGTGACATGCCCTTCAAATTAAAGGACAAATTATTGCAAATTAAACCTCCCACCATTAAGAAATAAGCATAGGACCTCGAGGGCCAACTCAGATTCTGAAAGCAGCAACTTCCACATTTGAAAAGATTCTAACCTATTTACCAGTTGAAATGAAAGGCTGCCAGCTCGGAGGGAGGGTCAGAGGAGGAAGAACATGTGAAGCAGTTCAGACAGTGGAGCAAGCAGCACTACAACTTGAGCCATATGTAACAGACCTCATGTTACTGTTGTGCCCGTGGTGCAGAGAGGCAATGTGATGTTTATGGTAAACCTCAGTGGAAAAATCACAAAGCAGATCATCGGGGTTCTGGAGCAAGGCATATGACCCACAGCAAGTCATTAAAGAACCAAACCACAGGACACAAGTTATGATGTAACTGGAACTCTCCCTTACAAGCTGTGTGTGTGTGTGTGTGTGTGTGAGTGTGTGTGTGAGTGTGTGTGTGTCTTCATGCCTTCAAATAAATAAAAAATGTACAAAAAGTAAAACAGAAAATAGGATGAAGTAGATTCACTGATGAGTTGACTAAGTGTGTTGCTAAAACTGAAACTGGACTGTACCTGCACTATAGTCTCAGTCAACTATGGCCATAGAAGTGGCTGGTGTTGCAGCACAGCAGGTTAAGCTACAGTTTTTGATGCCAGCATCCCATAATGGAATACTGGCTCAAGTCCCAACTGCTCAGCTTACCATCTAGCTTCCTGATAATGTACCTAGTAAGGTAGTGGAACATGGCCCAAGTACTTAGGGTCTGCCACCCTTGTGGGAGACCAGGATGGGGTTCCTGGCTCCTGGCTTCAGCTTGGCCAAAACTTGTCTATTGCAGCCATTTGGGAGGTGAACCAGCAGATGAAAGAGTCTCTCTCTCTCTCTCTCTCTCTCTCTCTCTCTCTTTCATATAAATATGTGAATAAATTTTCAAAATAATGGCTATAAAAGAAAGCAGTTAAGGTAAAATCTCCCAAAGGGCAAAGTTCATGAAGTGTAGCTGGTCATATATGTTGTATGCAAAAAGAATTATCTTGAGATTTTTATATATATATATATATACAAAAATACATAATATACATATTTATATGTGTATTTATTTCAAGGTGGTCCTGGAAAATGGAATTAAAAGACACATTTGTTTTTCATAATATACATTTTCCATTAACTTTTTAATAGCCCTCACATGTATAAGGGGAGGGTATAACACATACATATACATAACAAACTCATGGACTATGGTATATATCTTTTTTTTTTCTTACAGATGTTGCTTGCAGCTATATTCCACATAGTCCTGGAAGTTTTAGCCAGAGCCATTAGGCAAGAAAAATAAATTAAAGGGATACAAACTGGAAAGGAAGAAGTCAAACTATCCCTCTTTGCAGATGATAGGATTCTTGATTTAGGGGACCCAAAGAACTCTACTAAGAGACTACTGGAACTCATAGAAGAGTTTGGAAAAGTAGCAGGATACAAAATCAATGCACAAAAATCAACAGCCTTTGTATACACAGGCAATGCCACAGCTGAGAAAGAACTGCTAAGATCAATGCCATTTACAATAGCCACAAAAGCAATCAAATAACTTGGAATAAACTTAACCAAGGACATTAAAGATCTGTACGATGAAAATTACAAAATCTTAAAGAAAGAAATAGAAGAGGATACCAAGAAATGGAAAAAAATCTTCCACGCTCATGGATTAGAAGAATCAATATCATCAAAATGTCCATTCTCCCAAAAGCAATTTATAGATTCAATGCGATATCAATCAAAATAACAAAGACATTCTTCTCAGATCTGGAAAAAATGAAGCTGAAATTCACATGGAGGCAGAGGAGACATCGAATAGCTAAAGCAATCTTGTACAACAAAAACAATGCCAGAGGCATCACAATACCAGATTTCAGGACATACTACAGGGCAGTTGTAATCAAAACAGCATGGTACTGGTACAGAAACAGATGGATAGACCAATGGAACAGAATAGAAACACCAGAAATCAATCCAAACATCTACAGCCAACTTATATTTGATCAAAGATCTAAAACCAGTTCCTGGAGCAAGGACAGTCTATTCAATACATGGTGCTGGGAAAACTGGATTTCCATGTGCAGAAGCATGAAGCGAGATTCCTACCTTTCATCTTACACAAAAATCCACTCAACATGGATTAAAGATCTAAATCTGCAACCTGACACCATTAAATTATTAGAGGACAATGTAGAAACCCTGCAAGATATAGGCACCAGCAAAGACTTCTTGGAAAATACCCCAGAACCACAGGCAGTCAAAGCCAAAATTAACATTTGGGATTACATCAAATTGAGAAATTTCTGTACTGCAAAAGAAACAGTCAGGAGAGTGAAGAGGCAACTGACAGAATGGGAAAAAATATTTGCAAACTATGCTACAGATAAAGGATTAATAACCAGAATCTACAAAGAGATCAAGAAATTCCACAACATCAAAACAAACAACTCACGTAAAAGATGGGCCAAGAACCTCATCAGACATTTTTCAAAAGAGGAAATCCTCCACTTTGACTATGACCTTGTCTAAACAAGATAAGAGTCAGAGAACTCAGAGGGCTTCCATAGCCTTGGAAACTCATGACTGGAGCATAGGGAGATTACTGATGCCATAGACAGGAGTGTCAATTGGTAAAGTCAACAACAGGAGTCACTGTGCACTTACTCCTCATGTAGGATCTCTATCCTTAATGTGCTGTACATTGAGATTTAATGCTATAACGAGTACTCAAACAATATATTTCACTTTGTGTTTCTATGGGGGTGCAAACTGTTGAAATCCTTACTTAATGCATACTAAACTGATCCTCTGTAAAAAAAAAAAAAAAAAAAAAAAAAGAAATTATCAATTCCCAACTTGACTCTCACTGGGATTAAACATGACAATAGGTCTGCTCTGATTTCATCATCATTTAAAAAAAAATCATCTATTATTTTTCACTTTATGTTTCTGTGTGGGAGCAAACTGTTGAAATCCATACTTAATGTATACTAAGCTGATCTTCTGTATATTAAGATAATCGAAAATGAATCTTGATGTGAATGGAAGGGGAGAGGGAGTGGGAAAGGGGAGGGTTGCGGGTGGGAGGGACGGTATGGGGGGGAAGCCATTGCAATCCATAAGTCGTACTTTGGAAATTTATATTCATTAAATAAAAGTTTAAAAAAAAAAAGAGGAAATCCAAAGGGCCAACAGACACATGAAAAAATGTTCAGGATCACTAGCCATCAGGGAAATGCAAATCAAAACCACAATGAGGTTCCACCTCACCCCAGTGAGAATGGCTCACATTCAGAAATCTACCAACAATAGATGCTGGAGAGGATGTGGGGGAAAAGGGACACTAACCCACTGTTGGTGGGAATGCAAACTGGTTAAGCCACTATGGAAGTCAGTCTGGAGATTCCTTAGAAACCTGAATATAACCCTACCATTCAACCCAGCCATACCACTCCTTGGAATTTACCCAAAGGAAATTAAATTGGCAAACAAAAAAAAAACTGTCTGCACATTAATGTTTATTGCAACTCAATTCACAATAGCTAAGACCTGGAATCAACCAAAATGCCCATCGACAGTAGACTGGATAAAGAAATTATGGGACATGTACTCTATCGAATACTATACAGCAGTCAAAAACAATGAAATCCGGTCATTTGTAACAAAATGGAGGAATCTGGAAAACATCATGCTGAATGAAATAAGCCAGTCCCAAAGGGACAAATATCATATGTTCTCCCTGATCAGTGACAACTAACCAAGCACCCAAAAGGAAACCTGTGGAAGTGAAATGGACACTATGAGAAACAGTGACTTGATCAGCCCTTGTCCTGACTGTCGATGAACAACTTAATAATTTATTTCTTTTAGTAGTGAGGATAAGAGAGGGAGGAGATGTACAATTTGGGACATGCTCAAGCTGACTTGCTCAATCCCATCAAGGTGGCATGTACCAATGCCATCTCACTAGTCCAAGTGATCAATTTCTGTTCGCAATTGATCATAATGATAGGACTAAGAGTCAAAGGGATCACATAAACAAGACTAGTGTCTCAAAATACTAACTGAATAAAAAAGGGAGAGAACAATCCAACATGGGAAGCAGGATACACAGCAGATTCATAGAATGGCGGATGTCCTAAACAGCACTCTGGCCTCAGAATCAGCCCTTAAGGCATTCGGATCTGGCTGACGAGCTCATGAGAGTATTTCAGGCATGGAAAGCCAAGACACTATGGCAAAAAAAAAAAAAAAAAAAAAAAAAAAACACCAAAACCCTAAATGAAAGGTCTCTGCGAGTGAGATCCCAGTGGAATTAACGGGCCATCAAAGAAGGAGGTACCTTTCTCTGAAGGGAGGAGAGAACTTTCATTTTTGACTATGACCTTGTCTAAATAAGATTGGAGTTGGTGAACTCAAAAGGCTTCCATAGCATTGGCAACCCATGACTTTTGCAGGCATTTGGGGAGTGAACCAGTGAATGGAAGACCTCTATTTCTGTCTGTTACTGAGTCTTTCAAATAAATAAATATATTTTTCAAAAATAAAAAACAATTTGTAAAAATACATTTAGATGCCAAAGAAAACCATGAAATTCAAGTTGATATTTTTTAGAGTAGAGGATGTATGGAGATTTTTTAGATGTCAGTTATTTTCAAGGTCCTAGCTTTTATTTTAGTGATTGGTCGAGGATGCTTATTATAGTATTGATTAATTAATTTGAGGGGCCATATGGAGATCAAAGTATGATTGTATCATGAACAAATGATTATAAGTAATATAATTCCATTCCTGAAATAGGAGGGAAATAACTAAATAATTAGGCAAAGAATTTTCAAAAATTCACAGAGAATACATAGTATAAAAGACTCTAGTGAATTTCAAAATTTTTTGCAGCAAAAATGTTTCTCCACAAACTCTTTGAAGTACCTTCATATCTGACTTGTACTTTTAAGTATTGCTTGAGCTTTTACACAATTACACATGGTAAGTACTTTAAGCTCAATCAATACCCAATCTGGCTTCCTTTTAGCATGCCAAAGTCAGAAAGCCAAAAAGTATACCTTTGAGATTTCCTTGCAACTAAGGGTACTCCAATCAGGCATAATCAAATGAGACTTTGACTTATAAGTAATCCATCTGGGAAGAGAGACAGGCCATCACAGGGTATGGTACTGAAACAGAGACAGTGTGGGTTAAGAGCAGAAAGCTAGCCTACCAGTTTCCTGAATCTGTACCTCATGATCACTGCAGATGCACTGCCTGGACCCAGTGCTTCAGTCTGGAACTGGGACTTGTTCTTAGAAGTTCAGCTTAGAGGTCAATTCCTTGCCTTCCAATGATATAGTAAATCGTAAAATACTATAAT
This sequence comes from Oryctolagus cuniculus, assembly GCF_964237555.1. Lineage (NCBI taxonomy): Eukaryota > Metazoa > Chordata > Mammalia > Lagomorpha > Leporidae > Oryctolagus > Oryctolagus cuniculus. The sequence goes on from NC_091432.1 coordinate 84,423,560, forward strand.
AAATTATTTTCTTTTAAACTTGCCCAACAAACTTTGTTCTTCATGACTTAACCCTACTGATACAATATCCCTAACACCACAGTGTTCCCTATTTCTCAATTAGAAGGATAATTGTAAAAGAAAAACAACTGCCATCTGCCATTGCTTTGTCTTGGCAGGGAGTGGGAGTGGTGAAATAGACTCTAAAGCTTTCTTCTGATCAAGAAATGTTGTCATTCTTCAGTTTAAATAGGAATAACACATATAAGTTGAAAACATGGCAGATAAAAGTATTTTTATCTGAGTTCATCTTATTTGAGATAGACAACATATGTCTCAGTACCACCAAATTGCTATGCACCCATTATACTTCATAATGAAACAATGTTGTGCTTATTGACTACTTGAATTCTACAAATGTAGAAAGGTGTGTGACAGTGTGATAATTAAATAAAGCTCAACTTGCTATTAAAGTCACATCAACTCAGATGTTACTAATACATATTCATTAGTGAAGGAGGCTTATTACAATACCGAAGTGACAGGAAACGTATGTGATGGGGACACTTCCTCAGATAGGTCACTCATCCAGCAAAGAGGACTCAGCGGGTATCTATTCATCTTCTGAGAATGGCTCAGTCTCCAGGCAGGAGTCCTGCCTGATTATGCAGTGTAGCCCTTAACTGAGAGATGCCTAGATTAGAATGGTCTCTGCAAATGGCATTTCCTGGGGAGGAGCCTTCTGTTTCCCACGTGTTGAATAGACACCAAAATTACAATCAAGGGCATAAGAAATTATAACTGTAATTATAGTAAGACCACTACTTACTGCTAGCCTCGTTCTTTGATGATTTTCTGCTGTGAGTGTAATAGATTCGTATTAACATTCGATAGAAGACATCTCATTGGCTTCCCTAAAAGATCCTGCAGAAGAGCCATCCACACCTACCAAGGGGTTGAGGAATATGCAGTATTGGAAGAGATTTGCTAGAGGAGAATTGGATGTATAGTAAACCGCTGACCAAAGGATGCTCTAGAAGATACTCTTTAGAGAATTCGAAATCAGATCAACAGACTGAACATCAGTAGTAGAACTGCTGCAGAGTTGAGTCTCTGTGGGGCCACATGTGAGAGATAAGCAGGATAAAAGAAGTTTATGGAGAGAAAAAGCCAGAGTGAAGCAAACAAGAAGCAGCACACACAGGAAGAGGCCATAAGTCTCAGTGTCCATTCTGCTAAAAGATTATAATTATTCTAAACAATGCCTCAAAGCCATGCATCAGCGTACATTAAGCAATCTTCATAAGGCATCTTCTTACATACTGACCAATCACTATGTTAAAGGGAGAATGATTTCCAGGCAAGTAAGTACTACTTCCATTTAAAAAAAGTAAAATTATAAATTATATTTTTAGTTGCCTGATATAAACTAAATGTAATCCAGAGTGGATTCATTATTATTATAGCTATTTTTCTGTGTTTAAAAGAAATTAAAATGAAGACATTTTTATGGATTCTAAAAGTACTATAGGACATATGAACTTAGGAACCCGTAATATGTACCTAATGAATAAGTCAGCTCTGGGAATTTCTACCACTTTCACAATTAAGCATAAAAGATTTCTGTATAGCATGGGTTATAATTTCAACTCTCATCATTTCTTTTAAGAGCACTTTAATTTTCTTTCAAGATGGGCTTTATATTCTTTATGTACATGGTTTCAAAATGCATGACTGCTTTGTCAACAGATATTTCCTGTTCCAAGTATATCTGCAATTTGGCTGTTGGTTGTTAAGTGGTTGCCATTCCCATCCTAGAATTTGGTGCATTTTATTTCCTGTCTCCCTTAAAGAAATATATAACTTTGAACTATTCACCTTAAGGACATGATAAGCTTCCCAAAATGGGACTATTACCTCAGAGCATCCACAGAAGAGAAGAATTCAGACAAGAAATGGGGAAATCACCACAGGGGATTGCCTAAGCCCCCTGAAAAACCCACAGGGAAAATGGAATATTCATTTATGAGACTGATTTGTTTCAGATGCAGTGACTTTGATACAGTGACGTAGCCCCTTTTCCTGCCATCCTATAGGAAGCCAGTCACCTTCTGGGCCCCTTTGCAAGGCCTTGAATGAAATAAGCAAAAGCCAATTAGCACATTATTCATGGGATGGATAAATAGGAACTATCATTATCACTGTTCCTTGGGAATCCTATATAATAATAATCATTTTATATATAAATGTAATTTTATTTGTTCGAGAATACTTTTTCATGTTGATTTTGTTCTATTAAACAGTAGGTTCTTAGTCCTTGTTCCCATTTCTTAGTCTTTGACAAATCATATAGGTTACAGAGCAAAATTTCTTTTTTTTAACTTTTATTTAATGAATATAAATTTCCAAAGTACAGCTTATGGATTACAATGGCTCCCCCCCCATAACTTCCCTCCCTCCCACAACCCTCCCCTTTCCCTCTCCCTCCCCCCTTCCATTCACATCAAGATTCATTTTCAATTCTCTTTATATACAGAAGATCAGTTTAGCATATATTAAGTATAGATTTCAACAGTTTGCACCCACATAGAAACACAAAGTGAAAAATACTGTTTGAGTACTAGTTATAGCATTAAATCACAATGTACAGCACATTAAGGACAGAGATCCTACATGAGGAGTAAGTGCACAGTGACTGCTGTTGTTGACTTAACAAATTGACACTCTTGTTTATGGCATCAGTAATCACCCTAGGCTCTTGTCATGAGTCGCCGAGTATTAGAGGCATGGAAAGCCAAGACACTCTGGCAAAAAAAAAAACAAACAAACAAACAAACAAAAAAAAAAAAAACCAAACACCCTACATGAAAGATCTCTGCGAGTGAGATCCCAGTGGAAAGAACAGGTCATCAAAGAACAAAATTTCTTAATATTTGGGAGGGTGTCACAGATCTCTGAAAATGTGAAAAAACTGTGCACCTTATCTTTATAAAAAAGGCACACACATATGTCCTGAAGTTAGTTCATGGGTCATTCATTTGGAAAATCTTAATACACAGAAGATAAATAATTTCATAAATGAAGTTATATAGTAAAATATATGTAGAATTCTACACTTTATAAAGTTAGAATTCTTTACTTTTTCATGTGTTTATACAAGTATTTATAGAAATTCACTACTTAGTAACTCATCAAGAAAATCTTAATAAATTCCAAAAAGAAAAATAAACTGAAATTTCCATCAACATTCTGGAATCATCATACAGTAGAGGTAGAAATTATCAGCAGAAGTATGAATTTGAAAATCTAATTTCCTGAAAATCTAAAATATATGCCCTAAGTAATTTAGATAAAGAAGAAAATCAAATAGACTAATTAGAAAATACCAATAAGAAGAGTACATATCAAATGTTTGAGATACGGCCAAAATTATGCTCAGAGGTAAGTTTGTAATTTTTAATTCTTTCATTATTAAATAACAATGAATGGAAATAAATGAATTACATATTCAACCTAAGAAATTAGATAAAAAGAGAACAATAAAACAAACTTTAAGGAAATAAAAGAATGGGATTAATACAGATTTTTAAAGAAATATTGATGGGGGGGCAGTGCTAGGGCGCAGCGGGTTAACGTCCTGGCCTGAAGCACCGGCAACCCATATGGGTGCCGGTTCGAGACCCGGCTGCTCCACTTCCCATCCCGCTCTCTGCGTGGCCTCAGAGAGCAGTAGAAATGGCCCAAGTCCTTGGGCCCCTGCACCCATGTGGGAGAGCTGAAAGAAGCTCCTGGCTCCTGGCTTCGAAACAGGGCAGCTCTGGCCGTTGCAGCCAATTGGGGAGTGAACCATCCGATAGAAGACCTCTCTCTCTCTTTGCCTCTCCTCTTTCTGTGTAACTCTGACTTTCAAATAAATAAATAAATCTTAAAAAAAAGAAATATTGATAGAAGAGGCGGAAGAGAAAGATGGCTGCTGAGTAAGATGTTCGGGTGATCATCTCCCCCAAAGAGCCACCAAACTGAGCCATGCTCTTGGCCATCTTCACAAGAGCTGCAGAAGCCAGGTGAGAGACTGCAGTGAGTGCTTTTGGCAAGATAATAAATTGTGAGAAAGACACTAATATGAGTTGTTAATAGGGGGAATGGGGTGAGGGATATATTGGAACTCTTTGTATTACTACCTTACAATTTTTGTTTTGTAAATTTAAAATTAAAACATGTTTAAAAATGTTAAAAAAATGCATTGAAGAAAAAAGGAAAGAGTTGCCTGTTTCACCTGTCCCTCAGCTCCAAGTAGCACAATGTGGAGAGAGACAGCTCTTGCTTGGGAGAGGAAAAGAGGAATTAAGCTCAGACCTTAGCCCTGATACACATGCCAGGCCCACCAGGATAAAAGAAAAAAAGAAAAACAGTGCCCAACAAGACCCCATGGCCCCTGCCCCCAATCTCATAACTGCAGACTAAGTCTTTGAACACTCTAGCCAGGCAGCCTCTAACATCCCTCCCCCAACCTCCAGTACACAACAGAGCAAGATTCTAAAAGCCACTGGGAATAGGGCAGGAAAGAGAACTCTGGATCTTGCCTTACTCAGAGCTGGGCCACCACTTCAAGACCCAGCACCTGATAAGGCCCAAAAGCCTCTACCCCAAGGCTAGTGCTTGCAAGGGGAGCCTCTAGGGTTGACTCAGTATTAGAGATCTGCACCTAGTGGGGCAGACTTATTTTAATGAGTATCACAGCCAGTCTCATGTGGGCTAGCATATATACCATAGATTGTGCAATGTCCAGTGACTGTGAGACCCAGGTGTGATCCGGCTTAGGATCAGCCTTTTTTTGTTTCCATGCCTAACTTTATAGTCAATAAATATTGAAATCATTTTAAAATAACTTTTAATAACCAAAATGTTTCATGTAAACCTCATGGCAAAAAACCACAAAGCAAAAATCTATTATAGATCTTCTGAAAACAAAACACACTACTGGAGAAAATCAATTCACCACAAAGGAAAATTCTAAGAGAGGTTAAAAAAAAAAAAAAAGTGGAGCCACAATAAAACTAGAAAACAAGTATCAAAATGTCAGTAGTAAGACATTACCTATCAATAATTACTTTGCATTTAAATGAATTAAATCCTCCAATTAAAAGACATAAAGTGACAAATGGATTTTTATAAATGGCCCCATTATTTGCTGCTTAGAAGAAACTCACTTCGCCTCAAGGACACACATTGATTGAGAGTGAAAGGATGTAATTAGATACTCTATGCATACAAATGGAACCCAAAATAAAGCAAGAGTAATACATTTATCATACGAAATAGATTTCAAATCAAAAGCAGTAAAAAGAGACAAGGAAGGTCATATAATGATAAAGAGTACAATCCAGCAAGAGGAAATAACACTTGTAAATATATACATACCAATATCAGAGCACCCAAACACATCAAACATATATTAACAGACTTAGTGGAAGATATATACTCTAACACAACAATAGTAGGGGACTTTAATACTCCACTCTCTACAATGGACAGAAAATCAACAAAGAAACAGCAGAATTACCTTGCATCCTAGATCAATTGGGCCTACCAGACGTCTACAGCATACTCCATCCAACAGGGGCAGAATACATTCTTCTCAACAGTGCTTGCAACAGTTTCTACAATAGATCATATTATAGGCCACAAAGCAAGTCTCAACAAATTTTTAAAATCAATGAATGAAGAGCTAATTCTTTCTTTTTAACCTTTTTTTTTTTTGAAAGGCAGAGTGGACAGTGAGAGAGAGAGACACAGAGAGAAAGGTCTTCCTTTTCCGTTGGTTCACCCCACAATGGCCACTGAGGCCGGCATGCTGCAGCCAGTGCATCACGCTGATCCGAAGCCAGGAGCCAGGTGACTCTCCTGGTCTCCATGCAGGTGCAGGGCCCAAGGACTTGTGCCATCCTCCACTGCACTCCCGGGCCACAGCAGAGAGCTGGACTGGAAGAGGAACAAATGGGACAGAACTGGCGCCCCGACTGAGACTAGAACCGGTGTGCTGGCACTGCAGGATTAGCCTATTGAGCTGCGGCACCAGCAAAGAGCTAATTCTTGAAAAGATACAGAAAATTGACAAACACTCAGCTATTCTAAGGAAAAAGAGAAAATTGAAAGGAATAAAATCAGAGATGAAAAGAGAAACAATACAACTAACATCACAGAAATGCAAAGGATTTTTAGAAAGCATTAGGAACAATCTAATGACAACAAATCAGATACCTTGGAATTAATGGACAAATTGCTGGATACAAATACCTTACCTAGATTGAATCATAAAGAAATAGAGCATAAGAGATCAATAAAGGGTAGTGATCAGTAATGAAATGTCTCTAATCACAGAAAAGCCCAATACCAGATGATGAAGTCACTGATGAATTCTACCAAACATTTAGATAATTCATATCAGCTATTAAATTATCCCAAAAAATAACAGAGAAGGAAATGCTTTAAAGCTCATTCCATAATGCCAGCATTATCCTAATACCAAAACCAAAGATCAACAAAAATAAGGAAAATAGGGGCTGGTGCTGTAGCATAGTTGGTAAAGCCGCCACCTACAGTGCTGGCATCACAAATGGGCACCAGTTTGAGTCCCAGCTGCTCCACTTCCAATCTAGCTCTCTGCTATGGCCTGGAAAAGCTATAAAAGATGGCCCAAATCCTTGGGCCCCTGCATCTATATGGGAGACTGGGAAGAAGTACCTGGTTTCTGGCTTCAGATCAGCACAGCTCTGGCCATTGCATCCATTTGTGGGGTGAACCAACGGAAGAAGACCTTTCTCTCTGTCTCTCCCTCTCACTATCTGTACTCTACCTCTCAAATAAAATAAATAAGATCTTTTTTAAAAAATTATATTATATTCCATGATCAAGTGGAATTTATCCCAGAGAAACAAGGGTGGTTCAAAACATATGAAGGTCAATAAATGAGACATGCCACATCAACAGAATGAAAGATAAAGTTCATATAATCATCTCAATGGATGTAGAAAAAGCATTCAATAAAAATCCAACATTCATTCATAATAAAGCTGTGGATAAGTAATGTATAGAGAGAAGTAGAAGGAACATACTTCAACATAATAAAATATATACATAGCAAACCAACAGCTAACATCATAGTAAATGGGGAAAAGTCTTCCTCTCTAATATCTGGAACAAGACAAGGATGTTCACTTGCACCCCTTTTGGTCAACATGGTATTCAAAGCCTTTGCCAGGGAAATTATTCACAAGAAATAAATAAAAGGCATCCAATTAGAAAGAAGTCAATTGACAGAGGTTGTAGATTCAAAAGGTTTCCATAGCCTAGGCAGCTCATGTCAAGAGCCTTGGGTGATCAGTGACACCATACATAAGAATGTTAATTGTTAAATTAACAACAGGGGTCACTGTGCATTAACTTCCCATGCAGGACCTCTGTCCTCAAAGAGTTGTATTATGAGACTTAACAGTAAAACTTCTTCTCAAATATGTATTTTGTTTTAGTGTATTAAGTGGAGGATATACATATGTCTCATAGTTTTAATTATGCCTAAGTGTCCAACTCCATTGCTTGTTTTTTTTTTTTTTTTTTTTTTTTTTTTTTTTTGACAGGCAGAGTGGACAGTGAGAGAGAGAGACAGAGAGAAAGGTCTTCCTTTGCCGTTGGTTCACTCTCCAATGGCCGCCACGGCCGGCGCACCACACTGATCCGATGGCAGGAGCCAGGTACTTCTCCTGGTCTCCCATGGGGTGCAGGGCCCAAGCACTTGGGCCATCCTCCACTGCACTCCCGGGCCACAGCAGAGAGCTGGCCTGGAAGAGGGGCAAACGGGACAGAATCCGGCGCCCCGACCGGGACTAGAACCCGGTGTGCCGGCGCCGCAAGGCGGAGGATTAGCCTAGTGAGCCACGGCACCGGCCGCGTTGCTTGTTTCTTAGATGCTTCCTTAAATAAGGATAAAATTTGTTCTCAAGGACTTACTTTCTTTTAATGTATTAAGTGAAGGATATTCTTATGTCTCAATAAGTTATAGTTATGTCTAAGTACTTGCAAAAGATGTATCAATCTTGGGTGCTTATTTAAAATTAATTAAATTTCTAAAAAAAAAAAGGAAGTGAAATTAACTTCAAGATGCAAAGCCTTTGAACAGCCTTTGTCTCAATTGTTTTTCCCCATGCAAATTGACAAACTCTTTACTTAGTATAGAGTTGGAATTCTGTGTATAACATGGATTGAAAATGGATCTTAGTGGAGAATGGGACTGGGAATGGGAGAGGGAGAAGGAGGAAGGGTGGGAGTATGGGTGGGAGGGCAGGTATGGTTGTAAGATCACTATATCCTAAAGTTGTACTTATGAAATGCATGAAGTTCGTATTCCTTAAATAAAAGGTATCTTTGGGAAAAAAAAAAAAAAAGAAAGTCTGGGGAAGGATGTGGGAAGGGAGAGATGGAGGAAAGTTTGGGTACCACGTCCATGTCATAGATAGGAATTAGAAGTTCTTGGGGCCAGTGCTGTGGCATACTGTGTTAAGCTGCCGCCTGCAGTGCCAGCATCCCATATGGGTGCCAGTTCAAGCCCCGGCTGCTCCAGTTCTGATCCAGCTCTCTGCTAATGTGCCTTAGAAAGCAGCAGAAGATGGTCTAAGTGGTTGGGACCCTGCACCCACAGGAAGCTCCTGGCTCCTGGCTTCAGATCAGCCCAGCTCCAGCCATTGCAGCCACCTAGGGAGTGAACCAGCAAATGGAAGACAGACTCTCTCTCTTTCTCTCGTGCTCTCTCTGAAATAAATAAATAAATCTTAAAAAAAAAAAAAAGTTCTGGTGTTCTATTGCACAGTAGGGGAACTATAGAAAATATACTGTGTGTTTCTGTAAAACAGCTCAAAAGAATGGATTTAGAATATTTTGACCATAAAGAAATGTTAAATATTTGAGAAGACAGATATGTTTACTCTGACTTGACATTACATGTTGCATACAAATATATCACATGATACCCCATAAATAAATATGTGCAATTTTGTGTCAGTTAAAAAATGTTTAAAAAAATGAAATGCCTAAAAAATAAAATAAATAGAAAAAATGTACTAATTATAACAATTGAATATTTAAATTTACATAATGTAGGTATATCAGATAAACATTAGTTAATTGCTTTATTATCTTTACTATGTTTCTGACTATCTGTTTTTTTCCTAGTTTCTGTTAGTATTAAGAGGAATTATGGAAGCTAGCACTGTGGCATAGTGGGTAAAGCCACCACCTGCAGTGCTGGCATCCTATATGGATGTCAGTTCAAGTTCTGGCTGCTCCACTTCTGATCTAGTTCTCTGCTATGGCCTGGGAAAGCAGTAGAAGATGGCTCAAGTCCTTGGGTCCCTGTACCCATGTGGGAGACCTGGAATAAGCTCCTGGCTCCTGGCTTCAAATTGGCCCAGCTCTGGCCATTAAGGCCATCTGGGGAGTGAATCAGCGTATGGAAGACCTGTCTCTCTCTGCCTCTACCTCTGTGTAACTCTGCCCTTCAAATAAATAAATAAATCTTGTGCTCGCTTAAGCAGCACATATACTAAAATTGGAATGAATAAATAAATAAATCTTGAAGAGGAATTATGGCTTAGGTTTTGAAGCTAATAAAAACACTAATTAACACTTTTAGGCACTTCAGTGATTCACAAAGAAGTTTTAGTAGTTATTCTCATTTTATAGGAAGAAAAATGAGACAGAAAATGTATACTGTATTTACTGAATATATACTGTACAGAATATTTCTTTAAGGTTTGTTAAAGATTATCTAATCTTGGAGAATGAGGAAAAGTAAAACAGGTGGCAGTTTATGTTTGGGAATTGGTCTGTTATTTTGTATGTCACCTTTGTTATCTTTTCTCTTTTTGATAATTGCTAATATAACTAGAATGAAGTAGTATGTCACTGTGGTCTTGATTTGTATGTTCCAAACATTATTTTGTATGCTACCCCTAGAAAGAGAAATCATACTGTTAACTAAGACATTCTGATATGAGTCTGACATTTATCCCACTCTTCTATCGCACTACTTTAACTTATTCTCCTCAGATAGTCCTCTGTGGTTCACTGAGCCCCTGGTACCCACTACTACTCTCAAACTTCTCATCATTCGTACTACATACATGATGCTAGAAAGGCCTCCTATCCCCCCGAATATCTCTGCACGCTCCTAAAATGCCATAGCTGAAGGTGTTTAGACAAGGCAAATATAGTAAAATTTTTTATTCTAGAAGTAATAGAAATGTATATACTGCAAAAAGTGATATGGTGAAATACAAAAATAAATAATCATATGACATAATAGGATATAAAAGAAAACAGATTCATAGATAGAAGAAGAAGAAAGTCTGCGCTTAAACCGATGGGATATGTAACACAATAAGAAAAGTATTACAGTTAAAGACGGTAACCCATGTGTACTAAGATCCATCACATATTCATAATCACAACTAACTCAGATTTAAATTCAAAGCAGCACAGCACAGAGAAGCCAAGGAACCTACCCCAAGCCACATAGCCAGGAAGTGGGGATCAAGTGCCAGGTGACTTGGCTCTAGAGCCTGTGCTTAGCATCTCCACTCTCTGCCAGTGATAGTCTTTTACCGAAAACACTACTTCTAGGGATTTATTCCAAGAAACAAATTGAAATCAAAAAAATAAAGGCCCAATGCACAAAAATATTTGCTCTGTCACTTCTGAAACAAACCAAAAAGCTAGACATAAACTGGATTTAAAAGCAACCCAAGAGTGTTAATAACCATCACCACTGTGACAGAGCACACAGACTTACACATCTCATTTCATCTCGTCCTCACCAAAGTCATCTCCCCATCATTATCAAAGAAAAAAAATAAAAGCTTAGAAAGGTTAAGTCGCTTTCCAGGGTTCATAAAGCAAGAAAGTGACTGTGCAAGAATTGGAATTCAGGCTGGCTCATTCCAAATACCCTGCTTTCAGTCTCCACTTGTCTTGTCTGTAAGAGAACTGAAGAGTGATCTCCTTTTTCCCAAGTAGACCCTGCTCTTAAATGTAAATAGGTGGGGCTTTGGAAAAGCAGAGTTACAGTCAGGTCACACGAGTTCTTCCTCTCCCTGGAGGCAGAGTCTCAGGCTTTGCCCAGTTCTCCCAGCCGGGCTTCCCGACACCACTTCTGCCACAGAGGATTTACTCTGTAAAGCAGGTGTATGGAAGGGCAATGTCTGCAGGGAACAGCTCAGAGGACAGATTAGGGATAGGGGAAATGGGGCCAAACCAAAATCTAGAAGAGAGGAAGGGCTCCCAGGTTTCTGAGCCTAAAGGAGAGCTGTGTCTTCCATTCTCTGTACCACTCTGGATGTATGGGGAGAACTGGACAGAGGATTGCCAGATCTGGCAATTAAAAACACAGGACGCCCAGCTAGACCTGAATTTCAGACAACAAGTGGATAGAATTTCAGTAAAAGTATATCACACGGGCACTGGTATTGTTGTACAATGGGTTAAGCCACCACCTGCAATGCTAACATCCCATATTGGAATGAGCCTGGGAAGGCAGTGAATGATAGCCTGAATAGGAGACCTGGATAGAATTCCTGAATCTTGGCTCCTGGCTCCTGGCTTCAGTCTAGCTCAACTGTGGCTGTTGCAGCCATTTGGGGAATAACCAGTGGATGGAAGATCTCTCTCTCTCTCTCTCTCTCTCTCACACACACACACACATTCTGACTTTCAAATAAATATGTTTTTAAAGAGTAAGTGACCCATGATTTTTTGTCTGAAAATCTTAAACTTGAGAGTGTATCTTTATGTTGAAAAGTGAGACTGCTACTTTCAAAGGTTTATTTTATTTATTTGAAAGGCAGAGTTACAGAGAGAGATAAAGACAGAGAGATCTTCCATCCTCTGGTTCACTCCCCTGACGGCTGCAACGGCCAGAGCTGTGCCTATCCAAACCAGGAGCCAGAAGCTTCTTCCAGGTCTTCCACATGGGCATAAGGGCCCAAAGACTTGGGCTATCACCTACTGCTTTCCCAGGCCATAGCAGAGAGCTGGATCAGAAGTGGAGCAGCAGGGACATGAACAGGCACCCATGTGGTATGCCAGCACTGCAGGCCAGGGCTTTAACACACTACACCACAGCACTGGCACCAGGGGTGAAGCCTTATTCTTTGACCTCACCTCTACGCCTGGAAGAAGATCTGACATACAATAAACACTCACTAATTTCATTTCAACCCTAAATGTCTGCTAGGATAAATGAATGAGGAATATACTGTGTATAAACTAGCATAGTTATGAATAGATAATATATTATTGCAACATATCCTTGAAAAGTAACCTCCCCTGGGAAGACTTCCCATCTCTAAGAGTCAGGGATCTCCAGAGACACAGAACCAATAGTAAGTATAGATATATATACAGATATAGGTAGATAAACACAAATACGTAGAGATCTATCATAAAGAATTGGCTGATATGATCACAGAGGCTAACAAGACCCAAGATCTGCAGTAAGCATGCCAGAGACTCAACAGAGCTGCCGGTCTAGTTCCAGCCAGTGTCTGAAGGCCTGAGACCGAGGAGAGCCCACAGTGCAGTTCCAGCTCAAAGGCCAGTAAGCTTGAGACCTATGATGAGTGACATTTCAGTTTGAGTCTGAAGGCCAGGAAGAAGCAACATCGCAGCTCAAGAACAGTAATTCCCTCTTGTTCTGGGGAGGGCCCACCTTTTTGTTCTATCCAAGCCTTCAACTGAATGAAGGGGGCCCACCCACATTGAGAAGGGCCATCTGTTTTATACTCAGCCAAATGGTAATCTCACTCAAACGCATCCTCACGCACACACCCGGAAGTGTTTGACTAAATATCTGGGCACCCCGGGGCCCAGCCAATTTGACACAGAAAATTAACCTTCACATCATGCTCAAGCAGAATCATTTCCTGTGGGCTCATGAAACAGGACCCATATTTAAGGATCCATGTAAGGCATTGGTCTAAGCACTGTAAAATCTTTAGGAGGACTTTGTTCATATTCTTCTAGTATAAGTCTCTTCTGGTCTTTTGGGACATTTATGCAATCCTGTGGTTGGGGCATGTCTATGTCACAATGCATTGTGAGCTCTCTCAGAGCAGAAACTCAGTGCCCAGCATGAACTAGGACTGCAGATGACACTTACATTTTTTTAAATGGTTTGTTTGCCCTCTTTACTGAGTATTTCTTTTGTAGATAAGACGGATTTTGCTTAGTTCATTCTTAGCCAGGAGTACCAATGTGTTCTCCTGAACTTTAAGAGCAGATAAGCTGCCCCTAAAACATGCCACACCTCTGAATGACAGACGAGAATCATGGCCTGGCAATTGCAGCCTGCATGAGCTTCTGCCACTGGAATGGAAATCCACTGTCCTTATTTTTTAGATGTTACCTGTACAACGATACAGCTTAGCTCTAAGTGAAGGCAGATGCAAAGATATCCTCTCTGTGGGGTCATTTGGATCTTCACTTCCTTCTTTCTGTAAGCTATCCCACAAGGGGGCTTGAATTCTGACCCATAGACACTCATTAAAGCAACGTCCGTAGCCATGATCCATGAACTACTAAATCTGAAAGTTTGAGGTGATTGTTAAAAATGCAGATCTGTAGGTGCAAATCCAAAAATGTCATATCACAATCTCTGGGGAAGGAAATCTTCATTTCACATTCTCTCAAGTGATTCTTACATCCAGTAAGATCTGAGATCCATAGCTTTTGAATTTTCAAATATATATGTGTATATATATATATATATATATAGTCCTTTTCATCCTCACATCACTGTGTTTATTACCCTTATTATTATCAGCCATATTTTATAGACTGATAGAGACCTTATGTTAATTTCCTAATTATCACAAACTTGGTCGCTTAAAACACTACAATGTGTAGACATACAATTCTGGAAGTCAGATGTGTAAAATCAGTCATTTAGGGCTGAAATCAAGGTGTTGGTAACACTTGGTCCTCCTTGAGGCTCCAGGAGAGAATCCACTCCTTGCTTCTTCCAACTTCTAGAGAGTCCCATTGCTCCAGTCTCTACTTCTGTCTTCCCATTGTGTCCTTCCTGTAAGAATACCACTGATCACATTGGGCACACATACATAATCCAAGATGGTGTCCCCATCTCAAAATTCTGATGTGGGGCCAGTGCTGTGGTGTAGAGGGTAAAGCCACTGCCTGCAGTGCCAGCATTCCATATGGGTGCCAGTTCAAGTCCCAGCTGCTCCACTTCTGATCCAGCTCTGCTAATGTGCCTTGGAAAGCAGCAGAAGATGATCCAAGTCCTTGGGCCCCTGCACCTTCATGAGAGGCCCAGAAGAAGCTCCTGGCTCCTGGCTTTGCATCAGCTCAGCTCTAGCCTTTGCAGCCATTTGGGGAGTGAACCAGTGGATGGAAGACCTCTCTCTCTCTCTACCTCTCTCTACTTCTGTGTAACTCTTTCAAATAAATAGTTTTTAAAGATTCTGATATAATCACATATGCAAAGATCCTTTTTGTCATATAAGGTAACATTTGCAGGTTCCAGGGATAAGGATGTACACATCCTTGGGGAGCACTTATTCCGCCTACCACAGACACGGACTTGATACAATCCATAGCTGATGAGGAAGAGAACAAAAATGCAAACCTAGTACTTATGTTTCTGAATTGAAATTAACACATCAAACCATATTTTCCATTGACACATTGTTGAGCACTGATTGTTTTTTCCAACTAGCTTCTGTCAGCTAATTTCAGTGGGACCTTAAATTAATGGGATGGCTTAACAGTAGAAGATGGCGGAATAGTGAGGGCGCACACTGATAGTCCGGGAAAAGATAGTTTATTAAAGTGGAGATTCTGTAGTCTCAGGAAAAAATTGCAGAGGAAACTCTTCCGGATCTAGTGGATGTGACACAGAGGACCTATGGGGAGAGCAAGGTTGCCCACCGCGTGGAAGCCCAGCCACAGAGTCTGCGTGCCAGCACTGGAAGGGGAGGTGAGACAAAAACCTCAGTAACCTAAGACATTGGTGGGGAAAGGCAGAAAGAGCCTAGAGGGAACGAGGCTTGAAGCCCCGCTGGGGAAAGTTCACCAGGCTGACTGGAGGAGAGAAAAAAACGAATAAATAAGGAGAACTGGCATGGACACTAGCCTCTCTCTCCACTCACCTTACAAAGCCGAGCAAGACAAAGAGCAGGCACCATTTTGGACATACATAAAGCAGCGCCCGCCATCAGCCAAGCAGAAAAACCTGACTCTGGTGGGGAGAAATAACAGGAGATTAGGACCTAGTGAAAGTGTGGAGCTAACGAAATGAGACTGTGAAAATCTGAGGAGGGGGGCGAGAGAACTCACCGAGTACACAAACTGGGTAACCCTGGCAACCCGGTGAGAGATTGCGGAGAAGTTTGAGACCACACTGAGGGCTGCATAAACTCTTTGTATGGTCCCAGGGGTAG
The DNA here is from genome assembly GCF_964237555.1 of Oryctolagus cuniculus. Lineage (NCBI taxonomy): Eukaryota > Metazoa > Chordata > Mammalia > Lagomorpha > Leporidae > Oryctolagus > Oryctolagus cuniculus. The sequence goes on from NC_091432.1 coordinate 84,439,045, forward strand.
AGCAGACGAATACCCACAGGGGCCAGATTTCATACATCAACTACCCTCAATCCCACTCAGCTGTGCAGAATTACTTCCCAACTGAGTCAAAAAGAGAGAGAGAGAGAGAGAGAGAGAGAGAGAACAATCTGGGTGAGTCACTTTTGGCACACCCTTAACCCTGAAGAACCAAACAGAGCTCTCTGGCCACACCCATCACAGCCTCTAAGGATCCATCAAGAGCAGACAGTCCACTTAATCTAGAGTCATACTGTAACAAGAAAAAGCACCACAGCGAAGAAACCAAAGAATATCTCCACAATGCCAAACAAATGCAGAAACCGAGGTAACAAGAACAAGGATGACACTATGATGCCCCCAAATGAAAAAGACACCCCAATTCAAGATTATGAAGATGATGAGATAGAAGAAATGCAAGAAGCAGATCTCAAAAAATTGATAAGAACATTAAGAAGTTCTCAAAAACAAATTCTTGAACTATAGAAATCCTTAATGGACAGGATAGAAAATCTCTCTCACGAAAATGAAATATTAAGGAGGAATCAAAATGAAATGAAACAACTAGTAGAACATAAAACTGTGATAGTGATGAGAAATCATAATGAAATGAAGAATTCAATAGATCAAATGACAAACACATTAGAGAGCCTTAAAAAAGAGAATGGGTGAAGTAGAAGAGAGACTATCGGACTTAGAAGACAGAGAACAGGAAAGAATACAGTCAAACCAAAGAAAAGAAGAGGAAATTAGAAATCTAAAAAATATTGCTGGGAATCTACAGGATACTATTAAAAAAACCAACATTTGGGTTCTAGGAGTTCCTGAAGGCATGGAGAGGGAGAAAGGATTAGAAGGCCTTTTTAGTGAGATACTTGCAGAGAACTTCCCAGGTTTGGAGAAGGACAGAGACATCCTAGTTCAGGAAGCTCATAGAAACCCTAATAAATATGACCGAAAGATATCCTCACCACGACATGTTGTAATTAAACTCACCACAGTGAAACACAAAGAAAAGATCCTAAAATGTGCAAGAGAGAAACGTCAGATTACTCTCAGAGGATCTCCAATTAGACTCACAGCTGACTTCTCATCAGAAACCCTACAAGATAGGAGGGAATGGCCAGATATAGCCCAGGTACTAAGAGAGAAAAACTGCCAGCCCAGAATATTATATCCTGCAAATCTCTCATTTGTAAAAGAAGGTGAAATAAAGACCTTTCATAGCAAACAGAAATTGAAAGAATTTGTTGCACACGTCCAGCCCTGCAAAAAATGCTTATAGATGTGCTGCACACAAAAACACAGAAACACAGCCATCAATATGAAAGAAGGTAAAGGAAGAAAACCTACCAGTAAAAGATCATAGGAAGCTCAAAGCATATACTAGAAAATATCTTTAGGAAAATGGCAGGGAAAAGTCACTACTTATCAATAGTCACATTGAACATTAATGGACTCAACTCTACAGTTAAAAGGCACAGACTGGCTGAATGGATGAAGGAACAAAACCCATCTATTCGCTGCCTACAAGAAACACATCTTTCCAACAAAGATGCATGCAGACTGAAAGTGAAAAGTTGGAAAAAGATATTCCATGCCAACAGAAATGAAAAAAAGCAGGTGTAGCCATATTAATATCAGACAAAATAAACTTTAACACAAAAACTGTTAAGAGAGACAAAAAAGGGAAACTATATAATGATTAAGGGTTCAATTCAACAGGAAGATGGAACTATTATAAATGTATATGCACCTAATTACAGGGCACCGGTTTATTTAAAAGGTACGTTGAGGGACTTAAAGGGAGACTTAGACCCAATACAATATGTCGCTCCCCCATTCGCGGAGGAACGACACAGGACCCTGCGTTGTTCTTTTGTCTGCTCGGCCCTTCCCGGGTTTGCTGCTGGTCCTTCCCGGGTTGGCTGCCGACCGCTCCACCTCCGTGGAGGGGCGACCCCCCCTGCCACTTTCCCCGCTTCCACGGAGGAGCAGCACACTGCAGGCCAGCTCTCTCGGGGGCTGCTCAGGTGTTCCTTCAGATGTTCCTGGTGCATGTTGTCTCTCTCCTCCTTTATAGTCCTCTTCCACCAATCCCAACTCTGCTACCCACACGCCGAGCATGCTGCTCTCCTCCAATCAGGAGCAGGATCAGCTCCTGCAGCTCATCAGTCAAATTGGTGAGAGGCAGCTGCGTAGAGGTTGTTTGGTCTCTCTCTCTCTCTCAGCACCATATTGTGGGAGAACAGATGCATAGAATAAGTCTTAATTCCAGTAACTTAGTCTAGTCTCAGTTGCTCCCCACAACAATAGTACTGGGGGACTTCAATACTCCACTCTCAGAAATAGACAGATCAATAGGACAGAAGATCAACAAGGAAGCAACAGATTTAATCGACACTATTGCACAAATGGATCTAACAGATATCCACAGAACTTTCAATCCTACATTTAAAGATTTTACATTCTTCTCAGCAGTGCATGGAACCTTCTCTAGGATTTACCACATGCTAGGCCATAAAGCAAGTCTCAGCAAATTCAAATGAATAGAATCATGCCATGCAGCTTCTCAGACCACAGTGGAATGAAGGTGGAAATTAGCAACTCAGGAATCCCTAGAGCATATGCAAACACGTGGATACTGAACAACATGCTCCTGAATGAACACTGGGTCATGGAAGAAATCAAAAGAGAAATCAAAAACTTTCTGGAAGTAAATGAGGATAACAACACAACAAATCAAAACTTATGGGATAGAGCAAAAGCAGTGTTGAGAGGAAAGTTTATAGCAATAGGTGCCTACATCAAGAAATTGGAAAGGCACCAAATAAATGAGCTTTCAATTCACCTCAAGGATCTAGAAAAACTGCAGCAAACCAGACCCAAATCTAGTAGGAGAAAAGAAATAATTAAAATCAGAAAAGAAATCAACAGGATTGAATCCAAAAAAACATTACAAAAAATCAGCCAAGCGAAGAGCTGGTTTTTTGAAAAAATAAACAAAATTGACACCCCATTGGCCCAACTAACTAAAAAAGAAGAGAAAACACCCAAATCAATAAAATCAGAGATGATAAAGGAAAAGTAACAACACATACCACAGAAATAAAAAGAATCATCAGAAATTACTAGAAAGAATTGTATGCCAGCAAACAGGGAAATCTATCAGAAATGGATCGATTCCTGGACACATGCAATCTACCTAAATTGAACCATGAAGACATAGAAAAACCTAAACAGACCCATAACTGAGACAGAAATTGAAACAGTAATAAAGGCCCTCCCAACAAAGAAAAGTCCAGTACCAGATGGATTCACTGCTGAATTCTACCAGACATTTAAAGAAGAACTAATTCCAATTCTTCTCAAACTATACAGAACACTCGAAAAAGAGAGAATCCTCCCAAATTCTTTCTATGAAACCAGCATCACCTTAATTCCTAAGCCAGAGAAAGATGCAGCATCGAAAGAAAATTACCAATATCCCTGATGAACACACACACAAAAATCCTCAATAAAATTCTCGCCAATAGAATACAACAACACATCAGAAAGATCATCCACCCAGACCAAGTAGGATTTATCCCTGGTATGCAGGGATGGTTCAATGTGCACAAAACAATCAATGTGATACACCACATTAACAAACTGCAGAAGAAAAACTATATGATTATCTCAATAGATGCAGAGAAAGCATTTGATAAAATTCAACAACCTTTCATGATGAAAACTCTAAGAAAATTGGGTATAGAAGGAACATTCCTCAATACAATCAAAGCAATTTATGAAAAACCCACGGCCAACATCCTATTGAATGGGGAAAAGTTGGAAGCATTTCCACTGAGATCTGGTACCAGACAGGGATGCCCACTCTCACCACTTCTATTCAACATAGTTCTGGAAGTTTTAGCCAGAGCCATCAGGCAAGAAAAATAAATTAAAGAGATACAAATTGGAAAGGAAGAACTCAAACTATCCCTCTTTGCAGACGACATGATTCTTTATTTAGGGGACCCAAAGAACTCTACTAAGAAACTATTGGAACTCATAGAAGAGTTTGGAAAACTAGCAGGATATAAAATCAATGCACAAAAATCAACAGCCTTTGTATACACAGGCAATGCCACGGTTGAGAAAGAACTGCTAAGGTCAATCCCATTCACAATAGCCAAAAAATATCAAATACCTTGGAATAAACTTAACCAAGGACATTAAAGATCTCTACGATGAAAATTATAAAATCTTAAAGAAAGAAATAGAAGATGATACCAAAAAATGGAAAAATCTTCCATGCTCATGGATTGGAAGAATCAACATCAACAAAATATCCATTCTCCCAAAAGCAATTTATACATTCAATGCGATACCAATCAAAATACTGAAGACATTCTTCTCAGATCTAGAAAAAAATGATGCTGAAATGCATATGGAGACACAGGAGACCTCGAATAGCTAAACCAATCTTGTACAACAAAAACAAAACCGGAGGCATCACAATACCAGATTTCAGGACATACTTCAGGGCAGTAGTAATGAAAACAGCATGGTACTGGTACAGAATCAGATGGATAGACCAATGGAACAGAATTGAAACACCAGAAATCAATCCAAACATCTACAGCCAACTTGTATTTGATCAAGGATCTAAAACCAGTTCCTGGAGCAAGGACAGTCTATTCAATAAATGGTGCTGGGAAAACTGGATTTCCATGTGCAGAAGCATGAAGCAAGACCCCTACCTTACACCTTACACAAAAATCCACTCAACGTGGATTAAAGACCTGAATCTATGACCCAACACCATCAAATTATTAGAGAACATTGGAAAAATCCTGCAAGATATTGGCACCGGCAAAGACTTCCTGGAAAAGACCCCAGAGGCACAGGCTGTCAAAGCCAAAATTAACATTTGGGATTGCATCAAATTGAGAAGTTTCTGTACTGCAAAAGAAACAGTCAGGAAAGTGAAGAGGCAACCGACAGAATGGGAAAAAATATTTGAAAACTATGCTACAGATATAGGATTAATAACCAGAATCTACAAAGAGATCAAGGAACTCCACAACAACAAAACAAACAACCCACTTAATACATGGGCCAAGGACCTCAATAGACATTTTTCAAAAGAGGAATTTGGAAAACATTATGTTGAGTGAAATAAGCCTATCCCAAAGGGACAAATACTACTTGTTCTCCTTGATAGGTGACAACTAACTGAGCACCAAAAAGGAAACCTGTCAGAGTGAAATGAACACTATGAGAAACAGTGACTTGATCAGCCCTCACCCTAACTGTTGATGAGCAGCTTAATATGTTATCCCTCTTAGTATTTTTTTTGTTTGTTCTACTTAATACTTTTGGTTGAATACTGTAATCAATACACAATTATTCTTAAGTGCTGAAACTTAACTGAAAAGTGATCCCTGTTAAATACAAGAGTGGGAATAAGAGAGGGAAGAGATGTGCAGTTCGGGACATGCTCAAGCTGACTTACCTCAAACGGTAGAGTTAGAAACATACCAGGGGATTCCAATTCAATCCCATCAAGGTGACATGTACCAATGCCATCTCACTAGTCCCAGTGATCAATTTCTGTTCACAATTGATCGTAATGATAGGACTAAGAACCAAAGGGATCACATAAACAAGAATAGTGTCTGCAAATAGTAGCTGATAGAATCAAAAAGGGAGAGAATGATCCAACATGGGAAGTGAGATACGCAGCAGACCCATAGAATGGCAAATGTCCTAACAGCACTCTGGCCTCATAATCAGCCCTTAAGGCATGTGGATCTGGCTGAAATGCCCATGAGAGTATTTCAGGCATGGAAAGCCAAGACACTCTGGAGGAAAAAAAAAAAAAACCTAAATGAAATATCTCCACGAGTGAGATCCCAGTGGAAAGAATGGGTCATCAAAGAAGGAGGTACCTTTCTCTGAAGGGAGGAGAGAATTTCCACTTTGACTATGGCCTTGTCTAAATATGATCAGAGTCATTGAATTCAGGGGGCTTCCATAGCCTTGGCAGCTCATGACAAGAGCCTAGGGTGATTACTGATGCCATAAACAAGAGTGCCAATTTGTTAAGTCAACAACAGGAGTCACTGTGCACTTACTCCTCATGTAGGATCTTTGTCCTTAGTGTGCTGTACATTGTGATTTAATGCTATAACTAGTACTCAAACAGTATTTTTCACTTTGTGTTTCTATGTGGGAGCAAACTGTTGAAATCTTTACTTAATATATGCTAAACTGATCTTCTGTATATAAAGAGAATTGAAAATGAATCTTGACGTGAATGGAAGGGGAGAGGGAGTGGATAAGGGGAGGGTTGCGGGTTGGAGGGACGTTATGGGGGGGAAGCCATTGTAATCCATATTCTGTAGTTTGGAAATTTATATTCATTAAATAAAAGTTAAAAAAAAAAGAGGAAATCCAAATGGCCAACAGACACATGAAAAAATGTTCAGGATCACTAGCAATCAGGGAAATACAAATCAAAACCACAATGAGGTTCCACCTCACCCCATTGCGAATGGCTTACATTCAGAAATCTACAACAGTAGATGCTGGAGAGGATGTGGGGAAAAAGGGACACTAACCCACTGTTGGTGGGAATGCAAACTGGTTAAGCCACTATGGAAGTCAGTCTGGAGATTCCTCAGAAACCTGAATATAACCCTCCCATACAACCCAGCCATACCACTCCTTGGTATTTACCCAAAGGAGTTTAAATTGGCAAACAAAAAAGCTGTCTGCACATTAATGTTTATTGCAGCTCAATTCACAATAGCTAAGACCGGGAACAAACCCAAATGCCCATCAACAGCTGACTGGATTATGAAATTATGGGACATGTACTCTATAGAATACTATACAGCAGTCAAAAACAATGAAACCCGGTCATCTGCAACAAGATGGAGGAATTTGGAAAACATTATGCTGAGTGAATTAAGCCAGTCCCAAAGTTATAAATATCATATGTTCTCGTGATCAGCGACAACTAACTGAGCACCAAAGGGGAAACCTTTTGAAGTGAAATGGACACTATGAGAAATGATGACCTGATCAGCCCTTGCTCTGACTTTTGATGAACAACTTAATACATTATCCCTCTTAGTATTTTTTTGTTTGTTCTACTTGATACTATTGGTCGAATTCTGTAATTAATACACAGTTATTCTTAAATGTTGAAACTTAACTGAAAAGTGATCCCTGTTAAATACAAGAGTGGGAATAAGAGAGGGAAGAGATGTACAATTTGGGACATGCTCAAGCTGACTTGCCCCAAAAGGCAGAGTTAGAAACATACCAGGGGATTCCAATTCAATCCCATCAAGGTGGCATGTACCAATGCCATCTCACTAGTCCAGGTGATCAATTTCTGTTCATAATTGATCATAATGATAGGACTAAGAGTCAAAGGGATCACATAAACAAGACTAATGTCTGCAAATACTAACCGATAGAATCAAAAAGGGAGAGAATGATCCAACATGGGAATCGAGATACACAGCAGACTCATAGAATGGTGGATGTCCTAAACAGCACTCTGGCCTCAGTATCAGCCCTTAAGGCATGTGGATCTGGCTGAAATGCCCATGAGAGTATTTCAGGCATGGAAAGCCAAGACACTCTGGAGGAAAAAAAAAAAAAAAACCTAAATGAAATATCTCCACGAGTGAGATCCCAGTGGAAAGAATGGGTCATCAAAGAAGGAGGTACCTTTCTCTGAAGGGAAGAGAGAACTTCCACTTTGACTATGGCCTTGTCTAAATATGATCAGAGTCGGAGAACTCAAAAGGCTTCCATAGCCTTGGCAACTCATGACAAGAGCCTAGGGTGATTACTGATGCCATAAACAAGAGTGCCAATTTGTTAAGTCAACAACAGGAGTCACTGTGCACTTACTCCTCAGGTAGGATCTTTGTCCTTAGTGTGCTGTACATTGTGATTTAATGCTATAACTAGTACTCAAACAGTATTTTTCACTTTGTGTTTCTATGTGGGAGCAAACTGTTGAGATCTTTACTTAATATATGCTATACTAATCTTCTGTATATAAAGAGAATTGAAAATGAATCTTGACGTGAATGGAAGGGGAGAGGGTTTGGGAAAGGGGAGGGTTGCAGGTGGGAGAGAAGTTATGGGGGGGAAGCCATTGTAATCCATATTCTGTAGTTTGGAAATTTATATTCATTAAATAAAAGTTAAAAAAATAAATAAAATCTTAAAAAAATAAATTAATTAATGGGATGTGTAACAGGACAATACAGAGCATAGAGAAAGGCTATGTTTGGGTGGAACGCCATGGTAAGAACCTTGGGTTTCCACGAGGCTCCTTGCAGAGAAAATCTGGAGCAATGAAAGGAATGGAGAACCACAGAACTCAGAGACAATGCTGCCAGCCTGGAGAACTGTGCACTTTTTAAAGATGAGCCCTCTTGGGCCGATGCCATGGTTCACTTGATTAATCCTCTGCCTGCGGCGCCGGCATCCCATATGGGCATCAGGTTCTAGTCCCAGTTGCTCCTCTTCCAGTCCAGCTCTCTGCTGTGGCCCTGAAGGCCAGTGGAGGATGGCCCAAGTCCTTGGACCACTGTACCCACATGGGAGACCAGGAGGAAGCACCTGGTTCCTGGCTTCGGATCAACACGGTGCCAGCCATAGCAGCCATTTGGGGGGTGAACCAATGGAAGGAAGACCTTTCTCTCTGTCTCTCTCTCTCACTGCCTATCTCTATCTGTCAAATAAATAATAATAATAAAAAAAGATGAGCCCTCTTCAAACTCCAAATTAGAGCACTTATGGAGGCTTGTGGCTACACAAGAGGGTTTTTAGTCCTGTTACTCAGACTGTAGGCCCAGACCAGACACACCAGCATTACCTTGTTAGGTTGCAGAACCTCAAGTCTCTCCCAGACCAACTGAATCAGCATCCCATCTTCACAAGATCCCCAGGGTAATTTGTATGCACTCAAAATGCTGAGAAGTGTTGGCCTTATCACAGCCCCTTGCCCCCATGTGCTTGGGAGAGGAGAGCTGTTTATACCTTGCAGGTCCAGGCCTTCATTATGATCTGAAAATGGTCATTCCTAAAGGGATGCTGCCAACTCTGAGCAGGCTGACTGATGTCAAACACAGAGAAGAGCACTGAGACAGAATGACCTCAAGGTTATCTACTATAGAATTGGGATAGATGCCGAGTTCATTAAAAGAAACAATTGCAAGCCAGAGAGGACAAGAGTCAAGGACATCCTTTGAACATAACTTCCATTCAATTGAAGAAATCTGGAAAACATCCAAGTGTGATCTTACAGTTACCTTCATGCAATGCTAAAAGCCCCTGCTAGGTCAAAATAAACTGAAAAGAAATGTAAATGTCACCTGAACAGAATCACTGAATAGAATAAAAGAATGTATGTCATTCAAAGGTTAATATATTAATAGAGGAAAGATATAAAGCATGAGAAGTCGTTATGAGACTTTATTCAATTATTTTTAGAAAAATCAGTTACTAAAGCCAAGGCAGAGAAAGTTGTATATGAAATGTGTTCTGATTTGTTTAAGCCAAACTTGGATACATTTATTCATTCAATCAAGAGAACATTTATTGAATCATCCTATGTGCCAGGCAGAATGGTTTAAAATAAAGAAGATACAGTACTTGCTCTCAAGAAATCTGTGGAACACACACACACACACACACACACACACACACACACACACGGTGTAATGGGATCATAAGTGCAGGATAATAAGGCACAACCTCTGAGAGCTGCTGAGAGGAAGAAGCTACTGTGTTGGTGAATAGAGGAAATTGTATGTTTAGAAATACATAAAAATCAGGGAGAAGAAAATAGAAAACGTGCCAGATTCCATCACAAGATTTCCCAGTGAAAAGTTTTCCTAGGCCTTTGGGACTTTTTCCCATACACGTATCCTCATCTTATATTTATTTCTCATTGATAAATTGATCCATCTGAAGCTGCTCATTTTGCAGATTGAAAATGAATAATAGTAACTTCAGATGGTTCAATCTAACAATTCCAAAAATGTCTGGGGATAATTTATGACGGTAAAATATATAAAGCAGGTGATTTTTTTAAAAAGTTATTGAAAAGCAGTTGAAAGCACAGATATACAAATGGATCAGGCATCTGAGACCCTTAGTTAACTTCCTTTGCAGTTTATACTGTACTGGTGAGTTTCCTGGAAGAAAAAGCAGAAAACCTATTTAGTTCTTAAAATATTCTTTGTGGGGATGGGCCTTTGTCCTAGCAAACCCCATATCAGAGCTCCTCCAGCTCCTGACTCTGATTTTCTGCTAATGCAGACCCTGGGAGGCAGCAGCGATGGCTCAAGTATTTGGGTTCATGCCACCCACCTGGGGCACAGAATTGAGCCCCAGCTCCCAGATTTGGCTTCAGACTCAGCCCAGCTCTGGCCATTGTGGGCATTTGAGGACTGACTCAGCAGATATGCAGACCTGTCTTCTGTCTTTCTGCCTCTCAAGTAAATAATTTTTCTAAAAATGTTATCCTTGGGGCCTGTGTTGTGGTGCGATAGGTTAAGCCACAGCCTGCAATGCCAGAATCCCATATGAGCATCAGTTCAAGTCCCAGCTGTTCCTCTTCCAATCTACCTCCCTACTAATGCACATGAGAAAGCAGCAGATGATGGCCGAAGTGCTTGGGTCACCGCCACCCAGCTGGTAGACCCATATGGAGTTCCTGGCTCCTGACTTTGGCCTGACCCAGCCTCAACCATCATTGCCATTTGGGGAGTGAACCAATGGTTGGAAGATTCTCTCTCTCTCTCTCTCTCTCTCTCTCTGTCTCCCTCTCTTCCTCTCTCTCTCCCTCCCTTCCTCCCTCCCTCCTTCTCTTTCACTTTATGTCTCTCTTTCCTTTTCTCTCTGTAAAACTCTGCCTTTCAAATAAATAAAAATAAATCTTAAAAGCATTTGGCATAGCAGGCAAGGCCACCACCCACAGGGCTGGCATCTCATATGGGCGCTGGTTAGAGTCCCGGCTGCTCCACTTCCAATCCAGCTCTCTGCTATGGTCTGGAAAAGCACTGGAAGATGGCCCAAGTTCTAAGGCTCCTGTACCTGCATGGGAAACCTGGAAGAAGTTCCTGGCTCCTAGCTTTGGATCAGCACAGCACCGGCAATTGTGGCCATCTGGGGAGTGAACCAGCAGATGGAAGCCCTCTCTCTCTCTCTCTCTCTCTCTGCCTCTCTGTAACTCTGCCTTTAAAAAAAAAACCTTTTATTTAGTAAATATAATTTTTCAAAGTACAGTTTATGGATTACAATGGCTTTTTCCCCCCCATGACTTCCCTCCCACCCGCACCCCTCCCATCTCCCGCTCCCTTTCCCATTCCATTCACATCAAGATTCATTTTCAATTACCTTTTAAACAGAAGATCAGTTTAGCATATATTAAGTAAAGATTTCATCAGTTTGCACCCACACAGAAACACAAAGTGTAAAATACTGTTTGAGTACTAGTTATAGCATTAATTCACATTGAACAACACATTAAGGACAGATCCCACATGAGGAGTAAGTACACAGAAGTACACAGTGACTCCTGTTGTTGACTTAACAATTGGACATGCTTGTTTATGGTGTCAGTAATCTCCCTAGGCTCTAGTCATGAGTTGCCAAGGCTATGGAAGCCTTTTGAGTTAGCCGACTTCGATCTTATTCCGACAGGGTCATAGTCAAAGTGGAAGTTCTCTCCTCCCTTCAGAGAAAGGTACCTCCTTCTTTGATGGCCTGTTCTTTTTACTGGGATCTCACTCGCAGAGACCTTTCATTTAGGTTTTGTTTTGTTTTGTTTTGTTTTTGTTTTTGTTTTGTTTTGTTTTGCCAGAGTGTCTTGGCTTTCCATGCCTGAAATACTCTCATGGGCTCTTCAGCCAGATCCGAATGCCTTAAGGGCTGATTCTGAGGCCAGAGTGCTGTTTAGGACATCTGCCATTCTATGAGTCTGCTGTGTATCCCACTTCCCATGTTGGATCGTTCTCTTCCTTTTTTATTCTATCAGTTAGTATTCACAGACACTAGTCTTGTTTGTGTGATCCCTTTGACTGTTAGACCTATCAACTGTGAATTGAAATTGATCACCTGGACTAGTGAGATGGCATTGGTACATGCAATCTTGATGGGATTGTATTGGAACCCCCTGGCACATTTCTGCCTTTCAAATAAATTTAATTTTTTTAAAATTTAGCCTGTTTTCTTTTTAAAAAATATTTACTTATTTATTTGAAAGGCAGAGTGACATAGAAAGAGAGAGAGAAAGAAAGATGTCTTCCATCTACTGGTTCACTCCCCAAATGCCTACAACAACTGGGGCTGGGTCAGATTAAGGCCAGAAGCAAGGAACTCCATTCAGGTGTCACATGTGAAGGGGAAGAACCTGAATATTTGGGCTATCATCTGCTACTTTCCCAGGCATATTAGCAAGAAGCTGGATAAGAATCTCAGGAGCCGAGACTCAACCTGCATTGCAATATGGGATACAGGCATCCCAAGCAGCAGCAGCTTAACCTATTACACCACAACATCTACCTATACCTTCTTTATAATTAAATTTATTGCTTACCTGGAGAAATTAACTATTCCTCCAATTTTAAAAAAGAGATGTTTTTTCTATTTTGTATTTAATTGACACACAATAATTGCATATGTTTATGAAATACAGTGTGCTCTTCCAATACATGTATTACACATGTATACATTGTATAATGATCAAATCAGGGTACTTAGCATATCCATCAACTCAAACATTTGTTATTCCTATATAGTGAGAACATTCAAAATCCTCTTTTCCAGTTATTTCAAAATATAAAATATAATGTGATTAACCTAAACATGGTTAAACTAACTATACTAGCATACCAGACTTATTCTTCCTAACTGTAACTCTATAGCTATTGACCAATCTCTATTCATCCTCCACCCTCAGTCTCTTAGAATCCATATTGTACTCCTTACTTAAGCATAAAAGTAATTTATTATTTTAAATGGCATTCTTTAGATGGCTCTCTATTACAGCAAAAACTATAATACTCAATCTTTACTCTGTGATGACCTAATTTAATGGTGGCAGAGGATTTCAAGAAGCTAAAGGTCTGGAAAATTAACAAATCACTCAGCCTCAGTCCCAGATACCTGCTTCCTGCAGGCTTTCACCAGGTAACTATACAAAGTCCAATTCTCTCCTAAATTCTCTTGACATCCTGATCATCTTGGCATTAAAGAGCACTCCATGTGCTGCTGGTGCTAGCAATGTTGTCAGAGTTAACTTGCAGCTTTGGCAATTCATTTAGGAACTTGATCTTCAACCAAGCAAAAGATGCTTTCTGTGTTAGGTCTGTCAGAAACTGAAGGCCGGAGAGGTACTCAGACATGCTGAAATGTTGACGATCTTTCAGGGACACTAGGAGCATTTCTGTGACCCGCCCTCAGGACTGGTGACACAGACACAATCTCACCCTGGTTCCTGCTAACACCCAAATTCTTAGGCAAGTGATAGATTTTCAAGTAGCATTTGCAACTTGACTTGTTGAAGATAAGTAAGTATTTTCTCAGTGTAAATGAAATACTTGCATTCTTTTCATTTTGAATTTTTCCAAGCATTAGGGAACAGAAATTCTCTTGGAGCCCTCCTTGAAAATGCTGTGCTCTCATAGCTGTATGTGCTGCTCCTCTCACCATCTATCACAGTGGCTTGGCAGGTGTCTGATTGCTCACAGAACAAGAGAAGGTCAAGCCATTGCCATTTTTGAGAATACTACCTTCAAGCATTTTCAGAAAGTAAAACTGCTATCACAACATATAAAACAATGAAATTTACATTCCATATGTGTAAGATAATTAAAATCCATATAAGTACTTATGAAGAAAATACAACAAAGACAACTGTACAAGGGTATTTCAAAAGTTTGTAGAAGATGGAAATTAAAGTTAATTTTGGTGTAAAAATTTTTAAGTGCATGCATTCAAGGGAACTTCAAAGAGTTCATGGAAAATATGAATTATTCAAAAACTATGCATGGATTTCAAAAATTTTACACCAAAATACCTATCTTTGTATTGGCACAAACCTATTGAAGTATACTTGTAATAGTCCATTTGCAGTATTTTATAGCTTGAGATTTTCTCAAATTTTCAAAAAGTAAAATTATGATAAGGTTAATATATGAATTTATAGTGTGCTGTAGATGGCATGGTCTGACAATGTGCTTGTAAGCATCAACTAATTTGTGTCATCATTGACAACTCTGAACCTTGCCAGGATGCCTCTGCAACAATCTGTGTAATATTATTTGTAATAACATCTTGAGGTTGGGCCGGCGCCGCAGCTCAATAGGCTAATCCTCTGTCTGCAGCGTTGGCACACTGGGTTCTAGTCCCGGTCGGGGCGCCGGATTCTGTCCCGGTTGCCCCTATTCCAGTACAGCTCTCTGCTGTGGCCTGGGAGTGCAGTGGAAGATGGCCCAAATCCTTGGGCCCTGCACCCACATGGGAGACCAGAAGCACCTGGCTCCTGGCTTCGGATCAGCATGATGCGCGGACGAAGCACGCCGGCCGCGGCAGCCATTGGAGGGTGAACCAACGGTAAAGGAAGACCTTTCTCTCTGTCTCTTTCTCTCTCTCTCTCTCTCTCTCACTATCCACTCTGCCTGTCAAAAAAAAAAAAAAAATCTTGAGGTCCAGACCAAACAACCAGCCTCCAGTTTCCATGACCAGCTGCATATAGTAATTCTATCTGTTGTTTTGTGGGTAATACCTACTTACAAATGCTTAGAATTTGAAGATCTGTTAGAAGTTTTCCTGCCCAATCCCATTGTCCTACTCAGCTTTCTTCTTCCTCCCTCCTCTCTTCCAAACTCTGCAAACACTTGCTTTTAGCAGTCCAATAAAGTAAGAATCAAAAATTTTTTATAATTAGCAAAGTAACCTAAACTCTCCAAACTTACTAAACTAAGTCCATAATCTGACCTCTTCTAACTCTCTAAAACCTGGGCAATGCAGAGGGGCTGTTTCTCCTTCATGCCCCTATCATAATCTCAGTTCATTTCATCTTCCATAAAGAAACCTTGGAGTCCTTTTTCTCCTACTCTGTCTCCTTCCTCATTCTTTATTATCAGTCAGACGTAAACCCTCCCTATTTTTTCTTTATTATTTTAAAAATATTATAATATTATTTTCTTTATTATTTAAAATGTTGAGTTTTATGTTTTGGGTAGTAGACTGAAATAGAATAAAAATTATTGGGTGGTAGACACTTTAAATAATTGTTATTATCATTGTTTTGTTATCTCCAGGAGATTAAAATGCTTTTTAAGACCTGAGAATTATTAAGCCACGGGGTTTTGAGCCTAGAGCTCCTCACTCTAAACAAACATATAGGATGCATATAGATGTAGAAAGAGATTTATTATGAATGTTTGGCTCATAGTATTACAGAGGCTGAAAAGTCTTATAGTCAGCTGTCAAATGCTCAATGCCCAGGGACACCAGGAATGCAGCTCCAGTCAAAATCCAAAGTCCTGAGAAACAAATAAATCTCAGTCCCAGGCCCAGTCCGAAGGTCCAGGAACTGGTGGGCCAAAGATGTAAGCCTCGATCCCAGTCCAAAGGGCTGGGAGCCAGGACTGCAAATGCCCAAGGGCAAGGGGAAATGCACATTCCAACTCTAGTGAGAGTTAATCCCCCTTCCTCAGCCTTCGTGTTCTATTCAGGTCCTCAATGATTGGGAGGATCCCCACCCACACTGGTGAGGGTGGGTCTTCTTTCCTCAGATAGCTTCTTCAAATGCTAACCTATTCTAGGAACACCTTCACAGATACACTGAAAATAATGTACCTGCTAGCTGGGCATTCCTTAACCCAGTCAAGTGACACAAAAAATTAACCAACACATTGCTCTTAAAACACTAGCCTGAGAGATCCAAGATGGCTGAAGAAGGTATAACCACACTAACTTTAGCTACTCTTGGATATGAAAAGAACAAAGGAAGGACTATGGTTTCAGGGGTCTGACTGACAGAAATTTTCAGTGAAGAAATTGTCAATGAAGAATCGGAAAAAAAAAAAAAACAGACTCTGTGGGACAAGGGGAGAGAAGACAGACTGCCACAGCCAGCCACAAGCACAGCCAGCTGCTGTGAGCCACCATCTTGCCACCTTAAGGTGGGAGGAAATCACCACCAGCTCCACTGCTTGCAGTTTTAACTGAAAGGGAATTCCAGTCAGCCACTGGCTTTTCCCTCAGCCTGGAGAGCTGACTAGAGTTTGGAACAGCACATTGCTTTCCTTTCCTCCCCTCTGCCACCCACACATAGCGCCATACTCGGTGACAAAAAGCATGCCTCTATTTTCCTACCAGCATTGTAGTCAGTCAGGGCAATGTGTAGGGCAAAGCAGCTGGGTACTAACACCAGAAGCAGCCCATTAAAAATAAAAATCTGCTCCCAGCCTGGAAAATCTAGATAATGACCTCACTGCAGTCTTCAAAACCAGGACTGTAATAATTCATTCTAAATTTCTAGGTGCCACTGCAATCTACCTGGTGGGCATAAGGAAGAATCTACCTGCATTGTACCTCTCTGGACTCATGTCCTTCACAGTAAAATCTGTATACTTTGTAGTCACCCTGTAGGACTGGAACAGGGTTCACTTCACATCCTGTAGTCCTAGGACCAGAGCTCTTGGCAATGTAAGCCACAGTATCAGTTAGATTCTCCAAGTAGGAGCTGAGGAATGCTCCTCCTGTAGCATACAGTCCTAGAGCCACAGCAATTGGTGCCACAAGCCCTGGCATCACTCACGCTTGCAGTAGGACAAGAGAGCAGCCACCTTTGTCTCCCTCAGCTCCAATAACAAGGCCCTGGCTATCACATTCACCAGGCAGACTGACACCAAACTCTATGGGCCAAAGACACATGTGGTGGAATGAGAAGGTCATGCCAAGATGGCCGCTGGCAACAGAAACTGCCTGGCAACAGGCCGTGATTGGATGGCTTCAGAAACCACACGACAACAGAGCCTGACGGGCTAAGGAAACCACTATTCATCTCAAAGGCACACTTCTATCCCCATGAACTGCAGTAGGCTAGTCCACTGTGTCACTTTTAGACACACCTGACACTGATTATGACAAGGAAATCACTCAGAGACTACATTCATGGGCTCACCCAGAGCCAAAGCCAACAAAGCAACAAGCCAAATGATACCCTGCATTCAAACTAAACTATAAACTCTTTTCCAATAAAACCTACTACATAAAGAAGAAGGAATGAGTATACCAGAAGTCAATGGAGGGACACAGGAGACATGAAGATGCAAGGTGGCATGACACCTTCAAAAGAACACAACAACCCTCCTGTATTAGATCCTGAACTGAAGGAAATCTATGAAATAACAGATACAGAATTCAAAATAATGATTTTAAGGAAACTCAATTAGATGCAAGAGAACACACATAGACAGATTAAAGAAATGAGAAAATCAATGGGTGACAGGAATTAAAATATTACTGAAGAGACAAAACTCACTAAGAAGAACCAAATAGAAATTTTGGAGATAAAATCCTCAATCAATGAAATAAAAAACATGATTGAGAGCTTTAACAGCAAAATAGACCAAGTGGAAGAGAGAATTTCTGACCTCAAGGACGAGAATTTTGAAAAAAACAAATCAGACAAAAACAAAGAGAAGACAATTAAAAAGAAAGAAGAAAATCTACATAAATTATGGGATACCATTAAATGACCAAATGCTTGTAATATAGGTAATAAATATCTGTGTGTATCAGTAGTGCTGGAAATAGTTTTGTAAAACTTTGTATTATACCTTTGTGAAACCAATCATTAAGAATGTTATACTACTATAGCTTTAATGATCTGTGATTACTTTAAAATTTACTGTATATGGGTGAAATGGTCACTTTTCATTCAATTATTGTTTAATGCTGTTATCTATATTCCTACTAAACTAGGGTCTTTTTGCTTTTTACTTGTTAAACTTCTTATTCACAGAAGTATTAAGCCTTTTTATTGTACTGTAAATGTAAAATATGTTATCTCAAAAACTAGAAAAACAAAGAGAAAAGGAAAGAGAGTAGAAGGGAGAGACTAGGATGGAGAAAAAAGAGGGAAGGAGGGAGGAAGGAAAGGAATATCATTATGTCCCTAGAATTATATCTACAAAGCACACTGAATCTGTTAAAAACTAATTAAAATTTAAAAAAATGTAAAACCACTAGGTAATATTGTATCTACAGATAGACTGGTGAAATCTATAAAATGTACTCTCCACAGACAAATACACAAACAAATTGTAACAAAGTGTACATTGAAGGTTTCTAAATTCTCAAGATTTATCCTTGCATTCTCTAAAGAAGTCCATGGATCACAAATTACAAAATTTTACTTTAAAATATTTTTTCACCTTTCATTCCATTACTCTCATTGCCATTGCTTATGCCCAGGTCTCCCCCATGTTTCTTCAGCTTGCATTTCTGCTTTTCAATCTTTTCTGCTACCAGCCTAACAATCATAAGTACTATTCATCACATTATACTTCTGTTAGGAAACATCCCCAGCAATGCTGCAGCTGAATCTTTGCAAAATTTGACAATTTACTTAGCAAATTATAATTTTACATGCTATTTTACCTACTATTCTGTAAAATGCATAGGAGGCAGGAATAGTTTCTGCTTTGTTTACCATTATTTTACAATCCCTAACCACACAACAAGCATTTGTTGCTTGACTTGATTTGGGGCAACTCTCCTACATGAAGAGAGAGAACAGAAATCGTAGGGAAATGCACCAATTACTTGATGTGAATAGAAAAATTTCTGGAGAAACACAAACATGTCAACAGTAGACATCTCTGAAAACTGGGATTATGTTTTATTTTATTTTTTAGATTACTTTTTAAAGAAATCTCCAATGAGTTGGCAAACTCAAAAGGCTTCCATAGCCTTGGCAACCCATAACAAGAGCCTAGGGTGATTACTGACGCCATAAACAAGAGTGTCAATTGTTAAATCAACAACAGGAGTCACTGTGCATTTACTCCCCATGTAGGATCTCTTTCCTTAATGTGTTGTACAATGTGAATTAACGATATAACTAGTACTAGAACAGTATTTTACACTTTGTGTTTCTATGTGGGTGCAAACTGTTGAAATCTTTACTTAATATATACTAAATCGATCTTCTGTATATAAAGAGAATTGAAAATGAATCTTGTTGTGAATGGAATAGGAGAGGGAGTGGGAGATGGGAGGGTGGTGGGTGGGAGAGAAGTTATGGGGGGAGGGGGAGAAGCCACTGTAATCCAAAAGCTGTACAATGCATTGCACTACTATGTAGTTGAATGCCGTGTTAAGAGATACATTCAAGGACAGTATGAGTGCAAAGAAATTAGTGATTTATTTTTGTACAGGTGCCAGAGGAGGTAGAAGGGTCTGGAAGAGGAAACCATATTCAAAATGGACCTTGAAGAGGAATTTGACGAGACAGTAAAAAATGGAATAAAACTATCCCAGGCAGAGTAAACAGGCAATGAATAATTCCGTGAGACCTATTATGGAAATGGCATGGACTGAAATCCTGGACCTGGCTCAAAGGAGTCCATGGGTCACAGTGATGGTACAAAACCAGGAAACTCAAGTCTTGCTTCCTCTAAAAAGTCTTTCTGGATGCTCTTGGCATACTGAAGCCCCTCCTTTCTTGTAGACCTAGTGCCCCATTCTTTGGCGTTTGATTCGGGACTTAATATTCTTTTCTACATATTTCCCAAACTGCTTTGCATTCTTCTTTGGAGACAAGATTATGCCTTTTGTTTGCCGATCTACTATCCTCTTCAGTGGCTGATTAATGCACTCTTGAGTACACAGCAAATGCTTAAAACTCATTGCTAACTGACTGACAGGTAATACTGCAGCCACCTTATTTCAGATACAAGACTGAATAGCCACACAAAAGACTAATCCTAAAGGCGACTGAATGGAGCATTTGGATACACCACTGGGATAAGGACTGGGGTGCACTCACCCCAAACTGTCTTTTGAATCCTCTCTCAAAGTAAAAAGGGCAGACCCACCACTGGTGCAGAACCAGAGTTGCTATAAATAAGGCTTGCTGTGGCTCCATCAGACCTTTCAATGCTGACTGAAGAGCTGGCAGTGTTTACTAAACTCCTGAGATCACTAAAGTCTGAAGTAATCTCTCATGCCTCATTAATCTCCAATGTTTGAAGTAATCACTAATGTGTAATAAATCTCCAGTCTCTGCAGGCTTAAGCCACACAGATGTGTTGCTGCAGATGAATAATGACAGATGTGAGTGTGCTGTTCAGTCATTCAACCCACACCTAGTGAAAGTCTCCATGTGCAAAAAACTGAACTAGGCTCCTCTGTGGCCCACACAACTGTACCCAAACGACTCTATGTTAATAGTGAAAAGTGGGCAAGCTACAGAAGGGAAGGGCCATAAATGCATATTGAAGGATTACGTTAGCCTTAAAATAGATCAAGGGAGCTTCTCCCATTTGTTTAAGGTCAAGACTTGGAGATGTATTCATTCATTCAGTTCAACACATGTTTTGGAGAAACTGCAATGTGCCAGACCAGGTACAAGAAGCCTGAGACCTAATGGTAAAATACAGACATGGTTCTGCCTGTGTGAATACTTTGCAACATAACAAGCAGAGTCCCCTAGAGCTTTACATTTAACCTTTCTTCAGTGAACATTCACTTTACACCAGGGGTTAATACAGTCAAAGTAAATGTTCAAAATAATGAAATATGACTTTTATGTGGATGATCGATTATGTATATGGGACTCAGAGTTAAAAGTCTTGGGTTCTGCTCTGCATTATGCTTGGGAAGCAGCCTGAGAAGATAATTTCCTTCCATGCGCCTCAGTTTCCTAATCTATAGAATGGAGGGAGTGGTAAATGCCTTCTCTCTGGGCTTTTGTGAGGCACATAGGACAGTTCTGTGCCTTTGTACATGTCTTTCTTTACTCTCCAAACTGTGTCTCCCATCTGCCCATCCCTCTGCCTGATAAACTCCTAATTATCTTTGAAATCTTGGACTAAGTTTCACTTCTATAAAATCTTCTTTCTGTCCATGATGATGCTGAGCACCCTCTTCTGGGCCTTCACTGTGCCCATACAGGCTCTTACACTGTGATTATCACAGGATACCATAGTGAAGAAGGACAGTCTACATCTTATTCACATCCTCCCTACCTACCACAGCCCATAATAAGTGCTGTAAAATCTTTACTGAATAAATGAATGAAAAAATATGTCAAGAAGTACATAGTAAACCACAAAATAGTAAATAAAAGTGAAATTATTATCATCACTATACTTCTTGCCTTCACTCGAGATGTTATAACAAAATACCATAAGCCAAATGGTTTATCAACAACAAGAACTTATTTCTCACTGTTCTAGAGGTCAGGAGTCCAAAATCGGGGTAAAGGTATTTTTTAGAATTTATTTCTTTATTTCAAACATAGAGTTACAGAGAGACAGGGAAAGACAGAGATTGAGAGAGAGAGAGAGAGAGAGAGAGAGAGAGAATCTTCCATCTGCTGGGTCACTCCCCAAATGGCTGCAAAAGCCAGGGCTGGACCAGACCAAAGCCAAGAGCCTGGAACTCCATCCTGGCTTCCCACATAAGTGGCAAGGGTCCAAGTACTTGGGCCATCTTCCACTGCCTTCCCAGGGACATTTGCAGGGAGCTGGATACAAAATACAGGGGGTAGTGTTGTGCTGTAATGGGTTAAGCCGCTACCTGCGATGCTGGCATCCCATATGGGTGCTGATTCAAGTCCCAGCTGTTCTACTTCCAATCAAGTTTCCTGCTAAAGCACCTGGGAAGGTAACAGAGGATGACCTAATGCTTAGATCCCTGCACCCACGTGGGAGACCTGGATAAAGCTCCTGGGGAGTGAACCAGCAGATGGATGAGCTCTCTCTGTCTCTCCTCCTCTCTCTGTAACTCTGCCTTTCAGGGAAAAAAAAGTGCAGCAGTCAGGACTGGAACTAGTGCTCATATTGGCTGCTGGCCTCACAGGCAGTGGCTTAACCAGTTGTGCCACAACACTGACCCCTGGGTAGCAGTAGGGTTGGGTTCTTATGAGAGCCATCTTCCTGGCTGTGGACAACTGACTTTTCATTGAACCTTCACATGGTAGAAAAACAGCAAGGGAGCTCTCTGGTCTCTTGCTAAAAGGGTCCTAATCCCATTCATGGGGGCATCACTCTCATGACCTAATTACCTCCCAACAGCCCCAACTCCAATTGCCATCACCCTAGGATTAGGTATTTCATATTCCTACATATAATAGGGGGAGGAACCGAATGTAAACATTTGGTTCATGACACTTCCCATTTCAGTGGGACTCCATCTATAAAAAATATCAAATTTATTCTGGGTAAATTATGATAGGCAACTGTGGCAGATATTATGCTGCTCACTAATACACTGGTCCTCCTCTCGTTTGAAGAATTATAGTAGAGTTGCATTTCCCTGCCCCCTTGAAGGCAGGAGTGAACATGTGACTGGCTTTAGCCAATGAAATTGTGATATAGAAACTGCCATGTGGAATATTTCATGGCCAGTGCTTGATTCTTCACCTTTCTTCCCCCATCTTTGATGACCTAAGGAGTGCATGTTGACACAAATGTACTGTGACATTAAAGCAATCCAGAATGGGCTGAAAAGCCCATGAGAGTATTTCAGGCATGGAAAGCCAAGACACTCTGGCAAAAAGATCTCTGTGAGTGAGATCCCAGTGGAAAGAACAGGTCTTCAAAGAGGGAGGTGCCTTTCTCTGAAGGGAGGAGAGAACCTCCACTTTGACTATGACCGTGTCTAAACAAGATAAGAGTCGGAGAACTCAAGGGGCTTCCATAGCCTTGGAAACTCATAACTGGTGCATGGGGAGATTACTGATGCCATAAACAGGAGTGTCAATTGGTAAAGTCAACAGCAGGAGTCACTGTGCACTTACTCCTCATGTAGGATCTCTGTCCTTAACGTGCTGTACACTGGGGCTTGATGCTATAACGAGTACTCAAACAGTATATTTCACTTTGTGTTTCTATGGGGGTGCAAACGACTGAAATCTTTACTTAATGTACACTAAACTGATCTTCTGTAAAAAAAAAAAAAAAAAAAAGAAATTCTCAATTCCCAACTTGACTCTCACTGGGATTAAACATGACAATAGGTCTGATCTGATTTCATCATCATTTAAAAAAAATCATCTATTATTTTTCACTTTATGTTTCTGTGTGGGAGCAAACTGTTGAAATACTTACTTAAGGTATACTAAGCTGATCTTCTGTATATTAAGATAATCGAAAATGAATCTTGATGTGAATGGAAGGGGAGAGGGAGTGGGAAGGGGGAGGGTTGTGGGTGGGAGGGACGGTATGGGGGGGGAAGCCATTGTAACACATGAGTTGTACTTTGGAAATTTATATTCATTAAATAAAAGATAAAAAAAAATAAAAAAAAATAAAGCAATCCAGAATGGGGACTTTGACTCCATGGAGAACACCTGCCTTCAGTAGCACCTCGACCAACAAGTGACTTGGCGTGATGGAGGCGTAAAGGAACACTCTGTTAATCTTCTGAGATTTTGCCATTTCTGTGTTACCACAGCATAAGCTAATTTATCTTTACTGATGAAGTCATCAACTCACTTCTGGGGTTGGGGGGAATGACAATTTTCTCATAATTTAAGCATGGTAATGACCAAAACCAAGACATGAAGATGTATACATCTGAGAGGTTGAATACATAATAGCGGTTAAATAAAAAGAATCGAGTTTACTTTGTAGAGGTGTTAAACCTATCTTTCCTTCAGTACCCTTCCCAAAATCTAGAGAAATGTGTCTGGCAGTCAGTACTAAAATTGGGACCAAATCCCCTTCTTACATCAGAAGGGAATTTTATGAAACAAAAATATTTTCAAAAATAAGGCATTTGGCATAAAATGTCTTAAAGAAATGTCATTAGGATCTAACACTAACATGATCACTGCTAACACAAACTGTTCATACCCCTCTCTCACAATAGCCTCTTCCATCAAGTACAAGTGAGGCAAACATTCTCTTATGGATTTAGTTATATTTTAGTTATATTTTAATATTTTTTATTGTGAAATATATACACACAAAGAATGTGAAGTATATACTTACAGTTTCACAAAATAATTAAAAGATGAAATTGACATACTCATACTCAGATCAAGAAATAAAATAGTGCCAAGACTCTAATACACTACCCCTCCTCATGGATTCCTTACCCTGAAGGCAATCTCTGGCCTGGCTTTAGGATAATCATTTTCTGACATTTCCTCACAGTTTTACCATTTAAAATTTATCACCCTTTAAAATTTATTTTATCACTTAAAATGTATCATATTTATTGTGGCATAATTTATATGTGATAAAATCCACATATTTAAAACTGTTTACTGAGTTTCTCTAAATGTGCATGCCATGTTAGGACCCTCCCCCAATCAAGATACAGCATCTCCATCGTGACAAAACATTTCCCGTGTCCCTTTGTGGTGAGTCCTCTGAGGAGTGCCAACCCCAGGCTACCATTAATTTGCTTTGCATTCACTCTCAGTTAGTTTGGCCTGATCAAGACTTTCATATAAATAGAAACACACAGCATAATACTTTTATCTGACTTCTTTCACTTAGTATAATCTTTGTCTTAGTTTTAATTTCAGGTAAATAGAATCATAATGTATATTATGATACTTTTGTATATTGCTTCTTGTTCAACAGACTTTTGTAAAATTCATCCATAAACTTGTATATGCCTATAACTCACTCACTTTTGTTGCTATATATAAACCATTGGATAACTACAGTATAATTTATTTATCCATTCTGTTATTAATAGACAGTTGAGTTGTTCTCTGGTTCTACTGCTGTCACCTACTGAGTTTGAAAGTTGAATTTATATCCAGCTATCTTGCTAATCCTTCCTATTAATAACAACTGATTTATATTTCTTTGGAATTTCTAGTGCATATATATAATACTGAAAAGTATTTGTAAGCCCTTTATATTTTATTTCTTTTTCTTGCTTATTTAACTGCTGTCATGAGGACCACCAGCACAAGATTAGAGGGAAGTGTTGACAGTGGCATCGTTGCATTGTACCTGATCTGAAAAGAAACATTTTCTAATATGTCACTGTTAGGGATGATGTTTGTGGAAGGTTTTGTGGTTATTATTTATCAGAATATTCATTACCTGAGTAATGAATCTAAGATTTCTCTTTTATCTAATAAAATTTATAGAAAAATAGCATGAGTGAGGCAAGTTTGGTAAGAGATAAGAAAAATGGATTTTATTATACTTTTTGTATATGGTAAGATAAAAATGATTTCTCCTTCAAGCTGTTAATGAGGTGAGCTACCTTAACTGGTTATCTATCAATATAACAATCTTCCATTCCTGGTATAAAGTCATTGAGTAATAATATCCATTATCAATTCTGTTTATTTTGTTTATATCCAACTTCATTAATGGAGTTCACCTGTAATTTTCTTAGCTAAAACTTTCTTGATCAGATTTTTGTCTCAAAAATTAGAAGAGTGTACTTTTTAAAAAATATTTCATTCTTTCTCTCCCTTCCACCGCATTAACTCTTTCAAGTAAAATAAAGATTTTTTAAAAGGAGGAGTGTCGCTCCCCCTCTTCGCGGAGGAAAGACACAGGACCCTACGTTGTTCTTTTGTCTGCTCGGCCCTTCCCGGGTTTGCTGCTGGTTCTTCCCGGGTTGGCTACCGACCCTTCCACCTCCGTGGAAGGGCGGTTCCCCCTGCCACCTTCCCCACTTCCGCGGGGGAGCGGCACACCGCCGGCCGGCTCTCTTGGGGCTGCACAGGTGTTCCTTCAGATAGATGTTCCTGGTGCATGTTGTCTCTCTCCTCCTTTATAGTCCTCTTCCTCCAATCCCAACTCTGCTACCCACACGCCGAGTACGCTGCTCTCCTCCAATCAGGAGCAGGTCCTACAGTTTATTGGTTGAACTGGAGGCAGCTGTGTAGAAGCTGTTTCCTCCTCTCCCAGCGCCATATTGTGGGAGAGCAGATGCATAGAATAAGTCTTAATTCCAGTAACTTAGTCTAGTCCAAGTTGCTCCCAGTTGCTCCCCACAGAGGAGGCCAGTGCCATGGCTCAATAGGCTAATCCTCCGCCTTGTGGCGCTGGCACACCGGGTTCTAGTCCCGGTCAGGGCACTTGATTCTGTCCCGGTTGCTCCTCTTCCAGGCCAGCTCTCTGCTATGGCCCGGGAGTGCATTGGAGGATGGCCCAAGTCCTTGGACTCTGTATCCGCATGGGAGACCAGGAGAAGCACCTGGCTCCTTGCTTCAGATCAGCACGGTGAACCAACAGCAAAAGGAAGACCTTTTGCTCTGTCTCTCTCTCTCACTGCCACTCTGCCTGTCAAAAATAAAAAATAAAATTAAATTAAAAAAGGAGGTGGCAGTTGATTAAGATCATAATCCTGATAATCATCCTATATAAACCGAATGCAAGGGGATTCCAAGATGACTAAATAGGGGGAAAATGGTGATTTTGACCAGGGGAAGACAGAATAAAAGCAGAGGAAGTGTACTCCAAAGGGAGAGAACAGTACAGATTCTACAAAAAGAAGAGGGACACTGTGGAGCAGCATGGACAAAGCAGATATGCAGCAGCGAGTGGGGACAGCGCACATGACTCCTCCAACCAGGGGCTGGAGGAGAAGCAAGCTTCTGAGAGTGAAGTGAGGGCAGACTATGGCAGTCCGTGCCACTGGTTATAGTGTATTTGGGAGAAATTTGTGGACCACACTGATTTTGAGCCCTAGTGGGGAGCAGGGTGCTCACCTAATCCAGTGAAGGAAAAGCACATTTCTTTCTCCCCATCCCCTGACAAGGGTACCTAGCAACCAGTATGGAGAAGGAGCCATCTTGACACCAGTAGAAGCTGCAATGCCTTTAGCATGCACAACCAAGGTATTTTACAGAGTGAAAAATCCACATAGCCCAGTGACCATGAGTCTGGCTGGGAGGATTGACAGGGGGCTGGGCATCCACTTAGGACTGTGAGGTACTCACATCCTCTCAACCTATCACATACTCCAGGGCTCAAAGTGCCAAGGCAGCTGGCACTGGGACTGTCTCTCCTCTCCCTTGAATAGTGCAGGCTTTGGGGGCTGGGAAGGGTCCTCTGCACTGAGGCTGTGGAAATTCTGTGACTGCATGATAGGGTGTGAGGTGCAGGTGTGTCTCTGGGCAATCACTGTGTATGTCATCAGAGGCTCAGAGCTCCCTAACTGCCTGGAGTGGATCATTGCAGAGAGTTCCATGCCCACACTGAAGTCTGCACAGGCCCTTTGTACAGCACATGTGCCAGCATGGTGATGGTTGCAGCCTCTGTGGACTAACCGCTGGCAATGATCACCTGGGAAGAGAGGAGGCAAGGGTGTGATTATGCCAACAGTCATGATTATACTACCCTACCTGCTAACATTAGAGGAGAGATCTACCACACCCAACTTGGGTATCACCCTGGATTTTTGCTATACCCTTGAGCAATGACCTGAACTCCCTGGTCCCACCTAGCACATGCCTCTGGGTATTCACTGAAGGAGCAGACACTCCAATAAACCACAGAGGAATAGTTCAAAGATAAAAGCCATGAGAGGAGAAAAACAATATGTTTTTCAACAAATACCTAAAAACAAACACAGAAATAGAAGAAACAAGAATAATGAAGACAACACCCCCAAAGGAACACAACAACACTTCAATATTAGAAAGTGAAGATGAAGAGATTGATGAAATGCCTAAAAACAAATTCAAAAGAATGATCATAGAATTACTCAGAAGCAATGAGAAGCAATCCATGAGTTAAAGAAATCCACAAATGACAAAGTTGAAAAATTTGCCTGTGGGTCTTAAGAGGTCTTGAAGGTGTGGAGAGAATGGATTCAAAGGCCTATTCAGCAAAATAACAACAGAATATATCCCTAATTTGGAGAAAGAACAGGACCTCCAAGTATAGGAAGCACATAGAACTCCTAATAGACATGACCAGAAAACATCTTCACCATGACACATTGTAGTCAAACTTTCAACAATAAAACATAAAGATTTTAAAATGCACACAAGAGAAATGCGATTATCTTCAGAAGGTGTCCAATTAGACTGACAGCTGATTTCTCATTTGAAACCATATAAGCTCAGAAAGAATGGAGAAACATAGTCCAAGTCTTAAAGAAAAAAAACTGTCAACCCAAAACACTGTACCCTTCAAAGCTCTCACTTATGAATGAAGGTGAAATAAAGACCTTCCATAACAAATAGAAATTGAAAGAATTTGTCAGTACTCGCCTAGCTTTATTTGGATATGCCACAAACAGAAACACAGAAACATACTCATCAGTATTAAAGAATGTGAAGGCAGAAAATCTCCTAGTAAAAATACAAAGGAACTACAAAGCAAATATGGGGAAAAGTTACGGGAAAATGACAATAATAACTTTGAATATAAATAGCCTGAACTCTACAGTTAAAAAGATACAGACTGGCTGAATGGATTAAAAACATGACCCATCTATTTGCTCCCTAAAAAAACACCCCTCAACAGCAAACATACACACAGACTGAAAGTAAAAGGATGGAAAAAATTATTCCTTGCCAATGGAAAGCAAAAAAGCAGGTGTATCCATCCTAATATCAGACAAAATAGGCTTTAAAACAAAAACTGCGAAAAGAAACAAAGAAGGGCATTATTTAATGGTTAAAGAATCAATTTAACTGAAAGATGTGACTATAATAAATGTACATGCACCCAATTACAGGATGGTTGGCTATTTAGAAGAAAAATTAATGGTCTAAAGAGAAACATAGACTCCAATAAATAGTGATGGAGGACTTCTCTGCCCCACTTTCATCAGTGGACAGATCAACAAGAAAGAAAACCAACAAAGAAACAAAAGAGCTAATTGACACTATGAACCAAATGGACCTAACTGATATCTACAGAATATTTCATCCCACAGTTGATGAATACACATTATTTTCATCATTGCATAGAACTTTCTCTAGGCTAGACCACATGCTAGGCTATAAAGCAATTCTCAGCAAATTCAAAAAATTGAAATCATGCCATATATTTTTTCTGACCACAATGTATTGAAGCTGGAAATTAACAACTTAAAAATCTCTAGAAAATATGCAAACACATGGAGACTGAACAACACATTCCTTCTTGAACAGTGGGGCATAGAAGAAATCAAAAGCAAAATCAAAAATTCCTGTAAATGAATGAAAATAATAATACAGCATATCAAAATCTGTGGGATACAGCCAAAGGAGTGTTAAGAGGCAAGTTTATAGCAATTAGTGCCTACATACAGAAATTGGAAAGCATGAAATAAATTATCTAACAATGTATCTCAAGGACCTAGAAAAACAACAAACCAAGCCCACAATAGTAGGAGGAAAGAACTAAAATTTGAGAAGAAATAAGAGAACTTGAAACAGAAAGAAAAAAATCAATCAGTGAAATGAAGAGCTGGTTTTTTGAAAAAATAAACAAAAGTGATGCACCAATGGCACAACTAACCAGAAAAAGAAGACCCAAACCAATAAAATCAGACATGAAAAAGTAGATGTAACAACGGATACCACAGAAATTTAAAAATCATCAGGAATTACTACAAACAGCTAAATGCCAACAATTGGAAAATCTAGAAGAAATGGACAGATTCTTAAACCTACCAAAATTGAGGTATGAAGACACTGAAAACATAAATGGACCAATAACCAAGACAGAGAGTGAATCAATAATAAAGACCCTCCCAATAAAAAAGAAAAGTGTGGAGCCAGTGCTGCATTGTAGTGGCTAAAGCCGACACCTGTAGTGCCAGCATCCCATATGGGCACTGGTTCAAATCCCAGCTGCTCCACTTCCAATCCAGCTCTGTGCTATGGAAAAGCAGTAGAAGACAGCCCAACTCCTTGGATCCTTGCACCCACATGGGACATCCAGAAGAAGCACCTGGCTCCTGGCTTCGGATTGGCCAGCTGCAATTGCAGCCATTTGGGGAGTGAACCAGTAGATGGAAGACCTCTCTCTCTCTCCTTTCTCTCTCTCTCTCTCTCTCTCTCTCTCTCTCTCTCTCTCTCTGCCTCTGCGTAACTCTAGCTTTCACATAAATATAGAAATGTTAAAAAAAAAAAAAAGGAAGAGAAGGGAAGGGAAGGGAAGGGAAAGGGAGGGGAGGGGAGCCCAGGACTAAATGGCTTCACTGCTGAATTCTATAAGACTTTTGAGAAGAACTAATTCCAATTCTTCTCAAACTATTCAAAATAATTAAAAGGGGGGTAATCTTCCCAAACTTCTTTGAGGCCAGCAACACCTTAATTCCAATCAGAAAAAGATCCAACAAAGAAAGAGAATTATACACCAATATCACTGATGAACATAGATGAAAAATGCTCAACAAAATACTAATAAAATTCAGCAACACATAAGAAAGATCATTCATCTGGATTTATCCCTGGTATGCAGGGATAGTTCAACATTTGCAAATCAATAAATGTGATACATCACATTAACAAAGTGAATAATGAAAACCATGTGATTATCTCAATAGATGCAGAGAAAGCATTTGGTGAAATAAATCATCCTTTCATGATGAAAATCTTAAGCAAAGTGGAAATAGAAGTAACATTCCTTAACACAATCAAGGCAATATACGACAAATCCATTACTAGCATCATACTGAATGGGAAAAAGTTGGAAGCATTTCCACTAAAATCCAGAACCAGACAAGGATGTCCACTTTCACCACTGCTATTCAATATAGTTCTGGAAGTTTTATCCAGAGCCATCAGGCAAGAAAAATAAATCAAAGGGGTACAAATTGGAAAGAGGAAGTCAAATTATCCCTGCTTGCAGATGACATGATTCAAATTATCCCTGCTTGCAGATGACATATAGAAGAACAAAAAACTCCACTAAGAGGCTCATAAGAGATTCATAAGACTCCATTAAGAGACTTTAACTTTACAAAACTCTCATAAAAGTATATAAAATTCACACAAAAAAATCAATGGCTTTGTACACACAGACATTGCCTGGTTGAAAAAGAACTTATAAGATCAATTTCATTCATAATAGTTACCAAAAAATTTAAATACCTTGAAATAAATTTAACTGGGGAGGTTAAAGTTCTCTACAATGAAAATTACAAAACATTAAAGAAAGAAATAGAAGATGACACACCAAAAAAACTCCCATGTTCATGGATTGGAAAAATTAATATAATTAAAATATCAACACTTCCAAAAGCAATTTACTGATTCAACATGATTACAATCAAAATACTAACAACATTCTTCTCAGATCTAGAAAAAAAATGATGCTAAAATTCACATGGAAATGAAAGAGACCCCAAATAGGTAAAACAATCTTAAACAACAAAAACAAAGCTGAAGGCATCACAATACCAGATTTCATGACATGCTACAGGGCAGTTATAATCAAAACAGCTTGGTACTGGCACAAAAATAGACATCTGGACCAACAGAACAGAATACAAACCCCAGAAATCAATCCATGCTTCAACAACCAACTGATCTTTGACAAATGAGCTAAAATCAATCCTTTGAGAAAGGACAGTTTCTTCAACAAATGGTGCTAGGAAAACTGGATCTTTGCATGTTAAAGTATGAAATAAGACCCCTACCTTACACCTTATAAAAAAATCAACTCAAAATGGATCAAGGATCCAAATCTATGACCTGATACTTTCAAAGTACTAGAGGAGAACTTTGGGGAAATTTTTTCAGATGTTGTCACAGGCAAAGACTTCTTGATAAAGACCCCAGAAGCATAGGCAATCAAGGTAAAAATAGACAAATGGGATTACAACAAGCTAAGCAGATTCTGCAATGCAAAAGAAACACTTAACAAAGTGAAGAGGGAACCAACAGAATGGGAGAAAATATTTGCAAAGTATTCAACTGATAATGGATTAATATTCAGAACCTATAATGAGCTCAAAAAACTCAACAACAACAAAACAAACAATCCAGTTAAGAAATGGGCAAAGGACTTGAACAGCATCTTTCAAAAGAGGAAATTCAAATGGCCAACAGACACATGAAAAAGTGCTCAGGATCACTACCCATCAGGGAAATGCAAATCAAAACCAAAATGAGGTCACCTCACTCCGGTTAGAATGGCTCTCAGATGGAAATCAAAAAGCAATAAATTCTGGTGAGGATGTGGGGGAAAAGGAACCCTAATCTATTTTTGGTGTGAATGCAAACTAGTACAGCCTTTGAGGATTACAGTATGGGGATTCCTCAGAAAGCTGAAAATAGATCTAACATATGACCCAGCCATCACACTTCTGGGAGTTTACCCAAGCAAAATGAAATCAGCATATCAAAGAGTTATCTGCACCCAATTACAGCTCAATTCACAATAGCTGAGATATGGAATCAACCCAGATACCCACCAACAGATAACTGGATAAAGAAAATATTCTATTTATTACGCTAGGGAAAACCTCTCATCCATAAAAAATAATGAAATCCTGTCTTTTGCAACAAAATGGATGTAACCAGAAACCATTATACTTTATGAACTAAGCCCATCACAAAAATACAAATACTATATGTTTTCCCTGATCTGCGGTAACTAATAGAGTATAAAATAATGTAATGTTTATGAGCAAAATTAACATTTTGAAAATTATTATTTACAGTCTGTCTCTACTGTTGAGAAATAGTGTTTTGTTTTTCCTTCTAACTATTTGTTAAATTCTTTACTTAGTGGAGGGTTAATCTTATGATTATAAAGTAAACTGAAAATATGTCATTATAAAAATTAAAATAGAATAAGAAAGGAAGGAAGATGGAAGGTGTGAGCATGGACAGGAAGGAGGGTATGATGGGAAGTATCACTATGCTCCTAAATCTGCATATATGAAATACCTGAAATTTGTTCACTGTATATAAATTATATATATGGAAAAAACAAACCATATGCAAAATGCATATTAAAAACATATTTACACCTTATGTCACTTTATCATAGGAAATATAAAAGAAGATAATTCCTTTGATATAAATTAACAAAATTGGGGAGAAAATATTTTAACCTTGTGTAAGAATGGAGTTATTATTATTATTATTTTAATGTTTGTTAGAACTCACCAGTGACATTATGTGGGCTGATAATTCCCTTTGTGAAAAGCTTTTAATCACACATCAGAATTCAAGTTTTATACTCCCATTCCTTTTTTTTTTTTTTTTTTTAAAGAATTTATTTATTTATTTCAGAGTTAGAGTTACAGAGTGTGAGAAGGAGAGACAGAGAGAAAGGTCTTCTGTCTGCTGGTTCACTCCCCAAATGGCCGCAATGGCCAGAGCTGCGCTAATCCAAAGCCAAGAGCCAGGAGCTTCCCCCGGTCTCCCACGTGGGTCCAGGGGTCCAAGGACTTGGGCCATCTTCCACTGCTTTCTCAGGCCATAGCAGAGAGCTGGATTGGAAGAGGAGCAGCTGGGAACAGGTATCCACATGGGATACCAGCGCTGCAGGCGAAGGATTAACCTACTGCACCACAGCACCAGCCCCTCCTATTTCTTTTTAAGTAAGTTTGGTAACATATTTTTTCTAATAATTGTTTTATGTTTAATAAATATTTTAATTCTTGGCAAGAATTTCTTCATAGAAATCTCTGTTAACATTTAATATCTGCAGTATTCTGAAGTGTTCTCTATACTTTGTTAGATCACGTGATGGTTCATTTATGTGCCAACTTGACTTGGCAAAGGGATGTCCAGATAGCTGGTAAAACATGCTTTCCGGGTTTGTGTGAAAGGATGTTTCTGGAGGGGATTAGCATTTGGATCAGTAGAATGAGTAAAGAAAACCTGCCATCACTAATGTAGGCAGGCATCATCTAACCTCTGAATAGCAAGCAAGGGCTGTCCGTGTAATTTGTGGCATTTACTCTTGTTTGAATTGGCAGTAACAGTGTGTCTTTATCATATCAAAGATTTGGGGCAGTGTTCTTGGTAGCTTAGCCCTAAACCTTCAGCTTTCTTGGTTATTTTTTCAGCCATACAAAGCCTTCATCATAAATTCTTTCCTACTTAAGTCAGCCAGAATTTTTTTCTACTGGTTAAAGCTAAGAACTCTAATTCCAAAAGTAGTTGATGGTGTGCATTAACAGTCTTTCTTGACAATCTAATAGGTGTCAAAATTACGTAGTCCCATAATATTTGAAACAAAAATTACTGGTATTAAGTGTTTATGGAATTTTTTTAAAAAATTAGAAACCACTATTGTATATGATAATACTAAGTTGTGCATTCAAAGCTTCACCTAGTGAATAACTAAACAGAATTGATTTTCTCTTGGATTAGTATAATGACTAAACATAATTCTGGGTAACCATGTAGCCTGTATTATTTAGTTGTTAATATAGCCAAAGGAACCAAACTAACTCTTATAACAGTGCTGTCTTCTTAGCAGAGAAAACAGATTGACTAAGTGTCTATGTAATTGCTTTCTCAGCAGTGGTGAAATGCTTGATCCACTTAACAATATAGATCAGCTTCTCTTTATAAGAGATTAAAACAGCATGTAATTAATTAACTAATTAATGTATTGATTCATTATATTTACTAACTTAGTGTAGCTATGGGCTTTCACCAAGCAAGATGCTCAGCAAGCACAAAAGATATGAAGCTTATGGTCTCTTGGGGGAAACAACAGCAGTTGTCAACCATTCTTTCCAATGCTCTAGCCACCTTCCTGGCCAACCATGATGACCTCTTGTCTAGACTTTTGGTTTTTTCTTCTACTCCTGCTCTTCTGCAATCCATTTCCCTCAGAGGAACTACAGTATTCTTCTGAATCATTAAGTGAGTAATAATACTGCTCTGCTGCAGTATCTTCAAGAATGTCCCAATATCCTTGGCTTTAAATCTGAATTTCTTAACATAGCCTGGAAGGTCCCATATTGTCACTCCCCCTCTTCATGGAGGAACGACACAGGACCCTGCGCTGTTCTTTTGTCTGCTCGGCCCTCCCCGGGTTTGCTGCTGGTTCTTCCCGGGTTGGCTGCCGTCCCTTCCACCTCCGTGGAAGGGCGGTTCCCCCTGGCCACTTTCCCCACTTCCGCAGGGGAGCGGCACACCGCCGGTCGGCTCTCTTGGGGCTGCACAGGTGTTCCTTCAGATGTTCCTGGTGCATGTTGTCTCTCTCCTCCTTTATAGTCCTTTTCCACCAATCCCAACTCTGCTACCCACACGCCAAGTACGCTGCTCTCCTCCAATCAGGAGCAGGTCCTACAGTTTATTGGTTGAACTGGAGGCAGCTGTGTAGAAGCTGTTTCTCCCTTCTCAGCGCCATATTGTGGGAGAGCAGATGCATAGAATAAGTCTTAATTCCAGTAACTTAGTCTAGTCCGAGTTGCTCCCCACACCATATCATCTACTTGTTTGTGTAAACTTATCCCAACCCTGCCACCAGCCCTCTGTTGCAATACTCAAGCATTCTGCTCATCTTCCAATTTCTCACATGCTTTCATTTCTTTCCTGACTCAAAGTCTTTAAACATATGATTCCTCCTGCCTGGAATGTTTTTCCTCCTACTGCTAACCTGTCTAACCCCTACTTATCCTTTATATTTTAAATGTTATCTTCATAGGGGCCACCTTTTTTATTTACTTTCTCAAAGAATCTAGTGGTTTTCCTATATAGCCCTTAGTGCAATCTGAATTATACATTTATGTATTTGCTTAAGTGTTCAATACCTACCTTCTCCACATGAGCCTACAAGCTTCAAGAAGACAGGGACTATGTCTCCAGCAGAGCATCCTGAATGCCTCTCTAAACACTTTTTGAATGAACAAAAGAATGATTGAAATAATGTGCAAAGAAATCCA
This sequence comes from Oryctolagus cuniculus, assembly GCF_964237555.1. NCBI lineage: Eukaryota > Metazoa > Chordata > Mammalia > Lagomorpha > Leporidae > Oryctolagus > Oryctolagus cuniculus. The sequence goes on from NC_091432.1 coordinate 84,475,093, forward strand.
AGACTTACACAATTCTACATGAAAATGATTTTCTGGCACAGAAGTGCTGTCAAATCATAGATCCTGGAAAGCTAAAAAAAGTCTTAGAAGAGGTGGCGTTTCAGTTGGATCCCAAAGTATGGGTTAGATGTGAAATGGGCTGTGATGAGACCTGTAGAAAGACACTTCATTACTCAAGGAAAGAGTGGGACTAAGGAAAAGGTGGCCATTTAGCAGAAGATAATGAAAGGGCCACACATGGATGTCAGTGCTTGGCTTCCAAGTGTACAGTGAGGTTAGGAAATAGGCAACCTCTTATAGACTGGCACTACCCAGCATTCTGATGGCGAGGTGGATAGTGTGACAGATACTGCAGGCTGGCTGCCTCAGTTCCAACCCCTTCCAAGGGTGTGCTTACTGCATAGTTGAGCCTTGAAAGCTAAGACCATATCCTCAGGCTCTCTTCAGATCAAATTCTAATTCTACATCTACTCTAGATTCTGTAAGGCAGATATCCCTGTGCCAAATCTGGGAAGAAGCAAAAATTATACACAAGAGGACAAATTTCTGCTACTGCTTTTTGCTAGCACAGTAGTCAAGATGTCCTGATGCAGCTGTAGCAGAGAGCTCATGGTCCAGTTATTCACACCGGTTATTGAAAGGTGTGGTACCAATCACCCCATTTTCCCAAGTGGATCATGGTCAACCTAAAATGGTTCCAGGATGAAATGTCCTAGACAGTCCATGATTTTCTGATCTTTCTTAACTAACAGAAAGTTTGAAAATCACTTTAGCAGGCAAAAAGCAGTGTCAATTCAAACAATGAAAATACTTAACCTGAGATGACAATTAAAATTTCATATTTGGTTAAACTTAAAATACTTGCCCCTGCCACAACTGAACTAGGAGCTAGCTATATGCTGGCTTTAGCCAGAGGGTCTAGTCCCTACTTCCTTCTCTGCTCTTCCTTCTCCAGCTTGATTTTCAGTTCCTAGTCCCTCTGAGACTGGAAACCAGAGAGGTCAGAAAGGAAATGGAACAGGAGTGTCTTTGTTTGCACAGTCCTACTTTAAGGTGGCTTCCTGTTTTCTGGATCTAGCAGCTATTTAAACTTGACTCACTTTGGGGGATTCTTTAGAGACTGCAGTGTCACAGTGGTCTCACCTGCAGTTGATGTGAATTAGTCAAATATGTGCTCACCTCCCTCTTCAACAAGCTCTAGGCAAAGGATGACCTACCTCAGCTTCATTGGTGCTGAGGGTCACTGTTCCTCCCAAGTTCCTCACGGAAAGGATCTGAGATGATTTCTGTACTTACTTTCAAGTGCACACACACAGACCACATCCTGGCCACAGGAAAAATTCTCACACTCCTTGTGACCAAAACTTTGTAAGTGTAGATCCATCATAGTATAGCAGTAAGCTAGCCACGTATTCTATTGCAGCCCCCTCATATCCAGCTTGTAGTAAGATTTGACACCCCTCCCCAAATAGGGTGAGGCTTAACACTCTCAGCACACCAGCATCTCTTTCTTTAAAAATCATCCACACTTGGGGTGAGTGTTTGGCACAGAAGCTGAGATACCTGCTCCCCTTATCAGAGTACCTGGGTTCAATCCCCAGCTCTGCTTCTAATTCCAACTTCTTGTTAATGCACACCTTGAGAGGCAGCAAGTGACAGCTAAAGTGCTTGAGTTCCCACCATCTACATGGGAAACCTGGAGAGAGTTCCTATCTCTTGGTTTCAGCTTAGCCCAGCCCTGGTTGTTGCAAGCATCTGAAGATTGAACCAGTGGATAGAAGACCCCTATCTGTCTCTGTCTCTCTCTGTTTCTCTGACTTTCAAACAAAAATGAATAAAATAAAAAGAAATGATTCTCAACAAACTCTCCCTTGATATCTCTCTCATTTTATGTCTGTGATATGACTATTTGAATACACATACATGTTCTCTAAGATCTTTCCCACCTACTTTGATATTTCTGCAATGTAAACCAGCTTACAACTCCCTGATGAAATTTTTGTCTCCATTGACACATGGATTTTGGAATCTTTTTGTATTTGCATTCATCTCTCCCCACCTCTGACTTATACCTTCCCAAGAAAACACTGCTCTCTTAGGGATAGCTCCCTTTATTCCAGGGTCCTAACTAGTGTAACCTCCTCTAGTACTTGTGCTCCTCTTACAGCTAATCAAATCCAAAATCAAAGACTAAACTGATCCTGAAAGCTATTTTCCTGGTCTGTTATTGGCTCAGGTTGAACATATGCCCTAAATTGGTTCAGTTGTAACAAAGAACAAAAGGTCTCCTTCTCTTTTTCACTTGCTTGATGTGAAAGATGAAGCTATGTCATTGAAGATGTTGCCAGCAGTTTTTCTGTGGTCATGAGACAAAGCATTCTGATGACAATATCAAGCTACGGAGCAAGCAAAGCTGAGACATGGAACTTTTATCATGATGTGTATGGGATTGCACTGCCTTTAGACTTGCTGTTGTGGAAAATAATTCTCATTATTTTGGCAAATATTAATTAAAGTTCTGATTATCAGCAACCCAAAACAACAGACCTTCTGTAGATTCCCTGTGTAAGCTTATGAGTCCTGAACATTCACTATAGAAATAGAAACATGTGGTGATGGAAAATATTAATTGTCATGGTGTAGATCATTTGTTTCTTCCATGGAATTGGGGGTAGAAATGACTTTCCAGAAACCAAAGGACTCTTTATTTTGGGGAAGGGGAAGAGGTAAAGGAATGCCAGGGAGGAAAAACAAAACAAAACAAACAAACAAAAAAAAAACCACCAAAACCGGTATTACAAGGGTACCTAAAAACATTCATGGAAAAGACAGGACTAAAAAATAATTTAAAAGGCAGCCGACACCATGGCTCACTTGGCTAGTCCTCTGCCTGCGGCGCCAGCACCCCAGGTTCTAGTCCTGGTTGGGGTGCCGGATTCTGTGCCGGTTGCTCTTCTTCCAGTCCAGCTCTCTGCTGTGGTCCAGGAAGGCAGTGGAGGATGACCCAAGTGCTTGGGCCCTGCACCCATATGGGAGACCAGAAGGAAGCACCTGGCTCCTGGCTTCAGATCGGTGCAACGCACCAGCCGTGGCGGCCATTGTGGGGTGAACCAACGGAAAAGGAAGATCTTTCTCTCTGTCTCTCCCTCTCACTGTCTAACTCTGCCTGTCAAAAAAAAAAGAAAGAAAGAAAAATAATTTAAAGGGCAAGCACTGTAGCCAAGAGGGTTAAGCTGCCACCTGCAAAGCTGACACCCCATATTGGAGTGCCAGTTCAAGTCCTGGCTGCTCTGCTTCTGATCCAACTCCTTGCTAATGTGCCTGGTAAGGCAGTAGAAGATGGCCTAAGTATTTGGGTCCCTACCACCTATATGGGAGATCCAGATGGAGTTCCTGGCTCCTGGCTCCAGTCTGGCCCCACCCTGGCCATTGAGGACATTGGGGAATGAACCAGTGGTGAAAAGATGAAAGATCTCTCTCTTCCTCTTTCTGTCACTCTTTCAAATAAACAAATCTTTTTATGATTATTTATTTATTTATTTATTTGAGAGCGTTATGTACAGAAAGAGGGAGAGACAAAGAGAAAGATCTTCCATCTGCTGGTTCACTCTCCAAATGGCCACAATGGCTGGAGCTGGGCCAATCCGAAGCCAGGAGCCAGGAGCCTGGAGCTTCTTCCAAGTCTCCCACGTGGGTGCAGGGGCCCAAGCACTTGGGCCATCTTCCACTGCTTTCCAAGGCCATAGCAGAGAGCTGGATTGGAAAAGGAGCAGCTGGATAAACCAGTGCCCATATGGGATGCCAGTACGGTAGGCAGAGGCTTAACTACTTCACAACACCACTGGCCGCTATAAATCTTTTTTTCTTTAAGATTTATTTATTTATTTGAAAGGCAGAGTAACAGAGAGGCAGAGGCAGAGAGAGAGAAGTCTTCCATCTGCTGCTTCACTCCCCAAGTGGCTGCAACGGCTGGAATTGGGTTGATCCAAAGCCAGGAGCCAGGAGCTTCCTCCAGGTCTCCCACACAGTTTCAGGGGCCCACGGATGTGGGCCATCCTCTACTGCTTTCCCAGGCCAAGGCAGAGAGCTGGATCAGAAGTGGAGCAGCCAGGACTCGAATCAGTGACCACTTGGGATGCTGGCATTACAGGCAGCGGCTTTATCCACTATGCCACAGTGCCAGCCCCTATAAATCTTTTTAAAAAGATAATATATTTTTGGTGGAAAATATTTTTTAAAGCCATGCATAATTTTTTCATCATAGTCTTTGTTCATGAACTTTTTAAGACCCCACATACTGGCAGAAGGTCTTTGAAACAACTTCGGAAACCATGCTGCTTTGGGGAAAGGAGTTGGACTGCAGTTCTGTTGTTCCAGTTGCCTGGGGACTGATTAACAGCACCTATGCAGCTAATGTTATTTGAGGCCATTGCTCCCCATGCCTTACAGAGGTCCACGGTGCTTGATTATTTTTTTCCCAGAGAAATGTTTAACATGAGTTTTATTAATTTATGAGGCCACCATGGATATTTAGGAAACAATACCTGTAAATTTTACAGGAAGATACAAAATCAGCAAATGACCTCCTGAACTTCATTTTTAATTAAATAAATGTATTTATGGGAAGTTGCCGATTCCAGCCAACAAGGCTCTTTAGTTAACAATTTTGTTTTTATTCTGTTGATGTATTTAATTCTATCAGTTTAGTAAATTACCTATGCACTCTATGTATTTCTGGGAAGCTCAGGATTTTTTTTGTATTTTCATGTGTTCCTTGAAAAGAAATCTGATCACACCATATGCAATACCACTTTACTTCTAGCTACTGATAGAATCAATGATAAAAATAGACAGGAATGAGATGGCATCATCTGTGTTAGGACTGGAGAAATGATCAATATCCTCTGAATGCCTCTTGCATTTCCCCTCCATCACTTCAGTTCAGACTCATTATCTTGCTGAATTACAGCAAACCACTGAATCTGGTATCTTTTTAACCTCCTGCCTTTCTTCTCTTCAGTCCAAGCTTCACGCTGTTTCTAGATAAATCTTAGAAACACACAGCTCCCATTGCATCACTGTCTTACTCAAGAGCCTTCGGGGACCCTCCACTGCTGGCCAAAATCAATAGTATTCAGGACCCTGGTGTTCAAGGATCTTGTCATGTGATCCAAAAACCTGTGCAAAAATTTCTCCCAATGTTCTCCTCCAGGTGCCCCGTGATTCAGTCAGTTCTGCTCAAACATCCCTCCCATTCACACTCTTTCTCCTCCATCGCTGCCACCCTACCTCCAGTCCATGCCTGCCAACTTTGAACTCATTCTTCAGAGCCTGTTCAAGGTAAATAATCTTCCAGGGGAGGGCAGCGTTATGGCATAGTAGGTTAAGCCACCACCTGTGATGCTGGCATCCCATATGGGTGCCTGTTTAAGACCTGGCTACTCCCCTTCTGATCCAGCTCCTGGCTAATGCACCTGGCAGAGCAGCAGAAGACGGCACAAATGCTTGGGGCCCTGCACCCACATGGGAGACCTAGATAAAGCTCCCGGCTCCAGGTTTCAGCCTGGCCCAGCCCTGGCTGTTGCAACCATTTTGGGAGTGAACCAGAGGATGAAAGGTCTCTCTCCCTCTCTGTCTCTCCTTCTCTCTAACTCTGACTTTCCAATAAATAAATATAAATAATATTTTTTAAAAAGATTTATTTATTTATTGGAAAGGCCAAGTTTACAGAAAGAGAGACACAGCGAGAAAGAAAGAGAGAGAGAGAAGGGGAGAGAGAATATCTTCCACCCACTGGTTCACTCTGCAAATGGCCACTATGGCCGGAGCTGGGCCCATCTGAAGCCAGGAACTAGATCTTCTTCTGGGTCTCCCACATGAGTTAGGGCCCAAGCACTTGGACTGTCTTCCACTGCTCTCCAAGGCACATTAGCAAGGAGCTGGACTGGAAGTGGAGCAGCCAGGTCTCAAATCAATGCTTTTTGGGATGCTGGCATCACAGGCAGCAGCTTGACCCACTGTGCAATAACGCCAGCCCCCATGATAATCTTTCCGCACACTCCAATCAACCACTCACCATAGCCAAGCCATGGGGTGAAAGATCAGTGAAGACTGTCTAGGTCTTCAGGAGCACAGCAACTATCAGGGCAGTTTCCTAAAGAATCACCAAGTGGGAGTGGCTCCACTCACTACACCTCTAGTAATTGGAAGTCAAAGAAAAATTGTTCATGTCCCTTGTTAAAGATGGTGAGGAAGGCTGGCACCGCGGCTCAATAGGCTAATCTTCCACCGAGCGGCGCCAGCACACCGGGTTCTAGTCCCAGTCAGGGCACCGGATTCTGTCCCGGTTGCCCCTTTTCCAGGCCAGCTCTCTGCTATGGCCCGGGAGTGCAGTGGAGGATGGCCCAAGTCCTTGGGCCCTGCACCTGCATGGGAGACCAGGATAAGTATCCAGCTCCTGGTTTCAGATCAGTGTAGTGCACCGGCTGTGGCAGCCATTGGAGGGTGAACCAACAGCAAAGGAAGACCTTTCTCTCTGTCTCTCTCTCTCACTGTCCACTCTGAAAAAAAAAAAAAAAGATGGTAAGGAAGACTTTATTCAAAAGGAATTACAGTGTGGGGTAGAGAGGGTAAGAAGATTCGTGACAGGGAAGAGAGATGATCACAACCACAAATACAAAGACAAGTTGAGATTTTTTAGCTGAAGACAATGGGGGAGGAACATGAATGGAGAATTACCAAGAGGAGGCATCAATGCTAAAGGCTAAAGGCTACACCAACTCGACAGGGTTCTTTCTGATGGCAGACCAGGATAATAAGATGTTGAGGGTGGGGATGAAGAAGTTGATATCAAGAGCAAACAGATACTAAGAGGATTTTTTGCTAAATTTACCGAGCATGATTCTTGCTAAAACTGAACTAAGTAGCCCAAGGGAAGAACTCAAGATGAGGGCCTAGTCAAAAAGAGAAATCAGAAGAGTCTGTCTCAAGTTTGGTAAATGATAGTGTTTTGTCAACATTAGCAAAATTTTGCTTCCTGCTCCTGAGACCTTAAGCAGCATTGGTCTACAAGTCTTAGTTCCAAAGGGAGGAACAGTACCACCAAGAGACACAAACAATAATTCCTATGAATGCAAAGTAAGGCTGCCAGTTGGCCACCTTGGGTTCCTACTGCCACTATGTCAACAAGCAAGGAAGGGTTAACATGGTTAATCCAAACAGAAACTGGACTACTGCTAAGGAAGGAAGGAAGCAACGTACAAATGGAGGGAGGGAGGGGAGGGGAGGAGTGGGAGAAGGGAGGGAAGGTAGGAAGGAAGGGAGGGAGAGAGGGAAAGTAGGTAGGAAGGAAGGAAGGGAAAAAGAAGAAACTGAGGGATAGGAACTTGTGGAATACAAGAGATCCCTTAGACCATATTACCATTCCCTATTATTAAAGTCAATAGAAAACTACAATATCACAATACATATATCACTACTAATGACTAGAAATCTCAGGAATGAAGGTTTGGATTTTCTTACCATGTAAAGAATCATAGCCAATAGAGGTTCTTCAAAAGAAACTTGGGAATCAGCATTTGTAAAAAGGACCTCATGTACTTCCTATGATTAGGTGAATTTCTGGTATGCTGTAATTGACAATATACTGGTATGGTTGAGAAGGAAATGGATACAACACAGTGGATTAAGTGCTTTAAGAGATACAGAATAAAGGGTTGGTGGCAATCAATGAAAGATTTAGGGGAGGAAATTTAGGCTGTTTCCTTGGCAAAAGAGGAGAAAGGAGGCAACCAAGATAGAGGGAACCATTTTTAATTTATGCACACAGATCAAGGGTTTTTGTTTGTTTGTTTGTTTTTTGACAGGCAGAGTCATAGACAGTGAGAGAGAGAGACAGAGAGAAAGGTCTTCCTTCCGTTGGTTCACTCCCCAAATGGCCACCACTGCCGGCGCTGCAGAGATCTGAAGGCAGGAGACAGGTGCTTCCTCCTGATCTCCCATGCGGGTGCAGGACCCAAGTACTTGGGCCATCTTCCACTGCCTCCCCAGGCAACAGCAGACAGCTGGACTGGAAGAAGAGCAACTGGGACTAGAACCAGTTGCCCACATGGGATGCTGGTGCCGCAGGCGGAGGATTAACCAAGTGAGCCACGGCGCTGGCCCCACAAAGATCAGTTTTTTAAAAGAAGCCATCACATATCAAATAGTTCATGCAGCATGCTCTATGCTAAGAACTTCCTATGTTATTCATTTAATTTTCACAATGACCTTATGAAAGAAGTCACAATTATTATTGGCATTTTACAGAGATGAAAATGAATGTTGTGGGAAAGAACAGAGATTGTAAATCAGACTTGTGTGTAAATCTTACCCTCACCACTTAGCAGCTAAAAAATCACATTTCACAATCAAATTTTAACTGAAAAGTGATCCCTGTTAGGAATTTGGAAAACATTATGCTGAGTGAAATAAGCCATTCCCAAGGGGACAAATACCACTTGTTCTCCCTGATAGGTGACAACTAACTGAGCACCAAAAAGGAAACCTGTTAAAGTGAAATGAACACTATGAGAAATGGTGACTTGATCAGCCCTCGCCCTGACTGTTAATGAACAACTTAGTATGTTATCCCTCTTAGTATTTTTTTTGTTTTTTCTACTTAATACTTTTGGTTGAATACTGTAATCAATACACAATTCTTCTTAAGTGCTGAAACTTAACTGAAAAGTGATCGCTGTTAAATATAAGAGTGGGAATAAGAGAGGGAAGAGATGTGCAATTCGGGACATGCTCAAGCTGACTTACCTCAACGGTAGAGTTAGAAACATACCAGGGGATTCCAATTCAATCCCATCAAGGTGACATGTACCAATGCCATCTCACTAGTCCCAGTGATCAATTTCTGTTCATAATTGATCATAATGATAGGACTACGAACCAAAGGGATCACATAAACAAGAATAGTGTCTGCAAATACTAGCTGATAGGATAAAAAAGGGAGAGAATGATCCAACATGGGAAGTGAGATACACAGCAGACCCATAGAATGGCAGATGTCCTAAACAGCACTCTGGCCTCATAATCAGCCCTTAAGGCATGCGGATCCGGCTGAAAAACCCATGAGAGTATTTCAGGCATGGAAAGCCAAGACACTCTGGGAGAAAAAAAAAAAAACTAAATGAAAGATCTCTGTGAATGAGATCCCAGTGGAAAGAACGGGTCATCAAAGAAGGAGGTACCTTTCTCTGAAGGGAGGAGAGAACTTCCACTTTGACCATGGCCTTGTTTAAATATGATCAGAGTCGGTGAACTCAGAGGGCTTCCATAGCCTTGGCAACTCATGACAAGAGCCTAGGGTGATCATTGACATCATAAATAAGAGTGTCAATTTGTTAAGTCAACAGCAGCAGTCACTGTGCACTTACTCCTCATGTAGGATCTTTGTCCTTAGTGTGCTGTACATTGAGATTTAATGCTCTAACTAGTACTCAAACAGTATTTTTCACTTTATGTTTCTGTGTGGGAGCAAACTGTTGAAATCTTTACTTAATGTATGCTAAACTGATCTTCTGTATATAAAGAGAATCAAAAATGAATCTTGATGTGAATGTAAGGGGAGAGAGAGTGGGAAAGGGGAGCGTTGCAGGTGGGAGGGACGTTATGGGGGGGAAGCCATTGTAATCCATAAGCTGTACTTTGGAAATTTATATTCATTAAATAAAAGTTAAAAAAAATCACATTTGAGAGCAGTTTCTGCTGTTGGTGCTTGTTTTCTTTATCATTCTCTACCTTTGCCTCACACATATAGGACTTCTTTACTTTCCCCATTGGCTTTTCCATTTATCTACCCTCTTTACCATATAATTCAATGATAGCTAATTTTCATCTTAGCTGGAAACATTAGAGATAGAAAACAGCAGTGGATTAAACAAGGTAGAGGAGTAAAACTTCAAACCAGTCCAGGCCTGGTGTGGTTACTTCACTCATGAATGTCCTGAAGGAGCCTGGGTCTCCCTATGTTCTTCTGCACATGGCTTGCATTCCCAAGATAACTTTATATTCCAAGTTGGTTGCTTCAGCTCCAACCACCATGTCTGCATCCCAACTAGCAAAAAGGAGGAAAAGACAAACAAGGAGAAAGGACAAATGGTGGATTCTAGCATTATCCCTAGAAAGACAGAGAGGGAACCCACATCTCCTGGTTCACTCCCCCAAATGCCCACAGGCTAGCAATGGGAACTCAATCCAGGTCTCCCATATGGGTGGTAGGGGGACAATGACTTGAACAATCATTGCTCCTCCCAGGGTCTGCACCAGAAGGAAGCTGGATATAGAAGCTGGAGCTGGGTTTCAAAGCCTGGTATTACCAGATGGGACATGGATTTGAACTGCTGGAACAAAGGCTCACTCTGCCAGCAGTGTTTTAAAGGATATTTTCAGAAGTTGTCACTAAGATATTTCCGCTTATTTCCCCACTGGACAGAACTTAGACATTTGACCATCCCACCATAACGGCAGCTGGGAAGTATAGTGTTTACTCTGGATGGCCATGCACATGATTAAAAGCAAAGATTCTATTCTTAGGGGAGAAGGTAAGAATGATATTGCATAAGGAGTTCAAGTGGTTTGGGGGCTGGTCGAGGAAAAAGATATACCCACAAGAGGCAGCAACACATAGCCTTATTTGATAGCTCTTGGACAAGGTTGCATGAAAGGGGAAGTCCCTGGCAACATGTTGTGGGGAGCAACTGAGACTAGACTAAGTTACTGGAATTAAGACTTATTCTATGCATCTGCTCTCCCACAATATGGCGCTGAGAGACAGCAAACAACTTCTACGCAGCTGCCTCTCGCCAATTTGACTGATAAGCTGCAGGAGCTGATCCTGCTCCTGATTGGAGGAGAGCAGCGTGCTCGGCATGTGGGTAGCAGAGTTGGGATTGGTGGAAGAGGACTATAAAGGAGGAGAGAAACAACATGCACCAGGAACATCTGAAGGAACACCTGAGCAGCCCCCGAGAGAGCCGGCCGGCGGAGTGCCGCTCCTCCGCGGAAGCGGGGAAAGTGGCAGGGGGTACCGCCCCTCCACGGAGGTGGAGGGGTCGGCAGCCAACCCGGGAAGAACCAGCAGCAAACCCGGGAAGGGCCGAGCAGACAAAAGAACAGCGCAGGGTCTAGTGTCGTTCCTCCGCGAATGGGGGAGCGACACATGTGACTTTGCAGAGGCTACAGTGTGGGGGCCACATCTAGAGGAGGAGGAGAGTGAGTGGACTCCCGCAGGAGAGAGAACTTGCCTGTTCCAGTGAAGTCACTCAGCAGCACGGTGGCAAATCTCGTTCAGGAGCTCTGAAGGGCCATAGCGGCGTGGAGTGCTAATAAGCACAAGGCTTTCTCTTATCAATAACCAGCAGATGTGTGGCTCGGGTTTCCTGGGGCATGCAAAGCAGGCTGGCTCTAAATTGCTACAATGTTGCTTGTTTGGGCTATTTTGTAAATAATTGGATGTGTAAAAATTTGGTATCAGCGTGGACAGTCCTTTGAACTAACAGCCTGCAGTAAAGAAATAAGCACTATAGGAGCAGATATACAAAGGCCATTCGTGGCTCATTTGTATAGTAAATTTGGAGACTCTCAGTCAGTGCCGCTGCAATGATCCACAAATTCAATTAAGAATTAAGCATTCACAGCTTACAAGGTACTCCAGCAAATGAGAAGACTTAGCCTTTATAGTTTAAACTAGGAAAGGACAAAACCAATTTTATTGCTGATGGCAACACTCAGCAAAGGTAGAGGGGGAGGGAAGCATGTACTGACTCAAAATATATGATATATAAACCAGCCTACATGTCCTACTGTGCTTGCATTTACAGGTGAAATCATCACTCTCTCCCTCTTCCTAAGTCCATGGGAACAACAGCAATCTGGTGTGTCAGAGTTCAGCCCAAGATGCCCAAATGGAGGTATTCATCAGTATGATGGGGAACAGAGGCCTCCAATGTTATGACCCCACTAACGCTTGTTACCCAATAGCTGCTATCCAGATTGTTTTCATTACAAGATTTCCCTTCAAAACGGAAGAGGTGAAAGTATCTGGGGAAAATGTATTATTCTGCCAAACATTAGAATTGTTTATGTAACCATAATTTAAAATGTCCCACAATTTATACTATTCCCCCCAAAAATAATCTTTGTTTTAATATAAAAGCTCCTGCAATTTGGACTCATTTTCTGCAGTCCAGAATTGATGAAAGCCCAACTATTTATTTCACATGAGTGCAGAATCCTAAGCAGACATTCTGTACAAAAAGAGAGCTCAGCATATTAGAAATTTCCAAGTCTCTTAAGCAGTTTCTGGGACATATATAAGATTTAATTACAATTTACTACTCCTAAGTTAATGTAAAGAAATGGTTTTCATTGTCCAAAACTTGAAGTCTATTATTTGCTCAACAAATATTTACTGAGCACATACTTTGTGCCAGGCACTGCTCCAGAAGATGGGGACCTGACCATGAACAAATGCAAGATGATGCCGCCTTAATGGTGTGGGGAGTGACATAGAGGCCAGAATGCTGCCCTAAATGGTTACCCCAAAACTGAAAATCCTGACCAAGTTAAGACAAAAGTGAACCATTTTGTTGTTTTATTTTCTTCTGGTCTGTGCTTCTGTAAGGCTGGAAATTTGTTGAGAATCTGGCTGGAGAGAGAAAGCACTACCCCCCCCCCCCGCCCTCCCCATCCCCCAGGGGAATTGATAGCTGTGTGATGGAATCACTGGTCTGAGGATTTCAGCTTAAGCCCAATTTGTTTCCCCCAAGGTCCCTGATCAGCCTCAAGGAGACCAGTTCATGGAATATCACATTGTGACTTATCAAAATATTCATTTGACCTTGAAACATTCTTGTTGATGTCATGTGGATAGAAAACAAATAAAGCGTTAGAACAAAATGTTTGCATCAGTGATTCCAAATTGACACAAACTCCGTAGGTTGTCCAGGATGAGAAAACTCTCCAAGGCTTACTTTATTTAGAGCCTGCAGTGTTTTGCTATTCTCTGGGCTAAAGGATGGCATGCAGCATGTTAATTAAAGAACTGACATCCTTCAATTTACTCTTTTTTTACTACTCCCAAATGTTTCTCTTTCTCCCACAACTCCCATCCTCACTCCTGCCATTCCCAAGGAAGTGTAAATGAAAGTTTTCACAGTTTTTACATGAATAATTTGGGGGCAGACACAGTTCTTCTTATCAACCACTTTACAGCAAAGTCAAATTGTGCACCCTGTTATGCTAAATTTTGATCTTTTTAACACAAGAAAAATTCATTTTGATAAAGGTTAATGCCTCCTTAATATTTATACACTCAAATCATATGGAAAATGCATTTTAAAATTCTGCAATCCTGAATTAATATGACAACATGCAAAGACTGTGTGACACCATTTGTAATTCATTAGCACATACTTTACAATATATTAGCATCAAACGTGGAATACTCTGTCATGGTCCTGGCAAGCCTGTGAGTTTCATCCTAGTTTATTCTCCAGAACATTAAGGTTTTGACATGGATATCCAGAGACAATTCCAAATGATTTTGCAGATCAGGAATAAATTAATTTATCCAGCAACCTGCTAAGCATAATACATTACCCTGAGAAACATGCTTAGCTAGCAGCCACCAGCATATGTTTGTCTAGTTTCAAGCAGATCTTGAACACCAGACTGGCGTCATGTGAATGAATTGTGACATGATCCGGGTAAATTGGGACCACATCTGCTCTATGCACCTGGCACCGTGCCCTCCCCCTGTAGTGAGTCTGCAGATGATTAACATCCCTACCACTCACATCATTTTGAAATAGCGCCTGGGTAACCCCACATGTATCGTCAGTGTTCCTGGAACAGATGGAAATCTAACCGTGTCACAGATTTCCTAAGTTTGTCCTTTGCTGATGCTAAAGCCCTCTGGAATATTTATTTTAATGACCTGTTCTCCTAGGAATCTAAAAACCAGTCTGACTGACAAATACACATGCTGTCCAAAACTGTAATTTAATGACTAGACTTAGTTTGACTAACACCTCAAATATTTAAATCTCATCTCCCCAAAAATTCTCAAATCTCCAAAAATGCATTGACATTTGGATATTCAGCATGACCCTGAACTTGAAAACTTTTTTGCAGGGAACACAACATAGAAGTTTATGTTTAAAAACATTTATAAGGATGCTTTTGGTCTTATTATTAAAGATAAAGATAGGGGCAGGCATTTGGCACAGCACCAAGGACATCATGGGACAACCACATCACATATCAGAATGCTTGTCTTCACTCCTGATCCCAGCTTCCTGCTAATGTGTACCCTGGGAGACAAGAGTTAATGGTTCAAGTACTTGGGTCCCTAGCAGTCACATACAGGAGATTCTGACTGAGTTCCAAGTTCCTGCCTTTGGCTTGGCCCAGCCCCAGCTGTTTCAGGCCATTTCGGTGAATGAACCAGTGGATTAGAGATTCTCTCTCTCTCTCTCTCTCTCTCTCACTCTCTCTCTCTCTCCCTCCCTCTCATTCTCTCTTTCACTCTGCCTTTCAAATAAATTTTCTTTAAAAAGAGAAAGATGAATCACCCAAATTTTAAATTTTGGAATCAATAGGGTTGCTTCATGTTTATTATCAATTTCTGTGATCAAAATGTTTTTGAACTGTGTTGGATTTTTGACCCATTGTGTATTGTATGCATTTAAGTATATGTATGTGTGGGTACACTTGTGCATGTATGTATAGCTTCATGGAACAAAGCAAATGCACTAGAGATTGCCTGAGCATGGCTTTGTCATTGTGGTCATTGTTACCTGCACAAGTCAACATGTTCTTGCTTCCTACCTTTCAGCACTGACAGACAGCTTTTCTCTCAGCTCATCCCAGCCATGCTGGTTCACCCCTCCAGCACTGTGGCAGAAACTGCAAACTTCTTTTCCAATCCCTTTCATGGTAACACAACACTAGATTTTAGCTGGATACATTGCTGCCCTCATAAAGGCTTTATGTCCCATTCTTCCCTGAAGACAAATGTGGGCGAATAACCTTACTCTAGACAATAAGACATAAATGGAATTATGGGAAACGTATGTACTCTCCTTCTTTGACCCTCTCCATTAACCTGATGCTTGGAACACCAACTCAATATCTTGGGCTCTACAACTTATGCAAATACTGAGTGACATCTACACAGGGAGCTGGAATTAGCCTTTTCTCTGACAACTGAGTGACCTCACCAGCCTCAGACTGCCTATATTTAGATTATTTTATGAAAAAGAAAAGTCTATCTTACCCAAGATACTGTTTTTCCTGCCTTTGTGCGTGCAGAATCTTAACTGATAGAAGTGCCCTGACCATTTCTTCTGTACCTGCCCTTGATGCTGCCATCCCTTGCCCTGAGTCCTGCCATCCACGGAACCTATTGTGTCCCTAGGAGCCCTTTCTTGCCTGTCTGGCACCTTCAACTGATCACATGAGGCCCACCAAGATCTGACAACTGCCTCCCTGTCCAGTCCTGTGTCCTCCGTTCCTCCTAACCTTCAAGCTTCGTGTTTCAGCAGTATCATCATTCTTCCTCACACTACAGATCTGTGTTGGTTTCCTCTGCCTAGAATGTCCTCACAAGATTCAACAACTCAGGAAACTCAAGCCTCAGCTCCAATGTTCTCATTTCTTTGAAATCTTCCATCATCTCCTCCAGATAAAGTAGACCTCTTTGTCTTTTCTTTTATATGACCCTGCCCTGGGCATGAGACCTAATGACAGCAATTGGCTAATCAAAATCCTCTGCATGCCTGTCTTCATGTTAAACTATGAGTTTCCAGACAGTAAGGACTCACTTAATCCCTCCTGTTCATTTTGAAACAAACACGTTATAGATACTATATATATGTATGAATGAAAAACTGAAGGAATTAATGTTTCAGAGATTAGTCCAATAAGAACTGAACTCCCCCTGCCCAAGTAACCTAACTTCAACTCCTTAGTTGCAGA
The DNA here is from genome assembly GCF_964237555.1 of Oryctolagus cuniculus. NCBI lineage: Eukaryota > Metazoa > Chordata > Mammalia > Lagomorpha > Leporidae > Oryctolagus > Oryctolagus cuniculus. The sequence goes on from NC_091432.1 coordinate 84,491,122, forward strand.
GGTGACATATGATTTTTTAAAATACATGCTAGGCTGGGATTGGCATTGTGGCATGGCGCTTGTGATGACAGAATCCCATATCAGAATGCCAATTCAAGTCCAGGCTGCTCTGCTTCTGACCCACCTCTCTGCTGTGAGAAGGCAGTGGAAGATGGTCCAAGGACCTGGGTCCCTGCCACCAATATGAGAGACCAATATGGAATTATTCCTGTTTCCTAACTTCAGCCTGACCTAGCTCTGGCTCTTGTGCCCATACAGAGAGTGAACTAGCAGCTGGAAGATTTTTCTCTTTCTTTCTCTCTCCCCCCACCCTTCCGTTCTTCCCTCCTCTCCCCTTCTCTTTCCCTCTCCCTCTCCTCTGCTGCTGCTGCTGTTCTGCCTTTCAAGTAAATATATCTTTTTTAATAAAAGATATTTCAGGGGCCAGCGCTGTGGCGCAGCGCGTTCAAGCCCTGGCCTGAAGTGCCAGCATCCCATATAGGCGCCGGTTCTGGTCTCAGCTGCTCTTCTTCCGATCCAGCTTTCTGCAATGGCCTGGGATAGCAGTAGAAGATGGCCCAAGTCCTTGGGCCCCTGGACCTGCGTGGGAGACCCGGAGGAAGCTCCTGGCTCCTGGCTTTGGATCGGCGCAGCTCTGGCCATTGTGGCCAATTGGGGAGTGAACCATCAAATGGAAGATCTCTCTCTCCCTCTCTCTCTCTGTCTCTGCCTCTCCTCTCTCTGTGTAACTCTGACTTTCAAATAAATAAATCTTTAAAAAGAAGATATTTCAAAGTGAGAAAAAATTTCAAGTCATACTCAGATGTTACCGTATACTGTTTTAATTATTTTATGTTTTATTTTCTTCATCTTGAATATTTTTGGTGTAAAAATAGCATAAAAGTATAGAAATAAGTATATTTTATAGTTAATTAATTTTAATAATGGCCTCTGTGTATTTAGAATCTTAAATTTTATACTACCAAACACTGTACTAAGTGTTTGTGGTTTATTTTATTGAATTTTTCCCCTAACCTTATGAGATGAATGTTATATTGTAAGTTATAGGAATCAAAGTCAACCTAGCGTAAGCAAAAGGCATTTATTGACTCATATAGCCAAAATTCCTAAAGGTAGTGGTGCAGCTGAATCCAGAGCTTACACAATGCTAAAAGGGCCTGTCCCCTTCCCTGTCTCTAACTCTATTCCCATCCCCATCTCAAGCTCTTCCTTCACTTCTGTCTCAGTCTCCACCTCCATCTCTATCCTTATTCCTACCTGTGTCTCTATATCTCTAAAAGTCTCCCTTCACATAGCAATTATGATGAGTACCAACAGACTCCAGTGTAGCCTATATTCTATCACCTTAACAGTCCAGACAGAAAGGAAACATCTTCCCCTAGCACTAGAAGAAAAATCCCAGAGAATCTTCTAATTGACTATTTACCCTAAACTGTAACTGATTAGAGGGAAAGGTAATCACATCCAACCATGTGAATAAGACCAGATGAATTCTGTCCTACATGGAATAATCACATAGGAAGAATGCCCTCACAGGAAGGAGAGGTTCCAGAACAAAAAATCCCATATAGGCAAAAGTGGAAATTTTTTTACCACAGATGCTATAGTTTGATTATTGATTATCCCCTCTGAAGCTCATGTTAGAGCCTAATTCCTATTAGGAAGTACTAAAAGAGTGGAAGCTTAATACCAGTTTCAACTTTTGCTGTTGCACAATATTCATATAAAGATGAGACAGACACAATCAAATTCCAGGGAATATAAAATTGCCACTGAAAAGTATCAGGAGATGTTAACAGATGCTGTGCTTGATGGATGTAAGTTTGTGTTTTTGAATTTTGTACTGCAACTCATTTTTATCATAGAACAAATAATATCATCACTGTAGTAGTTGAAATGAGAAAAAGAGAGAAAATCATGAAGAAAGAGTGACAATAAGTCCTTGAAAATGATGATTAAATATCAACCAGATAATTCTGGTATTCTATAGCAAGGCATTTCTTTTCTTTTTAATAATTCCCTTTCTGAAGTTGTTCAAACCTCATTAAGTTGTCACATTGTCATGGAGCCTCATCTTCTTTTTTTTTTTTTTTTTTTTTTTTTTTTTTTTTTTTTAAACTTTTATTTAATGCATGTAAATTTCCAAAGTACGACTTATGGATTACAATGGCTTTCCCCCCATACCGTCCCTCCCACCCACAACCCTCCCCTTTCCCACTCCCTCTCCCCTTCCATTCACATCAAGATTCATTTTCGGTTATCTTAATATACAGAAGATCAGCTTAGTATACATTAAGTATGGATTTCAACAGTTTGCTCCCACACAGAAACATAAAGTGAAAAATAATAGATGATTTTTTAAAATGATGATGAAATCAGAGCAGACCTATTGCCATGTTTAATCCCAGTGAGAGTCGAGTTGGGAATTGATAATTTCTTTTTTTTTCTTTTTTTTTTTTTTTTTTTTACAGAGGATCCGTTTAGTATGCATTAAGTAAGGATTTCAACAGTTTGCACCCCCACAGAAACACAAAGTGAAATATATTGTTTGAGTACTCGTTATAGCATTAAATCTCAATGTACAGCACATTAAGGATAGAGATCCTACATGAGGAGTAAGTGCACAGTGACTCCTGTTGTTGACTTTACCAATTGACACTCCTGTCTATGGCATCAGTAATCTCCCTATGCTCCAGTCATGAGTTTCCAAGGCTATGGAAGCCCACTGAGTTCTCCGATTCTTATCTTGTTTAGACAAGCTCATAGTCAAAGTGGAGGTTCTCTCCTCCCTTCAGAGAAAGGTACCTCCTTCTTTGATGGCCTGTTCTTTCCACTGGGATCTCACTCACAGAGATCTTTTGCCAGAGTGTCTTGGCTTTCCATGCCTGAAATACTCTCATGACATTGTCATGGAGCCTCATCTTCTAATATGAATTACTACATGTTGACCTGAAGAAACATGATTTTCTAATGAAATGTTATACCAATATTGCCATGAAAAGATATGCAGTATTTTGAAAACTCTTAACGATAAAATTCTATTAATCACTATGCTATAAAGATTCAAAGTGTGTCTTTATTGATTTCAGAAGTTAAAAAAAAAAACTCTAAGTGGCTTTTGTTCAACTATAGCAATTTCACTGGAATAGTGGAATGTACAGTAGTGACTAACAGCCTTTAATTAAGGAATTGTTCAGAATTAGGTGTACAAGGATGTATATTCTGCGCTGGGACACAACAAAACATATACTAGGCTTGCTTTACTTAATTTTGGAGATGCAAGGCCAAGCATCTGATGTAAGAGATTGAGGATTTCTTATCAGGCCAAGAATGGCAAAGTTTTCATCTGTAGACCTAACTCTGATAAGTCTAAAAGTAGATAGTGGGAAGGACTGTCTTCCAGACTCTTGGGACAAAGAGAGCTCTTATCAATTAGTAATGTCTCCCACGGGCAGAAAAAGGAGAGGCAACACCCATGTGCTGCCTTTTTGTTGTTTCTTTGTTTTCTCTGTATTTCAATTTTAATTTGTATTAGACTTACAGTGGTACATGGTTAACTAGTCAAATAATTATCAAAGGCTTATAATGAAAACTAATAGTTATTTGACTTCCCTCTTTTTTTTAAAAGATTTATTTATTTATTTGAAAGTCAGAGTTATAGAGAGAGAGAAGGAGAGGCAAAGAGAGAGAGAGAGAGAGAGAGAGAGAGAGAGAGAGAGAGGTCTTCCATCTGCTGGTTCACTCCTCAATTGGCCACAGCGGCTGGAGCTGCACTGATCCAAAGCCAGCAGCCAGGAGCTTCCTCCAGGTCTCCCATGTAAGTGCAGGGGCCCAAGGACTTGGGCCATCCTCCACTGCTTTCCCAGGCCATAGCAAAGAGTTGGATTGGAAGTGGAGCAGCTGGGACTCAAACGGGGGCCCACATGGGATGCTGGCACTGCAGGTGGTGGCTTCACCCACACAGCGCTGGCCCCTTGACTTTCCTTTTACTACCCCCTGATTTTCACACACAGAGGCAGCCATTTTGAAGTTCTTTAGCTGTTCTTCTGATATTTGTCACTGCAGTTTTCAGAATTGACCCTGGGGCACCAAAGTTGTGCTGTAGTGGGCAAACCCACAGTCTGAAACACCAGCATCCCATGTGGGTACCAGTTAGTGTCTTGGCTGCACCACTTAGAATCCAGCTCCATCCTAATGGCCTGGGAAAAATAGCAGAAGATAGCCCAAGTGTTTGGATCCCTGCCATCCAAGTGGGAGACCTGGATTAAATTCCTAATTCCTGGCTCCTGGCTTTGCCCTGGCCCAGCCCTGGTCCAGCCCTGGTCACTGTGTCCATCTGGGGTATAAACCAGTGGATGGAAAATCTGTCTCTCTGTGTGTCTCTTCCTCTCTCTCTCTGTAACTCTGACTTTCAAAATAATAAATAAATCTTACCAAAAAAATCCTGGATATTGAGTGGCTTATACTGTGCCAACCTCTCAGAAACAATGGTTGAACTCTGAGGCAGAGCTGCCCTAAAAAAGAAAGAAATTCTACCACTAATTCATCCACTGATGCCAGTTCTGCTATGGAGCTCAATTTTACAGCCACCCTCCAAAGGTGAATGATTCTGCCACAGTCCTCACCAGCAAAATATTCTCCAACTAGGCCACCTTCCTGAAGTTACTCATTGTTAAGTCCAAAATCCCAGGTGAGTGAGTCTAGTAGTAGAGCTCACGTCAAGTGTGTCTGTTCCACCTGCAAAGGACACTGTAAAACAGAATTTGGGTGCATTTTGGAAAGATAGGACTCATAAAGTAAATTCCTTAAATATAGTAGGATGTTGTTCAAATGTTGCTGGACAGCCTAAAAAAGAAATGATAATGTCTACTATATCCCTAATGCTTTTAATAAACAATTTATTCAGCTATATTTTTATTTTGTATTTTAGCTATTATCTAGGTACTGTGGACATGTGTTATAACTCTCCTGAACCCCCATATATACTTCTCTCTCATTTACCTGATGGATATGTGTACATGTGTGGGTACACATGCACACATATATATGTCTTATATTTTGATAGATCAGCATTTGGACTTATATTACTCTATGTAAATATTATTCTTACTTGAGTCGTGTACTTTCTATCACATTCCTTTCTTGTGTAATGTTATGTTTTCCTTAGAATTACTAATTATCTCATTCCTTTTCTGTTGATCTTTTTCTATGTGGCTATCATAACACATTTTAAACTTTATTCCAGAATTTGTAGTTTCCATGCAAAACCGCCTAACATTTTGGACAGCCTATCAATTCCATATTTATTATTTCCCATCTTCCTCCTGCAAGTTTGTCCTTCTAATCCAGAAGCATTTCAAGAGAGCTCACAGCCAATGCCTTGGGAATCTTCCTTTACCATCATTCAGGATGTTTCCTTTGCCTCTCTGGAGTGAGATCCCTATTCCTTGGATTCCACATGTTGCCCTTTCTTAGTTCACTCTTCTTATTTGATAAGTGCACCCTTTTTAACCTTCTGAAAAATGATGAAAGGAAGGTACATCTATTGAGATCTTACTTGTCTGAAATTGTCCCTATTCTAATCTCATACATGGTTAGTAGTTTGGATGCAGAAACAGAGGTTGGAAATAATCTTCTCTAGAAATTTTGAAGGCATTGGTCCATTGTTTTGCATCTAACTTTGCTACCAAGGAACTTTGCTAATGACATTCTTATTTTCAATGTTTTTTAATGTGACTTTTTAAAAATCTGGATTTTGTTAGGATCTTATTTTCCCAATGTTCTGAAATTTCATGATGTTGTACTTCTGCATAATTCTACTTTATTTATTTATGTGTTTACTTAATTTATTTGAAAGGCAGGGAGACAGAGAACAAGAGACAGACAGAGCATCTATCTGTTGATTCACTTACCTGATGTCTGTAACAGCCAGGCAGCCCAAATTGGGAGCCAGAAACTCATTCCAGTTATCCCATGTGAGTGATGGGAACCAAATATTTGAGTCATCACCTGCTCTCTCCCAAGGTATGCATAAACAGGAAGCTAGCATCTGGACCACAGCCAGAACTTGAGCCTGGGCACACGCACCAATATGAGATGTGAATATCCCTACTGGTATCTTAACTGTCCTGCCAGTGGCAGCCCCTCGATTCCACTTTAATGTGGGACACTGAATGGGTTCATTCAATCTGCAGATATCTCCATTCACTCTGTAATTTTGTTCTTAAATGGTCTATTTGCTAATTTCCCCCTCCATTTTCTTTGGTCTCTTTCTGGTATTGTTATTTGAATGTTAGAAATCTATATCTCCTTTTTTCTTTTTCATTTTTATATCTCATTGTTGTTCTTGTTGTTTGCATACATTTAAGAGTTTTCCTTAAATTTTTTCATAAAAAAATTTAAATTTCCATTTCTTGTATCTCATTTCAAAATTACTGGTAGCTTTATATTATATTCCAAATATCCATTTTTGTACCTTTTTGCATATCATGGATATAATGCTTTTTCTTACTTACCTCATGGTAATCACAGGTATTTTTCCTCTACCTCCTACACTGTCTCATTTGTGCCACTTTTTCCCTTGTTTTGGCCTCTCGATGTTAAAAATCCCCCTCAACTCTCTTGTCATTCTTCCCTTGGCTCATATTAAGAGAAAAGCCTCAAAACTGAGTCTCAGAGTCAGGCTTGTTAAAGATTGGGCTTCACTGAGGAATAACTGAGTAGAGCACAGTCATTTCACTGGAGGACTACCCACTGCCAAGGCTTTGTGTTGTGTTTTGTTGTCGACTTTTCTCTTGGACTGATCACTTTTCCCAGAAAAGACTCCTCCAATCTCCTGCCATTAAACTTGGCAGCCAGAGCCAAACCATGGGAGAGGCTATTTAGCATAGACTTTAACTCTGTCTCCCTGGTTAGGAATTAACAATTTATCCTTCTTTCTGCCTAATGCCCCATGTCCAGAGTCCTCCAGTTTGAGAGCTCCAGAGAGTGAACCTCTAATTTTCTGCCAGGGTCAGAAAAAGGGAGTTGCCCAGATAGGGACAGGTGTTAGGATCCAGGAAATAAACTACATCTTCTATAGACTCTCAGGCAATTTTCTTGTTTCCTTCTCTGCCTGTGTCCTCTATATTCTGCAGGCATATAATTCAGTTCATAAAACTTTTTTGGAACTTCTTGGCATGAGTTGACACACTTTTAAGCCTCAGCCCTTGTGGCTTCTATTTTATCTTCCTCTGATCTGTGGAGCCAATTACCACTTATCCATCTGCTTTCCCACTGTCAAAATTACACGATTTTCTTCTTTCCTGCCCTTCCCACCCCATGGTGTGTGTGTGTGTGTGTGTGTGTGCGCGTGCGCGTGTGCATGTGTATGCACATGTACTCCCATAGGGACACTGCACTGGACTTTCAGAAAAAAGAATAGATAAAGCCTATTTCAATAAGTCATTCTTCCATTTTAATCAGATGCTCTTTCTTTTATATCTTATCATAAAATATTATAACATTTATCCTGTAGTACATTTGTGCTCTAGTACAACAAATATTCACAGAATTGAACATGTCACACTTTAAGTGACTGATTTTAACCACTTTTAACAAACCCATCTACAGCTGAAAAAATCTGTTTTCCTCTTGGACATTTATTTGATCATTACATGGAGAATTGAGGTGAATCATACCTTCATCTCCATTCTCTTTAAATCCAAATTAATGTTTATGGCCAAATGTTAAATCTCTCCCTGTTCAGTGCAATTGTTAATTCTGTAAGCCATACACGTTGATTGTAGAAAGTCTAGAAAATAGAAAAACTTAAGGAGAAAGTAAAAATTCATGCATGACTTCTACCTCTTTCTCAAAGTAATATATAAAATTCTTTCCTCATCTCATCAGGCTACCTGGATTTATTTCTTTGCAAGTATCTTCCTCTGCAAGTACTAGCAACAATTTGAACTGTAGGCTTTTAGACATTTTTATGCTTGTACCTACATATGAAAGATTGGATTTTTTTCTCACAAAATAGAGGATCATGCTATACATATAGTAATAAAACTTGGGTTTTTTTGCATAATGATATATTAACACTTTTCTAAGTGAACATTTTTTGACATGCCTCATTCTTTTACATGGCTACTGCAGTGCTTCTAAACCATACTCATAAAATAAGTCCACTAATTCTTGATACTCTACTTCCAAAGGCAGAACTCAATCCCCTCTCCTGAGGGTGGGCCTAACTGTTAATGGGAAGACTATGGGCAGAAGCGACAGTGACTTCTGAGACTAGATCACCCAAGGCATTGAAGATTTTCTTTGCTCTCTCAGTTCACTCAGTCAACAAAAAGCCAATTTCTATGTCATAAGGACACTCAAACAACCATAAGGAAAGGATCAGATGGCAAGAAAACATGGCTTCCTGCTAATAGCCACTGAGGAACTACGATCCTCTGCCAAAATGCACGTGGGGAAGACATCTTGGAAGTAATTCAACCCTTCAGCCCTACCAATACCTTGACTGTAATCTTAAGAGAGACTGTGAACCAAAACCACCCAATCAAGCTACTCCCTGATTCCTAATCCACAGAAGTTGTGATATAACAAATGATTACTGTAGGCTGCTATGATTTGGAGTGATCAGTTACACAGCAACAGATAATTGATACAACTTTGGTCCTGGAAATGAGATGTAGCCATAATACATACCTCAAAATGCAAAAGTGGTCCTCCAGATAGAAGGGAAAAGCTGTAAGGGCTTTAAGGAAGAGTGCTAGCAAAGGTCTAATGAAAATGTTAACAGAAACCTAAGAGCCACAGGGAGGTTGAGGGTGATCCTTAAAAAACAATGAGAAAAAGCTTATTGGAAATTGGATGAAAGGAGATTCTTGTTATTTAGTGATGAAAGTTAGCAATTCTGCACCCTGTGGTAATATGGAAAGTAGAAAATGTATGTAATGAACTAGTTGATGTAGCAAGAAGATCTAGGCAAATTACCAAAGGCTTCTCATAGTTTCTTCTTGCTACTTGTTATGAAGGAAGAAAATAAACTAAAGGAAGGATTACTAAAGAGGAAAAGCTAGAACTTGATGGTTTTGAAAATCCCCAGCCTCTGCAGATAGTCCAGCTGAGAGTGTGACTATAAAATATTTTGTTGACAACCTCAGAAAGATCTGTGATGGTACCCCAGAAACCCATTCAGTCAATAGCATGGTTTCAAAGAAGCTGAAGGATATGATCCTTCCTTGGCTCAGAAGAAGCCCAAGGTAGGGAAGGATTGGAAAATATATATATAGATGTGATTTTTGTCTAATAAAGTGAACCCCAGTAAGATGCACAGGAGGCCCACAAGTTTCTAAAAATAATGATATTAACACAAATACCACAAACTTAGATTGAATGGGACAGAGACAAAACACAATGAAAAAAAAAAGAGATACTTAAAACCCAAAATTTTACTAACAAAATTACATGCCTCCATAAGCAGCTTACCTTTGAAAGAAATGGAAGGATTAATTAGAGGAAGAAGCTAAGAATCCAGAGAGTGGAGCCAAGAGCCATGGAGAATAATTCCTGAGCATGTCCTTGACTTAGAATCAAGGAACCTCTAACATGTGCCAGGTGAGTTTCAGAATTGCTAGAGACTAATAACAGCTTCCATCCTTCCATTTCACCTCTTTCTGACCAGGAATATCTCCAGATTGGTCATTTTATGCCTGTGCTACAAATGTGTTTTGGATGACTATGCAGGTAGATAACATCATTTTAGCTGATGGGGATTGAAATAAAAAGAACTATACTCAAAAAGCTACATGTAAAGAAAAACACTAGAGAGGCCATATCCACATCTGGATCTGATTAAGATGAGGAGGCTATAGACTTTGAGCTGATGCTATAAAAGGTTGACACTTGGGTTGGATAGGGTGGTTTTGGAAAAGGATAAATATCTTTTCCATGTAAATAACTTGTGGACAGAGGGAAGTTTTGGTTTTTAAAATTATTCAACACTCTTCCTTTCTAAAGGTGGTACCTAATTTGCCATTTCTTGGCCTTAGACTGGACTTGGCCATTCAATGTCAATGAACAGAATACTGTAGAGATGATATTGTGTGACTTCTGAGAGTAAGTCATAAGACACTGTAGCTGGCTACTTTTTTAAATTAATTTTGACAAATAAAATTAGAGCTATTTGTTTGGTACAACATAATGTTTTGAAATATATAATTTATGAAATGGCCAAATTCAGCTCATTAACATATGCATTACCTCACATGCCTACCAATTTTTGTGGTGGTAGCTCTCTTGGCTAACTTTCTCTAGCTTAAGCCAGTTATGTCATGAGACTTCCCAAGCAACACTATAAAGAGGTCCACGTGCTGAGGGACGGAAGTCCTCTGCCAATGGACATATAAGTATGCTATCCTGGAATCAGATCCTCTGGGCCTTCAGATAACTGCAGTCCCAGCCAATACTGTGACTATAATACATTAATACAAAAGACTGGGCCAGAACCACCCAGCTCAATCACTCTCAAATTCCTGACCTATAAAACACTAAGACAATAAATGTTTGCTATTTGAACAGCTAACTGTTAGTACAATTTATTATACAGTGATACATAACAATACAAGTATATATTAGTCTGTTGTTCTCCATTCCCTTCTATACAAGTATGTGCAATGCTATAACAAGCCTACTGAGATATATATATATATATACACACATATATTTATGATATCAAAATTATTTCTTCTGGATAAAACCTTAAAATTGGAATTGCTGGCTCTGCACATTTTAAATTTAAATAAATATTGTCAAATTTCTCAAATACTGCCTAAAATAATTGTAACAATTTATATTCCCCCAAAGAGAATGCCCTTATATCTTTGTTAAATCGAAATGTTACTAGTCTAATTTTCTAAATCCTATGAGAGAAAGAATTTTATAATTTTATTAACTTGTATTTTTTAGATATTGGTGAGGGTGAGCATCCCTTTGTATGTTTGTGGTTTGGAAGAAGCACCTAACTAATTTCAAATGGAATTCTCTTTGCCTGTTCCTACCCATTGATCATTACTCTTTCACAATGCCTAGCAAATAGCTCATTTTACATAAATGTACAGTTTTTTTGACAGAATAATGATCGAGAAAGGAAAATCAGACACATAAAAAGTCTTAATTGGGGCCAGCACTCTGACGTAGCGAGTGAGACCACCACCTGCAATGCTGGCATCTGATAAAGGCACCGGTTTGAGTCCCGGCTGCTCCACTTTCAACCAGCTCTCTGCTATGGCCTGGGAAAGCAGTAGAAGATGGCCCAAGTCCTTGGGCCCCTGTACCTGCGTGGGAGACACGGAAGAAGCTCCTGGCTCCTGGCTTCAGATCAATGCAGCTCCAGCCATTGAGGCCAATTGGGGAGTGAACCAGCAGATGGAAGACCTCTCTCTCTCTCTCTCTCTCTGCCTCTCTGCCTCTCTGCCTCTCCTCTCTCTGTGTAACTCTGAGTTTCAAATAAATAAAATAAATCTTTATTTAAAAAAAGTCTTTAACCCCATAGTATTGAATTCTAATTGGGGAATATATTCAATTAATTTAATTATCTCTCTCTTCTCCTTTATCATTATTCAATTATTATTCAAATGTTCTCATATTAAGTGTTAAAGTGAACATAGAGATAGGATTAAGTGTTAAAATGATTGTATAAATAGGCTCAAGTGTGGGGTAATTATAGTAGATAGAATTTAAAAGGAGACAATGTTCCAACATGGGAAGCAGTCCACACAGCCGACTCATAGAACGAAAATTGCTTTAAGTAACACTCTGACCTCAGAATCAGCCCTTATGGCTTCCTGGTCTCGCTGAAAAGCCTGTGAGAGCATTTCAGGCATGGAAAGCCAAGACACTGTGGCAAAAAACAATATTCTGCATGAAGGATCTTTGTGAGTGAGCCGAAATCAACTATTGGGATTGCATCAAATTGAGAAGTTTCTGTACTGCAAAAGAAACAGTCAGGAGAGTGAAGAGACAACCGACAGAATGGGAAAAAATATTTGCAAACTATGCAACAGATAAAGGGTTAATAACCAGAATCTACAAAGAGATCAAGAAACTCCACAAAAACAAAACCAACAACCCAATTAAGAGATGGGCCAAGGACCTCAATAGACATTTTTCAAAAGAGGAAATCCAAATGGCCAACAGGCACATGAAAAAATGTTCAAGGTCACTAGCAATCAGGGAAATGCAAATCAAAACCACAATGAGGTTTCACCTCACCCCGGTTAGAATGGCTCACATACAGAAATCTACCAACAACAGATGCTGGTGAGGATGTGGGGAAAAAGGGACACTAACCCACTGTTGGTGGGAATGCAAACTGGTGAAGCCACTATGGAAGTCAGTCTGGAGATTCCTCAGAAACCTGAATATAACCCTACCATACAACCCAGCCATCCCACTCCTTGGAATTTACCCAAAGGAATTTAAATTGGGAAACAAAAAAGCGGTCTGCACCCTAATGTTTATTCAAGCACAATTCACAATAGCCAAGACCTGGAACCAACCTACATGCCCATCAACAATAGACTGGATAAAGAAATTATGGGATATGTACTCTTTAGAATACTATACCACAGTAAGAAACAATGAAATCCAGTCATTTGCAACAAAATGGAGGAATCTGGAAGATATCATGCTGAGTGAAGTAAGCCAGTCCCAAAGGGACAAATACCATATGTTCTCCCTGATCGGTGACAACTGACTGAACACCAAAAAGGAAACCTCCTGAAGTGAAATGGACACTATGAGAAACGGTGACTTGATCAGCATAGCCTGACTGTTAATGAACAACTTAATACATTATCCCTCTTAGTAGTTTTTTTGTCTGTTCTACTTAATATGACTGGTTTAATTCTGTAATTAATACACAGTTATTCTTAAGTGTTGAAATTTAACTTAAATGTGATCCCTGTTAAACATAAGAGTGGGAATAGGAGAGGGAAGAGATGTACAATTTGGGACATGCTCAAGCTGACTTGCCCCAAATGGTAGAGTTAGAAACATACCAGGGGATTCCAATTCAATCCCATCAAGGTGGCATGTACCAATGCCATCTCACTAGTCCAAGTGATCAATTTCAGTTCACAATTGATCATAATGAAAGGACTAAGAGTCAAAGGGAGCACATAAACAAGTCTAGTACCTGCTAACACTAACCGATAGAATAAATAAAGGGGAGAGTGATCCAACATGGGAAGCGAGATACTCAGCAGACTCATAGAATGGCAGATGTCCTAAATAGCACTCTGGCCTCAGAATCAGCCCTAAAGGCATTCGGATCTGGCTGAAAAGCCCATGAAGTATTTCAGGCATGGAAAGCCAAGACACTCTGGAAAAAAAAAAACCTAAATGAAAGATCTCTGTGAGTGAGATCCCAGTGGAAAGAACAGGTCTTCAAAGAAGGAGGTACCTTTCTCTGAAGGGAGGAGAGAACCTCCACTTTGACTATGACCTTGTCTAAACAAGATAAGAGTCGGAGAACTCAGAGGGCTTCCATAGCCTTGGAAACTCATGACCGGAGCATAGGGAGATTACTGATGCCATAGACAGGAGTGTCAATTTGTAAAGTCAACAACAGGAGTCACTGTGCACTTACTCCTCATGTAGGATCTCTGTCCTTAATGTGCTGTACATTGAGATTTAATGCTATAACGAGTACTCAAACAGTATATTTCACTCTGTGTTTCTATGGGGGTGCAAACTGTTGAAATCTTTACTTAATGTATACTAAACTGATCTTCTGTAAAAAAAAAAAAAAGAAAGAAAAGAAAAGAAAAGAAAGAAAGAAAAAGAAAGAAAAGAAAGAAAGAAAGAAATTATCAATTCCCAACTTGACTCTCACTGGGATTAAACATGACAATAGGTCTGATCTGATTTCATCATCATTTAAAAAATCATCTATTATTTTTCACTTTATGTTTCTGTGTGGGAGCAAACTGTTGAAATCTTTACTTAATGTATACTAAGCTGATCTTCTGTATATTAAGAGAATCGAAAATGAATCTTGATGTGAATGGAAGGGGAGAGGGAGTGGGAAAGGGGAGGGTTGCGGGTGGGAGGGACGGTATGGGGGGGAAGCCATTGTAATCCATAAGTCGTACTTTGGAAATTTATATTCATTAAATAAAAGTTTAAAAAAAGGGGGGGCCATCAAACATCAAAGAGGGATGTACTTTTCTCTAAAGGGAAGAAAAAACTTCTAATTTGCTTATTGCCTTGTCTAAATACTGACAGAGTTTGTGGATTCAAAAGGCTTCCATAGCCTAAGCAGCTCATGTCAAGAGCCTCGGGTGGTCACTGACATCATACATCAGAGTGTTAATGGTTAAATTAACAAGAGGAGTTACTGTGCACTAACTACCCATGCAGAACTTCTGTCCTTAATGAGTTGTATTATGAGTTAAATGTGATACTTGTTCCCAAACAGTTTTGTATGTGTCTTCAAATTGTTGAAATCTTTACTTAGTATAGAGCTGGTCTTCTGCGTATAAAGTTAACCGAAAATGAATCTTAATGGAGAATGGGACTGGAAAGGGGAGAGAAGGAGGAGAAAGAGGGGTGGGAGTATGAGTGGGAGGGTGGGTATGGTGGAAAGAATAACTATATTCCTAAAGTTGCACATATGAATTTGTATTCCTTAAAAAATAAATTAATAAAAATAAAAATAAAAAAGTTCTCTATGGTCTTTACCTTTACATCTTGTTTAAGCTTATCTGCTTCTAAAAACAGCTATATAGTTTTTATTTGAATATTTTAAAAATAACAAAAGGGCAGGCATAGTGGCGCAGCAGGTTAAGCTGCCACTTATGACACATGTATCCCATATCAGAGTTCCTAGGATTGAGTCCAACCATGGTATTCAATTCAGCTTACTGCTAATGTACACACTAGGAGGCAGCAAATGATGGCCCAGGTACCTGGGTCCTTGCCACACATGTGTGACTTGGATGGAGTTCCTGGCTCCTGGCTTCAGCCTGCCCTAGTCCTGGCTATTGTAGGCATTTGCATAATGAACCACAAGATGGAAGATTGATCTCTCTCTCTCTCTCTCTCTCCCTTTCAAATACATAAATTTTTAAGATAACAGAATATACAGTAAGTTAAAAAAAAATACTGGAAAGATGTAGAGAAAGGGGAACTCTCATATACTGCTGGTGGGAATGTAAATTAGTACCACCACTATGGAAAATGGTATGGAAGTTTTTAGAACCAGAACTGCCATTTGATCCAGCAATTCAAGTATTCAGTAACTATTCAGAGTATACAAAAATCACTGTATCAAAGAGATGACCTACTCCATCATGTTTATTGCACCATTGTTCACAATAGCCAAGATATGAAATTAACAAAAGTGTCCTTCATCAGATGAATGGATAAAGAAAATGTGGTAGATATACAGAATGGAATAATATTCACCAACTTAAAGAATGACATCCTGTCATTTGCAGCAAAATGGGTGGAACCAGAAGACAGCAGGTTAAGTGAAATAAGCGAAACACTGAAAGAGAAGGGACTTCTTTCAGAAATCTGCTTATTCTACTTCATATAAGAATATAAGAAAGCTTAAAAAAAAAGTGTGAACCCAGAATGTTGATTACTTCAGGACAAAAGGGTTGGGAGGGCTAGTAGGAGTTTGAATAATAGCTACTAAATCAAAGTTAGGGCAAAGGACCAAGTTCCTTATGTTACAAAGCAGAGTGAGGGAGACTACAGTTCACAATAACCTAATATATACTGCAAGAACAAATAGAAGAAGCTCCAAGCATCCAATTATAAAGTAAGTCAAAGAAGGGGAAATGTTGGTTACCTTGTTTTAATCAATATACATTGTACACATGTATTCAGACATCACACTACAGCCCATACCTATGTATAATTATTGTTAATAAAAATGTTTTAAATGTTAGGACAGTTATTTAACAAATTATAATGCTAATAACAAAAATAACAGTGATGCTAATTTTAACTATTTTTGGGCCATTATTTAAAGGTGTATATTATATACATAACTGTCATAATTTAATCTTTACTACTGCCCCATAAATAAGTATTGCCATTCCCCACTATCGAAATGAGGAAACTAATAATTACTGAGGTCAAAGAAATTCATTACAGTCACATATCTATTAAATGGTAGTGTTGGGATTCAAACTCGTCTGTGTGAATTCAGAGTCCATATTCTTTCTAAAATACTCAGTTGCCTGTTAGAAATAAATCACTGATATAGTTTTTTTCTCATATGTTAAAAAAAGGAAAGTCCCAGAAAAAAACTCACAATTTTAAATAAAGAGCATTGAAATGATATGTTTTTCCTGCCTTGGAGAGCAGCTTCTTGCTACAATTGATTCCATTTTCAATAACTGCTAGTAAAAAAAGAAAAGATTAAGCAAGAAGAATGGACATTTTCCTATCCTTTATGGTTTCCAAACTTAATTGGGCTATCAATGTGCAAGTGATTTGTCTTAGTCCATTTTATATTGCTGTAATAAAATATATGAGGTTGGATACTTTATAAGGAAAAGAATTTGGTTTTGGAGGCTTGAGTGACCATATCTGGCAATGACCTCATGCTATATCTCAACATAGCAGATGTCATCAAATGGTGGAAGCATGTGTACATGAGCGGCAACTGCAGAAGCAGTCCAACATTGTAACCTGCTCCCACAGCAACTAACTCAGTCTTTTGAGACTTAAGCTCTCCCAAATGATGGGCATTAATCCCTTCCAAAGGTGGTACCCCCATGACTTAATTGGTGTCCACCTGGACGCATCTCCTATGGTTCTACCAGCTTTCCACTGTTACTCAAAGGATCAAAGTTGCAGGACATGTACCACTGGGGGAATAACCAAATGCAAACTATAGCATGACTTAGGACCAGTTTAAATGAGAGAATGCAACTGAAACATTTAACTATGAAAAGAAGAAAAAAGGAAATGCAGTTTCTTTCCACGATGATCAGTTTTACCATCTAAGGATTTATGTCAAGCTGAGAAAATTCTCCCAGTCAGTTCAGAAATAGGATTGCATAATAAATTTTAACATAACACCATGAAAATGAGCTTAATACCTTCTTCACAAAGCAATTTGCAAACTTTCAGAGATAATTTGGGTTTCTAGATGTTGAGGTCACCAAAGACTGAAGGTGATTATACTTTTCAGCTGACATTTCAAAATGTCTCATCAGAATGATGTAAATTTATTTTTTAGAGAAGATAACACCCCCAAATTGTCAGAAGTTATTTTCTAACAGAACCATAGCAGTGATGAAATGCAACCAGGTGGGAAGTAAATGGCATTTTACGTGAGGACATTATGAACTAGATTTCTTATGGAAACATTTCTCCATTTCCCTTTCTGAGACCTGTCTGAGAATTTTTTTACAATGTCACTCCAGGAAAAGGAATTGAAAACTGTTTTCCTTTACCTATTGAACATGGAAAACTCATGTTCTGTCAATGCTGAACTCAGGTGCACCCCAGAACAATGTTTTGTTATAGGCATAACAACTCATAGGCAGCAGCAGTAGCAGTAATGTTAACATAGTTTATACCAGAGACAAAAAGAGGTATAATGATGGCATCATGATGACTAATCTTGCAACACAAACATAAGTAATGAGGATACTAGGAGTCATTTTTCTTCCACCTGTGTGTTGTTCCATATGGTAATTGAAGGGTGACACTGAAATGAATAAAACACTGATATCTCTCTAAAACAGGTGCTGTAGTCTCTCATGGTAATGACAGAATGTTTATTCATTAAATATTTGTTTGAAGTACTTATTCATGTATCTCTAGCTCAGTTTTATTCAACCAACTGCATATTAACTATTATTTATAGTATAACCAGAAAACATGACACCCATAGACACACAGAAAGTAATTATCCATTCATGGAAGCCATTTAAACAAAATTAAATAATAAAAATAACAATAATTGAATTTCCTAGTAAAGAATCTTGTCTTCTAAATGCATTTTAAAGAGAAGACATGTTCTCTTATTTCATAATGGCTACATTATTTTATTTTTCCCTAACATAACTTTTTTATTACAGATAGACCCTGACCTTGAATCATTTTTATTTAACCAATTCACAAACTGTTATCCTTCCTGTTTCCAAAAATAAAGAGCTGGGGGAACTTAGAAGATATTTATATATAAAAAATTTAAATTAAAACAATGTATAAATAACTTCTATTTATTTTTTTAAAAAAGATTTACTTATTTATTTGAAAGGCAGAGAGACAGAGAGAGATCTTACATCTGCTGGTTCACTCTCCAAATGGCCACAATGGGTGGAGCTGGGGCAATCTGAAGCCAGGAGCCAGGAGCCAGGAGCTTCAAGGGGCCCAAGCACTTGGGCCATCTTCTACTGCTTTCCCAGGTCATAGCAAAGAGCTAGAGTGGAAGTGGAGCAGCCAGGACTTGAACCGGTGCCCATTTGGGATGCCAGCACTGCAGGCATTGGCTTTACCCACTATGCCACAGTGCCAGTCCCAGGACTTCTATTTCTGATAACACATTTGATTAGATATCCTTGAACATCCCTCCTAACTGCAACAAAATAGTATATACTATATAAATATTGTTGAGTTGAAATGAAGGAATGCAATCCATAGATTTTAAACACTAAATGAAAGTAGGAACTCTAACAGGGAAGTCAAAATTAAAAGTTGCTTTTCCCTTGAGTGCTTTGCTTATACTATGATGCCTACCTGCAGAAAGACAATAGGACTTAAAGCCCAGGACTAGTTTCCAGTAGATTCCAACAGGAGACTTCTGCATAAAACTGGGATCCCAAAAGACAACCTTCACTGTAAAGATAAACAAGAAGGGGCCAGTGCTGTGGTGTAGCAGGTAAAGCCACCCCACCAAGTCATCCTATATGGGTGCTGGTTCAAGTCCTGGCTACTCCACTTCCAATCCAGCTCTCTGCTAATGTGCCTGGGAAAGAAATAGAAGATGGCCCAAGTGCTTGGGCCCCTGTGCCTATGTGGGAGACCTGGAAGAAGCTCCTGGCTCCTGGCTTATGCCTGGCCCAGCCCCCGCTGTTGCAGCTACTTAGTGATCCAGAGGATGGAAACTCTCTCTCTGCCTCCACCCCCACCCCGTAAGTTTGCCTCTCAACTAAAATAAATCTTTTTTCAAAAAAAAGAAGTTAATATTAGGGCTACTGAATGTGGAGTACTAGGAAAAGAATAAAAACAGATTCTTTGTAAATATGTATCTTATGCTCACCTTGCTGCTTATATTTTTTATTCATTCATATTACTTGTTTTGTCTACAAATTTTCTCATTAAAAAACCTAAGTGATTTGGAATTGGTGATGCTCCTAGGCAACTGTCAAGCACAAAGCAAATTCTCTCTGGATGAGTTCAGCTTCAGTTCTGGCCTCAAAGATGCCTAGAGGGGCTGGCTTCGTGGTGTAGCATGTAAAGCCACCACCTGTGATGCAGCATCCCATATGGGTACCAGCTCAAGTCCCAGCTGCTGCACTTCAGATCCAGCTCCCTAAAAAGCAGAAGACCCTGCCACCCAAATTGGAGACCCAGATGAAGCTCCTAGCTCTGAGGCGGCACTGTGGCATGTGGCCGGCATCCCGTATGGACACTGGTTCATGTCCCAGCTGCTCCTCCTCCAATCCAGCTCTCTGCCTATGGCCTGGGAAAGCAGTGGAAGAATGGCCCAAGTGCTTGGATTCCAGATGGGGAAGAAGCTTCTGGCTCTTGGTTTCAGCCATTGTGGCCATTTAGGGCGTAACCCAGCAGATGGAAGACCTTTCTCTCTGTCTCTCCCTCTTTCTGTCTGCAGCTCTACCTCTCAAATAAATAAATACAATCTAAAAAAAAAAAAAAAAAGAAAGAAAAGGAAAGGAAAGGAAAGAAAAAAATCTCCTGGTTCCTGGCCTCAGCCAGGCCCAGGCCCAACTATAGTGACCATCTGGAGAATGAACCAGTGCATGGAAGAGTTGGAAGAGTGAGCTCTTGCTCTCTCTCCCTCTCTCTCTCCCTCTGTGTGTGTGTCTCTCTGTAACTTTAACTTTCAAAATAAATAAATCTTTTTAAAAAAGATGTCCCAAAATACAGTTCTTCTCCCCATAATTATCTCATTGTAAAAAAACATAAAATGCACAAGAAAACAAGATGACATGAGTGAGAACTAGCAGTAACAGATTTAAAATACTTCAGAGATTGAATTATAAGACAAAACAGAAAATTACTATTACTGGTATGTTTAAAATGTTTAATTAAAAGAGAAGGCTAAATATTTGACAGAGAAATGAAAATTATATAAAAATGACAAATGATTTTTAAATAACCAAATTAATTTTTTTGAACTTCAAATTCAATGAATACTTCTACATGCCAGGGCACGCATTAAATATTTTCATGCAAGTATAGTTTTAATTTCATATTAACAAATATTTTTATTAGTAAGTACTAAAGTTGAAAAACATTTATATGGAAAATTTTTCCTTTGTTGATTCCAAGTTTTGGTTATGGTGAACAGTGCTGTTGTGAACATGGTGGTGCAGGTATCTCTGATACAGTCTCATACAAATCTTTTGGGGATATATGCAGTAATGGCATTGCTGGATCACATGGCAAGTCCATTTCTAGCTTCTTAAGAAATCTCCACACTGTTTTCTACAGTGGCTGCACTAATTTACACTCCCCTCAACAGCGTAGAAGTGTTCCCCTTTGTCCACATACTGGCCAATGATTGTTACTCTCAGTGTTTTGGATTTTAGCCATTCTGACATGGATGATGTAATATCTCATTACTGTTTTGATTTGCACTTCCCTGATGGCTAGTGATGTTGAACATTTTTTCATATACTTGTTGGCCATTTTTATTTCTTCTTTTGGCATAGCCCAAATTTGGAATCAGCCAAGGTGATCTTCAGATGAATGGATAAAGAAAATGTGGGAAATATATATGTATATATTTTCTTTGTGTGTGTGTGTATATATATATATATATCTCCATTGTCTATATATATTCATTATATATATATATAGACACAATGGAATATTATTCAGCTATTTAAAAAGTGAAATTCTACCACTTGCAGCAAAGTAAACACAACTGGGGCTGGTGCTGTGGCACAGCAGGTTAATGCCCTGGCCTGGAACGCCGGCATCCCAGCTCCCTTTGCAAAACTTCCCTACCCACATTATACTCTTCCCCTCCTTTAGACCCCAGGTCCTCTTGATTTCCTCACCCCTCTCAAAACAAATTCACCGGAAAAGATCTAATCATACATACAAAGTGAATTCAACTTTCTGTAGTTGCTTCTTACTTAACTCTTATTCTGAAATCGAAGTCTTTATTCCTACAAAGTAGACTGGGGTGCGTCCATTCTATACTTAAATTCTCCTAATACCCATTAGAGAATCAGTCTTATGTTTTGCAAGCTTTTCCCACATTCATTCTTTCCTGTGAAAATGTGAAATCCACAGTTACCTATGCAAGATTGTGACTGCTAAAGAAACCTACTCAGTCTTAAGTTTCAGCCTGATGCACATTGGATATGAAGCAAAATGACCCAGGTTCATATCTTAGATGCACTTGAATTAGACATATTATCTTGGACAAATCCTTTATTCGCTCTAAGCCTGCATTTCCTAATTATTACAAGAGCTATGTATAAGCACTTGCCTCACGAGATGTTTCTGAACCTCAAAGGAAATCATAAACATCTAAGTATTCACCAATGGCAAAGAAGTACATACAGTGTGAGTGATCTCAGGCATCCTAAAACTTCATTAAACTTTATTCCTACTTGCACCATCCTTGGGTCAGGAAAAACGCATTCAATTTAGACAAGAATAAATAATATGACTAAGGTTCTCAGAATAGTGAAAGGTTCCAAGATGAAAGGTACAGTCTCTTCATTCAATCACAAAATAAAACTAGGAAACACTCATTAGAACTAATGTCCTGGGCTACTGTAATTAATTCAGCTATGAAAATCAATTTGTAAAAAAACAGCAAATGGTTTTATGAAAATCAGATGGACCTGGATGGAGACAGATGGGATGGTATTAAACTGCTAGCCAGTAAACTAGCAAATGAAAGTCATGAGAGGGGCCAATCTTGTGCTGCAGCAGGTTAAGCCTCTGCCTGTGATGCCAGCAACCCATATGGGCACTGATTCAAGTCCCAGCTGCTCCACTTCTGACCCAGCTTCCTGCTAATGCTCCTGGGGAAGGCAGTGCAAGGTGGTCCACAGGCTTGGGCCTCTGTACCAAGGTAGGAGACCCAGTTGGAGTTCCTGGCTCCTGGCTTCAGCTTGGCCCAGCCCCTTGCTGTTGTAGCCATTTGGGGAGCGAACCAGGGGTAAGAAATTTCTCTAACTCTGACCTTCAAATAAATAAAATCATTTTTAAAAGTTATAAGAGCTGGCGCCACGGCTCAATAGGCTGGCTAATCCTCTGCCTGCGCGCCAGCACACCAGGTTCTAGTCCCCGTTGGGGCGCCAGATTCTGTCCCCGTTGCCCCTTTTCCAGGCCAGCTCTCTGCAATGGCCTGGGAGTGCAGTGGAGGATGGCTGAAGTCCTTGGGCCCTGCACCTGCATGGGAGACCAGGAGAAGCACGTGGCTCCTGGCTTCGGATCAGCGCGGTGCGCCAGACACGGCGGCCATTGGAGGGTGACTCAACGGCAAAAGGAAGATCTTTCCCTCTGTCTCTCTCTCTCACCGTCCATTCTGCCTGTCAAAAAAAAAAAAAAGTTACAAGAGTGGACTGCAAATCAAAACTTGCAAGAATTACAAATTAACCCACTGGATGTACTTGAAAGGAATTCTGTTCCTAAAATAAATACATTTTCCAAACACAATTCAAGCACTCAAAAAAAAAAAAGTCAAGATATCAGTAGGGAATAAATACACACATCACCAACATGCACATTTTTCTGCCATTTTCTCCTCTCTGAAATTATGAGGATGGGATAGAGATTCTGTCATTGATTATTTTTGGAATTCTGTGGAATGGGGAAAGAATTTGGAAGCAGTTGCTTTGCGTTCTGTTCCTCTGCTAGAAGTGAGTCCCTTCTCCCAAGAGGGAAGTCACACAGCCTGCCGGGCCCAGCTGGAAGCCATGCGCTGGGCAGGATCAACAGGTACACATGCTGCTCTTAGCACCACCAGAGGCACTGTGGGCGCAGAACGAAACCCAGCTCTCCCCAGCTGGAAGACAACTGGTGGACAGAGAGAAAGACAGCTCTCTTAACCCCAAGCCTATTACTATTCCCTAACATTTCAAATGTGGGTAAGAGGAAAGAGGGCCAGAGGGGGTTAAGACACGCGGAGGAGGAACCCTCCCCATTCATTCATTCACTCAAAGGACACTGCTGGTGCCCACTGGACTCAGCAGTGGGAGCACAGAGAGAAGACCTCGAATGGTCTACCGGGCGGACACAAGACGCACAGCGGCGGGACGCGAGGTCGCGCTCGCGTTGGGGAGGCTTGGGGCGCCCTGGGAGCCCCGAAAGGCGCAGCCCAGCCGCGCCCATCCCCCTCCCCGGCGGCCGCGAGTTCCGAGGCGCGTCCCCTTGGCAACGGGTGGCGGCGTGGCTGGCTGGAGGCTCTAGGGCAGGGAGAGGCCTCAACGGCCTCGGGGGCCGCGCGGCGGGAGCGCGGGAACCCGGCGGCGGCGGCGGGTGGCGGGTGCCCCGCGAGGCGGGCTCGGCCGGGCGGGAGTGACCCGGGCGGTCCAGCTCCCCGGGCGTCAGACCTCTCCGGTGAGCGCCGCGCGGCACAGCGCAGGTAACCGGCCCCTGTCGCCCCCCGGCCGAGAAGGACTGGAGCCCCCAACGGGCCGGGTGCTTGGTGGGGAGGCCAGGCTTGAACTGGGCGCGGGGCGGGCCGGGGGCGCGCGACGGGAGCGGAGCGCCTGGGGTGCGAGGGCCACGAGGGCTGCCCTTGCGGAACCCAGAGCCGTCTCCCTCCCCTGGAAGGCACAGGTGCCAGCTGTATGGCCTTCGGCCAGTCATCTCCCTGGCCCGTGCCTCGGTTTCCCCAACGTTACACTGGGGAGGGGGTCTGAGGAGCTACGTGGTCATCTGCTCCTTCCTGCCAAATTTTCGCTCATCATCTCCGCTCTGCGCACAAGTCCAGGCTCTCTTTAACTGCTTTTGACTTGCAGGAGTCTTCCTCCTCTTCCTCCCACCTTGAATGCTATTAGTTTACTTTCATTCTGTGATTCACGGGAGTTGAAGGCCTTTTCAATACTTTCCTCACATATTAGATTATTTTTAACGAAAACGTTGTTTCTGGGAAAAGAAAAAACTTTTTTTAAAAACTTTAGGCAAGTGGAAACATCCCTATTTTTCAACAGGTGAGCCAGTGCCTGCTGACCCACTGAGGAACTGTATGATTCTGATTTAGGGGCAATTCTCAACATTTCTGTTTTTAACGCTCATGGTACATCCATTCTAACACAGTCCAGAAAGGGTCATAGAAGGAATGTACTTAAACCAAGGCAGACTGTTAGAGGATCCACCAGAATGGAAAGTTTGAGAGCATCTAGTGGGCCTCCTTTGAATAGGAACTCTGATTTTTTAAAAAAGATTATTTTATTTGAAAGTCAGAATTACAGAGAGAGAAGGAGAGACAAACAGAGAGATAGTTCTTCCATCTGCTGTGTCACTCCCCAAATGGTCCCAACAGCCAGCACTGAGCGAGGCCAAAACCAGGAGCCAAGAGCTTCATCTACATCTCCCACATGGATACTGGGGCCCAAGCACTTGTGCCATCTTCCACTGCTTTCCCAGGTGCATTAGCAGGGAGCTGAATTGGAAGTGGAGCAGCCAGGTCCCCAACTGGCACCCATATGGTATGCCAGCACCACAGGCATAACCTACTATAGCACAACACCAGCCACGGAACTCTTATTTTACTTGTTCTCCTATACTAAGTACTTGGCAAAGTCTTGGTACCAAGCTGTCATTCCGTAAATAATAAGTAGGTACCCATGTCAGTCAATTCCACATATTTCAGCTTATCACTAAGCCAATACCATAAATGCTAGGGGGTATTAAAAACAAATAAAGCCCAAATTTCTATACTTTATAGAACCAATAGCTACAACACATACACTCATATTAAATGATTTTCCAATTACAAAATTATCTTTTATAGGTTAACAAAATGTAAGCATTTAAGAAATCTAGATCATTTTCTTCCTAACAGGTTAAAAATCGAGAAATATAAACCAGATGTAGCGGGTTCTTGACATGGAGAACCAAACTCATAATACAATGGGGTAAGTGTTGAGAAATTTCTGTTTAATAAATTGATACTTTATGCCCAAAAACTCCCTGATGAAAAATGAATTTTGAAAATTACTACTAATAAAAGGACATGCCAGTTATTTTGGGGGAAGAGGCTGGGAGGAGGGGAGGAATTTCAAGTAACTGTACTTATCATTCTATAGTGTAAGTCTCTCCAGTCTTGACTATGCTGATCTAAACTCAAAAATTATGATTTTCCAACTTTTAGTGATTATGTCATTGTCTTAGGGTGATGAGTGCCCAGGCTCATTTGCTCATAATGTTTCCACAAAGCAGCAACTGTTAGCCAGCCTACTCCTTTCTTGTGTTGTTTCCAAACTTAACCTCTGTTCTTGCTCTTAAGGCTGAACTCAACTTTTTTTTTTTTTTTAAAGATTTTACTTGTTTGCTTGAAAGCTAGAGTTATATACAGAGAGAGGGAGAGAGAGAGAAAGGTCTTCCTCCAATGGTTCGCTCCCCAAATGACTGCAATGGCCAGAGCTGGGACAATCCGAAGCCAGGAGTCAGGAGTTTCTTCCAGGTCTCCCACATGGTTGTAAGGGCCCAAGCACTTGGGCCATCTTCTACTACTTTCCCAGGTCATAAGCAGAGAATTGGATTGGAAGAGGGGCAGCTGGGACACAAACAGGTGCCCATATGGGATGCCAGCGTGGCCAGTGGATGCTTAACCCACTATACCACACTGCCGGCCCTTGAAATCAACATTTAAACACAGCCTGAAAATAGGTCCAGCTCCACAAAACAGTAGCAAGAATGGAATGGCTTATCAAAACTTTAGTAAAGAGATAGGAATGAAACTTGTATAGCATTTACCATTGTAGAAAATGAATCAAATTCCTTGTTACAAATACCTGTTCCCTGCCACCAGCACCTCAAAGGTTTCTCTTCCTATTGAAGTAGTCCACTGGCCACTTCCTGACCCAGGACTTGGAGAGTGGGGAGTGTATGGGGTGGAGTTGTAAAGCCTCATTGTGACTGTGACTGACCTTGGCATCTGTCACACCATTCTGGTGATGGATGTGTCACCCGACACATCTGGGTGTGTTATTGCAGTGATTCTATTCAGGCGTGACTTTGACACCAAACGAAAGGAAAGCTGAAAAGTCTGGATATAATAACTGTCACTCCTTCCTCCTTATAATAGCCCTGCTAGGTGTCATTTTCATTTTACAACAAGAAAACAGAAATATTGTAATCTAAGATCTTGTAACAAAAGACCCCAAAATACAAGTGGCTCAAATAAGATGGAAGTTCATTTCTATCTCAAATACCAGTCCAGAGATAAAGCAGACCAGAATTGAAAGGGCAGCTTTACCATCCTTAACATGATTTACACCTCTGAACCCAAAATGATTACTTCAGCTCCCACTATCTCTACTAAATTCTTATTTTTTAAAGAACAAAGTTTCTTAATGATCTATGTATGAATTATAGTATAGGGCTTAGTACTGTGCCTGGTATACACTCAGTACTCAATACCATCATTTTTAAGAGACTGGAGAGAAACAGAAATCATGATTATGCTCTTAATAGAGGGAAAGATAAGGACAAAAGGAAAGAATAACATTTTTCCTTTTAGGAATGTGGCCTAGTCAGGGCAGAGCCAGAACTTGGTTTCAGCTAGCCCCACTAAAGGCTGGGAAATGTGGACCCCAACTGGGCAGCCCTGTGGCCAGCAAAAGCTTTGAAATTCTGTGATGCAGATGGTCCCCAAATGATGATGGCTTGACTTACAATCAACTTCACGATAGTGTAAAAGCAATATGTATTCAACAGAGACCATACTTTGAACTTTGAATTTTTGTCTTTTTCCAGGCTAGTAATTTATGATAGAATACTGTTTAGCAATGCCAGGTGGTGGCAGTGAGCTACAGCTCCCAATCAGCCATAGGATCAGGAGGGGAAGCAACTGATAACCTGCAGTATACTGAGTTGCTAAACTGTGATAGTGGATTAATTAGGTGTACAAGAGTACTTCAACAAGTTCATGAAAAAATAGATGTTAAAAGATAATGCATATTTTTCATGAACTCTCTAAATTACCCTCATATTAAATTCATTTTTGACTTATGATACTTGCAACTTATAATGAGATCATCAGAACACAACCCCATCAAAAGTAAGGGAGAATGTGTAAAGGAAGAATTGTTATCGTGAATAATGAGGAGTCTTTAACACACTGAGACTCGGAAGAGTAGAGAGAGGGAAAGCAGAGGCGAGGAGAGAGAGAGAAAGCAGCAATATACCCTAGAATATACAGCTGGTTAGTGGAAGGAGACAAGATTCAAAATCAGATATGTCTGAACCCAATCCCTGCATTCCTGGCAATAAGAGTCAAGGAGGGGCTGGCGCTGTGGCATAGCCGGTAAAGCCGCTGCGTGCAGTGCCGGCATCCCATATGGGCACCAGTTTGAGTCTCAGCTGCTCCACTTCTGATCCAACTGCTGCTAATATGCCTGGAAACACAGAAGAAGATGGCCCAAGTCCTTGGACCCCTACACCTGCATGGGAGACCTGAAGAAGCTCCTGGTTCCTGGCTTCAGACTGGCCCAGCTCTAGCCATTGTGGCCATTTGGGGAGTGAACCAGCAGATGAAAGACTCTTCTCTCTCTCTCTCTCTCTGCCTCTGCCTCTCTGTAATTCTGCGTTTCAAATAAATAAATAAATCTCTTTTTTTTTTTTTTTGACAGGCAGAGTGGAGAGTGAGAGAGAGAGAGACAGAGAGAAAGGTCTTCCTTTGCCGTTGGTTCACCCTCCAATGGCCGTCGTGGCCGGCGTGCTGCGGCCGGCGCACCGCGCTGATCCGAAGCCAGGAGCCAGGTACTTATCCTGGTCTCCCATGGGGTGCAGGGCCCAAGCACTTGGGCCATCCTCCACTGCACTCCCGGGCCACAGCAGAGAGCTGGCCTGGAAGAGGGGCAACTGGGACAGAATCTGGCACCCCGACTGGGACTAGAACCCGGTGTGCTGGCACCGCAAGACGGAGGATTAGCCTAGTGAACCGCGGCGCCAGCCCATAAATCTTTAAACAAAAAATAAAGGTACAAGGAGCAGCCTGATACCCATAGCTACATCAGGTTAGAATTCTAGATTGAGGGGCCAGCGTTGTGGCATAGCAGGTGAAAGCCTGTGACAATGGCATCCCATATGGGGGCCAGTTTGAGTCTCAGCTGCTCCACTTCTGATCCAGCTGCCTGCTAATATGCCTGGAAACGCAGCAGAAGATGGCCCCAAGTGCTTAGGCCCCTGTACCCACTTGGTAGATCTAGAAGAAGCCCCTGGATTCTGGTCTTAGACCAGCCCAGCTCACAGCCATTTCAGCCATTTGGGGAGTCAATCAGTGGATGGAAGATCTGTGTGTGTGTGTGTGTGTGTGTGTGTCTGTCTGTCTGTCTGTCTTTCTCTTTCTGTAACTCTACCTTTCAAGTAAATAAGTAAATCTTTAGAAGAAGGAGGGGGGAGGGGGGGAGGGGGAAGGGGAAGAGGAAGAGGAAGAGAAGAAGAAGGAGGAGGAGGAGGAGGAGGAGGAGGAGGATAATTCTGGATTGAGTATGTGTTGGGTCCCTGGTATGACAATGACAGTAAGGATTAAGATGCGGATTGGAAGTTTCAAACCTAAGGCAGCTTTATCAGTTATCATTTCACTCCTGAGATCTCAGGTCATGGGGACTGCTATTTCCATTCTCTTCAGGGGGAAACAAGTATTGACTACTGAAAAGAGTGTGACAGGCCCAGTACTAAGCCCTGTAGTTCATGCAAAGATCACTAAGAACCTTTGTCCTTTTAAAACTTTAGGATTTAGTAAAGAACCATAGGACTTGCTTAGGTACACAATGTGATTACACAACAGAAGTTAGTGGAAGTTACTGGAGGTTTCCATGAGGAACTGCTTCACTCATAACAGCAACCATGGGGCCAGACATTGCTAACCATGCTCTCCAAAGCTTAGAGAGCCTCTGTACCTTGTGCTATTGAGAAATAATGAAAATCCAGATCACAAATCCAACAAAACCTCTGCACCAGGGACTTGTTATGTAGCTTATCAAACTGCATCGCCCAGGTACACAGCAATGTTTTATGGCACAGCCTTCACTCAACAAATATTTTAGTGTCTCCTATGAGCTGCTCATAACAAAACAGACAACAATTGTCCCTGAAGGAACTTAATATGTTAGTGATAGAGGCTAACAATAAATATACAAATATATATTATATATATACAGTCATATGTGACATGAAGAAAAATACGAATATGTACTTTAAAAAGCCATTTGAAACTTCACTACTGTCACTGAAAAAACAGCCATCTCCTGTTCCTTCCCCCATTCATCTACTGGAGGCAACCACTTTTAATTCTTTTGCCTGATTTTTTTTTTTCATTTCTTTCTTTTCTAGGGGGTGTGGGAAGGAAGAAAGGTTTATCTGTCTCTGAAAATATGCTTATATTACTACTTCCTCATTGGGTATTATCTACTGACTTCCACAATGGATATTTTGCATGCCCTGCACTGCCTCATCCCCACCCAGACATACACACACACACACACACACACAGAGCCACAATTCCCACTCCTCCATCCTCCTAGCACACCATGATTTTGGTGAGCCCGGTTTTCTCTTTGCCTTGTTATGACTCTGCAAGTACTCTTCACCTCTGAGTCATGTAGTACACTGTGATTACTTTTGCTTTTCCTGCACGATATTTTATTATGTCTAAAATTAATAACTCTGGTATCTTAATGCTAAATCTTTGAAGTATTCTTTCTGCATAATTCTCTTCAAAATCTGCCCTTTTGTTTGTATTTGACTCACCTTGTCTGCCATGTGAGTCCAGGATTCCTGCTGCTTACTCCCATTTCAGAGTGGTACTGTAGAAAGTTGCTGGAAAGCTCCTGTGCACACAGTTCACTGTGTGGTCATCAGGCTAGGCTGTGTTCTTGCCAGGACCCTGTCCTTTAGCCTTCTGCCTTGGACTGATCAGATTCCAGAGAATCCTCTTCCAGTCCCCTGCCTGGAGAGAATAAATTGGGTATCAGCATTCGGGGAATGGAGGGAGGGGGTGCTCTGGGGATTTACACTTGCACTGTGTGGCAGCAACTTAACCCCCAGTTTCTAGAATAGCAGCTCCCTATTGTGCCTAGTGTTCCTCCAGTCCCACAGCCTCTTTCTGTTACCTTCACCAGAGAATGCGCCTGGACTCTACTGCTGGGGAGGTATCTAGGCATCCATTCCCTTCTCACTCATTCCCTACTTCGCCATTCTCGTGCTTGCAGGCTCACATTCGCCTCTTCTCCCAGAAGTACCTAACTGTGTTTCTTCTTGGCTTTCTCCGCCGCCAGCCAGCTTTTTTTCCCATCATAGGTTTAACCTCATAAGTTAAAATTACTCCTTTGTTTTACTGTACTAGGATATGAGAAGAAAGCACAATATATGTATGTTTATCCATCACTAACCAAAAATCTCACTTTTTCTCTACTGAATCTTTTATTATACCTCTTATCTGTGACTTATCCCTTGCCACTGATCTCTTTCATAGAATCTTGTCAAATGCTTCCTAGAAATCTAGTCACTGCTACACAATCCACCAGATTATTTGCATCTGCCATGGAAGTCATATTTTCAAAGGAGCAAGGCAGATGAATATTAAAGCATAATTCCTCACCTCTGAATTCAGAAAAAGTCCTTTAAAACTAATCTTCTATATGTGCATCAGTTTTACCTCTTAGAAGTGTCTTTTCCCTCTGAGATATATTAATTCAGAATCAAAGCTTTACGTGTTAGCATCTTGATGAGTTAAATACAGTTTTAATTTTAGCTTTTAAAATTTTTAATTTTTCTGTTATAATACAAGACATTGGAACTTTAATAGTATATTATTGCACATTGAAAATCCCTTTTGATTGATTCTCTTCCCTTCTGTGTGCTTCAAGCTATACTTCCCCTGTTCTCCATCCATGATTTTTTATTCCTCTCCACACACACATGCTCCTCTCCAGAGCAATCAAATTTGACATGTTCTGCTAGTCTTATTTCTCTGAAAATGAAACAAAGTATACAGGCAGTAAAAATATTGATATGCCAAACTTTGGAGGTGGACTCTGAAATGTCAGCACAATGCTACATGATTATAGGGATTCAGTGAGTGGCTTTGAAAGGAGGAAAGAATAGTAGAAAGAAGAAATGGAACAAGGGAAAAAATGAAAACTGCAGGGGAAGATTCCATTGAGAGACTAACTAAGCTGCTAACACATTCAGGGAAAGATTTGTGAGCCTCTAGTCAACGCAGTGGTGAAACAGAGAAATGCTCAGCATGTGGGGAGAAATGTCCAACATGTGAAGGAAGAAGCAATCACAATGGCAGCAGTTAGCATCAAAGCTGCATCCTCCTCAAACTAAACTCAAGGAAAGGAAAAATTGAGACCAAAAAAAAAAAAAAAAATCGGGCAAGAGAAGTGTGGCATAAGCATCAGTGTTGACAGAATCAAGTGAATCCAGTAGCACTGTAGGCCTGTGGGTTCTAGGGCCCCCAGCTCGGCCCAAGAAGGTTTATCGTCTCCGCTGTTGCACTATAGGGACCCACACAGTGGCTGACATGGGGTAGGTGTGCGGTCAGCATATGTGAATGAAAAAACAAATTCAAACATGACAGCCTATCAAAGAAAATAGTGGTGGGGCGTGAGACTCAATTAGTGCTATGGCCCAGGGACTTGTATAATCCAGTGCTTGCCACAAGCCACAGCACATATACATTTATGATGGTGAAGAGAATCAAGATGCTTTGAGTATTAATGGTCATGAGGCCACCCACCTCACAGAGTGTCACATAGCAAGATATAATAAGGCACTGCTGCCCCTCCCAGCCAGGGTAGCATCAGTGAAGGACTACTGGGTAGCCTGAACACTCACCCCAACAGAGTGGTAATGAAGAACTGAGGAGTACCTCCCTTGAAGGGGTAAAAGAGATGGAGTCAAGAACCTGAACTTGGAGCACTGCCTGGTACCATGTCCCCATGCTGGAGAACTATCAGAGGAGAATCACAAAACTTAAGTATGATTCAGAGTTGCATACAACAATACCAAAACAAATCAGGGTCCAGGGGCCGGCGCTGTGGCACAGCATGTTAAAGCCCTGGCCTGAAGCACTGGCATCCCATATGGGCGTGGTTCTAGTCCCAGCTACTCCTCTTCTGATCCAGCTCTCTGCTGTTGCCCGGGAAAGCAGTGGAAGATGGCCCAGGTCCTTGGGCCCCTGCACCCATGTGGGAGATCGGTGCAGCTCTGGCCATTGTGGCCATCTGGGGAGTAAACCAGCAAATGGAAGACCTCTCTGTAACTCTTTAAAATAAATAAAAATAAAATATTTTTAAAAGGAGGAGGGAGCAGATGAAGGGTGATGAGTACAAACAAAAGATTGCATGCTGGCATTCTTATTTGGGGGTTTCTATAGAAACCAGCTGTAAGGCAAGGGTTTGGATACAAGTGGTTTACTGTGGATATGAAGAGATAGTGTATTATTTTCCTATGGCTACTA
This sequence comes from Oryctolagus cuniculus, assembly GCF_964237555.1. Lineage (NCBI taxonomy): Eukaryota > Metazoa > Chordata > Mammalia > Lagomorpha > Leporidae > Oryctolagus > Oryctolagus cuniculus. Next base: position 84,523,997 of record NC_091432.1, read on the forward strand.
TAACATATCACCACAAACTTGGCAGCTTAAAACAATGAAAATCACTGTTCCCAGAGGCTGAAAGCCCAAAATCAGTATCACGGACCGAAATCAGTCAGAAGAGCTGCACTCCCTGACAACGCTCTTGGGGAGGACCTTTTCCTCGCCTCTTCCAGAGCTGGTGGCTGACAACATTCCGTGGCTTGTGGCAGCATCATTTCAGTACTCAAGGCCACTTCTTGCAATCTGCCTCTGCTTCGTCTTCATATCCCTTTCTCTTTTGTGTGGCAGATCTCCCCTGCCTCTCTCACACAGCCCATGCAGATAATCCAGGAAGAATTCCCCACTGGAGAGCAGGCCCATGTGTGCCAAGGTGGTGAGGGCAGAGAGGTGTAGGGCTCCCACAGCATCCACTTCAGCCCTCCTGCTAAAAGCTTTACAGCAACTTCCGCTTGCCTTTCACAGGCCATATTTTGTTGTATGGCCATGCCTAGCTCCAAGGAAGCCTGGGAAATGTAGCTGCCTTTTCAGCTGGAACATTTCCACTCTGAATAACGTTAAAGTTCTGTTATTATGGAGGAAAGGCAAGATTTGGGGTAGACACATTAATCCGTTTTCTGTGAAAATCACAGAAATACATGAGGCTGGGTCCTTTATTAAGAAGAGGTTGATTTAGCTCACAGTTTTTGGAGACTGAAAGTCCAAGATTGGGCAGCACCATCAGGCCAGGCTCTGCTGATGGCACCAGGGCGGAGGCTGTCCCAAAGACAGAAACACATGGTGAGATGGGAAACCAGAGAGACGCAGGGGTCAGGCTTTCTCTTTTTATAACAACTCACCCCTACAACCATTAACCGGGGTCCCACAAGAACTATATTATTCTCTTCCCACAGTGATGTTTCGAATGGCCTAAATACCTCCCTCTAAGCTCCACCTCTTAAAGGTTCCACTGTCTGTCAATACCATTACATTGAGGGTAAAGCTTCCAGCAAATAAGTGTCCAAGGGACACAGTCCAACCATATCGAATCATAGCAGTAAGCTACTAGAAGACAAGTTGTAAGGATGACTCCGACCAGGTTTTATCTCTGGATATCGTGAGATAGGGTCAGAATGCATGATATATATTGGAGGTAGTGCCAATAAAACTTACTATGATTTTGGAGTTTGAGGGGGAAACACAAATCTATGATTATGAAGAGTTTTTATCTTGATCCACTGGTAACAATCATGCTAATTAGAGAGATGGCATGGACTTGCATGAGGAGCAGGTTTCTAGTACAGGGAGTCAAGCGCTGTGTTTTGAACATGTGAAGCTCAAATGCTTCTGGATGTCCTATGGAAATGTCAGTGTTGAATAGGTAGCTGGCCAGAGAAGTCTGGAGCTCAGAAACTTTGGCTGCAAATAGATTTAGAAGCTATCAGAACAAACTGGTATGAGTCACTCAGTAGAGATTTCCAACATTCAGGAAACAATTTAAAAGGTTGCCTAATGCAAGAAAAACAGATTTTTATCAATGAGTACCTAATTCTTTCCTATTGGGATCTAGTAAACAGTCATGTTTAAGTGGGAAAAGGGTAACATGACTATCCTCACGTGTATCAACACTGCAGTCTCATCAAATAGACTTTCTGGCAGGAGGGAAATTTAATTTCCCAGAGTTTGGCTTACAGAACCCAAGTAATAAACATGTAAACATTTTTATTAATTGTATTACATGCTATATGTATTGCTGTAAAATAATAATTCAGATTCATAAGTTTATGAGGATAGTGAAGCTACTTATACTACAAAGTAATTGCTAAGGTTCCCTGAAGAAAGACATTAGTGCATCTAATAAATTCACTGTCTCTGCCTTCTTACCTTCTCCCCTCTGTACACTATGAGGTATTCAGAGATGGAAAGTTATTACAGAAAAAGTCATCTGTAGTGTAGGTATGTAGCATATTTTCTCTCTTTTTGTAACATTTTAAAGAAGAGATTTTAAGTTTGTATGTTCCTATAATTCTAATGAAACATTGATAGGGACTTGGAGGCTATGACATTGCATGTCATTGCTATTAATGTCTTTTTTTAGGATTATGATGAAGACTTTGAAGCAAGTTCTTGGCAGTGGGTAGGGGGTTGGTGCATTGGTTAATATACGACTTGGGATGACCACATCCCATGTTGGAGTGCCTAGGTTCAAGTTCTGGCTCCTCTTCCAATTCCAACTTCCTGCTAATGTGCACACTGAGAGGCAGCAGGTGATGGTTCAAGTACTTGAGTCTCTTTCAAGCATATAGGAGATCCAGATGGCAATCCAGGCTCTTGATTTTAGTCTGGCCCAGCCTCAGTTGGTGGTGCAGGCATTGGGAAGTGAACCAGCAAATGGAAAATATCTCTTTGTCTCTCTCTCTCTCTCTCTGTGTGTGTGTGTGTGTGTGTCCTTCTTTCAATAAATATAAATAATTTTTTAAAGATCATGGCCTTTATAATTACATTTAAGCATACTTTTCAAAAATAATGATGTTCAGGGGCCGTCGCTGTGGCGTAGTGAGTTAAAGCCCTGGCCTGAGTGCCAGCATCCCATATGGGTGCAGGTTTGAATCCCAGATGCTCTACTTCCAATCCAGCTCTCTGCTGTGGCCTGGGAGAGCAGTAGAGGATGGGCCCCTGTACCCATGTGGAAGACCAGGAGGAAGCTCCTAGCTCCTGGCTTTGGATCAGCTCAGCTCTGGTGGTTTTGGCCATTTGGAGAGTGAAACAAGGGATGGAAAAGCGCTCTCTCTCTCTCTCTCTCTCTCTCTCTCTCTCTCTCGTTGGCTCGACCTCTCTCTCTGTAACTCTGTCTTTCAAATAAATAAAATAAATCTTTAGAAAAAATAAAATAATGATATCTATACCTCCACCACATCCCAGCATTATGCTTTTTACAAATGAGGCAAAAGAATGGACTGAATATGAGCTATCAACTCAATTATGTAGGAAAAAATAAGCATTTTAATGCTGCTACATCAGCAAACACTAATGAAGACAGTAACTAACAGTCTTCAGATGATAATAAAAATGCTTGAGGGGCTGGCATCTTGGCAGAGTGGGTTAAGCTGCTATCTGCAATGCTGGCATCCCTTTGGGCACTGGTTCAAGTCACGGCTACTGCCCTTCCAATCCAGCTCTCTGCTAATGAGCAGCAGGAGATGACCCAAATGCTTGGGCCCCTGCACCCACATGGGTGATGCAGATGAAGTCTTGGCTCCTGGCTTTAGTCTGACACAGCCCAAACTGTTGTCACCATTTGGAGAGTGAGCCAGCAGATCTCTCTCTCTCTCTCTCTTTCCCCTTCCCTCAACCCTCTCTTGCTTCTCTTTCTGTAACTCTGCCTTTCAAATAAATAAATCTTTTTAAAAAATGCTCAAAGAAAATCTATTTTATCTATATTTCAATAAATAATTTTGGACAAAGGTAACATGAAATTATAAAGGTCATAAAGTCATAGATCTTTCCTTTCACTATTTGAGGAGAGACAGTCAGCTAAAGAGCAGACTGACATCACAAACATATCTGTGAAGGTGGGGTCCAGGCCTTCCCCTGAGCCTCTCCCCATTAGGCCTTGTTTATGTCTCTGGGGTAGCACAGCATTTAATGTGCAGAATAGGGTCTGTGAGCCACCATGGAAAACTCACCTTATACAGCATAAAGCCTACTAACTGAGGCACGTAAGTACGTAATATATCTTAGAATGAATTTCATTAAAAGGTTTTGAAAAGCTTAAGACCTAGGATGATTGCTCATCAGCCTTGTGGAAACTCAATTTCTTAGACTGTTCCACTGTTCTCACTCCTGAGTCTCCTTTGTCCCTTTTCTCTGTGCCTCTCTCCCTCCATAGTGTCCGTGATGACTTCCCTACTTGTCTTTCAAACCCCCTTGTCTCTTTCCCAAGCTCCAGAACTCTTTTCTCTTCAGATATATCCCAGGCCCCAAGCTGAACTCACTCTCTTCTAGTTACCTTTTCTTTAAAAAAAAAATAATAATAATAAGTATCTCTCTACCCCTCTTTTCCAATTTGGTTCTGGGTAGGCTGACCCTATATGCCAGTATGCTCAGAACATCCACTGTTTATACCTGGTGCTCTGGCATAATTATTGTGAATGCTCCTTTCACTTTCAGAATTGTCCTGGTCTGGATAACAGATGATATGGTCATTTAGCAGTCTGACTGGTGAAGGTCTGCCCGCTTTAGAACCAGGACATAAGCCCATATCATAAAAGACTTTGGAGGGAGAATCCACCGGGTACAGAACTTGCTCTGGGTCACCTCCATATGTGTCCTGGATCTTTCTCCTCTGGATGGGACTCTCTCTCCACTACCCTGCTCCTCCATAGATACTCTTACAATATAACCATCATTGAGAGCATCAGGTTTGTTTGCTTGTTTTTTTTTTATCTTTCTCCCTCTTTATTTCACAGTATAATACCCCAATATTTTTATTCTAGGCCCTCAGATTTGCGTATCACCCTGCAGGTCTCAGTATGCCCCCCTTTTTCAGCTTAATGCATTATAGGATTAATACGGAAGGATCTGGCCTGACCCCGGGATCTTTTTCTTGTGAATTGCTGCCAAGGATAAACCCTAGGGCAGGGAGTAGGCTTAACATGTCTTACACAATCCACCCAGTCTCCAAGGCTGGAAGACATAGAGGATTTGTTTTTCCTTGTTAGCTACTTAATCAAATTCCCCCAAATTGGAATAATAACAGCTGATATATGGGACTATTGTAAGGATCATGAAGGGAAGTACAGGAAAATACTTTGCATCATCAGAGTTCCTAAAGGAAGTGATGAACATATAAGTGTGTTCATGTTCAGCTATGTGAGGATGCTGAACCATGTGTTGTTAATATTATTTTAAAGTTCACTGGGTTTTCAGAGTAAATATTGATGATAGTGAGACAGCTGAACTGCTGGTGATTATCTCTAAAAAACTGAAGACAAGAAAACATTAGAAGATTGGACACATGAATTTCAAATGGGAATATTAAGTTTAACTAAAAGCTGAGCTTGACTAAAATCTTAGGTGAGATTCTGAAAGAAGATAGAAGTCCACTCAGCTGAAGGCGCCCCTGCCCACTGCATACAGGGGTAATACGCTGTCAGAGATGTGTTCACTAAACCTTCCGGTTGGTGCCATCAGGAACACAAAATAGACGTCTCACTGAATGTTGGCATGATACTTCACAGCGCTTCTCAGGATATTTTTGTGGGAAAGAAAAATTGCAAGGTTAATTAAATGGATTAGTATCTGATTATAAAAGAAATAATCAATGTAGTGAATCAATGAAGTGAAGGGCTTGGTAGTGGAATATCATAGGACTCTTTCCTCCATTCTGTCCCCTATGGTATATTATTAATGACTTGTCTAAAATATGTGTGTGTGTGTGTGATGTTTTCTTGACATAATACTATTGCACACTTACAGACTGTAGCATAGTGTAAATGTAAGTTTTATATGTACTGGGAAACCAACAAATTTGTGTGATTTGCATTATTACAATATTCACTTTATCATGAAAGTTTAAAATTAAACCTGTATTACTTCAAGGTATGCCTGTACATACACACTAAATATATATATTTATATGTTACATATAATTCATATATGTGTATTTCATTTGTACATAAGTGATATATAATATATAAAACAAGTGATGTTTTTCAAATCTGTTGCTAACACAAAACTGCAAAGTATTGTGAATATGCTCCCTGACAGAAATAGAGTCTCAAATATAAGCTCAGGTGTTAGCTCATTTAGAAAGACTTCTGTGATAGTTGACCCTCTGCAAGTCTGCTTTCTGAGGAGCCTGCATGTATTCATCAGTCTTTTATTCTGCCTGCCTGCCTGCCTTGCACTCTTCGTCTATGCACAGGCAATTGGCCTTGTGTCTCTGTTTTCCATGTACCTCATACAGTGCTTAATGAATATTTGCTGAAAGAACCAGTGATAGTGACCCAGTAGGCTGAAATTATCAAGCTGAAATTTAATAAGGATAAGTACAAAGCCCGCCCTTGGATTCCTCCCCCCAAAATCTATACAAGCACAAGACAGTGAATAGCTGGCTTTCTCATAACATGCATGAAAAAGAAATAAGGTTTATAGACAAGAATAAATTCACCTTGAAATGCTATCAAATCACTACTTAACCCTTTCCCCTTCCAGATGCAAAGCTACTGTGATCTTCATCTATTTGAATGAAAGTGGCACCCAAAACAAAGGATGTAAGAGTCCCTCTCTGAGTTGATTAGACTATCCCTGTGGTATTATGTTAAAGTTCTAAATGGTACTTTTTTAAATTTTATGGATTTATTTGAAAAGCAGAGAGACAAAGTCAGAGACATAGACAGACATACAGAGCTCTCTCAACCTTTGGCTCATTCCTTAAATATCTGCAACATCCAGAGCTGGGCCAGACCAAAGCTCGGATCCAGAAACCCAGTCTAGGTATTTCACCTGGTTTGCGGGGACCCAACTACTTGAGACGTACCCTGCTGCCTCCCCAGGTGCACTTTAGCAGGAAGCTGGGATCAGGAGTGGAGCTGGGACTTGAACCAGGCACTCTGAGATGGGATGCAAATGTTCCAAGTGATACATTAACCATTAAGCCAAACACCTTTCCCCTAAGTGGTATATTTCAAGAAGGAAATCAGCAAACAAGAATTTGTTCAAAGGAGAGCCCTAGGGATTATGAAGGGTCTGATGATCTTACCATAGTCAGTCATTCTTTCATTCATTCAACAAATGTGTATTAAATGTCTAGTATTTTCCAGCTGTTATACTGGGTACAGAGTGTAAAATTGTAAAGGAAAAAAAGTAATCTCTAGTATCAGTTGAAGGAAACAAAGATATTTGTGAAAATAAAGACCAACCACACAAATGAGGACAGTCAAAGGCTACTTATTCAGAGCTTGCTGTATCAAGGGAATCACCACTCACCATCACTAGAATTTAGCAGAGACTCAAAGGCAGACAAGGGAATGAGAAGCTCTGTAAAGTGAAAGAGGCTATAAACAGTAAAGGAGGCTTCAGTTCTGCTGTGATCCAAGGCTGTTGGCAGGGGGAAGTTGGAGGCGTAACTATAAGCAGCGTATCCTATGTAATTGGTTGGGGTTGCATATTTACTTTCTCCAGTTGGTCCTCGAGTGCTAGTAGGCACAAAAATTAAGGAAGCTGGCAGTAGGCGATGAAGCCCTGACAATGCTGGGATGATCACTGAAGACTCTGTGGTTTGCCTTTCTGGACTAGTTGTGGATCAGAGTGCGCTATCTTCCACGTGTTCCAGCCGTTGTCCATGTGGGTACTGAGTCTCAATGTTGAACACAAATGCTGAAGTTACAGTGAAATTGTATTTAGCACATTGGTGACTCGATTCAAGTACTTTAAGGCCCAGAGTATTGAAAAGGTCTTTGTTCTAAATGAACTCAATGCAACAACTTAGGACCAGTGAATGGAAAAGTTGTCCAGGATAAGAAAGAACTTAAAGGCCCTCCCAACAAAGAAAAGCCCAGGAGCAGATGTATTCACTGCTGAATTCTACCAGACATTTAAAAAACTAACTAACTCCAATTATTCTGAAACTATTCAGAACAATTGAAAAAGAGGAATCCACCCAAATTCTTTCTATGAAGCCAGCATCACCTTAATTCCTAAGCTGGAAAAAAGATGCAACATTGAAAGAGAATTACAGACCAATATCCCTGATGAACATAGACGCAAAAATCCTCAATAAAATTCTGGCCAATAGAATGCAACAACACATCAGAAAGATCATCCACCCAGACCAAGTGGGATTTATCCCTGGTATGCAGGGATGGTTCAATGTGCGCAAAACAATCAATGTGATACACCACATTAACAAACTGCAGAAGAAAAACCATATGATTATCTCAATAGACGCCAAGAAAGCATTTGATAAAATACAACACCATTTCATAATGAAAACTCTAAGCAAACTGGGTATGGAAGGAACATTCCTCAATACAATCAAAGCAATTTATGAAAAACCCACGGCCAACATCCTATCTAATGGGGAAAAGTTGGAAGCATTTCCACTGAGATCTGGTACCAGACAGGATGTCCACTCTCACCACTGCTATTCAATATAATTCTGGGCCAACAGCTCATGAAAAAATTTTCAAGATCACTAGCAATCAGGGAAGTGCAAATCAAAACCACAATGAGGTTTCACCTCACCCCGGTTAGAATGGCTCACATACAGAAATCTACCAACAACAGATGCTGGCGAGGATGTGGGGAAAAAGGGACACTAACCCACTGTTGGTGGGAATGCAAGCTGACTAAGCCACTATGGAAGTCAGTCTGGAGATTCCTCAGAAACCTGAAGATAACCCTACCATTCGACCCAGCCATCCCACTCCTTGGAATTTATCCAAATGAATTTAAACTGGCAAACAAAAAAGCGGTCTGCACCCTAATGTTTATCGCAGCACAATTCACAATAGCCAAGACCTGGAACCAACCTACATGCCCATCAACGATAGACTGGATAAAGAAATTATGGGATATGTATTCTTTAGAATACTATACCGCAGTAAGAAACAACGAAATCCAGTCATTTGCAACAAAATGGAGGAATCTGGAACACATCATGCTGAGTGAAGTAAGCCAGTCCCAAAGGGACAAATACCATATGTTCTCCCTGATCGGTGACAACTGACTGAACACCAAAAAGGAAACCTCCTGATGTGAAATGGACACTATGAGAAACGGTGACTTGATCACCATAGCCTGACTGTTAATGAACAACTTAATACATTATCCCTCTTAGTATTTTTTTTGTCTGTTCTACTTAATATGACTGGTTTAATTCTGTAATTATCACACAGTTATTCTTAAGTGTTGAAAATTAACTGAAATGTGATCCCTGTTAAACATAAGAGTGGGAATAAGAGAGGGAAGAGATGTATAATTTGGGACATGCTCAAGCTGACTTGCTCCAAATGGTAGAGTTAGAAACATACCAGGGGACTCTAATTTAATCCCATCAAGGTGGCATGTACCAATGCCATCACACTATTCCAAGTGATCAATTTCAGTTCACAATTGATCATAATGAAAGGACTAAGAGTCAAAGGGAGCACATAAACAAGTCTAGTACCTGCTAATACTAACCGATAGAATAAATAAAGGGGAGAGTGATCCAACATGGGAAGCGAGATACTCAGCAGACTCATAGAATGGCAGATGTCCTAAATAGCACTCTGGCCTCAGAATCAGCCCTAAAGCCATTCGGATCTGGCTGAAAAGCCCATGAGAGTATTTCAGGCATGGAAAGCCAAGACACTCTGGCAAAAAGATCTCTGTGAGTGAGATCCAAGTGGAAAGAACAGGTCTTCAAAGAAGGAGGTACCTTTCTCTGAAGGGAGGAGAGAACCTCCACTTTGACTATGACCTTGTCTAAACAAGAAGAGTCGGAGAACTCAGAGGGCTTCCATAGCCTTGGAAACTCATGACTGGAGCATAGGGAGATTACTGATGCCATAGACAGGAGTGTCAATTTGTAAAGTCAACAACAGGAGTCACTGTGCACTTACTCCTCATGTAGGATCTCTGTCCTTAGTATGCTGTACATTGAGATTTAATGCTATAACGAGTACTCAAACAGTATATTTCATTTTGTGTTTCTATGGGGGTGCAAACTGTTGAAATCTTTACTTAATGCAAACTAAACTGATCTTCTGTAAAAAAAAGAAATTATCAATTCCCAACTTGACTCTCACTGGGATTAAACATGATAATAGGTCTGATCTGATTTCATCATCATTTAAAAAATCATCTATTTAAGAGTCGGAGAAATCAAGGGCCTTCCATAGCCTTGGAAACTCATGACTGGTGCATAGGGAGATTACTGATGCCATAAACAGGAGTGTCAATTTGTAAAGTCAACAACAGGAGTCACTGTGCACTTACTCCTCATGTAGGATCTCTGTCCTTAATGTGCTGTACATTGAGGCTTAATGCTATAACGAGTACTCAAACAGTATATTTCACTCTGTGTTTCTATGGGGGTGCAAACTGTTGAAATCTTTACTTAATGTATACTAAACTGATCTTCTGTTAAAAAAAAAAAAAAAAAGAGAAGAAATTATCAATTCCCAACTTGACTCTCACTGGGATTAAACATGATAATAGGTCTGATCTGATTTCATCATATTTAAAAAATCATCTATTATTTTTCACTTTATGTTTCTGTGTGGGAGCAAACTGTTGAAATCTTTACTTAATGTATGCTAAGCTGATCTTCTGTATATAAAGAGAATTGAAAATGAATCCTCATGTGAATGGAAGGGGAGAGGGAATAGGAAAGGGGAGGGTTGCGGGTGGGAGGGACGTTATGGGGGGGAAGCCATTGTAATCCATAAGCCGTACTTTGGAAATTTATATTCATTAAATAAAAGTTAAAAAAAATAAAAAAATAAAAAAAATCATCTATCATTTTTCACTTTATGTTTCTGTGTGGGAGCAAACTGTTGAAATCTTTACATAATGTATGCTAAACTGATCTTCTGTATATAAAGAGAATTGAAAATGAATCCTCATGTGAATGGAAGGGGAGAGGGAATGGGAAAGGGGAGTGTTGCGGGTAGGAGGGACGTTATGGGGGGAAACCATTGTAATCCATAAGTCGTACTTTGGAAATTTATACTCATTAAATAAAAGTTAAAAAAAATATATAATTCTGGAAGTTTTAGCCAGAGCTATTAGGCAAGAAAAAGAAATTAAAGGGATACAAATTGGGAAGGAAGAACTCAAACTATCCCTCTTTGTAGATGATATGATTCTTTATTTAGGGGACCCAAAGAACTCTACTAAGAGACTATTGGAACTCATAGAAGAGTTTGGTAAAGTAGCTGGATACAAAATCAATGCACAAAAATCAACAGCCTTTGTATACACAGGCAATGCCATGGCTGAGGAAGAACTTCTAAGATCAATCCCATTCACAATAGCTACAAAAACATTCAAATACCTTGGAATAAACTTAACCAAGGACATTAAGGATCTCTACGATGAAAATTATAAAACCTTAAAGAAAGAAATAGAAGAGGATACCAAAAAATGGAAAAATCTTCCATGCTCATGGACTGGAAGAATCAACATCATCAAAATGTCCATTCTCCCAAAAGCAATTTATAGATTCAATGCAATCCCAATCAAGATACCAAAGACCTTCTTCTCAGATCTAGAAAAAATGATGCTGAAATTTATATGGAGACACAGGAGACCTCGAATAGCTAAAGCAATCTTGTACAACAAAAACAAAGCTGGAGGCATCACAATACCAGATTTCAGGACATACTACAGGGCAGTAGTAATCAAAACAGCATGGTACTGGTACAGAAACAGATGGATAGATCAATGGAACAGAATTGAAACACCAGAAATTAATCCAAACATCTACAGCCAACTCATATTTGATCAAGGATCCAAAACCAATCCCTGGAGCAAGGACAGTCTATTCAATAAATGGTGCTGGGAAAATTGGATTTCCACGTGCAGAATCATGAAGCAAGACCCCTACCTTTCACCTTACACAAAAATTCACTCAACGTGGATTAAAGACCTAAATCTACGACCTGACACCATCAAATTATTAGAGAACATTGGCGAAACCCTGCAAGATATAGGCACAGGCAAAGACTTCTTGGAAAAGACCCCAGAAGCACAGGCAGTCAAAGCCAAAATTAACATTTGGGATTGCATCAAATTGAGAAGTTTCTGTACTGCAAATGATACAGTCAGGAAAGTGAAGAGGCAACTGACAGAATGGGAAAAAATATTTGCAAACTATGCAACAGATAAAGGGTTGATAACCAGAATCTACAAAGAAATTAAGAAACTCCACAACATCAAAACAAACAACCCACTTAAGAGATGGGCCAAGGACCTCAATAGACATTTTTCAAAAGAGGAAATCCAAATGGCCAACAGACACATGAAAAAATGTTCAAGATCACTAGCAATCAGGGAAATGCAAATCAAAACCACAATGAGGTTTCACCTCACCCCGGTTAGAATGGCTCACATACAGAAATCTACCAACAATAGATGCTGGCGAGGATGTGGGGGAAAAGGGACACTAACCCACTGTTGGTAGGAATGCAAACTGGTGAAGCCACTATGGAAGTCAGTCTGGAGATTCCTCAGAAACCTGAATATAACCCTACCATACAACCCAGTCATCCCACTCCTTGGAATTTACCCAAAGGAGTTTAAATTGGCAAACAAAAAAGCTTTCTGCACATTAATGTTTATTGCAGCTCAATTCACAATAGCTAAGACCTGGAACCAACCCAAATGCCCATCAACAGTAGACTGGATAAAGAAATTATGGGACATGTACTCTATAGAATACTATACAGCAGTCAAAAACAATGAAACCTGGTCATTTGCAACAAGATGGAGGAATCTGGAAAATATTATGCTGAGTGAATTAAGCCAGTCCCAAAGGGACAAATATCATATGTTCTCCCTGATCGGTAACAACTAACAGCACCAAAGAGGAAACCTGTGGAAGTGAAATGGACACTATGAGAAACAGTGACTTGGTGTAGATTCATTAATTCTGTTAAGAAATATTTATAGATGTAATGAAAGCACAGATCAAGCAGTTAGACTAAATGACTTGTACAAGTCCTTCACCCTGAGAGTCCTAATATTCTAACTTTTTTATGATATAGTTAGAACTAGGAAAGAAACCATTTGTTCATTTAGTTAACGACATTGATTGAGTAGATTGCATTACGCCCACAGTCTACTTTAGGCTCATTTTTTAAAAAATTCTTAGCTTTTTAGTTTTTAACAGATTCATGGATACAATTCTAGGAATATAATGATGCTCCCTTCTCCCCCCCCCCCCCCGCCACTTCTCTCCCTCCCACTCTTCCTCCTTCTTTCCTTTTTTAGATTTTGAGTTCACATATTTTTAATTTATATTACAGTCAAGGGCTTAGTTCTCTACCACAGAAAGAGTTCACCAGGTAAAAGCAAAAATTCCTAGTTTGGCAGGAATATAGGCAAGAACTATAAACGAGTAAAATGGAAAGATGACATCTCACCCATATACAGTAAATTTTAAAGTAATCACATGTTAAAACTCTAGTAGTATAACATTCTTTTTTAAAAAAAATACTTATTTGAAAGTCATAGTTACAGAGACAGAGGGAGAAACAGAGAGAGAGAGAGAAAGATCTTCCATCTGCGGGTTCACTCCCCAGATGGCCACAACAGCCAGGGCTGGGCCAGGCAGAAGCCAGAAGCTTCTTCCAGGTCTCCCACATGGGTGGCAGGGGCCCAAACACTTGGAGCATCTTCTGCTGCTTTTCCCAGGTCATTATCAGGGAACTGGATCTGAAGCGGAGCAGCCGGGACACAGGGTTGGTGCCCATACAGGATTCTGGCATCTCAGGCAGTGGCTTTACTCACTATGCCACAATGCCGGCCCCAGTATAACATTCTTAACTGCTAGTTTGACAAGGTATAAAAATAGTTTGACAAAACTGTATTTTCAGCAATACTGATGCACACAGGCATTTCTTTCCTTGTTTGTTTGCTTTTTTTTTTCTCTTTTTTAAACTTAGCTCCAACATATAAGGGAGACCATGTGGTACTTGTTGTTCTATGTCTGACTTATTTCACTCAACATAACGTCCTCCAGTTGCATCCATTTTGATGCAAGTGGTAGAATTTCATTCTTTCTATGGATGAATAATATTCCATTGTGTATATATACCACATTTGCTTTTTTAAAGGTTTATTTATTTATTTATTTGAAAGGTAGAGTTACATAAAGAGAAAGAGAAAGGGGAAAGAGAGAGAGAGAGATCTTTCATCTGTTGATTCACTCCCCAAATGACCACAATGGCTGGGGCTGGGCCAGGCTGAAACCAGGAACTGGAAGCTTCATCCAGGTCTTCCATGTGGGTGCATCCTCTGCTGCTTTCTCAGGCACATTAGCAGGGAGCTGGATTGGAAATAGAGCAGGTAGGACTGGCCATCCATATGGGATGCTGGGATCACAGGCAGTGGCTTATCCAGCTACACCACAGCCCCCACATTTTCTTTATTCATTCACCTGATGATAGAAACCTTGGCTGAGTCTGTAGCTTGGCTGTTGTGAACAGTGCTGCTATAAACATGATGGTGCAGATATTACTCTGATGTAACGTGTTCATGTCTTTCGGGTATATACCCAGCAATGGGATTGCTATTGCTCTAAATCTATTTCTAGTTTGTTTTTTTTTTTTTTTTTTTTTTTTTTTTTTTTTTTTTGACAGGCAGAGTGGACAGTGAGAGAGAGAGACAGAGAGAAAGGTCTTCCTTTGCCGTTGGTTCACCCTCCAATGGCCGCCGCGGCCAGCGCGCTACGGCCAGCGCACCGCGCTGATCCGATGGCAGGAGCCAGGAGCCAGGTGCTTATCCTGGTCTCCCATGGGGTGCAGGGCCCAAGCACCTGGGCCATCCTCCACTGCACTCCCTGGCCACAGCAGAGAGCTGGCCTGGAAGAGGGGCAACCGGGACAGAATCCGGCGCCCCAACCGGGACTAGAACCCGGTGTGCCGGCACCGCTAGGCGGAGGATTAGCCTAGTGAGCCGCGGCGCCGGCTGTTTTTTTTTTTTTTTTTTAAGAAACCTCCATACTGTTTTCCACAATGGCTGGACAAATGTACATTCCCACCAACAGTATATAAGTGCTCCCCTTTCTCCACATCCTCTCTAGCATTTGGTACTGTCTGTCATTGGATAACAGCCATCTGACAGGGGTGTAGTGATAACTCATTGTGGTTTTGATTTGTATTTCCCTGATGGCTAGTAATGTTGAGCATTTTTTCATATATTCATATTTCTTCTTTTGAGAACTGTCTATTGAGGTCCTTTGATCACTTCTTAACCAGACTAGTTGCTTTCTGTTGTTGAGTTTTTGAAGTTGCTGATATACTGTGGATATTAATCCTTTTTCAGATAGTAGCTTGCAAATATTTTCCCATTCTGTTGGATGTCTACTCACTCTATTGATAGTTTCCTTTGCTATGCAGAAGCCTCTAAGTTTGATATAATCCTTTTTGTTTAGTTTTGCTTTTGTTACCTGTACTTTGGGGGTCTTATCCAAAAAGTCATCATCTACACCAATCATCGTGGAGTGTTTCCCCTGCATTTTCTTCCAGCAACTTCATAGTCTCAGATCTTAAATTTTGGAGTTTGACCCATCTTGAGTGGATACGGTGAGAGGTATGGATCTAATTTCAGTCTTCTACATATATACATCCAGTTTTGCCAGCATTATTCATTGATGAGATTATCTTTACTCCAATGTATGGCCTGAGCATTTTTGTCAAATACTAGTTGGGGGCTGGCACTATGGCGTAGCAGGTAAAGCCACCAGTGCTGGTTCAAGTCCCAGCTGCTCCACTTCCAATCCAGCTCTGTGCTATGGCCTGGAAAGCAACAGAAGATGGCCCAAGTCCTGCATGGGAAGACCCAGAGGAAGCTCCCAGCTCCTGGCATCAATTCAGTGCACCTCTGGCCATTGTGACAAACTGAGGAGTGAACCAGCAGATGGAAGACCTCTCTCTCTCTCTCTCTCTTCCTCTCCTCTCTCTGTGTAATTCTTTCAAATAAATAAATAAATCTTTTTTTAAAAAGTAGTTGGCTGTATGTACATGGATTGATTTCTGGGGTCTCTATTCTGTTCCATTGATCTGTGTTTCAGTTTCTATGCCAGTATCATGCTGTTTTAATTACTATAGCTTCATAGTATGCTTTGAAGTCAAGTATTGTGATATTTCCAGCTTGATTTTTTTTCCTTAAGGATCACTTTGGCTATTCTAGATTTTTGTTATTTCACATGAATTTTAAGATTGCTTTTTCTAGTCCTGTAAAGAATGATTTTGGTATTTTGATAAGGATTGCATTGAGTCTGTAGATTGCATTAGGTAGTAGAGACATTTTAATGATATTGATTCTCCTAATCCATGAGCAAAAAATATTTTTCCATTTTTTGTATCCTTTCTGATTTCATTCATCAGTGTTGATTTATAAATTTTTATTTATAATTTTTACTGTAGAGATCTTACGCTTCTTTGGTTAATATTTTAATTTTTGTGGCTACTGTGAACGAGAGTTGTTTCTTGGTTTCTCTTTCAGTAATTTCATTACTGGCAGATAAAAAAAAAAACTACCATTTTGTGTCTGTTTACTTTGTAACCTGCAGTTTTACTGAGTTGGTTTATTAGTTCTAACAGCATTTTCGTGGAATTTTGAGGTTTCTCACGTCATCTGCAAACATGGATAATCTGACTTCCTCTTTTCCAGTTTTGATGCCCTTTATTTCTCCTCTCTGATTGCTCTTCCTAATGTTTCCATTACTATATTGAGTAAGAGTGGTGAAAGTAGACATCCTTTTCTTGTTCCAGATCTGAGTATTCAATATTATTTTGCATTCAGTATTATATTGGCTGCTGATTTGTCACATAATTTTGCCATTATAATCTTGAGGTATGTTCCTTCTATACCTAATTTATGGAGGCTTTTTTTTTATTGCAAAGGGGCATTGAATCTTATCAAATTCTCTCTCCACATCTATTGAGATGACCATATGGTTTTGTCCTTCATTCTGTTGATGTGATGTGCTATGTTTATTGATTTGTGAATGTTGAACCACCCTTGCATCTCTTGGATAAATCCCACTTTATCATGCTGTATGGTCTTTTTGATACAGTTTTCGATTCATTTTGCTATTATTTTGTTCAGAATCTTTGCATCTGTGTTCCTCAAAGGATATAGGTCTGTAGTTTTCTTTTTGTGATGTATCTTTGTACAGTTTTGGTATCAGAGTGGTGCTGTTAGGCCCATATTTTAATTCCATTAGCATGATGCATTTCTGTAGCCAATGAGATAGCAATGACTAGAACACATTATTCTTTTTTCAAAGATTTATTGAGCATCTACTCTGTTGCTGGGGCACTATGCTAGACTGCTGAGATAGTTATGAATAGGATGATATAGTCCATTCTTTTGTCCCACACTTATACTAGCACACAAAATAGGCAAAATATATTTACAGTAGAGGGTGAAACATTATTATGAAAAAAGAAAGCATTAGAC
This sequence comes from Oryctolagus cuniculus, assembly GCF_964237555.1. Taxonomy (NCBI): domain Eukaryota; kingdom Metazoa; phylum Chordata; class Mammalia; order Lagomorpha; family Leporidae; genus Oryctolagus; species Oryctolagus cuniculus. Next base: position 84,541,133 of record NC_091432.1, read on the forward strand.
CATGGTTCTGTTATTTTTCGCTACATCTTAACTCCAACTAAAATTCAATCAAGTTACTCATAGAGAAATTGTTCCTTTCCTTAGGTTTGTTTTTGGTTTAGGTAAAATTCAAGGGCCCTTCAGCCTTAGTCCAGGAATGCAAAGAGAAGATTTCAAGATGGTATTTTGTACTTAAAACCTCATCAATGTCAAAGGATACTTATTATTCAGGTTGACTCTGGTGTTTTAGAAGGTGATTCTGGGAGCCCGTGCTGTGGCATTGTGGGCTAAGCCTCTGCCTGTGGCTCTGGAATCCCATATGAGCACCAGTTCATGTCCCAGTTGCTCCTCTTCCAATCCAGCTCCTGCTTATGGCCTGGGAAAGCAGTGGAAAATAGCCCAAGTACTTGGGGCCCTGAACCAATGTGGGAAACCCATTAGAAGCTCCTGGCTCCTGGCTCCTGGCTCCTAGCACCTGGCTTTGGATTGGCTCAGTTCTGGCTGTTGTGGCCATTTGGGAAATGAAGCAGCAGATGGAAGACCTTTCTCTCTGTCTCTCTTTCTCTCTGTCTGTAACTCCACCTCACAAATAAATTTTGAAAGTCAGAGCTACACAGAGAGATGAGAGGCAGAGAGAAAGTGGAGTCTTCCATCTGCTGGTTCACTCCCCAGTTGGCCGCAACAGCCAGAGCTTTGCTGAACCGAAGTCAGGAGTTGGGAGCCCCTTCCAGGTCTCCCACATACCCATGTGCAGGGGCCCAAGGACCTGGACAATCTTCTACTGCTTTCCCAGGCGATAGAAGAGAGCTGGATCAGATGTGGAGCAGCTGGGACTCAAACCAGCATCCATAAGGGATGCTGGTATTGCAGGAGGTGGCTTTATCCACTACGCCACAGTACCGGCTCCCAGTAAAATCTTTTTTAAAAAAAGAAAAGAAAGTGATTCTGGAAGTTCTGAATTCTGTTGGTTCTAATACCTGTTTCTAGCTTTCACAAAAAAGTGAATTTGTACTATTTTTATGTTTATTTTTATTTGCTTTCATCTACTTGAAAGGGGTGGGGCAGAGAATCTTCCATCTGATGCTTCAATGCCCAAATGCTTTCAACAGCCAAGTCTGGGCCAGGCTGAAGTCAGAAGCCTGGAACTCCATCCAGGTCTCCCAAATTGGTGGCAGGGACCCAAGTACTTAAGCCATTATCAGCTGCTTCCCAGGTTGCATTAGCAGGAATGCAGGAGCCAAGGTGCTGGGACTCAAAACTGGTACTCCATTATGGGATGTGGACATCCCAAGCCACATCTTTAACCTGCTGAGCCACAAAGCCTGCCCCAGATTTGTAGCATATTTTTCAAACATTTGTCATTCAAAACACCATGTGTTGCTATGATCTGCTTTGCGGCACATAAGATGAGAAGCGGCTGCGAAGGATCTGTCTGCTCTTCACTATTTAACTGTGTAACTTTGGACCTCTATTGGCCTCACTTTTTTCTAAAAGGCTAAATGACCCTTAATCGCCCCGAGAATTCTGACTTGGTGACACTAAATAGAGGACGTCTTATGCTGCACCGGCCTCTTCCTCTTGCCCTCTTCTTGGCTTTAGCAATAATTAGAAGGCTCCCCATCACCACTGAAAGGGATACTGAATGACCTGCTTTTCTAATCTGGACACTGCGCATCCCTTGATCTGACGCCTGAGGCTTCACTGTCTACCTGCTCATCCAGTCTGAATGAGTGGCCTTGGGCCAGCTCCCTGAGGAATGCTGCAGATTCAATGAAGGAGAAGGCTGCCCTCTCAGCTACTTTTCACCACCCAGCTATCTGTCTTCTCTATGGCTCTAGCTGTTTCCAAGGGTCATGTTTGAACTCAAAGGACCCTCCTAGATCCATGATATTTTCACCAGTGTGACTGATGGTATCCTTATTTTATAAAGACATTATTCTGCCTGCACCTGCCTGGTCAAATTCTTTCCAAAGAGACACCAGCTAGATTGTGCCAAGTCCCCTCCTTGAGGAGAACGGTAGCCCGGATAGTGCTCTTGATTCCAGTCCTGCCTAGCTCAGGCTTGCTCTCTGTCCCTGACAAGCATGACTGACATCCCCATTTATTCTCTGTCAAACCTCCTCAAGTTATGACAGATGTAGCTACATGTATATTTACATGTAAGAGCATTGATCCCTAAGCTAAGTCTTAACCATTTTTCAAAATTAGCATTTCCATAGAATTAACTCACTCTAAAAAACTCATTTTAAAATACATATATGTGTCTGTGTGTATGCCTGTATGTATATATACTCAGAACTGGCTCTGAAATTAGCTTTTAGGTTTTTTTTTTTTTGTATTGTTTTTTGTTTTTGACAGGCAGAGTGGACAGTGAGAGCGAGAGACAGAAAGGTCTTCCTTTGCCATTGGTTCACCCTCCAATGGCCACCGCGGCCAGCACGCTGCAGCGGGCGCACCGCGCTGATCCGATGGCAGAAGCCAGGTACTTATCCTGGTCTCCCATGGGGTGCAGGGCCCAAGGACTTGGGCCATCCTCCACTGCACTCCCTGGCCACAGCAGAGAGCTGGCCTGGAAGAGGGGCAACCGGGACAGAATCCGGAGCCCCGACCGGGACTAGAACCCGGTGTGCCGGCGCCGCAAGGCAGAGGATTAGCCTAGTGAGCCGCGGTGCCGACCAGCTTTTAGTTTTAATTTAAAAAATTAACCTGTAGCTTTTGGACTTCTTCCTAAATAAATAACTGAACAGTTTGAAGAAATATGATCAAGCTATGTAGAGCAATATAATAATTTTTTGACCTCACATCTCGCTCTTTCAAAATGTATTTTACTTTTCTGCAATTGTCAGAGCTTCTCCTTGTGAAGCTGAGCTTCAGGAATTAATGGAACAAATTGACATCATGGTAAGCAACAAAAAAATGGATTGGGAAAGAAAGATGCGGGCTTTGGAGACACGATTAGATCTTCGAGATCAAGAGTTGGCAAATGCACAAACCTGTTTGGATCAGAAAGGTCAAGAGGTACTGAATACATGTGTTAAGAACTTGTTAATTCATCAGACTCCCATATATAGTGTTTATTGCATCGGATTATGTATTTCATCGCATATACTTTTTACCAGGCATCAGTGACAGCACTTACTGTTTGAAATGCTGTCAGCAAACAGTTTGCTAAATGTAATTTCTCAAATAAGTAGCAGATACTAAATCCATAGATGTAGCTGATGAAGGTAGACATATGGTGTCAACGCCATCTGTAAAAGTAAACATTGAACATGTATGTGAAAAAAATGCTGTTTGTAAGCAAAGATGCAAATGCTTCTGCTGCTATAGAAACAAATCGTCTCTTTGCATAAGGCAGAGTTCAGGAGTATGTGTCTCTTCTAACCTGATAGAAAAATATTTCCTGAAAGAAATGAGGTGTGAAGAATAGATTACAAGACAAAGGAGAAGAGAGTGTAGTGAAGGTGTCCCGTTGCCCCCGTGAGGCTGCTCACTGCCAAGCTGGTGATCATGGAAATGTGTCTAGGTACTCTCAGACTCACAAAGGAGTTCAGAAAGCCACCTGCTGGCTTAACGGGGACTCTTGTGTCCTGGGTTTCTTTTAGCTGAGGCATGAGAGAAATGTTTCCTAATTAAACAGTATAACACCATCAGTTAACTTGTTCACCAGTCAGTTGTCTACTTCTCTCAGCTTCTCAGTAGAATGTAGTTTTTGGCATAATCACGTTGCTGTTTGGCTGGTTAACTTAGTTATTGGCACCTAATTTCCCTTCACAGTAGACAGGCAACGTCACCAGGCATGGCATTTGCGAGGGAACATTCCCTCACTTCTAAACCTCTAAGGACAAAACGTATCCAAGGTTCACTTGCTTTCTGAGCAAATAAATTCTGTAAGGCAAATCCTTATCAACTGCTCCTTGTAATAGGTCAGTTCTTACAAAAATGTAACAATTACTCCATAGTGCCGGTAAAGCGGAACTCTCTTGACGCAAAAGCACCCCTCCCCCACAAGGAGCTGAAAAGCCAGACGAGGTCTCACTTGAGTCAGGATGGCATAGCCCTCCAACAAGATAGCGCCAGATAAATTCTGATTCTGAATTTAAGATGTGAGAGTGATAAAGACCTTCTGCTAAGCACCCACACCAGACTGTCCTCACGAGCGCCTGCTGAAATGCCGCTGTCATGCTTGTTTTTGTGAAGTTAATTATTAAGAGCTATTCTAGGAACTGCAGCACGCATATTTATTCCTGACTTGGTACAGCAGCCTTATTTGAATTGTGCTTCTATTTTATACATTTTCCGAGTTTCTCAGGCAAAGTTTAGAAAAAGGAAAAATTAAACTTTACTCTCAATACAGGTGGGGTTACTTCGACAGAAACTGGACAGTCTGGAAAAATGTAATTTAGCAATGACTCAGAATTATGAAGGACAACTGCAAACCCTAAAAGCTCAAGTAAGAGAACTTTTCCACCGTTTAATTCCACACATTTTGATATGTTTCTGACCTAAAAATTCTGTTGATTTTATTAAAACTCATTGTTTTAATGCAAGCTGAAGTTCTTATGTTTTAATTATATATTGTACATTTTCATTGCTTCCTATGTACTGATTTTGCCCCTTTCGCTAGACTATTAGCTTCAGTACTTCTTTCTCAAGAGAGATGTTAATTAATTAAATGATAATAAGTAGCTGTGAACAACAACAACAAAATTGTCTTCTGGGACTATTACCACCTAATAGGAATGTCTTTTATTCCCTGACAATTTAAACTATGGAAGTTTGGTATGACAAAATAGGTGACTGGGAAAACAAAACTGATCTTCATTATCTTGTTACTAGTAGAGTGTTTCACAGTGATAGCACCTCTGCATGTGTGGTGCAAAGGGATACTAATTTCTCAAGTATCCCTGTCTCTCCCCAAGTGCTGGCAAGCAAACAGTCCTCCCTCCCTTGCCACAGACAGAACACAGGCAGTAATCATCCGAGCATGTCAAATCCAACAGATGCGGCATCCTTGTATAATCTAGCGAGTGAGTCACTGGGAAACAGGATTCCATTATGAGATTTTACTTCACAATCAACGTTTTTCGAATTGCAAAGATTTCAGACATCATAATATAGCCAAAAGAATCCAAAGTAGCTGAAGCCCCTCAAGTACTTTTCAGAGAGAGGATCTGGCATTAAAATCAGAATATAAAACATTTGACGCCATTTAACAAGGCCCAACTTTGTAAGACTAGCTTAGTCTATCTAGACATTTTGCCTGCAATTCAAGTTAAGGCCACTAGATGGTAGCCTGGATTATGAAATTATACAGTTTCCCTGGCTGAGCTCATTAGCATTTTTAACAATCCATCTCGGTTTTTCTATAAAGATAAAGCTACAGAATAACAGCAAATGTGTTTCACTGTAATGATTCAGTGTAAGCAAAGAGATAAAAATCTGGAATAAGTTTTAAAAACTACAAAAATCTACCAGGGTACTTCAAAAAGTTTGTGAGAAAAATAAAAGCTTATGGGAAAATGGAATTAAAAGACAGGTTTATTTGAGGGCAAAAGACAAATTTAAATCCATGCAAAAGTTTGTCATAATATGCATTTTCCATGAACTTTTTAAATGAAAAAACTACGCATTAATTTCAATTTTTTTGCATCCAAATAAATGTACCTTTTCATTGCATTTTTTTCCATGACCTTTTGAAAGTACTGTTTACCAAATCTTTAATTTCTGGGTGTTTTTATCACCTTGTAAAACGTTCTGTTTGTATGAGTATTTGGCAGTTACTTGATAGTATAAATCCTTGCCATTTGACATTTTTCAGCTCTTACTATTTTATTGACAGCTGGTTTTCAGTGCTACCCAACAAATAATTTTATGATAGTTTCATGAAAATTTGTTGTGGAACACTAATAATGAGAGTTTAGGAAATGCTGTTTAAGTGGAGCTAATGCTGGCGAAGTTAATATTCCTCCTCTCCTGAGAGTTATGGTGCATGTTAGCACATTGCAGGCTGTAAGGAGTCCTGCATTAAGCAAATCCACTTAACCTTTTTAATCCATCATTTTCCAAAGGCATTGGACCTTGGAATCCTGTGTTTTTTTTTTTTAAGTATTTATTTATTTACTTGAAAGAGATACACAGAGAAAGAGAAACAGAGAGAGAGAGAGAGAGAGAGAGAGAGAGAGAATCTTTCATCCACTGGTTCACTCCCCAGTTGGCTGCAACAGCCGGAGCTGTGCCAATCCAAAGCCAGGAACCAGGAGTTTCTTCCTGGTCTCCCAGGTGGGCACAGGGCCCAAGGACTTGGGCCATCTTCTACTGCTTTCCCAGGCCATAGCAGAGAGCTGGATCAGAAGTAGAGCAGCTGGGACTCAAACTGGTGCTCTTATGGGGGCCGGCGCCTGCAGTGCTTTCTGTGTTTTTAATTAAAACCTATTAACATCCCTGTAAGCAAGTATTTCACAAAGTATACTTTGGAAATTGTTTTTCAGAGAACTTACTAATTCCATGGCAACTTTCTGCTTCACTCTCCCCCTACCCTACCCTCCCCCCTCGGTTAAAAAGAAAGGAAGGGGGGCCAGCACTGTTGGCATAGTGGGTTAAACCTCCGCCTGCAGTGCCGCATCCCATATGGTGGTGGTTCAAGTCCCGGCTGCTCCTCTTCAGATCCAGCGCTCTGCTATGGCCTGGGAAAACAGTAGAAGATGGCCCAAGTCCTTGGGCCCCTGCACCCACATGGGAGACCCAGAAGGGGCTCCTGGTTCCTGGCTTTGGATTGGCCCAGCTCCAGCCGTTACAGCCATATGGGGAGGGAACCAGCGGATGGAAGACCTTTCACTCTGTCTCTCCCTCTCTCTGCCTGTAACTCTGCTTCTCAAATAAATAAATGAATGAATATTTTAAAAACATAAAAGAATAGAAAGGAAGAGATTTAGGGAGGGAGAGGGAAAGAGAAGGACAGGACAGAGGGGGAAAATGACACGGATAGGACAGGATTTGGGCTAGTGTTTAAGATGCCTCTTGGGAAGCCTGCCAGGGTTTGAATTCCAGCTTCTTCCTCCAGCCTCCTGCTAGTGGACCTTGAGAGGCATTAGGTAATGTCTCAAATACCTGGGTCCCTCTGGCCCAGGTTCAGGCCTAGCTGTTGCAGGGCATTTGAAGAATGAACCAGTGGATGAGAAATCTCTGTCTCTCTGTCTCTTTCCCTCTCTGCTTTTCAAATAAAAGAAGCAGAGAAGTACTCCGTGCTTGAGTAAGTAATATGTCAGATTTCTAACCAGAAAATGGTGTCTTATAGAAAATATGCTCTTGCTACTGCTTGTCACTCTATTGCTTCCTACTTTGAAATTCCTGGTTCATTTAAAATGTTTTTTCTAAAACATCCTAAGGGTACATTTTACTGTTACATTCTGCTTTGAATAGCTCAAATCTGTCAAAACTTTCTTGTAGAAACTGCTTTCCTTTTTTAAAAGGGAATATTTTCTTTTCTTTCTAAGCATTATAAAGCTATTATATATACACATACACATGCATGTCTATATATCTGAGACTTCCATTTCTGGAACAATAGAGTAGAAGGAAGCCCTTTTCCCTATCCCACTAAATACAGCAAAAAAAAAAAAAAATCCTGGACATTATTTATAAAACAACACAAGAAGACTTTGAGAAGTATTGAGAAGAGAAATTGGCCAGGGACCTTGGGACACAAAGAGTGACACAGTAGTGAGTTCCTTGGGATTTCTTTTCGCCTTTTGTATCCCAAACTGGGTAACAGAGAAACTTTCAAGCTGGACACACCAGTTGTGAAAGCAAGCAAACAAAAAGAGCCCCAAAGAAAGCCTGCTGGCTCCAGACAAAAGACTCGGAAGGAGACAGCCTGGCAAGATAAAACACTTTTAGATAATAATATCTCTAGCTCCAGCCAAACACCATAGTGGGGGGAAAACTAGCCCCACCGCTACCAGCAAAAATGGAGTAGCAAACCTAGATTTCTACCCTTACCAGACTACAGCAAGGTAGTCCGCCCCTGCCTACATGGTGCCAGGGAAGAGTAAGTGGACAGCCAGAATCTTCATCACCACTAGACGTCAGCAAGACCTTCCCCAGCTCACACTGTCAGTGGAGACCACGTCCACCTCCCTGGTGGCAATGAGGTACCTCCCCCCTCTCCTCTCAGGGATGGTTTCAGTGGAAACCTAGTGAGGAGACACTGCATCATAGTGGCCACTCATTCCACGGTATCACTGGAAGCCATGTAAGAAGCAGTAACAAGGCACTGTACCCCTCCAATCAAGGCAGAGTCAATGCAAGGCAAGTGGGAGCCCACCCTCCCACTCCCAGGCAGTAAAAGGGGCACCCTCAATGGACGCCAGTGGAGGGCAAGGCAAGGCCCAGACTCCCACCGCCACTCAGCACCGAGGTGGTGCCTCATCTTCCCTGCTGGGACACTGTCAGAAGGGGACTGCTGAAAGGCAAGATTAAAATGGAATGCACAGTGTCGTAACATACCCCACAAAAATGTCCAGGTCACTCATCATAGCAAGAATCAGGAAGATCTCAACTTGAATGAGAGAATGCAATCAGCGGATACAACACCAAGATGACACAGACGTTAGAATTGTCTGACCGAGATTTTAAACCAGCTGTTATAAAGATGCTTCAGTGGGGCTGAAAATGCTACAGTGGGCTGACGCTGTGGGGTAGCAGCTAAAGCCACCACCTGCAGTGCCAGCATCCCATATGGGCACCGGTTCAAATCCCGGATGCTCCAATTCTGATACAGCTCTTTGCTATGGCCTAGGAATACAGTAGAAAGTGGGTCAAGCCCTTGGGCCCCTGAACCCACATGGGAGGCCCGGAATAAGCTCCTCGCTCCTGGCTTTGGATCAGCCCAGCTCTGGCCATTGAGGCCATCTTGGGGGTGAACCAGTGGATGGAAGACCTCTGTCTCTCTCTGCCTCTGCCTCTCTATAGCTCTGTCTTTCAAACAAATAAATAAATCTTAAAATGAGTAAGTAAATAAATACTTCAGTGACCATCGTTTGATAGTAAAACAAACATGCTTGAAATAAATGAAAAATTGAAAGATTTTAGAAAAGAGATAGAAATATAATGAACTAACCTGGAATTTTATAACTGAAAAATATAATAACCAAACTAAAAGATCAGTGTATGGGCTCAAAAGCAGAACGGAGAGGACAGAAGAAACAATCAGTGGGCTTAGAGATTGTACAACAGAAATTACCCAATATGTACAACAGAAAGATTAAAAGAAAATGAACATTAGGGGCATGTGATATTATTGCAAAATATTTACAATGTATATAATCAGAATCCCATAAGAAGAGGAGAAAAGAGAATGAAGATTAAAAAGTGTTCAAATAATGTTCCTAATAAAGTTTCCCAATTTGACCAAAAAAAATGTAAACCTACAGATTCAGGAAGCTAAGTGAATCTCAAACAGAATGAACCCAAAGAAATCTTGCTAGGACACTTCATAGTCGAAGTCCTGAAAACTAAAAGACAAAATCAGATCTTGGGAGCAGCAAGACAGAAATGACATCTTGCTATGGGGGAAAACCAATTCAAGCAACAATAGATTTCTCATCAGAAACCATGGGGGCCAAGAGCAAATAGCACATTTTTCAAGTGCTAAAAGAACAGACCTGTCAACCCAGCATCCTATCCAGCAAAAATAGCCTTCAGCACCGAAGAGGAAATCAAGACATTCTCAAATGAAGGAAAATGAAGAGCATCTGTCTCTAGATCTCCCCTACAAGAAAGGCTGGAGGAAATACTCTGTGCAGAAAGAAATGATAAAGAAGGAATCCTGAGACATCAAGGAGAAGAAAACACTAGAAAGAGTAAAAACATAGGTAAAAACTCCACTGGAGTTTTCCAAATTGTTTGATATAAAAAAATAAATAAAAACAGTGTTACCTTGGTTCTCAATGTATTAGGTAACACTGCTGCAATAAATGGGGCAAGGTAAAGGAACATAAAAGCTGATAAACTTTCTACCTTCCAACTAACATATCAGTATGTAAATATAATGTAACACTGGAGCAACCACTTAGAAAACAAATACAAAAAATTTATAATTAAAAACACTATAAAGTTAAACTGGATTATAAAAAATGTTCAAGTAACCTACAGGAAGAAAGGAAAGTGAAAACAGATACCAGAAGCTACAGAATAAACAGAAAGCAAATTTAAAAAAAAAAAAAAGTCAGACTTAAGCCTAACATATCAGTAATCTCATTAAATGGAAATTATCTAAAACACCAGGTAGAAGTCAGAGATTGACAAAGTAAATTAAAAGTCTGACCCAATTTACTCTCTGTTCTAGAAACTCACTTCAAATATAACTATATAGGCAAGATGAAAGTAAAAGATAAAAAATAAAATAAAATCATACAAATGTTAATCGAAAGTAGAAGTGGTAACAAAGTATACAGTGAAGAAAATTAGCCTCTTTAGCAAATGGTGTGGGCACAACTGGATATACATGTGGAAAAGAATTAAGTTGAATCCCTTACTTTAAAGCATAAACAAAAGTTAACTCAAAATGGATCAAAAGTATCAATGTAGCAGCTAGTGTTTTGGCACAGTGGATTAAGCCCGCTCTTGAAACACCAGCATCCCACATCAAAGTGCTGGTTTGAATCCCAGCTGTTCTGTTTCTGATCCAGTTCTCTGCTAATATACCAGGGAAAGCAGCACAAGATGTCCCCAAGTGCATGGTCTCCTTTGTGGGAGACTTGGGGGCGTTCCAGACTTCTGGCTTCCTCCTGGCTCAGCCTTGACTATTGAAGCCATTTGGAGAGTGAACAAGTAGATACAAAATCCTTTCTCTGTGTGTCACTCCTTCTCCCTCTTTCTGTCACTCTGCCTTTCAAATAAGCAAACTTTTGCAAATAAAAAAATGAAATTTAAAAGGCTAACTATAAAAGCTAAATTTATAAATTCTTAGCCTAAAACAGGAGTAAACCTTCATAACTTTGAATTAGGCAATGATTTCTTATATATGGCACCAAAAGCATTGGCAATGAAAAAAAATTAGATAAATTTGACTTTATCAAACTTTAAAAAAAACCTTTATGCTTCAAGTAATACCATTAGGAAAGTAAAATGACAACCTACAGAATGGGGAAAATATTTAAAAATTATAAACAGATTGCATATATCTCATCTAAAACATTTAGGACCCGAAATATTTCAGATTTTGGATTTTTGGATTAGGGATGTTCAATTAGTATTTGATAAAGGACTGGGATCCAGAACTAATAAATAACTTACTAGTGAACAATAAAAAGACATATGATAAATTTTTTAATTGGATGAAGATTTGAACATTTTCCCAAAGGAGACAAAGGAAAAAATGCTTACCATCATTGTTCAATAGGGAAATGCAAATAGAAACCACAGTGAGAAACACTTTATACCCATTAGGACAGCTGTAATCAAAAAGATAGACGATAACAAGTATTGGTGTGGATATGGAGAAGTTGGAGCCCTATATATCGTGAGTGCGAATGGGACATGGTGCAGCCACTTTGGAAAACAGTTTGGCTGTTCCTGAAAAGCTAAAAGAGAACCTTTCAGCATGGAGGAACTTTCATGAAGTTTGTGTGTCAGAAAATCAGCAAAACCCACCAGCTGCCCATGCCTCCAGAAAGCCTGCAGACCAGGGAGACCATCCCTATGAGCTCTGGGACAATGAGGGCAATTATGTTCCACTGTGGTCTGTTGGAGATCTTTAGAAACTCAGACTCTGTCGGAGGGTTTGAAGGAGTCTATCAGTTATTGCATGAATTCAGACACCATGATGATATCATGCATTTCCAATTACCAGGAGGTGACTGCAGCTGCCTCATCAACAGCATGTGTAATGGTTTTCCTTCACTATCTGAATAACCAGACTGTCTGTCAACCACCAGTAAATAGCTCACCACCACACAGGTCCCAGCTGTCTCCACTTTGGCAGAGCATCTTGCACAGGGATTGTGTATCACAATCCAGAAATTGTCATGACTGGAGAGGATGGTCAAATAAATCTCCTCAGAGTTAGTTGCTCTAAGAACCTTAGACAATGCAGATAGTGGTACCCTCTATGCTACAACCTTCCTTTGAACTACTGAGATTCTTAGGGTAAATTCTCCTGGACAACTAAAAACACGGGATTCCAGACAACAAGAAAATGAGCCCTCTCAGATACCGTCACTGACTGGTATGTATATAGACATCCCAACCAGAAGCATGTTGTAGCTACCAGTGGTCAGGTTGCTACATTGAGTATCTGGGATGTTAGACAAGGTACTATCCCTTTATGCCAAAGTGAGAGGAGATAACTCTCACCCAGCGAACCCAGACCATCTGTTCTGAAGATGGATCCCTCTGCTATTGGCATGCCTCCCTGAAAAATCATCACTCTTTCACCAATGAGGGAGAACCAGTGCTTTTTGGTCTCATAGCATTAATAACCAGGCTAATGGTCACCACCAGTCTCCTGTAAGTTCCTGGCTCAGCACCCATTCTGCAAAATACTGTACTGAAATCACCAGTTTGCTTCCCAGTATGGCTCTGTGCACAGTTCGGATGTTTTAGGTCTTTGTCTTGTTTGTGGAACTGATGCATAGCAATTTATGTTACTAGACAGCTTTTTTCGTGAAAGTAGTGTAATTATAAGATTTCCAGCAAAACATAGTTAGCTTTGTGAATTCCAACTTCTTGTGCAAAATTTTATTATTAGAAAATATGAGATTTGCAGCATAAACATCAGTAAACTATTGCTAATATCAGTGTTCAGTTTTGGCTTTTGTTAGTTGGATGCTCCCACAGCAGTTGCAGAATCTGATAAATGACTGATGATAAAAGATTTTGAATCTGTGGAAGAACATCAGAGGGGTCTTTGTGCAGATGAATACATTTCCTTAACAGACTATTTTTAACAGCTCATGAAACCAACCCTTCATTTCTGATGTTATGAAACTTTGCACTGTCAAACCATCAATGGATTCCTATAGATGGAATATACTCCCTGGTGACATTAGCTGATGCTAACACTTATTCTTTCTGCAAATGTTTCCCTCAATCCTTCCATCTTTTATTTTCTCAGTAATTTTCATAAACTTTTCCATGATGAACTGAATAGAGAAAATGACAAATTTATAGTTGAATTCAAACTGCTTATGGTGAAAATGTTTTGACAATTTCTTTTGTTAGAATAGATTTGAACAGAACTCTATTAACTGCTTAGCTATAACTTTTCTTGGAGAAGATAAAGAAAAAATATACTTTGCCTATGGATTTTTGCTTTTGCTTAATTTTATAACACCTGAAAATTGCAAAACTGGATATTGTTTAATAAGGTAGAATTTTGCCGGCGCTGTGGCTAATTAGGCTAATCCTCCACCTGCGGCACTGGCACCCCGGGTTCTAGTCCCGGTCTGGGTGCCGGATTCTGTCCCGGTTGCTCCTTTTCCAGTACAGCTCTCTGCTGTGGCCCGGGAGTGCAGTGAAGGATGGCCCAGGTCCTTGGGCCCTGCACCTGCATGGGAGACCAAGAGGAAGCACCTGGCTCCTGGCTTCTGATCGGTGCAGCGCGCTGGCTGTAGCGACCATTTTGGGGGGTGAACCAACCGAAAGGAAGACCTTTCTCTCTGTCTCTCTCTCACTGTCTAACTCTGCCTGTCAAAAAAAAAAATAAGGTAGAATTTTGAATAAGTAAACTGGCTTTGAAAGTAAAATTTGATAGATAACAAGTGTGACAGTAGTATGAAGATAGGGGTGAGAGGAAAGAATTTTTCATCTTTATTCTTATCCAAAATATGAATAATGACCTAACATGTAATGTTTAAGACAATTTGATGACATCATTTTTCCAGTTTATTATACTAAATGCATTATTGCCTATGGCCTTAATGACAAATCATTGCTATTTCACAGTTGAAGTGTATATTTACTTACTTTTAGAACCCCAACAAGAGAAGGTACGGCAAGCTTTTGCTGTTCTGTCCTAATGAGGATTTTCCCCTTACTGCAAGAGATTATGGAGTTTTGGTGTTTGAGTTTTTGGTTTTTGAGTTTTAAAATGGGATATATACATATATGCTTTTTGATATATATTTAGGTCAAGAAATTAAAAATTTTGAATTCCAAAGAATTGGAGAAGAAAAAAAAGTTGCTGCTAGAAATTTTAATATGTTTATTGTTTTATTGTTGAAACTAATTTTTAATACTTTGTCATTACAAAACTAATTCATTACAGAATAAAGAAAATATAGAAAATAAAATTTTAAGTATTTATAGTCTCAAATAGAGATAATTTTCTTTTGATACCCCTTTTTATTAAACTATATGTAATTTTTTATGAAAGTTAAAATCTACATGTCGATCTTTGTGGATGCATATCCCCTAGCAGTAAACACATTACTGTCTTTTTAAACTACTATATAATACTCTGAGGTATAGATATGTATACCATGATTTATTTAGTTGGTTGCTTATTATTATTTCATATGTTCCTAGCTTTTCACTGTTATGATCAGTGCTATAATGTCTATTTAATCTGTATTTCCTTTGAAACTTGCTTATCGCTTTTTGCCATTTTGTGAGGTAGTTTGGCATTTCTTAATTTGCAACATCTGTCTATATAATCATACAAAGGATTTTTTTTTTTTGCCTTTGGTCTATGATAAAATATTCAGTTTATCTCTTGGCTTCACTTAAGGTGCTTGTTATGCAGGTTTGCATTTTGTAAATGATTAAACCAGTTGATTTCTTTTTTTACAGTTTCTGCCCTTTACATCACACTGCCCCTATGTTAGGTTTATATAAATGTTAACTTGTAATTAGTTCTTTAAAAAAGTTAAATTTACAGTTCCTATATGTTGCAGTAGTTCCACACCTAGGTATTCGCCCAAGAAAAGTAAAAACATATATCCATTTAAAAACTTGTGCACAGATGTTCACAGCAATATTATTCATGATATCTGAATATGAAAACAAGCAAAATGACCATCAGTTGATAAATGGAAAACAAAATATGGTATATCCATGCAGTGGAATATTATTCATGTGAACTTTATAGTAGGTGAATTATATCTCAGTAGAAATTACAAAAAAAATTTACTATCAGTTACAGTATAGACAGTTGTTCCTAACTTTATTTGTAATAGCCAAAAACTGAGAACAATCAAAATGTTTCAGTATGTGAATGTTTAGAAAATTATGGTACATTCATACCATGAACTATTATCAGTAATAAAAAGGAATGAAGAATTGATATATTCACGAGTCTCAAGGGAGGCTGAGCGAAAAAAAAATCCATCTTCAGAAGGTCATATACTGTATGATTCCATTTTATGACATTCCTAAAATAACACAATTATAGGGGTGGAAAACAAATTAGTGACGGGGGTTTGAGGGGTGTGAGTGATGTTAAAGGGAGGAGATCTCTGTGGGGATGGAATAGCTCCACATCTTGGTTGTGGTGTGGGCACACAGACTCACACACATGATAAATGACATACAGCTATACACATATTAAGTTTCATGAGTCTGATACTATACCCTAGTTCACTAAGATGTAAATATCAGAGGAAATGGGGTGAAAAGGACCTGGAATGTCCCTGTAGTGACTCTGTGACTTCCTGTGAGCCTATAATTATCTCAGCATAGAAAGTATAAACAAAAAACTTCCGAAAGCAGAGAGAAGTTTCCTCACAGATGCTGCTACACTATGCTGCTTTTAATCTATTATTTAAAGGTAGAACAAGAAATGGGGGAAAAATACAACATCTCCGTTATTGAAAGTTTTACCAGTAAGAAAATAATTTAATCAGTTTTTAGATGTAAATAATTTTAAAGTTATATCAGCGTGAATATATACTTGACATAGCTCGTGTCTTAAATGTCTAGTTTTCTTGGAAAATATATAAGCTAGTTATTTTATAGATTGAGTTACTGAAATTAAAATTGTCAACACAAGATGGCACTAAATAAAAGTAAGAAAAGAACCTGTTTTTTTCCAATTCTGAGCTTTGCTACATATGGTTAAAACAAAACTGAACAAAACATTTATGAGGTGAATCATTGTTTAACTGTGCAATTAATGAAGTCCCAAATTTACATGAAAGCTGAATCATGTTCAGCTTCAATAATTTAATTTTAATAACTGGTTCCATCTTCACTAATTGGAACATTTAAGCTTAACTGCACTTTCTAATCATGACTTACATTTCCAAAGAGGTACACAAGAAAAGAAATATGGTGAAATCAAGTTAGAATAACTGGTAATAGTAAAAGATGAGTATTTTCTATTATTTGCAGTTTTCCAAACTAACAAATAGCTTTGAAAAACTGAGATTGCACCAGATGAAACAAAACAAAGTTCGACGACAAGAGCTGCCACACAAAGAAGAAATGTCCTTTGAAATGAGCAATTTGAACCAGAAATTGGAGGTGAGATCCAGTTCCTAGTTTCTTCATGTGTATAAGGATTGCTTTCATGGCTGTGGCTATGTGTTTCTAGCTACACAGTGGCCTGTACAGCAGTGGTAACAAACAGCATACAAGTCAACTTCTCACTGAATATATTGTCTTAGTGCACCTTTCCTTTTAGGCACTTAGTGAATTAAAGCATCACTTTGATTTATACATCTTTTATATATATATCAGCATTTTGGGAGAGCCAAAAAAAAAAAAAAAGTTCAAAGAAACTGCAGCTGTTGAGTGAAATTGAAGGACACCCTTGGGGTCAGTTAAAGGGAATATCTAATAAATCTTTTAATGGCCATTTAACTATTAGGTACTTAAATCCCAATGAAGCCTCATACCCTCTTCAGAGCAGGGCTTGAAGTTGCAGGGTTTTTTTCTTTAAAGGCACAGTACCAGTCCAATTAACTTGCCCGACATGTTCAAGAACTTCTCAACTCTGGAACTCTAAAAAGGTGTCATGGGTGCACTTACTCTTGACCCCTCCGCTTTCCAACTTTGGAAAAAACAAAGCAGCCCATTTCCTCTCCTGTGCTCTTTGGTGTTCCTGCTTCAAGTCATGGAATCGCAAATGGAGTCTACTGTAATTTCCTATTATCTAACCTTAGCCGAGTTTCCAGGGCTGCTCAGTTATGATTTTTAATGGGCCTCAAGTAGACTTTTATGCTGTGCCACTCGGTTTCCTTCCTTTCGAGCCCTAAACCCCAGCACCCTCCACCCCAGCCAGTGATTTCACTTTCTCCTCCTCATTGATAGGCAATAGCCCCGCCATCACCCAAGCTGGACACCTCTATGCGATCTTTGATCTGTTCCTTTCTCTTTCGTGTATTCTAGTCCAGATCTTCCCTTTGCCTCTCATCGCCTATCTAGTTGTCATTGCCACATTTCATACTGCATCTTCTTACTCTCCAATTAACAGTCCTCGGGCAAAATACCTTGAAGATCAGAAAAGGAAGCAAGAGAGAGGAAGGAAGGGAAGAGGGGAGGGAGGGAGGGAAAGAAGGAAAAGAAAGAAAAAGCCTGGGATCACAGCCTTAAATTCAGGCTATTTCAAGAGCTCTTGGGTGTTATCTTTAAAAATACTGCAAATTTTACATTCTACTAAATAATACAGTTTTCTCTTTAAGAGTTATCTATTTACTTGAAATGCAGAGTTACAGAGAGAGAGGGAAACACAGGAGCTTCTTCTGGGTCTTCCACATGGGTACAGAAGCCCAAGCACTTGGGCCATCTTCCTCTTTTTTCCCAAGGAGCTGGATCAGAAGTGGAGCCGCTGGATATGAACTAGTGCCCATATGGAATGCCAGCGTTGCAGGCAGCGGCTTCACCCATTGTGCCTCTGTATACTTCTCTGGGTACAAAATTAGTCTCAGTAAGCTGGCACTCCTACTCCCTGGCTCTTGCTCTGATATAACCAGACTAGCCTCAAAAACGGGCTGGTCTCATAGAAGATGTCCAGACATGTATACTGCAATATGCATGTTCTCTCACCAACAGAGCTGACTTCACACACAGATACACATTTTGTTGACTTTTTATGGGATTTTGTGGGAGAACCACATTCATATATGTATTTTAAAGAACAGCTTTACATTTTTATTAAGTACTTTGTGCACAACTTAAATTTAGGGAACTAAATATTTACATAAAACATGTCTTGTGAAATTATAGTGGATGGGACTGGTACTGTGGCACAGTGGGTTAAGCTGCCACCTGCCGTGTTGGCAATCCCATATGGGTTTGAGTCTTGGCTGCTCCATTTCCAGCCCAGCTCCCTGCAACTGCACCTAGGAAAGCAGCAGCAGATGGCGCAAGTCTTTGGTCTCCTTCCACCCACGTGGGAGACCTGGATAAAGCTCCTGGCTCCTCGCTTTGGCCTGACCCAGCCCTGGCCATTGCAGCCCTAATTTAGGGGAGTGAACCAGTGGATAGAAGATTTATCTCTCTCTCTCTCCCTCTCCCTCTCTCTCCTCCCTCCTTCCTCCTTCTCTCTCTGTTAACTCTGCCTTTCAAATAAATAGTATTTTTAAAAAGGAAAAATTATAGTGCAAATTAGAGGCAACATCTGCTTTGATATGTTTGTACCATCCAAAAAAATTTTAAACACTATGTAGTTACAATTTACCTTACATAATTACAGATGAATACCTCTTTTTATCAAAGTTTACTGTTAAGTGATTCTTTTTTTCTGTTTTTGTTTTTTGAAGATTTATTTATTTTTATTTGAAAGGCAGATTTACAGAGAGGCAGAGAGAGAGAGGGAGAGGGAGAAGCAGAGGGAGAGAGAGAGAGAGGTCTTCCATCTGCTGGTTCACTCCCCAATTGGCCACAATGGCCGGAGCTATGCAGATCCGAAGCCAGGAGCCAGAAGCCAGAAGCTTCTTCCTGGTCTCCCGTGCGGGGACAGGGGCTCAAGGGCTTGGGCCATCTTCCACTGCTTTCCTAGGCCATAGCAGAGAGCTGGATTGGAAGTGAAACAGCTAGGACTCGAACTGGTGCCCATATGGGATGCTGGCACTGCAGGTGGCAGCTTTACCCACTATGCCACAGCACTGACCCCTGTTAAAGTGTTTTTACTTTGGGACAAACATTTATACATTGGAATAATACAGGAGGAAGTCTGTAGTAGTGGAAGTACATGATACTTTATAACATAAAACAGGCCTTGACCAGTGCATTAATTTGCCCCATGACTGTTGGGCAAGGTTGTAAGCCTCACAGAAATGCCCTTGTTTTTCATCAGTAGATGGAGTTAAAAGTATCTGTTGGGTGACATTGTGGCTCTGGAAGAAAAATGCACACACACACACACACACACTGTGAAGCATTTAAGGTTGAAAATATATGAGGTCTGGAAGTCACTTTAACATATTCTAACAAAAAAAGTTGAAGAGATAAGGAGAAATAGACTATGTCAGTGGCAGTTAAACAGCAAAGGACACATGGGGCAGGGGTTGTTTTACTCCCTTGTTTTATGTGAGTATAAAACTTTCATAATAAAAAGTTTAAAATCTCCTACAGGTGGAGGTTTGTAGAGTCCCTGACATACTTGCATAGTAATCACCAAAGACCATCTCCTCACTTTTAACAGAAGTATTTTTCTGTGTATCTCTGGAAACTCTAATTTTAATGACCCTGAGCCAGAAAAGGATTGCCAGCCACGGAGAACTTACTCTGGAGTTCTAGGGAAATCTACCAACCTTCAAAACCTAGGCTGACAACTCCTGTCTCCACAAAACCCTGTGAAGTCCTATAGGTTTCTTCCTGGTTCCAGGCTACTAGATACATTATGCTGGTTTTCTAGTCTGGAAACTACAGACGTCAATAAGACCAAGACAGATGTCAATAAGACCAAGGAAGGCAGGGATGCCCACCTCATTTATTCATGCTGTAGTATTTGTAAGAAGTGGAGGTTAATGCTCCTGTCTCTCTCTATAGCCTTTTTTTTTTTTTTTTTTTTTTTTTTGACAGACAGAGTGGACAGTGAGAGAGAGAGACAGAGAGAAAGGTCTTCCTTTGCCGTTGGTTCACCCTCCAATGGCCGCCGCGGCCGGCGCACCACGCTGATCCGAAGGCAGGAGCCAGGTGCTTCTCCTGGTCTCCCATGGGGTGCAGGGCCCAAGGACTTGGGCCATCCTCCACTGCACTCCCAGGCCATAGCAGAAAGCTGACCTGGAAGAGAGGCAACCGGGACAGAATCCGGCGCCCTGACTGGGACTAGAACCCGGTGTGCCGGCGCCGCTAGGCGGAGGATTAGCCTGTTGAGCCGCGGCGCCGGCCTCTCTCTAGCCTTTTAGGAGATATTTATTTTCAGCATTATTTGAGGTTGTTGGGTAGGTGACATTGAGTATTTGTATTATCTAAAAGAAACTAAGTGCATAAGTCAATCTTGCCCAAATTTTGACATCTTGCTACAAAGATTCCTTTCTAAATAAAAAGTAAGTAGAAATGTTCAAATCTAGACCACATTTATTGGAAAACTTTACCTGTTTTCTACCTGAGCCTAATTTTGTAACCTTGGCATTATTACTTGAAGATCTTGTTTTCCTGTACCAGTTTTTATATTGTTGGATGTCAGAAACGAAGTCAATTAATTTTAAAGGACTGCCTTCATTTATCCTTGTAAAGATAGTGTACATCACAAGACAGTCTCATATATTTAGAAGGGAGGTCTACATTTTTTGAAAAAAAAAATTATTTATTTTGAAAGGCAGACTTACAGAGAGAGAGAAAGAGAGAGAGAGAATCTTCCATCCTCTGGCTTACTCCCCAAATGGCCACAATAGCAAGCAAGGACTGGGCCAGGCTGAGGCCAGGAGCCATGAGCCTCTTCCTAGGCAGCAGGGGCCCAAGAACTTGGGCCATTCTCCACTGCCCTCCTAAGTGCATTAGCAGGGAGCTGGATTGGAAGTGGAGTAGCCATATTGGATGCTGGCACCACAGGCAGTGGCTTTACCCACTATGTCACAGTGCTAGCCCTTGGATTTCTATTCTTATTTCTTCAACCATATATATCATCCCTCAATTTTAGGTCATGTTAATTACCCTAACAGCTTCCTAATGTATAGCCTGCCTTCATTGATTATTTGGAGACTTGTGGATTATAAATGAAAATATACCCAAATGTTTTTAAAAATCATTTCTGTCTAGAAAATATTAAATACTATGTTATTCTCATTTTAAGCAAGATGTAGCTTTTATTATCTACATTAGTATGTTTCTTTTCCAGAATAACCAATCTAGTCATTTCAGCCCTCTTCAAAAGAATACAAATCACTCTGGCCAAATGAACTATGTTCCAATTTAACATATTGTAGGAAATAGATGAGATAATCACAGCATCATCTGCATGGCTTTTATGTAACAATATTATTGTACTTACACTGTAAAATTGCTTTCATGTGTACACTTCCCTCCTTTATTATGTATTCCTTGATTTTCTTTCCTTTCAAAAATCTTTTTATAGAATAGTTCTGAATTTTCATCTCTTCACAGTACCTGGTGGACATCAGTTACTCAATAAGTTCTACTGAACTGATAATTGGAAACATCAATACATCTACACCGTGTTCACAGCACATCACCAGTATATGGTCATGAACTTAGGAGCTGTAAAGTCTACTTTCAGCCATGTTGTTTTCTTTGAAAAGTCTAGTGAGAAATGTTTAAATTCCAGGAGATGTTAATACTATGCTTTTGTTTGTGCATTCATGGAACACAAGTAGTATCTGGCACTCTATCAAGCGCTGTGAACAATCTGAAAGTAATAAAATACACAGCCCTTCACATTCAGTTGCTTAAGCCTGGACAGAACGACAAGAATGGCCAGCCCTAGGAAACATTGAGGAGTGAAGTTCTATTTGGTATCCCCAGTACGATGCCTTTTGTTCATGTTACTAAGTCGTGAAGTGATAATCATGCTCTGTGACTGTACTACTTCAGAAAAAAGTCAAAGAACTGTATGTGCTTTATAAAGCTAGTGCCACTTCTTCTTTCCCAGATTAACCCAACTGATACTCCCTGCATGAGACCTCAAATGGTTTTTCTGTTTCCAAGATTGAGTGGACTTGGACAAAACTTTGAAAGCCACATCACTATCTTAGTTCAGGCTGCTGTGACAGAATAACATGGACAAATCGACTTAAGCAACAATCATTTATTTCTCACAGTTCTGAAAATTGAAAGTCCAAGTTCAGAGTATTAGGTTCTGGTGATGGCCCTCGTCCTGGTTTATAGATGGCTGTCTCCTTATATCTTCATATAGAGAAAAAGAAAAAAACTCTCTCATATCTCTTCTTATTAGAGCACTAATCTTTATGAGGGTTCCATTCACATGGCCTAGTCATTTCCCAAAGGCCCCCAGTCCAAATAATATCATATGGGAATTAGGCTTCAACACATGGATTTGGAGCATGGATGGGGGAACACAAATATTCAGTCCAAGCAGTGGCAAAATCTAAGCTCTATACAGGGCTGGAGAACCTTTTTTCTACTAAGAGCTATTTGCATATTTATAACATCCTTTACAGGCCATACAAAATCATCAACTTAAAAATTAGCCTGCTATAGACTTACTGAATTTCAAGTCCCGAAAGCAGTTGCCTTGGCAGAGCCAGACCAAATGGTTTCATGGGCATTATCATTCCCTATCCTTGCAAGGGAACAAGTTTAACGACTGATTGTAGAGAATGGAAGGAGGGAAAAAACTTCCGGTATGAGTAAATAGAATGAAAGTAATTAATTGAAGAAAAAAGATGTTTGGAAGGTAGCTTATTAATAGCAATTTTCAGAGGAACTTACAATATTTTTAGTAAATAGAATATTTAATGCTTTTTGTACAAGGACTAAGTTATAAATTCCATATTTTCCTAGCAAAAATTAGAAGACTAATAAATCCAATATGAATGATTTGATACTTAATTTTTATAATTTTCCTAATAGGCAAAGAATGGACTTACTTTTTAGTCCCCTCTGAATGAAGGTGTAAATAAAAGAAACCCTATTCATTGTGCTTCACAATGAATAATATTCTTCAATTTATCTTTGTTCCCCCCATTTTTTAAAAGGAATTTAGAGCAAAATCAAGAGAATGGGATAAGCAAGAGATACTATATCAGACTCACCTAGTTTCTTTAGATGCTCAGCAAAAATTATTATCTGAGAAGTGTAATCAATTCCAGGTATGTTACTTAATAATAACCTCTGAATGTAAAGTTACATACTGGTGTCTTTGCCATTCAGCATGGAATCTATTTACAGATAGAAATGCTAACTAAGTGAAAATGAGTAGAGTAGAGCGGGTATAGTCACCAGTTCATGAACTATCTGTGATAGTGAATTTAGTCTACATACCTCAAGGGATGATGCTTTTTAAAATGTCATTGTCATTATGTCATTAGACAACACCTTTTGCATGCCTATGGACAATGTCCTAAGAGAATCTTGGATTGTTTGACTTGCTGACCAAATTTGTAAAAGACTAATCACCTCTTCTTATATGAGAGACTTCAAAAGCATGTGAAAAATGAAAAGATAAATATATTTCAATTCAAAAATCAAAATCTATGCAAAGTGTTTTCATAATACACAATTTTTGACGATGCCCTCATATTTCTTAGCCTTTTTCATTTCCTCTTCTGTGAATTGCCTCCATATATTCTGTCCATTTTTCTTCAGTGTTGTCTTTTTCTTATTGATATATAGAAGTTATTGTACATTAGCAATGATTAACGCCTGTTATTGCCTTCACAGCTGTTTCTCCATAATCCAGTTGTTTCTGTTTTCCTTTGCTTTAAATCAGAGAGACATTTTTCAACTATTGTGTAATTGAATTCATAATTTTCTTCTTTTACAGATTCTAGACTTTCATTCATGCTTAATAAAACTGGCCAATCTGTAGACCTTTCCATGCTCTAGATCTTTGCTTCAATGTTATACAAGCATATTTTCACTTCAACCATTTAATTGAGATTTCATAACAAAGAGAGACTTTATTATAAAAGGCCAACCTTTCCTATATAGTAACATACTTAAATGAGTTTTTGCCAGTTGTTTTCTATCATTCATGTAATGCTTAAATGTGATATTCTTCATTGAATTTAGAGTTTTTACATTTCTCAGAAACAGGCACAAAGTTACCAAACTCAACTAGATGGTAAAGCACAGAGCATAGAAGACAGCAGCTGTGAAATTCCTCGCTTGATATGTGACCCAGATCCCAGCTGTGAAACCAATGAGAGAGATGAATTCATTATTGCCAAACTAAAATCAGCTGTGAGTGAAATAGCACTAAGCAGGAATAAGTTACAAGATGAAAATCAGAAGCTCCTGCAAGAACTGAAAATGTACCAAAGACAGTGCCAGGTAAGAATATATTTTTTGTCATCCAACTAGTATCGTCCATGTTCTGTTTAATGATGACTCAACAGGTATAGGGATTATAGAAAGCTCATTTTCTACTATATGTGTAAATTCAGTCCATATTTCCTTAGTAAGTAATTCCCACTTGATGAAGAAAGTAGTTAATCTCATAGGTAGTTTGCCTCATCAGAGTGCACTTTGGTTCAATAATGACATCATATGCATTGAAAGTGAGTATAATAGATTCTCATACAGACTTCTATGCCTGAAAAACATGGCCCTTTAACCACACACCACCCTCTGTACCCTGTAATTTCTTTGACCCTATACCTCTCTGACTCAAGGAATCCTGGATGAGAGGTCCAGGAAATCATGACAAGTTCAACTAGTTAGTAACTTCAGGAAAAGGCATGGGAGTTACTCCCTGTGATTTATCACTGGTAACCTTATCATAATCATTTGACAAGCATTGGCCTCAAATGCATTCTGAGGTAACTTATATTATGACTGGTTGGTTCTCCAAGCATTAATTTTTTTTCTTGACCCAACAATCTTCTTTCTTTCTACTTCTTGCTGTAATTAAGAAGGTTATACACATTCAACAAAATTGATCATTACTTATTTTCTTACTAAAAATGAACACCTTGTTCATGAGTATCCAGCTACTTGATATATTCAATCAACATAGATATATTCTAGGTTTTTCTATCTCTCATCCTAGGTTTATTTCCCACCCTCAAACATCCAGCCTCTTGCTTCCATCTCCTCAATGACAACCAGCCCATCTCTTCACACTACTTTATTCTCTCTCCATCCTAAAATGTTTTTTTGAGGTCACTAACCAAACAGACTTTCACTTCCACAAGGTATTCTATCCCAGCATCTTCAGTCACTTAAATTCTCAGGATCATCCCTTAGTACCAAGCCAACTCCCCTTTCCCTGCCCTGCCAAGTTCTGCATGGGATTTTCTTTCTCAGCTGCCAACTGCTGTTCTCCTGAGTTCCTGTTTACCTGTCTTTAAGAGGGAGACAGAACACAAAGCCCGGCTTTTCTCATTGGGTGGTATTTCTAGAAGACCTACACCTCCCCACCTCAAACTCCAGCTTTGTTGGTCTGTATTCTAATGCCAAGTACAACACATATGTAAACAAACTAGGCTGAACTGTAAATATTAAACACTGAGGAAGCCAGAAATTTTCTAAAAATAGAAAAAAGTATGTTATACAATAAATGAGATCAGCCCTTAGTCTTCTGTCCAGGGGCTTTCAATGCCTAGCCCACCAGGCAACCCATACTGGCCTATGAGCTGGGTTGACAAGACATCGCCAGGGGCCCACGTGGTCCTGGTCCTGTGTGATCCTGGGTGTCAGACCTGCCTCCGCAGAGCATACAGGATGCTGGGCTGTGCGGGGCCGCGGGGCCTCAGGACCTTGGAGGTCCACAGGACACACAGGTCGCACCCCATGGAGTTCTTTCCCTTTTCAGAGATTGCTTCTCACTCACATCCCCGGGTGTGGCACAAGTAGTCATGCCTTCCATTTATAAACAATTTAACTTAAATTTTGCAGCTATATTTGTACTGCTGGAGTCTACACCAAGATCCTATTCAATAAATGGAAAGACTTTTTTTAATGGCTATTTCCCAGATATTCCTCCCTGGGCTCTGGTCAGACAGTACAGAGAACAATTCTCAGCTTTGCCCCTTCTTGAGGTCATTAGGGCTCTGGTCCCTACAAATAGCTTTTCTGCTCAGACCTATTCTTCGCTGTTCTGTTTAGTTTGCCTGAAACACATCTCATTAATCCAGATGTCAAGTCTGGTCCTACTCTTCAGTACGGGTCAGCTTCTTCACTAACTTCGGTTCCTTTTCATCTCCTCTAAGACAGTTCTATTAGACCCATTTCCAACCTGCAAGAGCATCCTGCATTCCAGGCTGTGGTGCAGCTGCTGTCTGTGGCTCACTTGCAGACTAGAACTGGCTACTCCTACACCTGTCTTCTGGGAGAGGAGAGCCTCTGTCCCCTTTTCTGAGTAGTATGACTGACTTTCTCTCTAATGCTTTCCCTAGCAAACCCCATCTTTTTCCTCCTCAGAACGTTACCATTTACATTTTTTCCAGGAAGTAGGATGGAAAATCTTGTTAAAAGGAAAAAGATTACAAACACAGGAAGAGTGTACATTGACAGAGATCAGTAAATTAATGTGTCCAGTTCAGATCACCATCTCTTCCTTCCTCCAAAGAAATGCCTTAAGCCTGACTTCTCACACTTCTCACACTGGCACACTCCTATCAGCAAGAAAAGAAAGAGGGCATGCAGTCTGGGAATCCGAAGGTATAGCAGGAAGTTGGAGGGCCCCAACCAGCCGCTGGCCAAGGTCACCCTATCCTTTACTGATCCTGCTTGTCTGACTTACCCTCCTGACCCAAGTCCATCGGGATTTGACCTGCCACCCTTCCCCCACCGATGATTTCTACAGACCCCACGCTTATGGGCTGCCTTGAGAAGACACTGTGGGCTGCCTAAGCTAAGGAAAGCCCACGTCAACCCCTTTGATTTTCCTTAAGTTATTGAAGTTCCTAAATATGCACTAGCACAAGAAATACCCAAATAATAATGACGGTCAATATTATTATGAAATACTTATACCAAAGGTTGCAAAGGCTACAGCAATAGTTGCCTAATTGTTGTAACTTCCTCCTGGGATGATGCTGCCTCCCAGGGGGCATTTGACAATGTCTGGATACACTTTTGGTTGTCATAAGGGGAAGGAGTGCTACAGGCATCTAGTGGTAGAGAGGATGCTACACATCCTAAAATGTACAGAAATGTACCCAGCCCCAAATGAAGAATTGCCCAGCTCAGGATGTCAGTAGTGCTGAGACTGACAAACACCCTCCATCCAATTTTGAAAATAAGTTCTCTTTCTCATACTCTTCACCATTAATTCTCTATTTTCTGCTGTTTTCTATAATTAATGATAACTGGAATATGATTGATATTTATACTGTTTCCATAAAGAGGTTAAGTTTTTGTTCACTTAAAAATAATTCGGTTATCTTTGGATCTAGAACATTATTAAACTATGACTCTCCATTTTATATTTTACAAAAGAACTGCATGATTAAAGAGCAAACCAAATTATTCTGGAGCATGTTTCACCAAAAACAAACAAAATCTGGTATAGTTCTAATGAAAAGATTTTTGTAAAGTAATTTCATTCAAAAAAATTTGAAATGTCTAAAAGATAATATTTATACTTCAAGAAAAACACCATATGTATTTTTGATTCATTTTGGGAAAAAATACTGAAAATGATGCTTTTTTTAAAAAAAGATTTATTTTATTTATTTGAAATACAGAATTATAGAGAGAGGTAGAGCCAGAAAGAGAGAAAGAGGGCTTCCATCCGATGGTTCACTCCCCAAATGGCTGCAATGGCCAGAGCTGATCTGAAGCTAGGAGCCAGGAGCTTCTTCCAAGTCTCCCATGCAGGTGCGGGGACCCAAGCACTTGGGCCATCTTCTACTGCCTTCCCAGGCCATAGCAGGGAGCTGGATCGGAAGTGGAGCAGCTGGGACTTGAACCAGCACCCATATAGGATGCCAGTGCCACAGGCCGGGGCTTTAACCCACTGCGCCACAGCACTGACCCCGAAAATGATGCTTTTATTTAGCCTTCCTGTCTTCCAGATTTTACTCACGTTTCTATTATTTTAGGATAAATATTAACTGAGAAGATACTTATTTATATTTGGTGGTTGAGTCAAGGTTTAAAATAATCACTGCTCCTCTCAAGCCAGTGGGCAAATCTCTCACTAAACAGATGGGCCTTAAATTTAATTTACAAAATTAATATCTTATCAAATGGTAATAAATAGAAGTATATAATACTTAACTAGAACATGGATTTGGAAAGAAATTTCTCTTTTTTAAAAACTGTTAAATGGCAGAGTATTCTACATCTTGCACATAAATGCAAAAACAACCATTTCAATTTGAATTACTGTCATTTAATAAATTTAAAATTCTCATTAGTTTACCATACATTTTAATGCCAGATGCATCTGAGTTTTCACATGAATCACCTCTTCTCACTTGTGTTTCTACAACCTTGAAATGTGTCAGTATACATATTAATTCCATTGAATATATTTATTTACTATGCTACACTACACTCACATTTTGTAAATGTGCACTATTTCCCACTGGAGGCTAATGACAAAAATAAATTGTTTTGCATTTTTCTAATATCTGTGCCAGGAAAGTTAACCTGTTTTTGTTTGCTTGTTAATGTATCAGTAAGGGATTTCAGCAACCCTACCCAAGAGAAATATAATACTAGCCACAAATATAATTAAAATTTTTGTGCAGCCATGTTAAAAGATAAATGATTAAAATTAGCCTATATGATTGTATATTGTCCTCAACACAGTGTATGTACAAAATATTATCATTTCAACATATAATCAATATGTAAAAATTGATTATTGAGATATTTTACCTTTTTTAAAACTAAGTTTGAAATCTGATGTATTTTATCACTCAAAACATATCTCAATTTATGCATTCAATATTCATCTGAAATATCTGATCTGTATGTAGATTTCACAAAATTTTACAGTTAAAAAGGAAGATTTACATATTAGTTTCAAATAAATTTAAAAATGTTCCAGTAATTGAACCAAATAGTAAAGAATCATCTTCCTGAAGTTGGCACACAATGGCAAATAATTTAACTTTCATGCAAAACCATGCCAATTTCAAAACTACATCTTAGTTAAATAAATATACTAATTCTTATATCAACTCAAATTCAAAGTTAAAAAACAATTCTAAATTTATCAGTATCAACAGATCTTTTGAACGTTTCTTATACTTTTAAGCCAATTTATATAATACCAATTATAATTAAAATCTTTTGCACATTAATTTACCTGTCAATTACCGATTTATAATATGAACATTTTAATATTAATATATTTCTTATACCTGTTTCACTTCTTTCCTATCTCAGTGATGTCTTTAAATGTCACTCATAGATATTATTTTCTAATAACAGTAAAAAAAAAACAGACTATAATTATCTGATTTTTTCAGAGTTTCAGCTAACTCTGGCCCATGGTGACACAGTATGTCACTGGCTTGGAGTTAGAACCTGCTTCCCCAGCAAAGACAGCTTCATGCTTGAGTGTTCCCTGGTAGCAAATTTGCAAAGCCCAGATATCACCTTTTTCAGTTGAGCAAAGTAATGTATGACATTCACATTAAGTTAATTTTTCTATGTGCAATCTACTGTTAAACATTATTTTAGGGGGCTGGCACTGTGGCATAGCGGGTAAGACCACTGCCTGCAGTGCCGTCATCCCATATGGGTGCTGGTTTGAGTCTTGGCTGCTCCATATCCGATCCAGCTCTCTGCTAAGGCCTGGGGAAGCAGTAGAAGATGGCCCAAGTCCTTGGGCCCCTGCACCCACGTGGGAGATCTGGAAGAAGCTTTTGGCTCCTGGCTTCGACTTAGCCCAGCTCCAGCCATTGCTGCCATTTGGGGAGTGAAATAGCGAATGGAAGACCTTTCTTTCTCTCTCTCTCTCTCTCTCTCTCTCTCTCTCTGCCTCTGCCTCTGCCTCTGCCTCTGCCTCTCTGTAACTCTGCCTCTCTGTAACTCTGCCTTTTAAATAAATAAATAAATCTTTTATAAAAAAAAAAACATTATGTTTGAGCTTTTTATCAACATCTAGAAAATCCTCACTGTTGAAAACAGAGGCACTCTCCTAACTCTCCCAGCAAGTCTTTATCCAAACATGTCGTAAATCACCAATTTGAATCTGTTCTTATACTTACTTCTCAGCCATCCAGGAACTTCTAGCGCCAAAGTATTGCCCTTAGTCTTCACTGCATCTAGGTGTCTAGGTCACCTAGAAAACAGTATATATTTGAGGCTTTGATTAAGAAAATTGTTTTGTTTTTAAATCTGTGAACTCAATTCTATGCCACCCACATAATTCAATAAATGAAAACATGTGCATTTATTATAAAAACGTGTACATTTTTATAGAAGCATTATTCATAATATCTAAAAGTAGAAACAACCCAAATGTCCATCAACTGATGAACAGACAAGCAAAATGAGTCATATCCGTGTAATAGAATATTATCCAGCTGGAAACAAGAGTAAACCATCAATACGTGGTATAACATGGATGAACATTAAAAGAACTTTGCTAAATGAAAGAAATCAGTCAAAAAAGGCACATATTGCATGACTGCATTTGTACTCTCTTGGTAATGGCAAAATCTACTGGAGAAAATTACTCAGCAGGCCATAGCCACAAACTTCCAATGGGAACATGACACTGCACAGCAATGAATGTGTTTTTCCAATCAGCCAACTCTCCTATTCACATTGTAGACATTTCAATCTTGTTCATGCTCAAAAATTACTGTTATAGGTGACTTCCACCTGCCCTTACCCTCTCAGCATGTGATACAGTATTTGACTTCACACAAAGAAAATGCTCGCAGAAGACAACAGCCCTCCAGTCTCTGAATCTCCCCATATTGGAAGAATAAACGAGTCTCCAGTCCATCTTCCTTCCTCCTTGTTGCAAGACAGGAAGGATTCTCTTTTGCTTTAGGCAGCTAGCTCTGGTTATGCTTTGGGCCCATTCCACTCACTTTCTCAGGACCTGACACCATTACCATTACCCACTTTTCTCTCCTAACAGGATCCTTCCCAATGACTTCTAGACTTGCACAGGTCTCCCCTGTTAACAAAATAAAACACTGGACCCACAGGGTTGCTGGTATTCCTAGTTAATGATTAAAGTATGGCTACCACCAGGCAAGAGTAGAATCATGGATAATAATTCATTTTCTTGGCCAGCTTTGCCTTTAGATTACTCTCAGTTATTATCTTTCCTAATTGAGAAGTATGTGTATTTAATCTTATGCATTGCACTTTTTTTTTGAATGGGAATAATTTGAATTTTATTTTTTTAATTTTTAAAATTTATTTATTTCTTTTTTTAACTTTTATTTAATAAATATAAATTTCCAAAGTACAACTTTTGGATTTTTGCAGCTTTTCCCCCCCATAACCTCCCTCCCACCCGCAACCATCCCATCTCCTACTCCCTCTCCCATCCCTTTCACATCAAGATTTATTTTCGATTATCTTTATATACAGAAGATCAATTTAGTATAAACTAAGTAAAGATTTCAACAGACTGCACCCACACAGAAACACAAAGTATAAAATACTGTTTGAGTACTAGTTATACCGTCAATTCACATAGTACAACACATTAAGGACAGAGATCCTACATGGGGAGTAAGTGCACAGTGACTCCTGTTGTTGATTTAACAATTGACACTCTTGTTTATGGCGTCAGTAATCACCCTAGGCTCTTGTCATGAGTTGCCAAGGCTATGGAAGCCTCTTGAGTTCGACAACTCCGATCTTATTTAGACAAGGCCATAGTCAAAGTGGAAGTTCTCTCCTCCCTTCAGAGAAAAGTACCTCCTTCTTTGATGACCCCGTCTTTCCTCTGGGATCTCACTCTCAGAGAGGTTTTATTTAGGTGTTTTTTGGTTGGTTGTTGTTGTTGTTTTTTTTTTTTTTTTTTTTTTTTTTTTTTTTTTTTGCCACAGTGTCTTGGCTTTCCATGTCTGAAATACTCTCATGGGCTTTTTAGCCAGATCTAAATGCCTTAAGGGCTGATTCTGAGGCCAGAGTGCTGTTTAGGACATCTGTCATTCTATGAGTCTGCTCTGTATCCCACTTCCCATGTTGGATCATTCTCTCCTTTTTAATTCTGTCAGTTAGTATTAGCAGACACTAGTACTTCGGCCGCTACGGCCGGCGCAGTGCCAGGAGCCAGGTACTTCCTCCTGGTCTCCCATGCGGGTGCAGGGCCCAAGCAATTGAACCATCCTCCACTGCCTTCCTGGGCCATAGCAGAGAGCTGGACTGGAAGAGGAGCAATGGGGACAGAATCCGGCGCCCCAATCAGGACTAGAACCTGGAGTACTGGCGCTGAAGGCGGAGGATTAGCCTAGTGAGCCACGGCACCAGCCTTGTTCTACTTAATACTATTGGTTGAACTCTTTAATTAACACACAATTATTCTTAGGTGTTTAAATTTAACTGAAAAGTGATCTCTGTTAAATATAAGAGTGGGAATAAGAGACGGAGGAGATGTACACTTCAGCACATGCTCAATCGGACTTACCCCTAATGGTATAGTTAGAAATGTGCCAGGGGATTCCAATTCAATCCCATCAAGGTGGCATGTACCAATGCCATCTCACTAGTCAAAGTGATCAGTTTCAGTTCATAATTGATCATAATGATAGGATTAAGAGTCAAAGGGATCACATAAACAAGACTAGTGTCTGCTAATGCATTGTACCTTATTCACACTTTCATATTCCAGTCTTTTAAGTTTACATACAATATGGCCATGGCTGTGTGATCATTTGATTATTCCTTGTCCTTATCACTAAGGACAGGGTCTGTGACCATATCCTCAGAGCA
This sequence comes from Oryctolagus cuniculus, assembly GCF_964237555.1. NCBI lineage: Eukaryota > Metazoa > Chordata > Mammalia > Lagomorpha > Leporidae > Oryctolagus > Oryctolagus cuniculus. The sequence goes on from NC_091432.1 coordinate 84,574,007, forward strand.
CATAATTAAAGTTCAGAAAATACAAGTATATTTGTTAAAAAATGAAGGAATGGAATTCTATAAAACAGAGGAAGTAAATAACTAAATATCAGTTCATTTAATATTAGGCTGGTTCATTAGTGTTAGTTTTAAGTTTATTGTATATCAGGATATCAGAAAATGAACATTGAAAGGCTTTGATTTTTTTTTTAGGTCATGGAAGCAGGACTCTCAGAGGTGAAAAGTGAGTTGCAGTCACGTGATGATCTCTTGCGAATTATAGAAATGGAACGATTGCAGTTACACAGAGAATTGTTAAAAGTCGGAGAGAACCAAAACACTCAAGAAAATAAGAAAAGGTATTGTCTTATATTTGACAGTCTGAGAAAAACTGTTCAAAACGTAATGCTTGAATGATCTTAAGGGTTTTAGATTAAAAACGTGTATAAAAGTCTACTTTGTATTGACATGCTGTTAATTACTAGATATTAAATATTAAAAATAAAATTGTATTTACCTTGGCCTTCACAGTCACCATTTTGCAAGTTACATTAAGGGTTTATGTTAAGGGGCTGGCGCTGTAGCGCAGCGGGTTAACACCCTGGCCTGAAGCGCCAGCATCCCTTGTGGGTGCCGGTTCAAGACCTGGCTGCTCCACTTCCCATCCAGCTCTCTGCTATGGCCTGGGAAAGAAGTAGAAGATGGCCCAAGTCCTTTGGCCCCTGCGCCCACGTGGGAGACCTAGAAGAAGCTCCTGGCTCCTGGCTTCGGATTGGCATAGCTCCAGCCATTGAGGCCAACTGGGGAGTGAACCATCGGTTGGAAGACCTCTCTCTCTCTCTCTCTCTCTCTCTCTCTGCCTCTCCGCTCTCTGTGTAACTCTGACTTTCAAATAAAAATAAATAAATCTTTTTTTTTAAAAGGGTTTATGTTAAAATATACTTTTCTCCTCTTTTAGAATCAGATATCATGTACTCTGTAACTACAAAGAAAATGGGACTGCTGAGGATTATTGAATGTATATGCTTATGAGCAGACAGTTTAACTGTGTTAGCCATTCACTGATGTTCTTATTCTCATTGAAACACAAATCTTTCTCAAAACCAGAAAGCTAATGCCACACTAATGATAGGATCTTAATAACTGAATAGCCATACAGTGAAGAATATTTTAATGAAAGATTACATTGTTTTAAAGGCATTAATTATTTCTTTGAAGTTGTGGGACCTAATATTTTTTGTTTGAAGTTCTACACTTAACAACAAATGGCAAGTCAAAATCCCTTGAAATGACCTATCATTTGCCTCACCAACAATGGCAGATTGCTTTTTAGTCAGTCAACAATGAGTGCTCAATATACAAGCTAAGGATCATCATCACTGATCATTAATAAATCTGTTGGGTATCTATTATGTCTAAGGTGCTATTCCACTGTGGTGAACTTGAGAGAAATGTATGACTATATGCTTAAAAACATAAGAAATTTCAGAGGAGAGCACACTGTTTAACCTGTGTCTAGCTTTAGTTTTGTGAAGAGCATTATGCGTACTTTCTCTGGCTCTTACAAGGCCATTGCTGAATTCCAAACAGTGCCAATCTTTCTTCAATTCCCGATTTGCTCTATAAAGTCCTGCACTTGTATGTTTAGGCAGTACAAACATTCTGCTTTGCCTGTTTGCCATCCTCTATGTAATTAGGTATTTTTTTCGTCTCCAAACTACCTCTTTCTCATTTGGAGGGTTTCTGCCAGTTCTGGTATTCTGAGATTTGATGAAAAGGTATTGTATTTAACTTTTCAGTTTCCTTGTGTTATAGACGTCTCAGGATTCATCTTCCCCACTGAAAATTTTGAAGCCTTTTAATCTGTTCTCACTATGAATGCTATTCTGCGTCATTGTTTTGGTTTCTTTTACTCAGACTCCATTTCTTTGTGATTGTATTAAGGAGAAGCAGCCCGTACTACTGGGAGTAGACAAACAATAATTTTATAGAAGTATTAATCACTTTATTCATTTTCAAAACTTTCTTAATAATGAGATATTGTTAGCCTTTTTTACTTTTGGATGTAGAAGCATTTTGGACTGATGGGTTCTGAGTTATTAAAAATATTTCCAACATTTTCCTACACGAAAAATTCTAGCTCCTTTATTGATTTATCTTAGCATAATTATTGCTTTGTTTTTTGCAGTTGTCCACACTGGAGTTTGATATTTGTTACCTTCATGAACAAAACTTTTCAAGTTCACCATTAGGTGTTTTGCAGTCAGTTCAGCATTCCACTCTCTATAATTGCTTAGGAAGAATTTGAAAATAATGAATTTCATTTTTTACTGCTTCCAAATCATAGCAAATAAGAAAAAATTAAATCCAATCCTGAAACAACAATTTAGGAGAATATTGGGTAAAATATGTTGGGAAACAAAAGGAAACTGAAAAATAATGTATATGGTTTATTTTGACTTTATAGGAAATGGCTATTTATTTATGCACAAAGAGGATTCTTGAAAAAGTACATAGAAAATGGAATTTAGATGTTTATTTAGATGTGAAAAAGTTGAAGGCCTCCATAGTTTTCTCATAAATCCACATTTTCCATGAATTTTTTGAAGACCCTGCCTAGGGAAAGAAAATATACAGAAAAATGCTAAAGATGGTTTTTCCTGGTTGATAATACTATAGTGACACATTGCATTCCGCAATACTCTACTGCCCACAGTTATATATATTTGACAATCAGAAGGAAACAATCTAACCTAGACACGTGACATCACTATCAATATGCACCTTTTGAAGGAAACTATTTGCAATCTTTTTTTTTTTTTTTTTTTTTTTGGACAGGCAGAGTTAGTGAGAGAGAGAGAGAGAGAGAAAGGTCTTCCTTCCATTGGTTCACTCCCCAAATGGCGCTACAGCCGGCGCACCGCGCTGATCTGAAGCCAGGAACCAGGTGCTTTTCCTGGTCCCCCATGCGGGTGCAGGACCCAAGCACTTGGGCCATCCTCCACTGCCCTCCCGGGCCACAGCAGAGAGCTGGACTGGAAGAGGAGCAACCCGGACAGAATCCGGCACCCCGACCGGCCAACTATTTTCAATCTTTTTTTTTTTTTTTTGACAGGCAGAGTGGACAGTGAGAGAGAGAGAGAGACAGAGAGAAAGGTCTTCCTTTGCCGTTGGTTCACCCTCCAATGGCCGCCGCGGCCAGCTCGCTGCAGCCACCACACCGCGCTGATCCCAAGGCAGGAGCCAGGTACTTATCCTGGTCTCCCATGGGGTGCAGGGCCCAAGCACTTGGGCCATCCTCCACTGCACTCCCTGGCCACAGCAGAGAGCTGGCCTGGAAGAGGAGCAACCGGGACAGAATCCGGAGCCCTGATCGGGACTAGAACCTCGTGTGCCGGCGCCGCAAGGCGGAGGATTAGCCTAGTGAGCCATGGCACCGGCTATTTTCAATCTTTAAAGTAGTTACTGTTCCATCATTATTTGGGTTTTGGTTTTTTTGTTTTATTTGTGTGCTTTATGTTTTTCATGTGTGGAACCTTTTCAAAAGTTCTTTGGAAATCTAAAATTGTATTCACTTGCAAGAATAGTCCTCAAGACACCAGTCTCCACCAGAGAGCCAGGCCCGGCTTCTGAAGGGAAGTGTGCCACATTTCCTATCTGCCTGTCTTTATTCTGGAGTGTCCGTGACTTTTATTCTACCAGTTTGCCTCAGATGGAAGTGAAGTTGCCTGCTTTTACTTTCCCATGCTTCCTGTGGGAATCATACTTTCTTACACTAGTTTGTGCTTTCTCTCTAGAATTAATATGTGGTTGCAATTCCATTTTATAAATTGAGCAGGCAAAGAATAGATGTGTTTGAGCTCTCTCTGCTTAGCCTGTCAGATGTAATCACTTCTGATCACCTTTATGAAGTTGTTCCCCTCAGAATGCTCATGACATAGTTATTTTCTACAGCACATTAGCAAGTCGGGTGTGCTTCCTTTTTTAAAATGGGTTCCCTAGCTATTATAGAAACTGGCCTTATCCAAAAATCTTATCTACATTCAATTGCAGTATTCTGCCAATTTCTAGTGTATAACTGAAAATCCATATTAACTGTTAACTTTTTCCCCCATTAAAACCATTTACTACATTCAGTGAAAGATGTAAATGCTTGTGGGATCTGAATGTATCAGGACTTGCAATTTCTGTAACCAGCAATGTTTTTAATAAAGTAATGATCTGCTTCTGAGGCCTGCAATGGTCTAAATTAACAATATACTCATAACAACTTAGCAAATTAAAATTAATTTCTACTCATTTTGTTTTTAATTTGTAGACTCGAATCATCTTATTCACCTTCTATTAAAGAACCAGAAAGGAAAAGGAAAGAGCTGTTTTCAGTGGCCCCAGATCAATCAAATCATGAAAAAGAATTAAACAAGGTATGGAAAATAATGAGCTCCATTCTTCTAGGCACATATGAAATCTTTGCCTATAAATAGGTAAACAATCTCCCTTCCCATTCTAGTCTTTTTCTTCCTATATTTTTTCCTAAAATAATAATCTCCCAAGCTGAGAATTCTAGCATTGTTCTGTGCGAACACAAGCCTTAGTCTGCCACTGGCAAGGCTGCCCATGAAACATGGAGGGCTGGTGGCTCTTGCAAGAAGCCACTTGTATCAAGAACGTCAAGAGCAGACTCCAGAGCTCTGAGGATGCGGCGAGGGCTAAGTGAGCCAGTAACGCTGCGACTCGAATTGTTCTTGCCATGTGCCAGTTCATTCATTCCTCACAACCATTTTATACAGTGAGTCCTAACATCCTATTTTAACATTTGAGAAATCTAAGGCACAAACAACTTAAGTAACTTCTCCCAACACTCACAGCTAGTAAGTGGCAGAGGCCAGATCTGAATCTAAGCAGTCTTATACCCTTAGAATAACTGAGATGACACATGTAACAGGCATGGAATAGGGCCTGGCCACAAGTAAGGACTGTTTCATTGTTGGTTGCTGTTGTTATTGGTTACACCTACATTTTTTTTCATTAGCTCCTGACATGTGCCAAGCCGCCTCCCAGGAGCTAGGAATACTGGCATGAGGAAGAGCTAGGCACTATCCTTGAAGAGACTTTGGGTCTCAGGTCTCCCTCTAGGAAGATCCAGGAGTGGCTTTCTGGCCATGAGTTTATCACAGCTGCTTTCCATCTCTCTGGTCTTTAGGTTTAAGGATCAGAGAGACTATTTGATGCTATAAACATAAACAATTGCTAAAAATTACACAAACCTTGGCATGACTATGAATTACGAACTAGAGCCCTGCATAGTACTTGACACACAGTAAATGAAAACAAATAGAGAATGAATTAATTAATATGGGGCTAAGTTACCCCATAAATGTACATAGCCATATTTTCAGTTATTGGTTGTATTAATTCAACAAATATTTTTTGAGAATCTGGTAGGACTAACATAGCTATTCTAATTTCTGTAGGAAATACAATGGTGTGAAAAAAAGAACCTTTCTTCCAAAGAGTTGACTATCAGACAGCTAATAGGTGTTAACGAATCAATGTCTATTTTCCTTATATTGTAAACACTTTAATACCACATCCCATGAAAATGGTTTTATTGATTGAATGAAAACCTGTTCTGGTGTTTCCAGAGCACACAATATAATAAAAGATTGATTAAAGTCACCTAAAATATAGTTACACCATTCTTAACCTCATGGATTTAGATAGAATAATAAAGCTTTTTAAAAGAAGGAACCTACTGATTTCAGACAGTTTTGACATGGAGAGAGAGAGAGAGACCATGAGACACAAATATCTTTATAGGGTCTGAGAGACCACTAGATTGTACAGTGCTGTGCAGAAAAGGTAACAAATGAATCATAGCTAAATAGCTATCCCTTCCAGGATGTGTTCCTGGGGAGCAATTTCACTCTCTTATACTGAAAACAACAAGAGGCATGTTTATGAATCTTGCAACTGTTTTTTCTCTTTTTTTATTATAGAACTATTTTTAGTCATTTTGTAATAAGATTCACATTTTTAATAAAGCCAAAATCATCTAGAACTCAAGCAAATCAATCTCATTGTAGTACAGCACATTGTTTTACTATCTAAACATTGTGAAAATAATATAAAAGTTTGCTCCGTTTTCACAAGATTGTATTCCCTTTTTTTTACATTTCAAAAGTTCCATTCTAAGAGGAACATGCTAAACTAAGCCACTGAAATGCAATCAATAAATGCAGCCTGGAACAAATTGCAGGACTGTGCTGTTGTTTCATCAAATCAATGGTAAGGGGAAAACCCAGAGACAGAAGACACCTGTGACATTGTCCCCAGGCTGGGATAATTTTGCGGCACTCTCCTAGTCTTTGCCTTTGCTTTTAAGAGTTGGACGACTCCAGCCCAGTCAGTTCTCTTCCTTGTTCAATTTGTTAAATGATGGGATTAGACCATGTGATTTCTAAGACACTGCCCAATTGTGAAATTCTAATGATGTTAGTAGTAAGAATAGAGTCAGATGACAGGGTGTGCCATAAAGGCTGGAGATGTATGAATTTGGCCTCTATACCTGTGTTCTGTCCAAACCTGCTTTAGGCATCATCTGCCCACACCCAGCTCTTTCCTGTGTGCCTGCCTACAAGAAATTGGGGAGTGCAACAGGTCAGGTCACTTTCTCCAGGAATAGGACTCTGAAAAGTGATGTATCTGAAGTTTCTAATTTGCTAGATAGAGAGATAGTACGGGTATCAAATAAGATGATTTATGTCTAGTACTTAGAACACACAAACACAGAGAGAGAGGCTTTAAAAAGATACATGAGTCAGTCTCAAGTAGTGGACCATATTTTGATCCTAATTCACTTAAAAAAAACTAAAAGAGCATTCATTACTGCCCAGAGAGTTGATGATGTGGAAGAACTGTTAAAGACATTATAATGGCATTCCAGCCATGTCAAAAAGACAGGGAGCAAGCTCTTATTCTTTTAAAGATATATATATACTAAAATGTTTAAAGATAAGATGACGGCCGGTGCTGCGGCTCAGTAGGCTAATCCTCCGCCTTGCGGTGCCGGCACACCGGGTTCTAGTCCCGGTCGGGGCGCCGGATTCTGTCCCAGTTGCCCCTCTTCCAGGCCAGCTCTCTGCTGTGGCCCGGGAGTGCAGTGGAGGATGGCCCAAGTACTTGGGCCCTGCACCCCATGGGAGACCAGGATAAGTACCTGGCTCCTGGCTTCGGATCAGCGCGGTGCGCTGGCCGCAGCGCACCAGCCGCGGCGGCTATTGGAGGGTGAACCAACAGCAAAGGAAGACCTTTCTCTCTGTCTCTCTCTCTCACTGTCCACTCTGCCTGTCAAAAAAAAAAAAAAAAAAAAAAAAAAAAAAAAAAAAAAAGATGAAAAAAACTCAGTTTTAAAAGTAAGTGCCCTGGAATAAACTCCTCTAAATCTCTCTGTGGATGGCCTCCACACAGCCTCTCCAGCCTTATTTTTCATAACTTGCTAAGCACCAGCCACTTCAAACTCCTTTTGGCTCACAAGGGCATTGCTCTTACTCATGCCTTCACTGCATCTTTGCCTGGCAGCCTTCTCCAGCTCTGAATTCTGCCTGTCTTCCAGTCATCCTTCACTGTTTGGGCTGACGACCCTATGAGAATCCTGTCTTGGTATCTCCAGGCTGGGTTAACCACCTGCCACTATATATCACTAACCTCAATGGCTGAACCCGCTACTATATACTGCTAACATCCATGGCTGCCCTGTGCCGCAATAGTCTGCTTATGTTTGTGTTTTCCCCAATGGACTGTGATTGTTTGGAGATCTTTGAGTCTGTACTTGATCTCTGAATCTCAAGAATTAGAAGCCATGAGTGGTTTTCTAGAAAGATGCTAAGCAGCTGGACCAAGCCAGTAGGACTAAAAATGGAAAGCAGAGATGAGACCCGAGAGGGGTTGAAACATAAATAAGAGTGTCAATTGTTGAAACAACAACACCTGTGCACTTACTCCCCATGTAGGATATCTGTCCTTAATGTGTTGTACTATGAGAATTAACGGTAAAACTAGTATTCAAACAGTACTTTACATTTTGTGTGTCTGTGAGGGTGCAATCTGTTGAAATCTTTACTTAGTATAGAGTTGATCTTCTGTATATAAAGATAATTAAAAATGAATCTTATTGAAGAACAGGATGAGAGAGGGAGTAGGAGATGGGATGGTTTGCGGGTGGGAGGGTGGTTATGGGGGGAAGAACCACTATACTCCAAAAGTTGTACTTTTGAAAGCTATATTTATTAAATAAAAGTTTAAAATAAAATAAGAAACAGAATGGACCATATGCCTGACTGGATTTGGAAGCACAAGAGTGGAGAGGAGCTCAAGATGCTGTCGAGGCTCCTAACATGGGAGGTATAGCCAAGATCAATAATGTAAGCAACTCCACAGGCTTGCGGGGAGGCAGTGATAATTTTCACAGACACTTCTGGTTTGAAGTTTATAATAACATGGTTCTGAAAAGCATAGAGTTTACTCACAAGCAGCTCTGCATAATTCAGTCCAAAAATACGGCACTGAATGTAAAGCCAAGAGCCAAAGGGTCTGGTCCCGTCTCTGCTAATTATTAGCTTTATAACGTCGAGTGAGTTCCTTAAAATCTTAAGTTAATTTTTTCTCCATAGTAAGTGCTTAATAATATTTTCCTCACCTTTCTGTCAAAGTGGTTATCAAAGTAGTATCAGTACTAGGTGATGACTTCCACACAGTAGACAACGGGAGTGAGACATGGAATTTTAGAATTGGAAGGAAAAACAGTTAAGTGAATCATTATTGTAAGCATCCCTTTATTTAGCATTGACCAGAAAAGGAGGGCACAGTGGGGCCTGCCAAAGTTTTAGGACAGGAGGACTGAATGTGGCCAATAAAAGCATTAAGCTGCTCTATAAGCAAAGGATTTTTTCTTACTTTCTGGTCTCTATCTGCCATAGATAAGAAGCCAGCTCTACCAGGAGGAAGAGTACCATAGTTCTGAGCAGGAAAGAATGAGGAATGAAATCTCCGACCTAACAGAGGAGCTCCATCAGAAGGAGATCACTATAGCAACTGTCATGAAGAAAGCTGCCCTTCTGGAAAGACAGTTAAAAATGGAATTGGAAATAAAAGAAAAAATGTTAGCAAAACAACAGGTATGCAAGCAGCCAGAACAGCACCTCTTCCTCAGTGCCAAAGCAGCCTTATTTTTTTAAATGCTTAGTTATTTATTTTCATCTACTTGAAAGGCAGAGAGAGAGAAAGAGATGGGGGAGAGAGAGGGAGAGGGAAAGAGAGGGAGGGGTGGGGGGGGGAGGAGGAGGAGAGAGAGAGAGAGAGAGAGAGAGAGAGAGAGAACTTCCATTTGCTGGGTCAGACTGAAGCCAGGATCCCAGAACTCCATTCGGGTCTCCCACATAGGTGGCAGCTTCCCCAGTCCTTGAGCCACAACTTCTGCCTCCGAGGATGCATTAGCAGGAAGCTAGATTGGAAGCAGAAGTGCCAAACTCCAACCAGGCACTTTGCTATGGGATACAGGCATCCCACGCAGCATCTTAACCTGCTGCTGTGCCACAACACCCACTGGCAGTCTTCATTATTTACTAATAAAAGCATGGCATTGCTCAGTGTTACTTCTGAGACTAGCATCACATAGGACTGCCTTGTGGAAGCACACAAAGCCTCTGTGAGATAATGCAAAGTGTCATCAAAACACAGAGAGGAGTGAGTGACAGCACCGTGATTTTCTCATAAAACCTCATCAAAACATTTTCCTGTAACCTCTAACCACCTCCTACCTGTGCTCTAATCAAAGATTTTTTTTCCTTCAGTTCTTTTTCTGTAATTGCCTTCCATTAATATTTTTATCTTAAAAAAGAAAACTCCAATTCCATATTCTTCTGGCTGTTTCCCACCCAGCTCCACGTTTCATGCATTTCTTTTAGGCTTTTAAAAAATGAATGTGGAAACATGAAAATCACTTCATATTTACCGTACATTCACCCAGTGCACAGTATGGTGCAAAAGGAAAAATAGCAAGAGTCACATTCTACTGTTAGAACACTGCAAGTTACTTCACCTTCCTCCTCCTCCCCCTCTCCTTCCCTCCCTCCCTGCTTCCATCTTTCTGGCCTTCTGGTTTATTTTTTAAATTCCCTCAGTGTCTTACTCATTATCAAACTGGCAGCCATAGAGAACACAGAAATTATCTGCCCTTTTACCACAACCTAGTAGATGTTTGAGAGCAGAAAAACATTTATTGAGGCTTCAGTAACCTTCTAGGCATAAGAGGGTTATTTCACAAACAGCACCACTATTTAAATCCTGTGAGTTACAGAAACAGAAGAGGTTCTGCCTTTGCCCAAGCATGAGTCTTAACTCAATATGCAGGAAGACAGCACAGTGTAGGATAATGGTACTGGTTGGGCCTACGTAGGGACGGATATTTCACAAGCATTAGCAGTGATCTGGGTAGCTGGATGAGGAATGCTTTTTATATTTTCTTTTATGCAACTTTGTATTTTCTTGGTTTGTCAATAAGCATATGTTTCATAATTTACAAAAAATAACTTTTAAGGCAAGTGTTCTATGTATAAATAAGTCTTACATCAATAAAAGGACACATACTATATCTAAGTATTGTCAAGTAGAAGAAATGAAGGAAACAAAAGATATATTAGGAGACAGAATGAAATAGTCACCAAAAAATGGAAATTTGAAAGAATATGAGAAAGAACAAAATTAAACATGAAAATCATGTTGCATTTTGTAAAACAATCAGGTGTTGAAAATTAATGGATGATGCTGTATAAGCATGTTTTTAAAAATTGTGATATTCTGGTGATAATTTGTATACAATAGAAAACAGAATGAGGAACAGAATTTTGGAATTGGAAGGAAAAAAGTAATGAATCATGATTATAAGCATCTATTTTTAATTTAGTGTTGATCAAAAAAGGAAGGCCCAGTGGGTCCTTGGTAAGCAGAGAACTGCATCAGAAAAACCTGACTGGTAATGATCAAAACCTAGGAAGAAATGTTTCCATTCCCCTCTCTTACAAAATTCTGTATTCACAAAATCCAGTTTTTAACAAATTTTGAGTCTTTTTATATGAATTTTACATTTACCTTTTATCTGCTAATCTTTCAGGTCTCAGATATGAGATATAAAGCTGTCAGAACCGAAAACACACATCTGAAAGGAATGATGGGAGATTTAGACCCTGCACGGTACCTGGTAATACACTGAATCCATTCAGTAACTTGAACAGAGATGGGTTGGCCAGGATTTACCCAGACATCACCCAGCATGCAGGAGTTAGGCTAGCAGATTGTTTTGCAATTCAGTTGAATTTACTTTCATCTTTAGGCTGAACGTTTAAATTTCTAGTTTTTTCTCCTGTCCTTTTCTTGGATTGGGCTCAATTTTGATCATTCCCAAGCAGGCAATTTCCTTGCTTTTGCCTTTGATGTTGCCTTGAAATCCTACATCCTACCCGGCAAGATGCAAGTGTCAGCCTTCCAGCCCCTGTCAAAACGAATGGTTCCATCCACACGTGGTTTGTTTTCCCATCTGCCTTGTTCTGTAGCTTGTCACTTCCCGCTGGGTGGCAAGCAGGGATCTTCTCTTAGTAGTGGTTGTATTACTAGCACCTTACGACGTCACATGTCGAGTAAACATTCAGTGCGTGCTGCTGACTAGAAAAAGGTAAGAGCTCCTGGTTTTAACCAATGGCTCTCCATATCCACACAAGGCAACTTAACCATGCATGATGCTTCTCATTTCAATTATTTAATGTAATAGTTGATTTTATATGAGAATTTTTATTGAAATAATGAAATATCATTGTCACTTATTATTTATTTGCTTGGAGAGCAAATTCTAAAATAATTTTTCTACCATCTGAGGATTAGAGAGTATAAAAGATGCATATTGGCCGGCCCCGCGGCTCAATAGGCTAATCCTCCACCTGCAGCGCCGGCACACCGGGTTCTAGTCCCGGTCGGGGCGCCAGATTCTGTCCCGGTTGCCTCTCTTCCAGGCCAGCTCTCTGCTATGGCCCGAGAGTGCAGTGGAGGATGGCCCAAGTGCTTGGGCCCTGCACCCGCATGGGAGACCAGGAAAGCACCTGGCTCCTGGCTTCGGATCAGCACAGTGCTCTGGCCGCAGTGGCCATTAGGGGGTGAACCAATGGAAAAGGAAGACCTTTCTCTCTGTCTCTCATTGTCCACTCTGCCTGTCAAAAAAAAAAAAAAAAAAAAAGAGAGAGAGAGAGACAGAGAGAGAGACAGAGAGATGCATATTGTAATTGTTTAACTTTGCCTTAGTATCTTCAACCATTCTCCATGGCCCCATGATCCCATATTTCTGTGATATTATGTGCTTGTTCTCACAGTCTTCATTATTCTGGCATCAAAAGAGTAAAAGCACCTTCCTTCTTGTTTAGGCTTCTGGTTCTGTGATTGCAGTACAGATGGATAAAAAATAAAGCATGTAATCTCATGTAAAAGATTGTTCCCAATCTTTTAAAGAAAATTCACACGACCTAAGACTCATTGCTAAACACCAGACACACAAAAACCTAATCAGATCCTGTCCCCTGCCTCCTGACCTGAGTCCTTTTTGCTCACACAATGATTTTTTGTTTGTTTTCATTTCAGTCTGGATGTTTTTAGGTATATGTCCTGGGTCACCATAATCCCCGCTGAGCCTGCTTCACTCTGGCTCCTGCAGGCTTTGCTTATTTGTTTTTGGTGTTTCAAGAACTATAAAACCTACAAAGATGTATCAAAAAGAAATGAATTGGCCACATCCCTACCCGCATACCTGGTTTGGATTCCAGAGATATCCAGTGCTCACATGGTAGTTTGCAGCACTCTGTAACTTTTGCCTTGCTCATGCACACATCACAAGAGGATTAGTTGGGTGTTCTTTTACAGAAATAAATGGATACTATATACATCATCCCAAAACTGCCTTTTGACTACATATCTAATATCTAATATGTTATATTAGATATAATGACTATATATATAATATATAAAACTGCCTTTTGACCATATATATAATGTCAGTAAGCATCATTTAATCTTTCCTAATTTCCTAAGAAAAAACACAGTCATGTAATATAATTTGTATTTTCTTGTCAATTTATAAAAGTACTTTTCTAAATCTGGTGTTTATAACTTTATGATTAATTTGCCACACACAAAAAGATTTAAATTTTGTTTTCCAAATATGTTTACCTTGTGGCTTCAACGAGTTTTCCCAATTTCTAGATGTATGTGTGGCCTCTAAGAATTTTCAAATACTTTTATAATTTTTATTTAAGCCTATAATCCTTTTGAATTCTAGTTTTGCATGTAATTTAAAATAGAAACCCCATTTAAATTTTTATATGAACATTAAGCTCAATGCTATCCAGTTCCTCCTGATAACTTCTTGTTGGATTCTATTTGGAATTTAATTAAATGTATATATTAACTTTGAAAGATTTGGCATTTTTATTACAATAAATTTTCTCATACAAGAATATGACATGACTTTCCATTTCTTCATATTTTATGTCTTTCAGTAAGATCTTATAATTTTCTTTGTATATATTCTATGCCCTTTCTTTTGAAACTTATTTTCAGGTTTTTTACTATTCTCATCATTATTACAGATGGAATATTTTCTTTTCTCCATATCTTGGAACTTATAGTAATATTAAAAAATCCAAATTATCTTACTAATTCTGGTAGGTTTTTTGTAGAGGTTTCTTGGGGTTTTTTTGAGATTTATAATCATCTCAATAAAAATATATCTTCATTTCCACTATTCATATTGGTTATTTTTTGTCATATTACATTTGCTAAAACTTTCATGAAATTATTAACCAATAATAGTGATTGCTAGCAAATTTTCCAGTTCCTGATTTCAGATGACATGATTTTAGAGTTTTGTTGCTTAGTGTAATATTGTTCTTGATTTATAGTCTTTATTATATCTTTCTATTCCTACACAGAGTTTTTTATTAAGAGTTGCCAATCGTTTTTATAAGATGTCTTTTCAGCATATATGACATAATATGGGTTTTGCCCTTTAATTTGTTGATGTGTAACAGACTGTGGTTAACAGATTTCCTGATATTGATCCACCTTTGAATTCCTGGAATCAATCTTCTTAGTCATTATATTCATTTGATAGGGCTGCTATAAAAAGGCACCACAAATTAGGTAGTTTAAAAACAGCAGAAATTTAATATCTCACAGTTCTGGAGGTTGAACTTCCAAAATCAAAGTGTCAGCAGCTGGCAGACCAGACCTGCACTTGGTGTGAAACTGTACAGGAGGATTCTTCCTGGCCTCTTCTGAATTTCAGGCGGATGGCTGGCAGTTGTTGGTGTTGTTTGGTTTGCACACGCCTGTCTCCCATCTTCCATCTTTCCATGGCATTCTGCCTGTATCTCTGCCTTCACAAGGGTGTCTTCTTCTGTGTCTTCAAGGTGTCTTGTCTCCATTATTGTCTGTTTTGGTGTCCAGATTTCTCGCTTATATAACACAGCAGTCAAATTGGATGGTCTAGAATAGTTTAGATAATATTAGAATTATCAGTCCTTTAAATGTTAGGAAGAACTGTCTTGACCTAGTAATCTTCAATTACCTTTCCATTATTTTTAAGTTGCTTGGTATATTCAGGGTTCACTACTTCTTAGGTCATTTTAGTAATTTGTATTTTTCAAGAAAATCTTTATCCCTTTCAGTTTGTTTCCTTGTTACCAAAGGTAGTAATGTGCTCTACTGTTTTCATCTATAGCCTGTGATTATGTTTCCTTTCCTATTTCTAAGTTTGCATAATTTAGCATGCTGTTTCTCTCCTTTTTGTTTTACTCCAGTTCATAACGGATTCATTTATTTCACTCATATTTAAAAGTATTGGTTTTGGACTTATTTTTCCTTTCATTTACTTTTCCTAATTTTGTTACTTTTAGATTTTATTGATTAATTTTCTCCTTCTAGTTTTATTTTGCTGTAATTCTAGTTTCTTTTTTTTTTTAAAGATTTATTTATTTATTTATTTGAAAGTCAGAGTTACACAGAGAGAGAAGGAGAGGCAGAGAAAGAGAAAGGTCTTCCATCACTGGTTCACTGCCCAGATGGCTGCAATGGCCATAGCTGTGCCGATCTGAAGCCAGGAGCCAGGAGCTTCCTCCGGGTCTCCTACGCGGGTGCAGGGGCCCAAGGACTTGGGCCATCTTCTACTGCTTTCTCAGGGCAAAGCAGAGAGCTGGATCAGAAGTGGAGCAGCTGGGTCTCGAACCGACGCCCTTATGGGATGCCAGCGCTTCAGGCCAGGGTGTTAACCCGCTGCACCACAGCATCTGCCCCAATTCTAGTTTCTTAAAATGAAGAAAACTCTCACATCTTAGATGTTAAAGTCCAATAATTAGAAAAAAAAATCTCACAGGTAATTTTCTCTGAAATAATTGGAATAAGTAGAATTAAATAATGTGCTGATTTTATATGAAGCAAAATATTTATATCATTATTTTTAAGTCCTCTAAAATTTAATATATTTGGATAATATCAAAATAACAATAATTTTTCTTCTCTAGGCAAGGAAATTTCTGATCTTAATGTTGATCATTTCCAAATAATACAGCTTTGCAAATTTTTCTGCTTACCTAGTGGTGAAGCGCCCTACTCAGTTCCACTCGGGGAAAGATGTTCGCAGAAAGCCCGTGCTCAGTGGTAAAAAGAGCAGCCTGGCACTCAGTTACCTCCCAGTGCAGGCAAGGGGCTGGGCAGCTCCTAGTTTCCTCTGAAGAATGTACTGATGGGACTAACTACTTGGTATCTAAGTTTTCCTGGGTCTCCTTGACATAGTTAGTCTAGTAATAGCACTGGGCAGAGGCTCTGCTCTGAAAGATGCTTTCCTTGGATTTGTATGGAAACTTGAATGCATGGAGCAAAGAAAGGGGTTTTCTTGATTTTATAGTAATACTCAGTTCATTGAAATTTTTAAGAAGACCAGTTTGCCTTGCACTAATCCATACAGTTTGCTAAATGAAATAGCATAAAAAGTTAGTTCCTTCACAATGATTAAGCATCTACTTGCATGCTGAAAACTAACATACTAACCATGAAACATGATTAAAGAGTCTTTCTTTTTAGTCTAATTATTGTTGAATATACATAACTAAAAAGAAAAACTGTATAGGCATAATGCTATCATTCAAACATTTCACTAGTTCAACTGATCTCATCTAAGTCTTTCCAAATAAATAAGCACCAGGAGGGTTTGTCATTTCAAGAATAAGAAATGAGGCTTCAGACCCTGCCACTCACCTGGGAGTCCCAGATGGAGTTCCTGACTGCTGGCTGCTTCCTAACTTAACCCCGGGCCATTACAGCTATTTGAGGCGAGAACCTGAGAATGGAAGAGTGTGTGTGTATGTGTGTGTGTGTGTGTGTTTCCCTCTCTTGCTCTAAATCTGCCTTTTAAATAAATGTTTCTTTTTTCTTTTTTAAAGATTTATTTATTTACTTGAAAGTCAGAGTTACACACAGAGAGAAGGAGAGGCAAAGAGAGAAATAGAAAGAGGTCTTCCATCCACTGGTTCACTCCCCATTAGGCCGTAACGGCCAGAGCTGAGCTGATCCAAAGCCAGGATCCAGGAGTTTCTTCTGGGTCTCCCACGTGGGTGCAGGGGTCCAAGGACTTGGGCCATCTTCTACTGCTATCCCAGGCCATAGCAGAGAGCTGGATTAGAAGAGGAGCAGCCAGGACATGAATCGGCGCCCAAATGGGATGCAGGCACTTCAGGTGGTGGCTTTACCCACTATGCCATAGCGCAAGCCCCTAAATATACCTTTTTAAAAAAAGAATAAGAAATGAAGGTAAGCATTTGTCCTAGTAGTTAAGACACCACCTGGGACACCTGTACAGTCTTATATCATAGTGCCTGGGTTGGATCCTTAGTTTTGACTCCTGATTCGAGCTTCCTGATAAGGCAGATCCTGGGAGTCAACAGTGATGGCTCAAATAGTTGGATTCCTGCTATCCACGTTGGAGATCTGGATTGAGTTCTCGGCTCTAGGCTTTGACTTAGCTTTGGCCTGGCCCAGTTCCAACCTGTTGCAGGCATCTGGGGAAATAAGTCAGTGTTATGGAAGCTCTCTATCCATTTGTCCCTCTACCTTTCATTTAGATTTCTTAAAAAATTTTAGAAAAGAATAAAGAAATGAATGAAAACTATAGATTTCTAAAATTTTGGAAGAAATAATAATTGAATACCGGATCTCTAAAATAACCAAACGGAACCACAGAGGTAGATTTAATTAATATTTATTTTTGCATGTATTTAATCATCTAATGGAAGATACATTCCTGAAATCATTAGAAAAGTATTCAAGAACATAAAATGAGAGAACCTAAAAATAGATGGTTGTCAAGGAAAATGGAATATGCTCTTAAATTTAATACATATAAATATATTACCTATGTAATTCTTTCAGGTCATATTCATCTACTTATTTAATTATGTACATTTAGAAAATTGTGGGGTTTAAAAAACTCATTGCTATTATCTTAATTATTTTAAGACAACATGCGTCCAACAATCATCAGAGATATAACCTAATTTCATAGAGAAAACTTGAGTAGAATTTTAACTGAACAGCAGACTATCAGATCATACATTTTCACTGGCAGTTATTTGATTCAAAGTCAAATTTTGAATCTTTCCAAAGATGAGATTCTTACGGACATCTGGTTGACCTTTTTCAACCAGATCTACACATATAAACTTTTTCCCTATAAAGAAAATTTTATAAGACAGTGCCTCTTCCATATTTATCAAAAGTCTAATTTTAGAATAAGCAATCATGAAGCTAGCACTGTGGCATACTGGGTAAAGCCGCCCCGTGCAATGCCAGCATCCCATATGAGCACTGCTCCACTTTCAACCCAGCTCCCTGCTAATGCTCCTGGGAAAGCAGCTGGATGGCCCACGTCTTTGTGCCCCTGCACCCATGAGGGAGACTCAGAGGAACCTCCTGGCTCCTGGCTTCAGCCTGGCCCAACCCTGGCCATTGGGGTCATCTGGGAGGTGAACCAGTAGATGGAAGGTTTATGTCTCTCGCTCTTTCTCTGTAACTCTTTCCAATAAATAAAAACAATTTTTTAAATTATCCTTTAATAATCCTTTCTCTTTTAATGAAAAAGACTAGGTCACTCTTATCTGCCATAGTGTCTCTCAAAAGAGTAAATGGTGACAAATTCCAAGGCAAGGGCCTACCAAGCAGAGAAAGACTTTCAATAGCCCTCCTTCTTCAAAGAACACCTTGGTCAATGGACTTAGAAGCATGTAACCCTTCCCATATGGTTTGGTAGAAAAGTTCACTCCCCTAGAGCATTTTCTTCCATTCAAAACTGAGGCCTTTCTGTGTATTTCCTAAACATCCATAATATGTTAGGCAGGAAACAGAAAACTTAGTTAACAGACTTGGTATTTAAAGCAAAAAACGAAACAAGTAGGCAAACATTTTAAAGACCTAATCTATATGTATATTCCTACACTTATTTATTTTAAAACACATGAATAATTTACACTGTTCCAATTAGTCAAAAATTTTAGAAAAATCAGAATGAATATTTAAAGCATTCAAAGCTTTAAAATTTAGGAACTTCAAAAAGCACATTCAATGCGATAATCATTTATAGTTATGGACTTTGAACCATAGATAGTTGGAGCTCAAAAAAAAGTTATTTCAACTCAGGTTGTGCTTAATCAGCAGGTTCACTGCTCATGAATATTGAAATCATAGTGCTAGAAATGACCAGATAGAGTCATTCAAAGCATTTTCATTGTGAAAATACATCCTGTTTCTTAAAAATCTTTATGAAAAGTTCAGATACCCACTAGGAAACTTCTTATAGCATTTAATTAAAATATTCTCAGAAATCTTTATTCTTACTCTAAATCTCTCATTTTGTGATTTAACATATTTCATATTCTATTCTGAGGACATATTAGAATTGAGTGGCTCCTACCAGGTAGTAAAACTTTATGATGAAGCTGCCTTGCTCAAATCTGTGTGATTTTGGCAAAATTTTATCTGTGAGATGAATAAGATAGAATACTTCAGACTCAGACCCTAAGCTATATGCTTTTAGTATATAATCTGTTGCATCATTCAGTAGTGGGGAATGGATGATTTAATCAATGTGTGATCAGAACAATTAGAATAATAATTAGTATTCTCTCCCATTTTATACCAAAATTAATTCCAAATCATCTACAGAATTAAATATAAAATAATGAAATTATAAAATATATAGAAGAAAATGTAAGTGAATATTTAACAGATTTATAATGAAAAAACTAAGATATGAAAGTAAGGAAGAAGTCACAATAGATTCCACTAAATAAAAGCAACAATTAAGCCTCTGGATAAAACATGCCACACACTAAAGTTAAAACTTAAAAATCATATGGAAACATATTTTTGACTAATTCAAGAAATAGTGTATTACTATACTTAATGTAAAAAAAAATCTTTCAGTTTTGGTTTGGTTGAGAAGAACATAAACATCCTAATGGAAAAATGAACAAATAACATAAGGAGGTAAAAAAAATCTGTCAGGAAATGTATAAAAATATATATAAGTTCACTAATAATCAAGTAAATATAATAGCTCCTGTCTATCAAGTTAGCAAATTTAACAAAATAGTAATGTAACATTGTCATGCATGTGATAAGATAGGCTCTTTAATACATTAGTGATAGGAATTTTTGAGATTGGGAACTTATGGGGGAAGGGTGGGAAATGACACTTTTTATCAAATTCCTAAAAAATATTCAACTTAAGCCAGAGATCTACTCCTTGGAATCTAGCTAAAGAAATAAATACCGGGGCCACCACTGTGGTGTAGCAGGTAAAGCTGCTGCCTGCAGAGCCAGCATCCCATATGGGGGCCGGTTCGAGTCCCGGCTGCTCCACTTCCAGTCCGGCTCTCTGCTAGGGCCTGTGAAAGCAGTAGAAGATGGACCAATTCCTTAGGTCCCTGCACCCACGTGAGAGACTCAGAAGAACCTCCTGGCTCCTGGTTTCATGTCGGCTTAGGACCATTGCAGCCAACTGGGGAGTGAACCAGCGGATGGAAGACCTCTCTCTCTCTTTCTTTCTCTCTCTCTTTCTTCCTCTCCTTCTCTGTATAACTCTGACATTCAAAGAAATAAATAAATATTTTTTAAAAAAGAAAAGAAATAAGTACCACAATTTGTGTAAAAGAAAAAATCAATACAATGTTACTCATAATTTTGAAAATAAACTAAATATTCCATAACAGAGCAATCAAATGAATTTGCTTATAGCTCTACAATGCAGTCATTAAAAATCTTATGTTTGAAGGATATATAATATTTGAGGAACAAAAGCAGATCTCAAAACTCTATAACATTTTTCACATTACAATTTTGATATTGGGATTACACTTTTAAAAGTATCCTTGTTCACTCTGACCTCAGAATCAGCCCTTAAGGCATTCAGATCTGGCTAAAAAGCCCATGAGACTTTCTCAGGCATGGAAAACCAAGATACTCTGGCAAAAAAAAAGACCTAAATGAAAGATCTCTGTGAGTGAGATCCCAGCGGAAAGAAGGGGCCATCAAAGAAGGAGGTAATTTTCTCTGAAGGGAGAACTTCCACTTTGATTATGGCCTTGTCTAAATAAGGTCGGAGTTTGTGAACTCAAGAGGCTTCCATAGTCTTGGCAACTCATGACAAGAGCCTCAGGTGATTACTGACATCATAAACAAGAGCGTCAATTGTTAAATCAACAACAGGAGTCACTGTGCACTTACTCCCCATGTAGGATCTCTGTCCTTAATGTGTTGTACTATGTGAATTAACAGTAAAACTAATATTCAAACAGTACTTTATACTTTGTGTTTCTGTGTGGGTGCAAACTGGTGAAATCTTTACTTAGTACAGAGTTGATCTTCTTTATATAAAGATAGTTAAAAATGAATCTTAATGAAGAATGAGATGGGAGAGGGAGTAGGAGATGGGATGGTTGCGGGTGGGAGGGTGATTATGGGGAGAAAAACCGCTATAATCCAAAAGTTGTACTTTCAAAAATTATATTTATTAAATAAAAGTTAAAAAAGTATCCCTGTTATATTTTATATTGACTATATTTTCTATTATTCTTATATATTGATAATTTTCTAAGTATCCATATGCTATCATTATATTGACATTTTGCTAATTATATTGTATTTTCTATTGATAGAAAAAAACGTGAGAAGGATATAAATTTAATTATTACTAGAAGTTATCATTGAGTAGTAGTATGGAATATTTATTTTGTTCTTAATATCTTTCCATAATTTCTACAAAAATAATACTACTACTTATGACATCTATTATTTAACCAGAAAAAATATTATTTTAAAATGGAAATGTATGTTGTTACTAGTTTCATCATTTATCAATATTAGTTCTTTTATTAACACTATTTCTGGCTCCGTTATTAATCTGTTATTTTTGTGCTTATGCCTATAAACACACAAAATCATTCTGTTCCAGACAGAGAGGATGGTAACGCATAGAGCAGACCATCCGTACTTGGGCATGGTCGTAGTCCATGCATTGCTTTTATAGCAAATGTGTCGTTCAGCAGCAGTTGCCACTGATTATGTGCTTGTTGTGAAGAGATAGACCAGTAGGAGGTGAGCAAGAGTAGAACCACTGGGCTTGGCTCACATGAAAGGGCCTTGCTTCCAACACACACATCCAAACACACAGAAAGTATGCAAGGCTTATGAGAGACAATGTATTCAATAATGGTTTATTTTATTCTTTAGAGTATGGATTTCACTAACAGGGAACATTCAAGGCATACATCTATCAACAAACTGGAATATGAAAATGAAAGGCTTCGAAATGATCTTGCAAAACTTCATGTTAATGGAAAATCGACATGGACGAATCAAAATAGCTATGAAGAAACTGGAAGATACTCCTATCAAGGCCAAATAAAAATGGAAAAAAATGAAGATAGGTATGCCGGTTGCATTATTTAAGGATATAAGTTTAAAAACAATTAAAATTTACTTCTCAAAAATTCAGATTATAACTACACTTTCTCATTGTTTACAATTTATATTATAGTGGTAATGCAGTAGTCTAGAGCATTACTATATTTTAAAAATCTTGTTGTCACTAGCTTTCAAAATATAACAGTGAAATGGGTGGGGTGTGACAGTGGATTTTAGCTCAGCAGTCTC
Organism: Oryctolagus cuniculus; assembly: GCF_964237555.1. NCBI lineage: Eukaryota > Metazoa > Chordata > Mammalia > Lagomorpha > Leporidae > Oryctolagus > Oryctolagus cuniculus. The sequence continues at coordinate 84,596,285 of NC_091432.1, forward strand.
TTCAGGCCATCCTTGGAAGCTGACATGGCATGCAAAATATACAAATAAGTATTCTTAATTAATTTTTTACATCATAGCAACAGAGAAAACTAGATCTTAGTAGGTTAGGTACACTGTTCAAACAAAATAGAAAGTATTGGAAGATGTCACTTCTGATAATATTGACGGTCTAGCTGTGGCAATAAACTGTTGGTCATTGCTTAAGAAAGGAATCTATGGGGCCGGCGCTGCGGCTCACGAGGCTAATCCTCCACCTTGCAGCACCGGCACACCGGGTTCTAGTCCCAGTCAGGGCGCCGGATTCTGTCCCGGTTGCCCCTCTTCCAGGCCAGCTCTCTGCTGTGGCCAGGGAGTGCAGTGGAGGATGGCCCAAGTACTTGGGCCCTGCACCCCATGGGAGACCAGGATAAGTACCTGGCTCCTGCCATCGGATCAGCGCAGTGTGCCGGCCCCAGCGGCCATTGAAGGGTGAACCAACGGCAAAAAAGGAAGACCTTTCTCTCTGCTCTTTCTCTCACTGTCCACTCTGCTTGTCAAAAAATAAAAATAAATAAATAAAATTTAAAAAAAAGAAAAAAAAAAGAAAGGAATCTATGACTGTGTAAGAGATTTTCTCTGATTGTATGGAAAATCAATATTTTCTCTCCATATTATTCCTATGCTCTTTAAAATGTCACACTTCCAAGTTTTAAGTAAGTATATCATAAAGTAGGCTAATTTTCTCAATTTTAATAAATCAGGAAATCAAATGTGTCCAACATGGAAAAAGCTCAGAAAAACAGGTAAATCCTTTTCTACAGGGTTTCTCAGACCCATTAATATGCTAATTTACACTGTAAGTTTCCAAGAAGGGGTTTGGTGTATATCATTCCCCAAACTTATTTCATAATCAGATTTCTTAACATTCTGTGATGCAGAGAGGTGGCAAATAGGCTCATACTCAACTTCACTACAACTGTGTTCAGAAGCTCATAATACTTAGCATGAAGAACCTCACATACTGATCTCATATAATAGGATTCATACTTAAGACCTTAGAAAATTTGCTTAACCTTTGTCACCCTCAATTTCCCATTTGAGAAACAGGAAGAATGATTGTGGGATTTTAGTGAGAATTATAAGAGAAAATCTAGGTAACATATTTAGTTCCATAAATGTTAGCCACTATTATGGATATTATTACTAACAAAATTACACCTGTAACAGCACTACTTTTCCAACAACTCACAGTGCCAAGAAAGTATATTTTGGTGAATATGTTAGCAGACACAGGTCTTTTCGCTTGGGGTGTTACCAAATAACCAGGCTCAAGGGCCAGTTGCTCAAAAGAAAGCTCTCCTTACTTTACTTACTTGAAGCAAGTAAAGAGACAGCAGAGTTTTAGTTCCCTACAGAAACTGCCCTCGTGGGAAGCAGCTTGCCGGGGCTTTTTTTGCAAGGGTTAGGGCATGTCGAGAATGTAGAAGAATGGCAGAGCCCTTCCTGCCCGTAACATACATCCAGGATCCACAGAGACAGCGAGAGCGCCCTTCTTGTTCAGGCGACCTGCATCTTCACACATCAAATGTTTAAAAATCTGACTCAAACTGGTTTCTTACAACTCTTCCTATTCATGGTGGTCCGACTCCCTCCAAGTACAATATTGCAAGATAAGCCTTCCTGGACCATCCCCTGAAAAACAAGCTTTGCAAAGTCAACTGTTTCGGATTCTCTGCCCCTGTTCCTGAGCCCCTTTCTTGCCTACATCCTACACTCTTTCTTGCAAATAGACAAATGACTGAATCTAACATCTGCAGAGATAGTCCTGTCGATGACAGTTGCCACTAGGCTCATCTTTGTAACTAAGCTCACTCATTTTATTTTTAAAGATTTATTTTATTTATTTGAAAGACAGAGTTACAGAGAAAGTAGAGACAGAGAAAGAGGGCTTCCAACCTCTGGTTCACTCTCCAAAAGCTTGCAATGGCAGGGGCTCAGTCAATCTGTTGCCAGGAGCCAGGAACTTCTTTCGGGTTTCCCACATGCATGCAGGGGACTCCTCTGCTGCTTTCCCAGACACGTTAGCAGGGAGCTGGATTGGAAGTGGAGCAGATAGGACTTCAACCAATGCCCATATGGGATGCCAGCACTGCACGCTGGAGCCTTAACCTGCTGTGCTGCTGTGCTGCTGTGCCACTGCGACAGCCCCACAGCCTGCCCACTTCTACAGGGAGGTAAGTCCATAGCCCATGGGCCAGTTTAAAATAAATGTCTGCTTGTGGAAGATGGCCCAAGTCCTTGGGCCTCTGCACCTGCATGGGAGACCTGGGAGAAGTTCCTGGCTCCTGGTTTCAGATCGGCACAGCTCTGCCATTGCACACATCTGGGGAGTGAACCAGTGGGTGGAATACGTCTCCCCCTTCCCCCCTTTCTCTGCCTCTCAAATAAAATAAATAAATCTTTTTAAAAAATAAAGAAGAAAGATATGTTTAATAGCTCTCCCCTACTTTCATCATCTCAGCTCTGAATGCATTAGAAGGGTACATTCAACCCCAACGCAAGATACAGCAAGCATTCAAAAGTGCTAAATAACCCTTTCTCAGGTGGTTAAGTAAGACTAGATGCTACTCTGCAAAAGCATCAGTGGCGGCGGTGGTGGCAATAGTATAAAAACAACAATGGGCGGGCGCTGTGGCTCACTAGGCTAATCCTCCGCCTAGCGGCGCCAGCACACCGGGTTCTAGTCCCGGTCGGGGTGCCGGATTCTGTCCCGGTTGCCCCTCTTCCAGGCCAGCCCTCTGCTGTGGCCAGGGAGGGCAGTGGAGGATGGCCCAGGTGCTTGGGCCCTGCACCCCATGGGAGACCAGGAAAAGCACCTGGCTCCTGGCTCCTGCCATCGGATCAGCGCGGTGCGCCGGCCGCAGCGCGCCGGCCGCGGCGGCCATTGGAGGGTGAACCAACGGCAAAGGAAGACCTTTCTCTCTGTCTCTCTCTCTCACTGTCCACTCTGCCTGTCAAAAAAAAAACAAAAACAAACAAACAAACAAAAAAAAAACAATGGGAAGATGGAACGGGTCTTTGGGCCACATCCACAGATCTGTTGTCTGGTGAATGTGCCCACATCGCCCAGCTGCTATAACTGAAAACCTGCCCCAAAGGGGTCTAACCTTGATCTTGGTGTAAGAATCTATTTTCTAACATAGAATAAACTCTCTACAAAGTGTTTCCCTTACTATATGACTTCAGTTCTCTGGAGGTCAAGTAATTACCCCCATGTATATAGTTTTTTCATGGTAAAGAGAAAACCAAGTCCCTACAGATACTATAAAGGGTCTTCCTGTACATTTTAGCTGCTGGCCTGTATTGAACACCCTGAGTTGTTTCCTGTTCTTGCTTGTTGGAAATAACTTTGAAGCCTTAGACGAAGGTATCAGGTGGTGCTGTTGAAACAAAAATACAGTTGTAGTATTTTTAAAAGGTATTTTTATTTGGATTGCCTCCATTTTTCTCTTCGGCAGGCAGTACAGAATGTGTTGCAAGTGCCTAACAAAAACAAGACAGTAGGGGACACAACCAGCAACATAAGAGGTAAAGCGCTCAGCAGGAGCTTATCTTAATAAGCAGTTTGGACTGCTATTCCTGCAGCAAAGCCTTGTGTCCTGCCAGTTTCATTTGTGGAAAGTTTCATTAAATTTGTTTTAATGCCTTGTCTGATTTCGGTGTTCTCCAGTGACCTGGTTTTTTAAAAGAAACAGCATTTCAAATGTTCTGAATAAATTATTACCATGTAAAACCCACTATGGGGATGAGTTGTGGACATGCAAGGACACTGTGAACTCACCAGTAGAGAACTGCAAGGCAGATACATCTCTATTAATTTTACCACGTAAAAAATGAAATCTTTCCCACATAGCTCAGTGAGTCAAATAGTGAAAGCTATACATATTTCTCTGACATAAATTAATTGGAAAATATATAAGCCATTTTACATATCAGAAGCTAGTGAAATAAGGTCTTATTAAACTATTTTAGGAAGGAAAAACCTTTTAGGTAAAGGCATATGAAAATAATGTTCCACAAAATAAAGTCCACTGTCTAATTATAAGGGAAATCTTGACTTAATGGAGTAAAAGTTATTAAGCATGAGATTATCTTTTATTCAGCCTGAAGCATCTCACTTTTTGTTATTTTTCACTTCTGTTCAAAGTGATAAGTTTTTAATGCTCATTCAGTTAAAATGTGAAGCTTTTCAGGTTATTCTAAAGCATTTGTTTTCCAATAGTACAGTGACTCAACACTTTACAAAACTATGAGTAAAATATAATCAAATTTGATGAGGGTGTTTTGAATATTGTTCTTAAAAGTTACACTTTTGATGTTTCGGGATAATGTATAAGCTAATTTGGAGCAGTGGTATCCAGAATTATTTATATATAACTAACTTTAATGATAAATCAATTCTACAATAAATAGAGTTTTATTCCTATAGAAGATATATTAAAGTGAATTTATGCTTTTAAAAGTTGTGTCATGTTACTGGAAAAATTTTAGTAATCACAAACATTAATCATTAAAGTGGCTTCGGGTCTAGCTAATGAATTATAAGACTGTAATATAGAATGTCAGCAGGATTGTCATAAGAACCCACAGGATGGATCCCTTGCCATCTAGAAGCCATAAGGAAGCTGAGAAAATTTTGTCTGTTGCTCAATAAGGAGCAAAACACAGTAGGCTGAAGAGTGCTGGATCAGGAAACAGTGAGCAGCTCCCAGAATAGGAGCTATGTGCAGTGTTAGAAAGTGAGCCTGGGAAAAGGTGATACAGCATGATATGTGATAGGACCTTGTTCCTGCTAAGGACGTTGTCTGACAGCCCGGGAGAAATTAATGGAAGAACAACATTTGCTGTACAAGTCAGAGCACTCTGAGAACTGTGACACATTGACACAAATATCAAGTAGATAGATATGGACTCTTCAGGTCCTTCCTACCTACCTAGCAAATTAAGCAGCAGCCTTGGAATAGAGCTTGTGGTAAAGCTAACTGTACAGATCAGCTTGTGAGGGAATATGAAAAGCCTCTGAAATAATTTTCAAGATAGCTTTTAAATTGATATAGGTAACATTTTATGCAAGGTGGTTTTATGAAGTATCTGAATAGCTATATTCTAGAAGAACTTGTCAGATATAAAGATGATTTAAAACAAAAGTACTTTACTCCATAATGTAGTCTTCCCTTTCAATCTCTACATTTTATTGATCTTACAATAATAAGAATGCTCCTATATAAATTTTAGTAATTAATACCATAAAACTATATCTATACAGCCAGAGAAAAATGGATAATTGAGATAATTATTTAGATAATTTAGGACAAATAATACTTTTCCTGAAATCTCTGTATAATTGAGATTACAAAGTTAGATGTGTGTGTGTGTGTGTATTTGAACTACTTGTATAATTATTTTTTTCCCTACTGTGCTTTGAAGTATAGAGGGTAGCCTCACTCAAATTAAAAGGCTTGGTTAAAGATCATGTGGAAATGTCCTATGCAATTTTTATTATTCTGTTTGATTTGTGAGATGTTTCATCTCATTGTGCACATCATAAACCATGTTATTTTAGTTTAATTTGCCGTTCTGTTTCCATGGTAATTATGGTTTTGGAAAATGGGTAGAAAAAAGATTTATTTCACAATAAATAAAAATGTATAACATGTTGTGTTTGTTTTTATGTACTAATTTACAGATGCCTCACTTAGCTTTTATTGCTATTTGTATGCATAGCTTTGAAAATGTTTCAGTAACAGAAAAAAAAGCCAAGTCTATATAGATTAATCTTTGGACAAGAACAGAGAAAAATTATGTGGACTATTCTAATTACATCAAATTAAAATCTAATCCATAATTATCTGTGGGCAATTTGAATTATTAGCAAAATTAAATAATTTTAAATGGAAGAGATTTTTATGTTTTCATAGTCTCTGATGATCTGATTAAATTTAGACCCCATTTTTTTTCATTAAATATTTAATCTCAAATGGCCTATGCTAAGATAAAAAAAATTTTTATAAAATTTTGGGATAAATTGGTTCATTTCTTTGTTTTATTATTCATTTGTTCAGTCAGCAAATTGAAATTAAAATCTCACTGGTATTCTTTTTTTCACTGTCATTTTCCACCCTCTGTTTTAGCACAAATAACAGATTGCATGCTGTGCCTTTTTTCCAAATTATGGGTTCTGAAGTAAAAAAAAAAAACCCTGGATTTAAGTCCAAAATCGAAAATTATTACTTCCTAGCAATTACTCGGATTTAGAAAGTAGATTACTCAAAAAATAATTTAAATTTTAAGTCTTAGTTTCCTTATCTATAGATAGTATTCACATTGTTAGGATTATTTTGAAAACCAAATGAGTTTAAAAATAATAATAACAATAATACCTAATCTTTACTGGGTGCTTACTATATGTCGGCTATTGTGTTCAAAGTGTTTTACATGTATTAAATAATTCAAGTCTCATAACAACCCTCTTTTATAAAAGAAAATTAAAGTTACCAAGAGATAAGGTTGACTCTTCAAGATCATGTGACTAAAAGTCAAGATGGTATAAATTGAAAATATTATATACATCATTAAGCTCAGTAGAAATTAGAATTTTTATACAAAGATTTATTTTATCATGAATAAAAAGTATAATTCTATTAAGAAAGCCAGTAAAGTTAAGTGTAACAGAGATTAAAAACAGAGTATCTATCTAAAATATTGAAGGGCATCAATATCAGCTGTTTAATATTTTTCTTAAACCGGCTTCAGATTATTTAATTAAATGGCACAGAGATATAAAAGGAAAACACAGAAGAGGAAGCAACATAGGCAGAATAGCTTTAACAACTATCATGTTTTCTGCTCCACTATTAATCATTCTAAATCTTTTAAGTAAAGCAAAAATTATTCATTAGGAAAATCTTTTTTAAAAAAATATCCAGATAAAGAACCCAAACATTTGGTTGTGTTTCACTTGTAAGAAGACATCAAGGAAATTAGAATTCTTAGCCACATAAACATGCATGTATCACTGGTAGCAACAATAACAAATATACCTTCTCTTTTAGACTTAGCCAAAACTGTGAGCCAAAGAGAAGTGCAACACCTTCATTACTACCTTTGACTTTTCCAACCAAAGAAATGACAAGCCCTTTGGTTAGCGATGATGAAGTATTCCCACTGGTGAGTTTCTGGTTGTTTGGACTTTTTTTTTTTCCGTTTAATAGGTAATTATTTGTTCTTACATTGATATCAACATACTAGTGTACATAGTAGCTAAAAACAAAACAAAAGTTGCTCCCTGATCTGCAAGTCATTTGACCAAATGATGCAGGAAAAGAAAAAGTCTATTTTGTTTCATGAAGTCTTTTCAGCCCACAGTTATGCATATACTGTGAGGTGTGCACCACAATTATAGGTGGTGCTTTTTAAATGTGTAATCTTAGGGACTCATGCCTGTCTGTTCCATGAGCCCTCAAAGATCTGTATATTTTATAGAGCAACAGGTTATCAATATTTTTATTGATCTTGACTTATATAAACATATACACATCCTAAGTGGACAGCTTGATAAATTATTACAAAGGCAGCACATCAGTGTAACTACAACCCAGGTGACAACAGAACAATCACACCTGTCCAATCACTCATGTCCCCCCTACTAGTCTCTACTTCCACTTGCTCCCAAGGACGACTTTTAACATCATCCATTTTGCCAATTTGTAAATTTGATAGCAGTAGTATCACACTATATGTCTTATTTTGTGTCTGGCTTCTTTTGTTCAACATTGTCTCTGAGCTTCATCATCAACCATATTGTTTTACATAATTGTAGTCCATTGTGTATTTTTTCCTCTATAGTATGTCATTGTATATAAATACCAGGCACAAGGAAACTAAAATTCATTTATTCCTTCTACTTTTGATAGGAATTTTAGTCATTTCTAATTTGGAGGTATTGCCAAACTTTTCATAATTAAGCCAATGAATATCCCCAAAAATAGTGAATGAAAGTTCTCTTGCTCTCTATTCTTTCAAACACAGGTTACCATGTGTTTTAAATTTCAGCCATGTGGTCAGTGTGTAGCAATATCTTACCATGATTTTAATTCATATGCCTCTGGTGACTAAGGAGCACCTTTTCATAAATTTATTGGCCATTTTGCTATCCTTCTTTGTAAAGTGACTTCTTTGCTTAATTTTCTTTTAGATTGTCTTTATTCTTCTAATTTATAGGATTTTTCATGTATTCTAGATATAAGTCCTTTGTCGGTTTATGTATTGAAAATATCTTCCACTCTTACTTGCTTCTTTTCTTATGGTATCTTTCAATGAACAGAAGTTTCTAATTTTAATATATTCAAGTTTATGACTCTTTTCATTTATGGGTAGTATTTTTGGTGTCCTATTAAAAATTCTTTCCTGTCCCAAGGTTATAAAAATACCCTATGTTATCTTCTAGACACTGTGGTTCTTAACTTTTATATTCAGATATACAATCCAACTGGAATTAATATTAGTGTACAATGCAACTTAATATTCTGAGTCCTTTTTTCCTAAGGAAATGTTCAATTAGCTCTGTACCATTTATTCCAGTCCTGTAGATTCCTTTGGATTTTCTATAGTTACCATCAAAATAATGATGGTCTGATTTCTCACTTTCAAACCATTATACCTTTCCCCACTCCTTTTCTTTGCCTAATTGTACTGACTCAGCTCTCCAGTAAACACTGAGGATTAAATATTACTAGTATCTTTCTCTCATTCTAAATCACAAAAAGAACGCTTTCAAAATTTCACCCTTGTGTATGATATTTCCTGTAGATGTTTTATAGATTCCCTTAGAAAGGTTAGAGAAATTACCTTTCATTCCTAAATTGCTGATTTGTTCATAGATAATGCATTTTATCAAATGCTTTTTCTTCCTCTATGAAAACAGCCATATTTTTCTCCTTTGCTCTTTTAAGGTGATACTTTATCTTGATTTCAGATTTTAATCCAACTTTGCATTCTTAGAACAAAACCTCACTTGATCACTGGATTTTTTAGTCCATTAATATTTGGTTTAGAATTTTGCTTTGTGTTCATAAGAGAAATTAGCTATAATTTTCCTTTGCCGTCCCTGTCATGTTTTAGTATCAGATTATGGTGTATTCAGAAAATGAGTAGGAAGGGTCCTTAATTTCAATTTTAATATTTTTCAGTTCTTGAATTTTCACTGATTCTTTTAACAGTTTCTACTTCTCTGCTGAAGTGTTCTATTTTGTGATAATTTATTGAATGTAATAATCAGTTTTAAAAACATGTATTTTTTCCAATTCAGAAGGTACATAAAAATACTTTTAGCAATTACCTTACCTTATATTCAAACTATATTATGTAATGTTTTAGTGCCCATTTGATATTAAGTATTTTTAAAAGTCAAATACAACAATTAAATTAGATGGGAGTATCCCATGAATTCTTTTCTGCTTTTCTGGAATCTGTCACCCTATATTAGTAAGAGCTGGAAGTAAGGTTGCAACTATTGTGGCAGAAAAAAAGAATTAAAACTTTTAACTTTTGAAGCAAAGGCAGAAACTATCAGGTTTTCTTTAACCCTCAATTCAAAGTTGAGACAGATTTCTGTAACAAAAGACAGATTAATAAGAGAAAAAACAAGCAAGCTGAATGCTTGTAGTGCACAGTATGTGGGCAAAACGATTCAAAAGCATCTCAAGTCAAAAGCAACTCAAAGTAGCGGCTTAGAGTCTGGCTTATATATCCTCTTCCACAAAGAACAATGAATTTTAGAAAAGTGACAAAACAAAGGGAAAGCAGTCCTGGGCTTCCAAAGGCAGAACAGTGGAAAGGAGTACCGTCTGCACCCAGATTGCTCTGTTGTCTCTGAGCTAATAAAAGTTGTAATGAAAAATTTACATCCTGTCCTTAGGAAAGGGGGCACATAAAAAGACCTTCTGTCTTCGTAAATCTCCATCCTTCTCTTGGGCCAACAGAAGGGAAGGCATCTTAATTGTCTTTAGCTCAATAATCCTTCATATCTTGGGAGGCACACTATGGTTTCCCTCAGAAGTTGCAGCAATCTGTAAAGCCCTGAAGTGTTCTTTGTGTACAGCTCAATAAAATGCCAACATTATTTCAACAAAATAAAATTTCAAACCCAGAAAGTAAAGAAACTTCCTCATTTAAGTTATGGGAATCTCTAGGGGAACTTTGTGAATTCTGTACCAACAAAACTTTGCTCTTTAATGACTCAAATTTTAAAAACGAATTCCAGTCAAGCAATACGTTTTCACAAAGTGACAAAGCCGCTAACTATTGCATTATTCTAATATCGGATGGCTCAGGATCTTAGGATCATATTGTTTGTCATACATCACCTCATCAGAGATACCTGAGCAGCCAACCTATAATAGCATCTCGCTCTTCACTCCCTGTCTCCTGGTCTTGCTTTTTTCCCCCTTTTTACATTGTACTTCACTATGACACATTTTGTTTGCTTCTTCGTTTTCCTAGCTTCCTACAATGTAAAATCCATGAAAACAGAGAATTTTTCTATTTTTGTTTACCATTATAACAACACCTAAAACAGAGCTTGGCACTAACAGGTGCATAAAAGGCATGCAGAAGCATATGTTGATTTAACTTAATGAACAGTGGGTCTCCTACCACTTCTAAAATTATACATTATTCCTTTAAGGAGTTCTTAAACCTTCAGAGTTACAGGGAAAGAAAATCCTTTACTGTTGTAGGGTTCGGCATAGGGAACTTAGTCTGTGTAGGAGGCCTTACATTTCTCTGAGAGACATAGGCCAACTCATTGTTGCGGGTCCAGCAGTTTCCATCCACGGCTCCATTCTGTCTTCCACATCCATACCATTCCTACAATGCCGCCTGTGATTCCTAGTTACTAACTAAATGAACACTTTTAAGTATTTGTCTTGTTTAATCCTGTTTTCTTGAAACTCTTCTATTCTCTGTCTTCTGTGACACTGTTCACTGATCTTCAAGCTGCCTTTCTGGCTATTCTTTTCCTGTCTACTTCCAGTGTTCTCCCTCCTACTCCTTCCCCTTACATGTAAGTATTATCATCCATTCTTAAACATGTATGAGTGGTAAGCACACACTGTAAGGCAAGTCCTGTTCTTTTTTAAAAATATTTATTTACTAAGTTATTTGAAAGGCAGAGTAACAGAGAGGGAGGAAGAGATAGAGAGATATTCCAAACATGAGTGCACTCCTATACTGGCTGTCACAGCCAGGGCTGGGGCAGGCTGAAACCAGGAACAGGAGTCTAGAACTCCTTCCAGGTCTCCCAAGTAGGTGGCAGAGCCATCCTCTGCTGCTTTTCTAGGCACATTAGCAGGGAACTGGATCAAAGGGGAGCAGCCAGTACTCCAATAGGTGCTCATATGGGATGCCACTGTGGCAGGCGGTGCTTAACCCCCTGTACCACAACGCCAGTCCCAAGGCAAGTCCTCCTCTAAATGCATCTTCATATGAGACAAGTCTATGATACAGTACAAAAAGAGGGAAACCCCATCAGTGCATGAAAGGATAAATAAATTGTGATATATACATACAATGAAATGTTATTTGGCTACAGAAATGAGTGAAGTATCAGTCTATGCTATACTGCAGATGAACCTCAAAAACATGCTAAGTGAATGAAGCTAGACACAAAACATCATATACTATATGATCCCATTTATATGCAATAGCCAGAATAGGTGCAATCATAGAATAGAATGGGTGCTGGAGCTTAAAAGGGAAGAGGAAGAAGGGAATGAAATGGGAAAAGTAGTAGTCAGAGGAAGTCCAGATGTACAGGGATAGTAGGCTGAATGATGGAGTTTGGATTTTATTTTAAAACACTGAGAAGCCGCTGGGAAGTTTCAAGTAGAAGCATGTATTAGTCCATTTTCTATTACTGTAACAAATACCTGAAGCTTGGTAATTTATAAAGAAAAGAAGTCTATAGGTTTATTTAGCTCACAGTTTTGGAGGCTGAAAGTCCAAACAGCATGGTGCTGGCTCAGGCGAGGGCTCACTTGGCTGATAGCACATCATGGTGAATGGCATGATGGTGGAGTGTGTGAGGAGGGGGAGATCACACGGAATACTAGAAGCCAGCAAGCAACTCAGGGGCCATGCTTGCTCTTTTCCAACAACTTGTTCTTATGAGAACTAACAAAAGCCCCATGAGAACCACCTTAATCCCTTCCAAGGGTAGCAAACCCCAGTGACCTCACCTCTTAACGGTCTCTCCATGTCTTAACATTGCCACACTGGGAACCAAGCTTCCAGCAACCATAGCAGAGAAAAACAAACCATATCTAAACTGTAGCAGAGGGAATTCATGATCTGTCAACAGTTTTTGTAAAAAACTTTGTTAAATAAAGTATAAATTACAGAGGATTAAGGATGGAAGTGGGGAGAACTATTATAAGGCTATTCCAATATTCCAAGCAAGAAAAGATGGTGATGCTATCTTGGTAGCCTTGGAGATGGAGCAACATGATGGATCCAGGAAATGTTTTAGAGCATAAACCAGACTTGACAGTAAATTGGTTATGAGGATTGAGGGGAAAAGAGGGATCTAATATTACTCCTGGGATTTCATCCAGCACACTGGGTAGGTGGTAGTACCATTTCTGACATGGGAAGGCTAGGGAAGAAACAGAAGAGAAATTAAGATTTCTAGGTTGGACATTTAGGTTTGAAATATTTATTAGATGACCACATGAAGATATTAAGTAGTCAATAGGATTTGTGAAACTGGTATTTAAGTCTATGGAACTGGATAAGAATATTTAAGGCAGTATAAAGGAGAAATTGTCCCAAGACAAAGCATTGGTTCATAACAGTTAGTGGCCCAATGAGAGCTCAAAGAGAAGAGTTTGATAGTGAAAGGAGAAGGGTTCAGGAAAGGACATGGTTCATTTGCAGAAGCAAAGTCATTGAATAAGTAAGAAGGAACAGGATCCACAGTATAGGTGGAAGGATGAATCTCTGTAATATGGCCACAGTTCTAAATGGATGGGGAGAGATAAGGGAATTCTTCCCTGAGGAGGAGGCCAAGTCAAAGACAATCAATCAGAAAATGAATATATTAGGCAAGTGCAGTAGAATCGCCAGGCAGCGTTAATTGGCAGTTTGGCATCTGTGGTGTTGAATCTTAAAGTGAAACCAGTGCATGTTGTAATGTAATCCTCCCACCCCCAACCGACTGCTCCAGCATTCAGTTGCTCAGGTCTAGGCATGAGCCAGGCAGATGGGTTAAGCTAATTAGGGCCATATTTTACCCAATAACTAGAATAGAGACAGGATACAGGGAGGAACACGGTGTGGAATGGTTATAATGATGGACATGAAATGCAGGCAGAGTTAGAAAGGAAGGGAGGACTTGAGGAAGACGGTGGATTGGGAAGAGTCCAAATGAAGTCAAAGAAATGCTGGATTAGGAGAGTAAGTAAACTGGAAGGATAATAGGTAGATTGCTTTAAATCTTGATTACTAAATAGTGCAGTTATCATTGATGACAATACCAAGAACATGGGCATAGGAGTGAGTACCCAGGGTTCTATTTTTTAAAATTATTTTTTCTTAATTTATTTGCATAGTTTGGAGGTTTTTAATCTATCTTATGGCTTTAATAGTCATCTATAATGTCCAAATCAGTGCCTCTGATCCAGATGTATCTTCATGTGAGAGACAGAAACAAGAGACAGAGAGAGAGAGAGAGCATGAGCTCTCATCCACTGCATTACTCCCCTAATGCCCACAATGGCTGCTGGTGGGCCAAGCTGACATCAGGAGCCAGGAACTCAACCCAGATATTTCATGTGGGTGTCAGAGACCAAACCACTTGAGCCATCACCTGCTGCCTCCCAGGGTCTGCATTAGCAAGAAGCTGGAATCGGAAGCCAGAGAACTCAAACCCATGTACTCCAATATGGGACTTGGGTGTCTCAGCCAACAAATTAACCACTAGGCAAAATAACCACTTCCAGATCTGTCTTCTGAGACCCACTGCCTCCTTGACAGTCTATTCGAGTTCCATGTCACTGAAAACTCTGCATTATGCAAAACCAAATGCATTTTCTTCATTCGTGTACTAATTAAAATTTTTTACTGCAAACACACTCTGGCCCAGCATATGTACTAGAACCACTCAGATCCCCCTGCCGCCACAATGCTCACTGCACCCAGGCAGAGCCTTGAGATTCTGGTTGGTCAGAATTTCTGGGAAAACTTCTAAGAAATGAGTTAATGGGGCTGCAATTGATCCCAAGGCCTTAAATGATGCTTCTCATTTCCTCACCCCTGTCAAATTCTTTCCCATTCAGCTAGCACTTCTGCTGGTCCAGATGGCTTCCCTTTAGGGCAACCCCTGGATACCATGGCCTTAACAGGATGTGAGTTCCGTATTTGCCTTTTATAGTAAAAGCTGGGCACAAGAGTAAAATGATCATCTAGCACCAAGCACATTCCTCGATGCCTCCACTGTACAGTAACATTCTTACGGCTTCATGGTGATTAGGGCCTGTCACCTCTTCCAGGACAGTGACTACACCCTGTGCTTCTGATCTGATGGCACAAGGAGCTCAAACTGACCAATGGCAGCCAGAGCTTTAAGTGCAATGGGACTCTTACCTGTCTCTGAGACTCAGGACTGGAAGACCAACCAACCCTAAAGGTACAGAGCCAGAAAGCACAGATTGCACAGAAGGATAGAGAATAAAGCCAGTCCTACTTCCTTTCTATCTGTAAGAAACACAGCACCTTATGACAGGTGTAAAGTCCATACCACATACTGAAGAACTGTACCCCAGCCTCAGAGGATAAACTCTCCAAGTGGTACCTCAGCTGTGTCTTCAAGAGGCTATCGCAAAGCATGCTAGCACCCTCTGGATGGTGCTGTGTGTAGCTAGGACCAAAGGATACTACAGTCATAACACCAGACCATTACCTTACTCTTCTTTACTATTAAGCAGGATTCCAAGGCAGCAGATTAGTCACTCCTTGAGCCTTCAGACAGTAGTGCTGGCCAGTCCCTTCAGGAAGGAAAGGCAAACCTACAGAATACAAGCCAATTCTAGTAAATACAAAACATTGCCCTTTCCAAGGTATAAGGGACCTGATATCATCAAATTACCACCAAAGTGCTGATTGGTCTTCTTGAGGGATGGTGCTGCATCAAGAGCTCATCTTTAGTTTCTATAACAAGCAGGTAGGACATGCAGTAGTAGCTAGATTACACGTGGTGAAAGGGAGACCATGCTATTAGGCCCATACGAAATATCCACTAGGGTGAGTAGATCAAGTCATCCTGTCCACTTGCTAGATGCTCTGTCTCAACCAGGACTGAATGGCAGAACAGAAACTGCTTTTCCAAATGGCATGGCCTTGCTTCAGAATCCTAAGGTTCCACAACATAACTTTCACAGTGAGCCTTGCCACAGGCTCCTCAAGGTATTCTTCTCCAACAGAGATTCTTCTAATATGGGATCTGCCAAGCCACTTGACCCAAGTAAAAGAATCTCTTTTACTCTATCCTGAACCTACTCTAGAGTCCTTTCTTGTTCAAACAAACAAAAGCAGCCTTCTGTATCACTCAATGAATAGTCAGATTAGTCTACCCAAAGGTGGAGTATTTTCAAGATGCATTAATTTTTGCTGTACTTAAGGTATTCTAACATGGCCCATGCTACTAGACACCAAAAACAACGTGACAAGTCCCTGAATCTTTTGTGGGTTAATCTTTCACCCTTTGGAGTATTTGCATATTTCCAAACCTTCGATATACTTGCCATTTCTTGCTCATCAGATCTTAGTAACATGATGCTAGTGTTAATATATCATATTCTATGTAATAGTCCTTGAAATGTCTAGGTAGTCCAGGCCCCTTCAGAATTTATTGTGACAGCATCATTAAGATAATGTAGGAGCAAGACCATGCATGTGTACTGTTGTCCTTCTCCTGTGAATGCCATTTCTGAGCTGTCTTTTTATTGAGTACTAAAAAGAATGATTTTGCCAGATCAATAGCCAGACACCATGTACCCAAGGTTATTATTATTAGGTTTTATATATAAAGATACCACATCTGGCACAGTACCTACAGCTGGGGCTACTACTCAGATAAATTTGCAGTACTCCACTATCATATGTCATGATCCCTGGTTTTGTCAGGAGCCAGACTGGTGACCTAAATCCCCCTTTAACAAGGTTCCTCCTACACCAGTTGTTAGCTCTTCAAACACTTCACAAAGTCGGATTATCCCTAACAAAACAAAAATGAAAGAAAAATACAAGGACCACAGAACTAGATAATTAAAGTATTAATTTCCCCTACCTTTTAAAAAATCAACTGTCTTTGCCTTTTTCAATGAATAACAACAAAATTAATCTAATATTGCCCTTTATTCATTAGCACAGATGTTATTTTTTGTAAATATACACTCAACAGGTAGCAAACAATTAAATTGCTTTTTCATATCACCAAGAAGGATGGAACTTCCCAGCTATAATGGACTTGCCAGCCATGTCCCCACATCATAGCCTGCTCCACTATGGCAACACTTTCATCCCTGGGAGAATCATACAGTCAGCCCTCCTCACCCAGCTAACTCCAAGTACCAATTAGCCCCATTCTTACACCAATCCTTAACTTTTCTTTTTGTTTGTTTGTTTATAAGCCTTCTTTATCCAAGTCTACTGTAATCTTTAGCTTTTATGAACTGCCTGCTTTCAGATGAGAAGCATTGGCTTTGCAAATTCATACAGCATGTTTTAGGCAGATTCTATGGTGATTACATTGTGCCTGCAATTGCGACTGAACACTACAATGTCCATTTCTAGAACTTCTTAATGTAATGGTGCTGTGATATCTTCCTTAGTTCCTTGAGGATTTTATTAGCATTATACAATAGGAGTTCATCTCGAGACATACAATTTAGTTAAGAGTAGTGGTGTTTGACAGTATGTCAGGGATAAAGCCTGGAGACAGGAAGATTTAAGAGGGCTCTGTGTTCCTCATCTCACTTTTCCTTCTCTGTTTAGTCTCCCCCAGATATGTCCTTCCCAGCTTCTTTGGCTGCACAACATTTCCTTCTGGAAGAAGAGAAGCGAGCAAAAGAACTTGAGAAACTTCTAAATACACATATCGATGAACTGCAAAGACACACAGAATTTACTCTTAATAAATACACCAAGCTAAAACAAAATAGACACATATGAGCTTTTAAACTTTTTCATTTGCTTCCACCACCCCAAGGAAAGAAAAGCTCGGACAAAATATTTACAAAGATGATTCATGAAACTAAGAAATTGTGTTGTTTTCTTGAGTAAATAGCTTCTGTAAGGTGGCTAGACAATAGTATTTTGTTCAAAAGCTGTTTGTATTTCTGCATTAACATACTAAATTGTTCTGCTGTAGAGTTACTATAAAATAAACATGACTACTCCAAAAGAGATTGTTTTCCAGCCTAAGGAATATGTTGGAATTACATATACAATTTTTCCCACTTGAATCATGTATGCTAAACCCATTTCCTCTGCAGCAATGCAAAATGAGAGAAAGAGAAGTGTTGTATTCCAAATACAGATCAATCAAGTGCAGTTCAGTTGTACTTGATTGGAAAATTCATGGATTTTTAAAGATGAAAAAATAGTTAAATGTTTTGAGCTATGTAGACATCCCAGGATTTTTTTGGTTGGAAAAAATATATATATAGTTCTACTGTTTTTACATTCACCTATGTAATGTCTCTGTTTTAACACAATAAAGTACATGGAATGTGAAATTTACAAACTTCAAGTATATGTGCCAAAGATTAATGCTTTCCTATTGGTACTAATTATTTCATGGACATGAAAAGATAAATAAAATATAAAAATTAGTGTTGTAGCATTCTCCTTGGTAATCACCTCTGTTTCTGGTACAATAAAGGAATGCAAACTGAATGGAATTAGAACATAAATGCCAAATCTATATGGACCAAGAATAGTTTAATAGTGAAGAATAAAATTCAAGTTAAACATACACAAGAATTGGGGAGAGTTTTTGGGTACAGTGGGTTAAATTGCTTGGGATACTTGCATTCCTTATAGGAGTGCATGGTTGAGTTCTGGCTACTCTGCACTTCCAATCCAGCTTCCTGCTAACATGCCTGGGAGGCAACGGATGATGGCCCAAACACTTGGGTTCCTCCCACATACGTGGGAGACCCAGATTGAGTTCCTGGCTCAGCCCAGCTCATCTCTGGCTGTTATGGCATTTGAGAAGTGAACCAGTAGATGGAAGATATCTCTCTTTTTGTCTCTCCATCTTTGTCACTCTGCCTGCATTGCAAGTAAATAAATCATTTTTAAAAAAATACATGAGGGGGACTGGTGCTGTGACATAGCCAGTAAAGCCTTGGCCTGAAGTGCCAGCATCCCGTATGGATGCTGGTTCGAGTCCCGGCTGTTCCACTTCCAATCCAGCCCTCTGCTATGGCCTGGGAAAGCAGCAGAAGATGGCCCAAGTCCTTGGGCCCCTGCACCCACGTGGGAGACCCAGAAGAAGCTCCTGGCTCCTGGTTTCAGATTGGCGCAGCTCCAGCCATTGGAGCCAATTGGGGAATGAACCAGTGGATAGAAAACTTTCTCTCTCTCTGCCTCTGCCTCTCTGTAACTCTGCCTTTCAAATAAATAAATAAATCTCTAAAAAATAAAAAATACACAAGGGGGGCAGGTGCTGTGATGTAGCGGGTAAAGCCACTGCCTACAGTGCTGGCAACCTATATGGGTGCAGGTTCGAGACCTGGCTGCTCCACTTCCAATCCAGCTCTCTGCTATGGCCTGGGAAAGCAGTGGAAGATGGCCCAAGTGCTTCCCGCATGGGAAACACAGAAGAAGCTCCCAGCTCCTGGCTTTGGATCGGCGCAGCTCTGGCTGTTGCAGCCAACTGGGGAGTGAATCAGCGGACAGAAGATTCATATTCTCTCTCTCTCTCTCTCCCTCCCTCCCTCCCTCCCTCCCTCTCTGTAATTCTGCCTTTCAAATAATAAATAAATAAAAAAAATACACAAGAAGGGCCAGCACTGTGGCATAGCAGGTAAAACCACCACCTTCAGTGCCAGCATCCCGTATGGGCACCAGTTTAGTTTAAGTGCTGACTGCTCCATTTCCAACCCAGCTCTCTGCTATGGCCTAAGAAAACAGCAGAAGATGGCCCAAGCCCTGAGGCCCCTATATCTGCATGGGAGACCCAAAAGAAGCTCCAGGCTTCTGGCTTCAGAGCAGCCCAGCTCCAATCATTGTGGTCATTTGGTGAGTAACCAGCTGATGGAAGACCTCTGTCTCTCCCTCCCTCTCTCTCTGCTTCTGCCTTTCTATAACTCTGCCTTTCAAATAAATAAATAAATCTTAAAAAAAATACACAATGGGGCCAGCACTGTGACATAGCGGGTAAAGCCACCACCTGCAGTGCCAGCATCCCATATGGGCACCAGTTTGAGTCTTGGCTGCTCCATTCCTGATCCAGCTCTCTGCTATGTTCTGGGAAAGCAATGGAAGATGGCCCAAGTGCTTGGGCCCCTGCACCCACATGGTAGACCTGGAAGAATCTCCAGACTCCTAGCTGGGGACCAGCCCAGCTCCAGCCATTGAGGCCATTTGGGGAGAGAACCAGTTATGGAAGACATTCTCTCTCTCTCAATCTCTCTCTCAATCTCTCTCTCTCTCTCTCTCTCTGCCTTTCAAATAAATAAATAAATCTTTTAAAAAATACACAAGAATGACAATCTAATATCCTTTCTTTAAAAAATAACATAGATATCTATATCAAGAGAGAGAGAGAAACAGTAAAATACTCAAGTTCCTAGCTTTTATAGTTTTCTATTTCTCTTTAAAGAAACAATCGCAACATACTGAAAGATAAGTCAAAATGTCTTTGGATAATAAGAGTCATTTTCATGTAGAAATGCAGAGCATTATTCACTGTGACAACCGCATGTATTTGTATGGTTCTTTATGTTTGCAGAAAGCCTTGCTTTTAGTTTGGACTGCTAGAACAGAAATATCGTAGCTGGAGTGGCTGCAACAGCAAGCATTCATGTCTCAGTTCAGAGGGTGGCAAGTCTCAGACCAAGGTGCCAGCTGACCCAGTATCTGGTAAACTCTACGTCCTTGTTAGTTGACAGCTACCTTCTCACTATATCCTCACGTGGCAGGAAGAAAAAGCCCTCTCTTGTGTCTCTTCACCAAAGGACACCAGTTGCGTTCACGAGGGCTTGCTTCCCAGTTCATGACCTTTTCACTTTTTTTTTTTTTTTTTTTTTGACAGACAGAGTTAGCCAGTGAGAGAGAGAGAAAAAGGTCTTCCTTTTCCGTTGGTTCACCCCCCAAATGGCTGCTACAGCCAGCGCTCAGCACGCCAGTCCCAAGCCAGGAACCAGGTGCTTCCTCCTGTTTTCCCATACAGGTGCAGGGCCCAAGGACCTGGGCCATCCTCCACTGCACTCCCGGGCCACAGCAGAGAGCTGGACTGGAAGAGGAGCAACCGGGACAGAATCCGGCGCCCCAACCAGGACTAGAACCCGGGGTGCCGGCGCCGCAGGCAGAGGATTAGCCAAGTGAGCCATGGCACCGGCCAACCTTTTCACTTTCTAAGCCCTATCTCCTAATCACATCATGTGGAGGCTTGGGCTTTCAACCTGTGAATTTTGAGGGGATGCAAACATTCAGTCCACAACACCTTCACCTAGAATTATTTACTTAAGCTTAAAACAAGCCTATGAAGTCAGCAAGGCTTGTATCCTCTTTCCGAGGAGTCAGAGTGCTTAAGAAACTTTCTCAGAATCCTGATAAGCAGGAGAGTCAGAAAGAACACCCGTGGCCTTCTGATTCTCTCTCTCTCAATCTCTCTCTCTCTCTCTCTGCCTTTCAAATAAATAAATAAATCTTTTAAAAAATACACAAGAATGACAATCTAATATCCTTTCTTTAAAAAATAACATAGATATCTTTATCAAGAGAGAGAGAGAGAAACAGTAAAATACTTAAGTTCCTAGCTCTTCTCACTTTCTGGTATATCCCTTCCTGGAAGCAAGCAGATGAAGAACACAGTCATATTCTTGGAAGCCACTAACGACAAACCCTCAGAAGGGGAACAGCCTTTAGTGTACCCACAAAAGCCCCACACAGGGGAATAATACAAGTTACAATCCTTTCGAATTATTTAGTGATTTCCAGTCAGGACATGAGGAAAATAAATATTTTTCAGTGTATAGAATATGGGAAGAAAAAGTATGTTTAGGAAAAGTTCTACAGTCTTTGTATTCCTAGTATAAACACAAACTGAAAAAGTTTAAATATACATATCTTTATGAGCCTGTAAATTGAAATGCCATTTCATTCTCTTCGGGGTAAAGGCACGATTAAAAATTGTTGACTGAAGTAAAGATCCAGGTCACAATGTTCTTAGAACTTAGCAGAGTCAAAAGAGCATATGATGAATTTGCCCCTAGAGATTATTCAACTCCATAAGCAAACATCTTCTAAATCAGTAGTTCAGCATTCCACTTCACACCAGCTTTCTTAAAACAATGGTTTCAGGGCTGGCATAGTGGCATAGCAGGTAAAGTCACTGCCTACAAGGCCAGCATCCCATATGGGCACTGGTTCCAGTCCCACCAGCTCCAATTCTGACCCAGCTCCCTCTAGTGTGCCTGGGAAACCAGTGGAAGATAGCCTAAGTACTTGGGCTCTTGCGCCCACATGGGAGACCCACAAGAAGGTCCTGGCTCCCGTCTTCAGTCTGGCCCAGGCCTGCCCACTGCAGCCATTTGGGGAGTGAACCAGCTGATGAAAGATCTCTGCATCTCCTTCCCTCTCTCTGTAACTCTATCTTACAAATGAATAAAATAAATCTTAAAAAAAAAAAAAAAAAAGAAGTCAATTAGCTAAGTCGCACACCTAAAAAAGGCATATAGCATTAAAAAAAAAAAAAAAAAAAACTGGTTTTCAATATTTTTGCTTAACAGCAGGAATCAGTATTCAAAAGAAATCGTATGTGGAAGTCATATTATATACTTAATCAAGATATAAAGCAGCAGCTCTGGTTGAGTGCTGAAAGGGTAGAGGGAGGCCCACCCACAGTTCAACCTCTCTCTACTCCTCTCTCCTACCCCCCTGCCCACCACAGGGCAAAGGGACTCCAGGATCAGTAGCCCAGATGTTGCAGGAGGGACTGACAGAAAAGTAGATGTGCTCAGTCATTACCTTAACAGACATGTGTTTTCCTACAGAAATCTTAGCGTAGTTTATGGTGATAATCTCCTCCACACTACAAAAGCCAATTTAGCAAGGTTTCAAACAGAGAAGCCTTCAGGCCCAAGCACAGAACTAAGGAAATCCTCAGAGCTACTTAGCTAGCCCCAGGACTAGACTCAGAATTTTCAGATCTACAGGTTCTCAACACATGAAGACAGGTTAGGTCTATTGGAGACAAGGTTCTCTATGCTTTGGCCCTGTACGCTTAACACAGCTTCCATTTCCTGATCTGTAGAACAGGCCTAATAATAACACCTATGTCCGAGGATTGTGGTGAGTACAAAGGAGGTAATGTCTAGAGTGGTTAGCGCTGAGCTGGAACATGGGAAGTGCTCAGTCCCTGCTAGCTGTTAGCACCCAGCACCCTAGCCCTCAAGGCATCAGCCCTGACTCAGATGACAACATACATCTCAAAGAATAATATTATCATTTTTTGAGAACCATATTGCAGCCACTAGTCACTTACGTGACCATCATTTAACATTAAGTTTTATTAATAAATAGTTTACATACCATAACATTCACCCCTTTCAAGAGTGTTAGTCAATGATTTTCACTGAATTTCCAGAGTTATGTAACAATTGCTGCAACCCAATTTCTGAATGTTTCCATCCATTCCCTAAAAAGACCCCTCAGGCCAATTTTTCTGTCATTCCTTGTTCCCAGGCCCAACCCCAGGCAGCTGCTGAACTACTTTGTGTTTCTAAAGATTCACCTGAATATTCCATATAAATGGATTCCTGTGTGGGTGGTTTTTTTGTTTTGTTTTGTTTTGTTTTGTTTTGCATCTGACTCCTTTCACTTAGCAAGTTTTTGTGGTTCATTATTGTAGTATCAGTATTTTGTTGTTTTTTTAAATTGCTCATTAGTGTTTCTGTTGTACAAATAAACTACATTTCATTTATTCATTTCACCAGTTGATGGACACTTGAATTGTTCCACTTTAGGGCTATTATGAATGAAGCTGTTTAGAAACTATCAAACTCCTTTTCAAAATGGCAACATACTTTACATTCCCACCTGCAATGTGTAAGGGTTCTCCCTCTGGACTGGCTATTGTCTGTTTTATTGATTATAGCCCTTCCATGTGGAGGAAGTAGTATTTCCTCTGGTTTTAGTTTGCATTTCTCTAATGACTAATAATGTGGAACATCTGTGTTTTTATTGACCATTCACATATATTCTTTGTAAAATGTTTATTCAGATCTTCTGCTTACTGTATAATTGAGTTATTTCTCTTCTTATGAAACTATAAAAATTCTGTATATATTTTGGATAAAAGTCCTTTATCAGATATATGATTTGCATACATTTCCTTTTGGTCTGTAGCTTATCTTTTCCTTTTTTAAATGAAGTCTTTCAAAGCTATGAACACTTAATTTTAATGAAGTATATAATTCATCATTTTTTTCCCTTATGGGTCATGCTTTTTCACATCATATTATATCCAAGATAACATTGTATCCCATACTTTTTTCTAAAGTTTTCCTAGCACTGCGCTTTACATTTGGTGTATGGACCATTTTGAGTTAACATTTTATAAGGTATAAGGATTGAGATTCAGCTTGTTACATGTGGCTATTCAATTATCCTAGAACCATTTGATGAAAAAACTTCTTTCCTCCATTGAACTGTCTTGGCACCTTTGTTGAAAATCAATTGATTGTAAATAATCAACATTTACTTATGGATTCATAATTCTATTCCATTGATCTATATGTGATTCCTTATACTAGTCTTGATTATTGAAGTTTTCCAGTTTTAATATTGGAATATGCAAATCCTCCAACTTTCAAGATGATTTTTAGCCATTTTGGGTTCTTAGAATTTCTACATAAATTTTAGGATCAGACTAACACTTTGTGATTTTTTTCAAAAAAGCTAGCTGGGATTTTGATATGGATTAAGATGACAATTCTCTCTCAATTGACCTATATTGAATCTCAGTTTGGGGTGAGTTGTTACCTTCATAATATTGAGTCTCCCAACTTGTGAACATGAAATGTCTATTTATTTCTTCTATAGTTTCAATTGGAAATCCTTCATGGTTTTTGATAGGTAAGCCTTACATTTCTTTTATTAAATTTATTTGTAAGTATTGCATGCTATTTGATGCTAGTGAAATGGAATTTTTTTAAAACCTTGTTATTTTTATTTATTTGAGAGAGTAAGAAAGAGAGGGCACGAGCTCGCATCTGTTGGCTCATTTCCTAAATGCTGGCAACAGCCAGGGCCGACCCAAACCAAAACCAAGAGTCAATCTAGGTCTAGTATGGGTGGAATGGATAGAGCTCCTAGAGTCCTCACCTGCTCACTCCCAGGGTGCACATGAGAAGGAAGCTGGAATTGGGAACACAGCTGGCACTTGAACTTAGGCACTCTGACATCGCATGCATGCATCTTTTTTTTTTTTTTTTTTTTTTTTTTTTTGACAGGCAGAGTGGACAGTGAGAGAGAGAGAGACAGAGAGAAAGGTTTTCCTTTGCCGTTGGTTCACTCTCCAATGGCCGCCGCGGCCAGCGCACTGCAGCCAGCGCACCGCGCCGATCCAAAGGCAGGAGCCAGGTACTTATCCTGGTCTCCCTTGGGGTGCAGGGCCCAAGCATTTGGGCCATCCTCCACTGCACTCCCTGGCCACAGCAGAGAGCTGGCCTGGAAGTGTCTTAACCGCTAGGCCAAGTACCCATCTCCAGGAATTTTTTTTCTTTTTTCTTTTTTTTTTTTTTTTTTGCCGGCGTACCACGCTGATCCAATGACAGGAGCCAGGTGCTTATCCTGGTCTCCCATGGGGTGCAGGGCCCAAGCACTTGGGCCATCCTCCACTGCACTCCTTGGCCACAGCAGAGAGCTGGCCTGGAAGAGGGGCGACCGGGACAGAATCCTGCGCCCCAACCAGGACTAGAACCTGGTGTGCTGGCGCTGCAAGGCGGAGGATTAGCCTAGTGAGCCGTGGCGCCAGCCGGAATTTTTTCTTAATTTCGTTACTGTTTTGTTCATTGCTACTATATAGAAATGCAATAGATTTTTATATATTGGCCTTAAATTCTGTTGTGACCTTGCTGGGCTCATTTATTCTGGTAATTCTTAATGTAAAGCTGTCTATATAGAGAATTGTGTTTTCTTTAAATAGACAGCTTTTTTTTTCTTCTTTCTTTTCATGCTGGGTGCCTTTTATTTATTGTGCTCACTTGAGTGCATCAGCTGAAAACAATACAGTGTTAAATAGAAGTGGAGAGAGTATACATGTTTGCCTCAATCCTGATTCTAAGAGAAAGCTTTCAGTCTTCCTTCACTATTGAGTATGGTGTTATCCATAGGTCTTTGATAGCCGCTTTTCATCGGGATGAGGAAGTTCCCATCTATACCAAGTTTGTTGAGAGTTCTTATTACTGGAAGTTAGATTTCTCAGTTGTGTTTTTCTGTGTCTGCTGAGATGATCATATGGTTTTTGTCCTTTATTAATGGAGTATCCTATATTGACTTTTAAAAATGATAAACCAGTATTGTGCCCCTGAGAAAAATGTTACCTGGTTGTGATGTATAATTATTTTTATTATTGCTACAATATATTCTTAAAAATTGCTGTGTATAGTTATGAAAGATATTGTTCTATAGCTTTCTTGTCATGTCTTTGGCTTTGGAACAAGGGTAATTCTCAGCTACTAGAATGAATTGGGAAGCTCTCCCTACCATTCTGCGTTATGGAAGAGTTTACAAAGGAATAGCATTATTATTTTAAATGCTGATGGAATTCACCCGTGAAGCTATCTGGACTTTGCTTTGTGGGAAATTTTAAATTATTAATAGCTTTCCTTGTTATTATTCTATTTAGATTTTACATTTCTTCTTGAGTCAGTTTCAGTGATTTATGTCTTTTAGCTCAATTTAATTTTTTAAAAAGATTTATTTACTTATTTGAAAGAGTTACAGATAGGTAGAGGCAGAGAGAGAGAAAGAGAGAGAGAGAGAGAGAGAGAGTGAGAGAGAGAGGTTCTCCATCCACTGGTTCACTCCTCAGATGGTCACAACAGCAGAGCTGCACCAATCCAAAGCCAGGAGCCGGGAACTTCTTCTGGGTCTCCCACACAGGTGCAGGGGCCCAAGGACTCGGGCCATCTTCTACTGCTTTCCTAGGCCACACGAGGAGCTGGATTGGAAGTAGAGCAGCTGGGTCTCAAATCAGCGCCCATATGGGATGCCGGCACTGCAGGTGGCGACTTTACCCACTATGCCACAGCGCCAGCCCCAATTTAATCTTCATAATAATGCCTGAAGGTAAAAATTAGGCCCATTTTATTTTGAGACTTAAGAGACTGACAGATTCTCACATATGGAAGCTAAAGTTGATCTCAAAGAAACAGATTAGTGGTTATCAGAATCTGAAAAGAGTGTGTGTGTTGGGGAGAGTGAGGGCGTGTGTAGGAATGGAGAGAGGCAGGTTAATGGGTCTGGGGTACATTTGGATAGAAGGAAAGACTTTTAACATTCTTTATTACAGTGGGATAATTATGGTCGATAACAATTCACTATTTCAATACTTAATAGAGGAGTGTGTGTTTGACACAGTGATTAAGATGCTGTTTGGGATACCTGCATCCCATGTCAGAGAGCTAGGGTTTCATTCATAGCTCCACTTCCAATTCCAGCTTCCTGCTAATGCCAACCTTGGGAGGCACAGATTCCAGCAGAAGTACTTGGTCTCTGCCACCGATGTGGGAGACCCAGATTAAGTTCTTGGCTATGGCTTTGGCCTGGCCCAGCTCCAGATGTTGTAAGTATTTAGGGGGTGAATCAGTAGATAAGAGCTCTCTCTTCTCTGCCTTTCAAATAAATAAAAAATTAAAATTAAAAAATAGTATTTTGAATGTCCATAACACAAAGAAATGAAATATGTCTGTGATAACAGATATGCCAATTACCCTGATCTGATAAATACATACTGTATACCTGTATTGAAATGCCACACTATACACCATAAATAAGTACAATTACTGTGTGTCAATTAAAAAAAATAAAGACTAAAGGATAAAATGCCAAGTTCAAATATCTAGAAAATGGCCAATCTGTGGCACTCTAAAGTCTACCTTTCTACCAGGTCATCACACTGCCTCTAAGCAGACAGAGGACTTTTTTAAAAAAGTGTTTTTTAACATTTTTTATTTGTTTTATTTGAAAGGCAAAGAGAGAGAGAGAGAGAATTCTCCATCCACTGGTTCGCCCTCCAAATGGTCACAACATCCAGGGTTAGGCCAGGCCAATACCAGAAGCTAGGACTTCCATCTAAGTCTCTCACATGGGTGGCAGAAAATCAGGTAGTTCAGCCATCATCTGCTGCCTCCAAAGGGCATTAGCAGGAAGCTGAATCAGAAGCAGAAGCAGAATCAGAGGCAGCCACTCAATCTCAGGCACTCTTTTCTCATACAGGATGCAGGCATCCCAAGCCATAACTTAACCTGCTGCACTGCCATGTCGCCTCAGTTACAGGACTTTTTAAAAGAAAAGGTAACCAGCGCCGCGGCTCAATAGGCTAATCCTCCGCCTAACGGCGCCGGCACACCAGGTTCTAGTCCCAGTCGGGGCGCCGGATTCTGTCCCGGTTGCCCCTCTTCCAGGCCAGCTCTCTGCTGTGGCCAGGGAGTGCAGTGGAGGATGGCCCAAGTGCTTGGGCCCTGCACCCCACGGGAGACCAGGATAAACACCTGGCTCCTGCCTTCGGATAGGCGCAGTGCCCTGGCCGCAGCAGCCATTGGAGGGTGAACCATCAGCAAAAGGAAGACCTTTCTCTCTCTCTCTCTCTCTCTCTCTCTCTCTCTCTTCTCTCTCTCTCTCTCTCTCTCTTTCTCACTGTCCACTCTGCCTGTAAAAAAAAAAAATAATAATAATAATAATAAAATTTAAAAAAAGAAAAGGTGACACCCTTTCCTAAGGGTTGCCACTGAAAATAAAACTATGGGCGGCGGGGGGGGGGGGGGGGGGGGGGGAGCTGGTCTATTTAAGCTTTTTTTTTTTTCCTCAAGGACTTGCCCCTGCCTGGAGTCTGACTTGCTAACAGTAGGGATGCTGTCTTAGTCTGTTTTTGGGTTGCTGTAACAGAATACCTGAGACTGAGTAATTTATAAACAACAGATGTCATTTGGTGCTCGGTTCTAGAGGCTGGGAATCCAAGAGCATGGCACGGGCCTTCTTGCTGCGTCATCCCAAGGCAGAAGGTAGAGGGCAGGAGAGCACACTCAGGAGGCAGAGAGAACAAGAGCAGGCCACTTCCATAACAAACCCATTCCCACAATAACGACTCTACTCCATGCATGAGGGCAGGACCCTTATGACTTATCACTTCTAATTGGGCCCCATGCCCCAAAGCTCTTGTACTGAGGACTAGGTTTTTAACCCATAAACTCCAGGGGCCATCTTCAAACCATAGCAGATGCTAACAAGGTCACAAAGCCTGCTTCTACCCACAGACCATATTCTCCTTACTTGAAAGCTCTACTGACATTACTGCCCAGGAGTCCCAGTACCAAGTTCACAGGTAGCACCCCCCAGGAATGCATTCAGTGAAACAGGCTGCAGCTACAATGCAAACTGACACTTTCTTCCCTTGCCTGCCAGGCAGCAGGTAGCATGGCTACAGACTAGGCTTGGAAAGAACCACACTTGTTTTTACATTGACCTCTCTAGATAAGAAGAGCTCCAAAGTCTGATGCACTGAATGTGGTTGATTTGCCTAGGAAGGAAGGAAGACCCCATCTCGAATAACAGCTTACTTGGCTCTGTGTGCTTCATAGAAAATAAAGAATTAAACTTGTCACTGATGTGGTCGGTATGTCTCTTTTTGAGTATGAAGAAATGCTATCTTAGTTCCTCACCTCTTAATATTACACTGGGGATTCGGTTTCAACATACGACTTTAGGCAGGAAACAAATATTCACATCACAGCTCCTGCCTAAAAGATTATTAATAAGATGGAGCCAAAGGGCCTATACTAAATAGACTTCTGTTGTATTTCAGGTGTGTGTAACAGGTCTCTCTCTATTATAAAATTTTATACAATAAAATGGTAAAACAGAGAAGTTCTAAGCTATAATTTTTCCCACTTGGTATGATTTCTTTTGGTTTTTTGTTTACGAAAACAAGAACTTTAATGGCTTTGAAAATCTCCTTTTCATCAGCTTAAGGAAAATCTTACAAAAATCAACACTGGGGTGGGTATTGGCACAGAAGCTGAGATGTCATTTGGGATGCCTTACATCCCATATCAGTCACCTGATTCAAGTCCTGGCTTCTTTGCTTCTGATCCAGCTTCCTGCTAATGTGCACACTAAGAAGCAGCAGGTGATGGATCAAGTATTCTGGGTCCTTGCAGCTCATGTAAGAGACCTGGATTGAGTTCCAGGTTCCTGGCCTCAGCCTGGCCAAACCCTGGTTGTTAAGGACATTTGAGCTGTTAGCCTGTGGGTGGAAGATCTCTTTCTGTCTCTTTGCCTTTCAAAGAAAAAAGAAAAGAAAATGTCAGCACTGACTGAGCTCAAATCTTTTCTAATCCTAAACATTTCTTTTGGCTGAGATAGATTATTTGGTAAATCATTTCCAATTGATTTTGATGAACAAAATTATGAGTAATCAAAACAGTTCTTTGGCTTCTGATATAATGTTTGCTATATATAAAGTTCAGTTTGGAAACAAAGATTTTATATTAGCAAGAGTTTCATCCAAGAATTTTTTTAAAGTATATTTGCTTATTTGGATCTATTTGAAAAGCAGAGTGACAGGGAGAATGAGAAGGAGAGGGAGAGGGGAACAAGACAGAGACAGACACAGATAGACTGAAAGAAGGAGAGAAATCTTCTAACCATTGTTTCACTTCTCAAATGCCTACAACAACAAGGGCTTGGCCAGGCCAAAGACAGAAGCCTGCAACTCCATGTACATCTCCCATGTGGATAACAGGTCCTAAGCACTTGAACTATCATCTGTCACCTCCAAGTATGCATTAGCAGGAAGCTAGATTGGAGGCAGAGAGGTGTCAGGACTCCAATATGGGATGTTGGCATTCCCAAGTGGCAGTTTAACCATTGTGCCATAAAGCCTGCCCCTGCATTCAAGAATCTTGACAGAATATATATTCATATATATATATATATGTTTATGTGCATAATATTCATATATATACATATATACATACATATAAAATTCTGGAAATAATAAAACATGAGTCAAGAACAGTGTTGGGGCTTAGAAAGCTAACATACATAATTCAACTATTATTTTAATATTGAAAATATGAATATTTAAGAAAAACTAGGACTTAATGGCCAAATGTGATAGCTTCATTTTGGACAAAAATGCATTATTTCTTTAAAGACACTGTGCTACCTATATAGAGCACTTAAAATTTTGAGAACACAACTTTAGCTATGTAAAAACATATAAAATATATTGGAGAGTATAATCTAGGATAGTAGCCAGAAGACATCAATGGCTTAGAATACTACCAACTAAAAACAACATGACTACTATGAAACTGTCACACATAAAAAATATCGAGGGGCTGGGACTGTAGCATAGCAGGTTAACCCTCTGCCTGCAGCAGCATAATAGGTGCTGGTTCCAGTCCCAGCTGCTTCACTTCTGATCCAGCTCCCTGCTAATGGCCCAGGAAAGCAGTGGAAGATGGCCCAAGTGCTTAGGCCCCTGCACCCATGTGGGAGACCCAGAAGAAGCTCCTGGTTTCTGGTTTCGAATTGGCCCAGCTCTGGCTGTTGCAGGCATTTGGGGAGTGAGCAAATAGATTGAAGACCTCTCTCCCTCTTTCTCTTTCCATCTGTAACTCTGCCTCTCAAATAAATAAATCTTGAAAAAAATAATCCTTGGATATGAGGGAGATCAACCCAGAAGCTAATTTTCAGCTGCCATAAAGAATGAGTCGGCATGACTAGAGCCTAGGGTGATTACTGATGCCATAAACAAGAGTGTCAACTTGTTAAGTCAACAACAGGAGTCACTGTGCACTTACTCCTCATGTAGGATCTCTGTCCTTAATGTGCTGTACATTGTGATTTAATGCTATAACTAGGACTCAAACAGTATTTTTCACTTTATGTTTCTATGTGGGTGCAAACTGTTGAAATCTTTACTTAATATATGCTAAACTGATCTTCTGTATATAAAGAGAATTGAAAATGAATCTTGATGTGAATGGAAGGGGAGAGGGAGCGGGGAAAGGGGAGGATTGCGGGTGGGAGGGAAGTTATGGGGGGGGGGAGCCATTGTAATCCATAAGCTGTACTTTGGAAATTTATATTCATTAAATAAAAGTTAAAAAAAAAAGAATGAGTCGGAAAAGAGGTAAATGAAAGAGAGAAGTGAACCGAAGCCATGTGTGTGTGTGTTATCTCACTCATCATTCATTCTACAGACATTCACTGAGAACCCACCCAGGGCCAGACACTGGCCCAGATGCTAGATGATAGCTTACTTGTGAACACAGTAGACGTCCAGAAATAGGTTTTAAGGAAATTTGAAAGACTGTCTTGAGTTATCAGGCTTTTCCATTTATAGAGCACTTCCATGTGGAGGAGATGGGTGGAGGAGACTGCCGAAGTAGGGGCAGGGTTGCCTAAGTAGTTTGCCATTTCTTTTATTCAGCTCAGTAGTAAAATCAAAAAGCATTTCTTGACTGTGTCACAAGTCAGGTGGAGATGGATTTTGAATGTTAGAAACTGTTCCTGCTCTCAAGAAACTCTCAAATGAGTACCAGGCCCCTAAACAGATCATTAAAAAACAACAGCAAGCAGTATTAGAGGTCTGTGCACAGCATTATGGGAGCTCAAAGGAAGAGATTCAACTCAGCTAGGGGTGTGCATATATTAGGAGAGGATGGGAAATAGAAATCATCCCCCAAATAGGCCCTCAGAGAGAGTTCTGTCTACGCTGAGTTTTAGAGGAGCAAGCCCCAAGCAGAAGGACAGGAAGAGTAGACTTCATGTATGTAAGACCTGTGCAGTCACACAGAGCCTTGTGCTCATAAGAACCCATGCTTGATCCACCGCTCCACTGCTGCTGTCTGGACCTTCTGATAAAATGTTCCAAATTATCATTTTGCACTGGACACTGCAAATTATGTACCTGTTCCTAAGGATATAGGGTGAGGATGGGAGGCAGCTGGCTCTGCAGGTGAATGAAGCGCTTATAAGGCAATGGCACAAACATAAACAAAACCATGGCATGGCACTTGTGTTATTGGTGCCTTTATGTTCTCTGCTCCAGGCTGGGCCACATTTTCTCAGGTTGTACTTATGCTAAGTTCAACTAAAAATTCTGGACTTAAATATGAAACAAGCACGAGATGACTGAAAGACAGAAACAAGGCAGACTGGCTGGAGCCAGCAGGACCCAAGAAACAATGTGATTGGTGTATTTCCTGAATTTTCTTTTTGCCTCATCATTATTGACTGAATTGTGTCCCCTCAGAATTCATATCTTGATGTCTTAAATAGCTAGTACCTCAGAACGTGACTATATGTAGGAATAGGGTCATACAGCTATAATTAGCTAAAATGAAGTCGTATTAGAACAGTGGACCCCGAATTCAATATGCTGATGTCCTTATAAAAGGGAGAAATGGGGTTCTTACAGGTACACACCAAGATGTCATTGAAGATGAAGGCAAGAGACCAGGTGATGCTTCAACAAGCCAAGAGCACCAAAGATGGCCAGTGAACACCTGGACTTCAACTTCTGGTCTCCAGAACTGGAAGAACCAAACTGTTGTTTAAGTCATACAGTTTACGGTATTTTGTTACGGGGCAACCCCAGCAAACTGATTCTCACACAACTGAGACTTGGTGTTGAAAAAACTCGCAACAGGTGCAAACAAAAAGCCCCTGCAAAATACCCTTTTTCTCTAGGCAAAGACAAGAAAAACAGGAAACTATCAGACATGAACCCCTCTAGTCCAGGCAAATACCAGAGAAAATGCTGTGGCCCCATCCACACCCATACCCACAAACACAGAGGAGGAACCAAGACTCACTCTCTCCCCATTGGGGTCGGAGAAGGCTGAGCAAAGGGAGGGACGGAGCATCCATCCATGCCAGCAGGTAAGGAGGTAGCTGCCACAGCAGCATCAGAGCAGACCCTGTGGGAGCCCCTACAAGACAGGAACAAGGCAGCCCTACTCCTGTCCATTAGAATGGGTTCAGAGACAAAGCCTAGTGCACACTCAGTATAGTCACCTGAGCTTAGTGGTAATTCCCTCTCGCTCCCCTCAGAGCAGGTAAAGAAGTGCTAAGAGCAAAATCTATAGCACTAAATAGATATATTAGAAAATAAGAGGGGCCAGCATTGTGGCATAGTAAGTTAAGCCTCCACCTGTGGCATGGGCATTCCATATAAACACTGGTTCAAGTTCCATTTGCTCCAGCTCCAATCCAGCTCCCTGTGGATGGCCTGGGAAAGCAGTGAAATATGGCCCAAGTATTTGGGCCCCTGCACCCGCATGGGAGACCCGGAAGAAGTTCCTGGCTTCTAGCTTCAGTGCGCAGTTATAGCCATTGCAGCCATTTGGGGAGTGAGCCAGTGGATAGAAGAACTCTGTTTCTTCCTCTGTTTGTAGCTCTGCCTTTCAAATAAATAAGAAAATCTTAAATCAATCATGTAGGCTGTTATCTCAAGAATTTGGGGGGGGGGGGGTTGGGATGGCATCCAAAGCAGAGAAAGAAGGAAATTAAATAAAGAGGAGAACTCAGTGATATTGAAAGCAGAAAAACTAAGGAAAATCAATGAAATAAAGATCTGGCTCTTTAAAATAAAATAAAATAAAATAAAATTGACAAATGCCCAGCAAGACTGACAAAGAAAAAAAGAAAAGACAAAAATTACCAATATTAGGAATGAAGCAGGGGCTCTCACTGCAGACCCTGCAAAACACATATGAGAGCCATTAACACAGATATTGACTTGACAACTTAGTTGAAATGGAGCAAGTTGTTAAAAAACATAAATTACTACAACTCATTCAATATGAAATTGTCTGCATAGCCTTAGTTATTGAGAAAATTCATGATTTTAAAATTACCAGGAATCTCCAGACCTAAATGGCTTCACTAGAAAATTCTAACAAAAATTTAAAGAATAATTAAAATAAGTTCTAACTAATCTCTCCCAGAAAATAGGAGTGAACACTTTTCAATTCACCTCATGAAAATAATATTGCATGTAACAAAAAAGAGAAAACTACAGGCTAAAATCCCTCATGAATATAGATGTAAATATCTTTAACAAAACATTAACAAACTGAATTAGTAATATATAAAACAATTATAGGGGCCGGGGCTTTGGTGCAGAGGGTTAAAGCCCTGGCCTGCAGTGCCAGCATCCCATATGGGTGCTGGTTTGAGTCCCAGATGCTCCACTTCCGATCCAACTCTCTGCTATGGCCTGAAAGAGCAGTAGAAGATGGTTCAAGTCCTTGGGTTCCTGCACCCACGTGGGAGACCTGGAAAAAGCTCCTGGCTCCTGGCTCCGGATTGGCACAGCTCAGGCCATTGTGGCCAACTGGGGAGTGAACCAGCACATGGAAAACCTCTCTCCCTCTCTCTCTACCTCTCCTTCTTTCTCTGTGTAACTCTTTCAATTAAATAAATAAATATTTTTAAAATGCTCTCAGAAAAAATAAGAACCCATCATAAATTGAAAAAATTAATACTCTTAACCTACCAAATATCACAGCTTATTTAATTTAGCTTACCTTAAACATGTTCATAACATTTACGTTAGCCTATAGTTGTACAAATCATCTAACACAGAGCTTACTTTATTTTAAAGTGTTGAGTATCTTGTGTAATGTATTGAATACATTCCCAAAAGTGAAAAGACAGAATCCCTATACCTATAAGCTTTCATACCACTGTACAGAGGGACAGTAGTCAATACTGTGGAGTACTGGTAAAGAATTCAGAAACAGACCCACACAAATAGTATGCTCTATTTTTGACAAAAATAATTCAGTGGATGAATGACACCCTTTTAACAAATTATGCTGGAGTAACTGGACATTCACACATTCACAGACAAAAAAAAAAAAAAAAAAAAAAACCTTGACTTAAGTCTCTCACACTTTAAAAATGAACATTTTTACTATTAAAACTATAAAGTTAACTGTATAAAAATGGGTCATAGACTTAAATGCAAACTATAAAAATTTAGGTAAAAACAAAGAATAAAAGTTGTGAGACCTAATGCTAGGCAAAATGTTTTTAGTTGTGACAGGAAAACACAACCTATAAAAGGGAAAACTGATAAATCAGAAGTCGTTAAAAAAAAAACCTTTGCTCTAATAAAGGCCCTGTTAACAAAATGAAAACAAAAGCTACTGGGAGAAAATATTTGCAAAC
Organism: Oryctolagus cuniculus; assembly: GCF_964237555.1. Taxonomy (NCBI): domain Eukaryota; kingdom Metazoa; phylum Chordata; class Mammalia; order Lagomorpha; family Leporidae; genus Oryctolagus; species Oryctolagus cuniculus. Next base: position 84,632,024 of record NC_091432.1, read on the forward strand.
CACATATCTGACAAATGATCAGAATCTTGAATATGTGGAAAGCTCTCAAAACCCAAAAGCAAAAAAAAAAAAAAAATCTAATCACAATATGGGTAAAAGAGGCAAAGATATGTTTCTTTGAAGAGGATATAAACAAGTGGTAGAGAATCACATAAAAATATGGTCAACATTATTAATTCACTAGAGAAATGCAAATTAAACCACAATAAGATATCACTACACATTTATCAGAATAACTAAAAATAAAAAGTACTGACACCACCAAATGCTGCCAAGAACACAGAGAAACAAGATCACATTGCTGGTGGAATGAAAAGTGGTACCATTACCCTAGAAAACAGTTTGGCAGTTTTCTTTAATAACTAAACATACAACTACCATGTGATTCAACATTTGTCTTCCTCAGCATTTATCCCAGAGATGTGAAACAGGTTCACAGAAAAACCTTTAGAAGAATGCTCATAGCAGCTTTATTCATAATAGCCAAAAACTAAAAACAAAACAAATAACCTTCAAGGGTGAATGGTTTAAAAACAAAACAAAACAAGGTTCAGCCATGTAATGGAATGTTACTCACAAGTAGAAAAACACTATTGATTCATGCAAAACCTACATGACTTTCCAGAGAATTACGCTGAGTGGGAAAAATGTCAATCCCAGGGAGTTATATTCCATTCTATTCCATTTTATATGCCTGCCCTGGTTTGAATGTCACCCAAAGTTCACTTGTTGGAAACTTAATCCCCAAGGCAACAGTGTTGAGTTAGGAAGCGTTGAGTTTAAGAAGTGATTATGTGGGCCGGCGCTGTGGCGTAGCAGGTAAAGCTGCCACATGTAGTGCCGGCATCCCATATGGGTGCCAGTCCAAGACCCAGCTGCTCCACTTCCAATCCAGCTCTCTGCTATGGCCTGGGAAAGTAGTAGAAGATGGCCCCCAAGTGCTTGGGCCCCTGCACATGCATGGGAGACCTGGAAGAAGCTCCTGGCTCCTGACTTCAGATTGGTGCACCTCCGGCCACTGCGGCCAACTGGGGAGTGAACCAGCAGATGGAAGACCTCCCCCCCCCCCCCCCCCGCCTCTCCTTCTCTAACTCCTTCAAGTAAAATAAATAAATCTTAAAAAAAAAAAAAAAAAGAGAGAAGTGATTACGTCCCCCATGCTCTGCTCTCATGAATGAGTCAATGCCATTATAATAGGAGAGGGTGAGTTATGGTGGGAGTGGATTCCTGATAGAAAGAATTCAGTCTCCTTCCTCACCCTAACTCACATGAGCATGCTCACTTGCCCTTCTGCCTTCTGCTATGGGATGACACAACAAAAGGGCCCTCATCAGATGTGGACTTGACTTTGGACTTCTCAGTTCTTTATAACTTAGGCAACGTCAAGTATATTGTCATAGAGCACAAAGACAATGACATCCTTGAAATGACAAAATTATTTTTAAGAAACATTTATTTATTTTTAAAGAGTTACAGAGGGAGAGGGAGAGAGAGAGGGAGAGACAGAGACAAAGATCTTCCATCTGCTGGTTCATTCCCCAGATGGCTGCAATGGCCAGCACCAGGCCAGGCTGAAGCCAAGAGCTTCATCTGGGTCTCCCACGTGGGTAGCAGGGGTCCAAACACTTGGGCCATCTTTCACTACTTTTGCCAGACCACTAACAGGAAACTAAATTGGAAGTAGAGCAGCCAGGACATGAACCTGTGCCTTGTATGGAACGCCAGCATCACAGGTGGTGGCCCGTTATATCCACGTCACTAGCCTCAGAAATGACAAATTATAAAAACACCAGATGGGTGGTTGCCAAGGGCAAGAGGATCATGGATGTGGCTATGAAAGGGGCACATGAGAGGTCTCTGTGGTGATCTGATCTATTGTATCAATGTCAACATCTGGGTTATTCCAGGTTATCACACTATAGGTTTGAAGAAATCAACAATGGAGGAAACTAGATAAAAGGTACAAAGGATCTTTCTTGATTATTCCCTACAACCACACATGACTCTACAGTTATCTCAAAACAATTTTTTAAAATAATCATTCTTAGCTCTCCATCTGGTCAACAACAGGTGGCAGGCTGGATCTGGCCCCCAGGCTATGGTGGTTTATATCACAGAGTTTAGTGCAAACAACAAGAAACACTGTATGATCATCTGGCAGTGTTTTAGACGCAGAAGCTAGAGATCCAAACACAACTGGAGCTCAGCTGCTGCACTGGTTTTCCGAAAGGCAAGTGTCCATTCCTAAACTGAATTTGATGGGTGTAAGAGCAGTGGGTAAGTAACCTGCTCTGGATTTGGAATCTTAGAATCCTTGTTCACTCTCAGCACTGTGGCCTCATCTTCACCAGTAACATGCCTCTAAGACACTGTATTCCTGCATCCTGGATTTTCACTGTATCGTGGAAGCTGATGTCTGTTTTACTTAACACTTTTGTGGACCAGGTAAATAATATGACTGTTCTTTGAATGTGAGTTCTGATTGAACTGTATGTGTTGCTTTCAGGTGTCTCAGCCATTCACCGTGCATTTTGTCAACTGCGCAGCAGAAAAAACAAACTTTAAATATCTAAAACATTTAATTTACATTCACATTAGGAATCTACTTTGATCCAACACAGCAATCATTACACATTCAATATGGTCTCTTGTTTCCTTCGCATTGTTTAATGTTCATTTTGGCTTCTATCTTTTAAATATTGTATTATGACTCTTAGCTGTCTGGTCTACTTGTGTTTAAGGGCAGACACTAAACAGCTATATGAGTATGGCTGGGCTCAATGGGAAATACTGACCCAGAACTTTACTGCAAGCTAATTCAGATAGATCATTTCCTTGGGTAGCTCTCAATATCAATGTCTTTAGGTTTTTGCTGCTATGTATTTTAAATTCTCCAGAGAAGATGCTTCTACTGCCCTATGTGAATACTCCTGATAACACTCAGGGGGCCAGGGATGGAAAAAAGGTTGGGACCTTAGCATTTGACATGTATAATTTTTTTAATCTTTTTTTTTATTTGACAGATAGAGTTAGTGAGAGAGAGAGAAAGGTCTTCCTTCCGTTGGTTCACCCCCCAAATGGCCGCTATAGCCAGAGCTACACCAATCCGAAGCCAGGAGCCAGGTGCTTCCTCCTGGTCTCCTATGTGGGTGCAGGGACCTAAGCACTTGGGCCATCCTCCACTGCCCTCCCGGGCCACAGCAGAGAGCTGGACTGGAAGAGGAGCAACCGGGACTAGAACCTGGCGCCCATATGGGATGCTGGTGCCACAGGTGAAGGATTAACCAAGTGAGCCAGGTGCCGGCCCCTATATATGTATATTCTTCTTTAAGCCTCATAGTTTTAGTACAAGACCTCTTCCTTCAACCATACCTGGTGCCCTTAGTCAAGAGACCTTGTGCCTCACCTTCTGAGAATGAATCACCCACTGTCTGCCAGAACCAGAACAAGAATCTGGGGTTCCAACAAGTTCTTAGGCTGACTTCCCATCAGTCTCTTCTAGTCCCACCTTCATAGTTAGTTCCAGAATAACTTGGTTGCATCAATTGCTGAGCTATACTAGGGATCTGTGGTGAAGGTTAGGTCGACTCTTAGATGCTCCCACGTCCAGCTTATAATTTAGTGTTCTCGGGGCTGCTAAGTCAGTTACTACTCATCTACCTGCTTTCCAAAATGCTGTTGCTTTCTGTCTGCTCCCCTTCTCTTTGTCCTGGGAATTCATATCTTTTTCTTACTGTCACTATTGTTTTATCATTAGCAAGGTGCATGTCTTCAACTCACCATCATTAACCAGAGGACTTTATCCGGCCTTTGTCTCAAATAACTATAGTCTGCATCAACATATAGGAACAATGTGGTTGTGAGAGTTTAACATGACAAGTAGGTTTGTCATAATTCTCATCCAGTGAAGAGCTGGGTTATGGGCACCTCTCTTCAAGCACGTGGACTCAAATGCCAACCTTTAAAAAACAGAGAGAAGGAGAGACAAACAGGGAGAGTTTCTCTATCTCCTGGTCCATTCCCCAAATGGCTGCAACAGGCCAAAGCCAGGGGCCATTAACTTCCTCTGGGTCTTCCACATGTGTGGCAGACCACACATCTTCCACTACCCTCCAAGGTGTTTTAGCAGAAAGCTGGATCGGAAGTAGAGCAGTTGGGAAAAGCCACTCCAATATGGGATGCCAGTGTTGCAAGTAGTAGCTTAACCAACTGTGTCACAACTCTGGCCCCTCAAATTGTCATTCTGAGTGTATGTGATTAGTTCCTATCATTACTGCTGGTAATGGTAATGAATATAAGGCATGGTTTGGGGCCATGCCTTGGAAGAGGAAGTATAGTGAGCACAGTGTCCTTATCTGGATACTGAATCTTCTTTGAAGTCCTTTTTCCCATCTTGTTTTTTTTTTTTTCCTACCAGCATTTAAGGCCTATCTTCTGCTGTTGTAGGATCTTCTAATGCTGGATATGTGAGCAAAACTATCAGGATGTTACGGGCAGAGGTGGGAGATTCAATCGTGATTTCTACGGATCTTTAATTGTAAGCTTCCCAAATTCGAGCAGTTTTTTGTGGGACACTATGGATATCTAACCCTGAAATGGACTTTTATTGCAATATGAAATATATTCTGGGTTCCATGAAGCAAGTTTGCTGATGGATAATGGAAAATGGTGGCCTGGGAGAAGTACTCCTTTGGGAGACAGCAATAGAATGGGGCAGACTGACAGCGACTGGCAAGAGCAGCTAAGTAGAATTCCTGGAGGCACCATTCAGGAAAGGGTGGACCTCTGCCATGGGTCTATCAAGATATGTCGCCCTTCCTAGGGAATGCAACTCACTGAAGTAAAGGGAACGCCAGGCTATGACACAATACACAATAGTGCATGGCTTACCTTTGGTGTTTGCATGAGGGCAATGGGAATCAGGAAGAACTGGATGTATCAACTGCTCTGCCTGACATTTTGCAAAGGTGACAAATCACCTAGGTATGCATTTACATATAAAGTGAAGCCTTGAGAGCATGTTAGTTCTTGAAAGTGTTGCCAACTTGATAGGCAAAATGGAATTATTTAATCAGAAATACCTTGGCTTGCCAAGTTATGCTCTTAATAAATGAACCTACTGGGGGCCAGCGCTGTGGTGTTGTGGGTAAAGCTTCTGCCTGCAGTGCTGGCATCCCATATGGGCTGCTCTACTTCGGATCCAACTCTCTGCCATGGCTTGGGAAAGCAATAGAAGATGGGCCAAGTCCTTGGGCCCCTGCACCCACGTAGAAGACCCGGAAGAAGCTCCTAGCTTTGGACTGGTGCAGCTCTAGCTGTTGCAGCCAGTTAAGAGTGGACTAGCAGATGAAGGCCTTTCTCTCTCCCTCTGCCTCTGCCTCTCCTTTTCTGTGTAACTCAGACTTTCAAATAAATAAATTTATTAAAAATAAATAAGCCTAGTGGTCTTGTTTTTAATTATCTGTCCTTTTATTAAAAAAAATATTATTGGTCACCTCTTTTAGTTCCTGGGGAAACAGGCTCGGCAAGACAGAGAAGCTCCCTTTCCATCTCATGATCCAGAGGAACTAAACAAGCATTAAATAAGTAAATGGAAAAATAACAATTTTATGTTCCTAGAACATAAAATTAGTTTGTTATTAGGTACAGCATTTGACAGGTGTGAGTCAGATGTATTTTGTGCTATTTGAATCTTTTAAGATTTATTTATTTGAGAGGCAGAGTTACAGAGGAGAGACAGAGAGAGATAGAGACAGATCCTCCACCTGGTTCGCTCCTCAAATGGCTGCAACAGCTGAAGCTGGGCTGCTCTGAAGCTGGGAGCCAGGAGCTTCTTCCAGATCTCTCACATGGGTGCAGGGGCCCAAGCACTTGGGCCACCTTCTGCTGCTTTCCCAGGCCATAGCAGAGATGGATAGGAGTGGAGCAGCTGGTACTCAAACATTGCCCATATGGGATGCTGGCGCTATAGGTGGAGGCTTAACCTACAACACCACAGTGCCAGCCCCTATTTGAAACTTTATTCACTTGCTAAATCATAGGCTGAAAATGAAGTTACTAATGCCTCTATCATTCCATGTATGCTGGTTTCTGTGGAGACAATTTTGATCATTCTGTAGTTTTAGATTTTCATTGTAAACTGTCATCATAAAATACTTTTATGCTTTCCTCCCATTCAGCTGTAAGGTTATAACTGCTGCATTCTTTCCCATTGGTCTTATTTTTTTCCAGGTGGATCACACTTTTGCTCACCTTTTGTATTTTCAACTGTTTTGAATCAAAATCTTTTTTTAAGAAGGTATAGCCTGGATTTTCCTTTATAATGCAAATATATCCAGGCTACTTATGCTTACAGGTTTGACAGCAAGGTCTTTTACCGTATATTTTACATTACACTTTCTATTCCCATCATTGGTATAAAAGAACTTTCAATTGCTTGTGTTTCCTTTATTCATTTGAGTGTTCTGATCATTTTTAAACTTTTTGTTTTGTCTCAGTTGCTGTGTTTTTAACTGAAAAATAAATATTGCATGTTTATTGTATAGACATTGTTTGGAAATATGTATGCATTATGGAATGGATAAACCAAGCTAATCAACATTTGCATTACCTCACACACATATTTTCCTATGGTGAGAACACTTAAAATGTACTCTTGGAAATTTTCAAGAACACATTTATAATTAACTAAAGTCATCTGGTGGTACAATAGATTTCTTCAATGTGTTTTTCCTAACTAAAAATTCCAGTCCAGCATCTCCCCAGCCCTCTCGCCAACCACCCACTCAGAAGTAACCACCATTCTTCTACTTCTTTTTCAGATTCCAAATGATATTACAGCATTTGTCTTTCTGTACCTGTTATTTCATTTAATATAAGGTACTCCAGGTTCAATGTTGTCACAAAAGACAGGATTTCTTTTTGTAAGGCTGAGTTCTTAAATAGGAATTGTTTTATACTATACACTTCCATTGTGTGTATCATTTACCACATTTTCTTTATCCATTGATCCACTGACGGACACGCTGATTCTACACCTTGGCTATTGTGAACAGTGCTGCAATAAACATGGGCATGCAGGGCTCTCTTCAACGTAACCCCGTTTCCTTTGACTATATACGAAGTAGTGGGATTGTTGGATCATAGTGGTAGCTCTATTTTTAACTTTTTGAGGACTTTTCATACTGTTTTCCATAGATTCTGGTAATTTCCTTCCCTCCGGCAGTATGCAAGGGTTCCACTTTCTCCACATCCTCTCACATTATCTTTCATCTTTTTATAATTGCCATTCTAGAGGGTATGAGGTAATATTTCATTGTGGCTTTATTTTGCACTTCTATGACTAATGATGCTGCACACTTTTCATATGCCTGTTAGCCATTTGTGCATCGTCTTTAGAGAACTGTCTATCCAGATCCTTTGTCCATTTCCAATCAAATTACTTGTTTTCTTACAGTTGAGTTCCAAATATATTTTGGATAGCAACCCCTTACCTGCTATGTGGTTTGCAAGTGTTTCCCCCCATTCTATAGGCTGTCTTCATTCTGATAGTTTCCTCAGCTATACAGAAGCTTTCTAGTTTGATATAATCCCATTTATCTGTTTTTGGATTCATATCCAAAAAAAATTCATTGTCTAATGTTGTGGAACTTTCCTCCTATGTTTCCTTCTAGTAGCTTTATCTATTGATTCTTTATTTCTCTAGCTTCTATCTACTGATACCATAGTTAAGCAAAAATAGTATGACAAAATAATAGCATGCATTTACTTTTTCATACCTCCTCCACTGAATTGCCTGGTCATATTAATTCTACTTAATTTTTCTGTACTTAACCTTACAGTTTAAAGTACATCCTCCCCTTCATATAATATAATTTGAAATCCTAATAAGAGTGAAAAATGAGAATACTTCGGCTGGCGCCACAGCTCAATAGGCTAATCCTCCGCCTGTGGCACCGGCATCCGGGGTTCTAGTCCCGGTTGCTCCTCTTCCAGTCCAGCTCTCTGCTGTGGCCCAGGAGTGCAGTGGAGGATGGCCCAAGTCCTTGGGCCCTGCACCTGCATAGGAGACTAGGAAGAAGCACCTGGTTCCTGATAGGTGCAGTGTGCGGGCTGTAGCAGCCACTTGGGGGGGTGAACCAACAGAAAAAGGAAGACTTTTCTCTCTCAGTGTCTAACTCTGCCTATCAAAAAAAAAAAAAAAAAAAAAAAAAAAAAAAAAAAAGAGAGAGAATACTTATTCTAACTCTTACCTTCTCCTGTCACTCCCAACTTCTGTTAGCTACAGCATACCTGAAGCCATAATTTCCAGTTGATTCTGTCTTAATCCTATAGCGAACTCTTCTATTGTAGTTTCTCCATTTACCTCTTAACTATTTGGATATTATCCAATTATAGTTTTTTCATAAAATGCTCATGATAAATATGGTCCCTGCTTTTTTCAAGTTTAGAAATGCTTAGAAAAGGGCCTTCATATATAAGTGTCAGTTCCATACACTGCTCTTGGTAGAATGCACAGTACATAAAAAAGGGAAAATTTTGTCTGTTTGCTCACTGGTGTATTTCTAATGTCAAGAAAAGTTCCTGGCACATATTGTTTCATTGTTATTTGTTAAATGAACAATATATAAAGGAAAAATACAAAAAAGCTCTTGGGTGAGGCTTTTTCCTCCTGAGAAATCAGCAGGCACTTCCCTTCTATAATGCTCTTTGGGCCTACTACCTAATTTCCACACCTACCACAATTTATTTTTGGTTTTCAGCAGTCCGACTCTGAGATGCCTAGATTTTTTTTTTTTTTTTTTTTTTTTTTTGACAGGCAGAGTGGACAGTGAGAGAGACAGAGAGAAAGGTCTTCCTCTGCCATTGGTTCACTCTCCAATGGCCGCCGTGCTGCAGCCAGCGCACCGCGCTGATCCGATGGCAGGAGCCAGGTACTTATCCTGGTCTCCCATGGGGTGCAGGGCCCAAGTACTCGGGCCTTCCTCCACTGCACTCCCTGACCACAGCAGAGAGCTGGCCTGGAAGAGGGGCAACCAGGACAGAATCCGGCGCCCCGACCAGGACTAGAACCCAGTGTGTTGGCGCCGCAAGGCAGAGGATTAGCCTAGTGAGCCGCGGCGCCGGCCATAGATGTGGTTTTGTTTATCCTGCTTACAGCTTGTTGAACTTCTTGAATCTAAAAGGTTTACATTTTTCTTGAAATTTAAAAAATAAGCCAATTTTTATTAATGGTCCACATATGCCCTTAAAAGTGTATATTCTCTATTGAGTGAAAACATCTCTATTTGCCTACCAGATCAAGCTTTACTAATTTTATTTTTCAAGCCTATTCTTTACTTCTTTCAGTTGCTTGATCTATCAACTTCTGAAAGGTATATCTTTAAAAATGTAACTGAAACTGATATTTCTTCCCACATTTTTATCAGTAGTCACTCACCATATACACTGTTAGCAACAGACACAAGCATGATCATGGTATCTTTATTTGTTGCATTGCCAGCTGATGTCATTCTTTGCCCCTCACGGCATTGCTCACCTTTTAGTTCTTTTGCTGAGGTTAAAACCGCTGCCATGGTTTTTGTTCATATTTCCCTATCTCTTTCTTTGTTTTAATTTTCAGTCTGCTCTACACTTTTTTCTTTAAATAAATTTTTGTAGATATCACTACCTCTTTTTAAATCCAATCCAGGAGGAGTGTGTGAGGCAGGGAATTTCAATGTCTCTAGAAATTCTGGGAGGATAAGACAAATGGCCAGGCCTTCAGCCAGTAACCCCTTTAAAGACAGAGGTAGAAGAGTTTGCAAAAATAAAAAAAAAAGTTCATAATGGACTTTTCTATTTTATTCCAACCCAAACTAGTAAATACCTTGGAGGTTAGGTCTGATCCTAAAAAGGTTAACATGCTTTCTGAAATATCAACATGTGACCAGATATGCCTTATTTCAAATGGGAAAGGAACACTGGAACATTAGAGAAATGATTATTCCCTGGGGGAGTTTAAAGACAGACAACCTCCAGGGAACAAGGGGAGGGGCAGGAGTAATGGCAAGGGAAGGAGAATGAGCAGCCTTAACCATGACATTGCTGAGCAGCTTTACATTCCTTAAGTCATTACTCAACAGCTCAAGGGATTAAAAGCTTTTTGAAAATACTGGCTACCTTTCAAAGATCTGGCAGGTGGAGAGAGAATACCGATGACCCAACTGAAATACCAAGGCTAGACACATTTGCCTTCAAACAAAGAACTCAGAGTAGAAGAGGACTGCCTACCGATCTACAGAAAGACTCAAAAGGAAAAATCAGGGCCTGATAGAGTGAGTGAGGCAAACCTCATAAGCACAATTGCTCTGATATTTGAAGCACAGTGGACAGGGGACCTCCAGTTCCAGTGCATTCTGGAAGGATTTAGAGGAAGCTGCTAATACACTTCCTTGATCCAAAGATTCTCTATCTCATTTCTAACATTGAAGCGACAGTCTGACAAACATACAGAGCACAGAATCAGACATGGTTTCTGAAAACAGAAGCTACGTTCAAAATAAGGCATAAACAAGACACATCACTGGGGGATATTTTCACAGCAGAGCTATAGGTTGTTGACTATACATGTGATGGTATGTGTCTAAGAAGAAACTTAAGAATCACAATTTCAAAGGCTTTCTAATTTCTCTAACAAGCACATAATGCTGTGAAATCCTTTTAGGGAAGAGGAAAGGACAATCCTCTCTTTCCTCTTCCTAACAAGCCAAGGCAGGTGTTGCCATCTTCAATTTACAGCTAAGTCTTGCCACAGGTTTCCTTATCACCTCATGATGGATGCAGGATGGAAGGATGCATGCATGCTGCTGTGTCTTTGCCCAAGAAGGATTAGCTGGTGGCCTTAGAACCAACTAAACTGAACTTGGGCTTTACAGGGTTAGACTCACAACCAGACAGTGGCAACCAGTGCAACTACAGAGCACTGGGGGCAGACCACAAAGAGATATGCAGACCTCTCTGTAGCTTCTACCTTCAGACCTCCCAGCTGCAGGGCTACAGGTTTTCTGAGCTCTAAACAAATGTATTCATTCCCGTAGGGATTTTGTTAACTCTGTATTCAGTCTCTGGGCAAATGCTGCACTGTGAGTGGCAGACGGGTTCTGTTATTCCCTCTCAGCCTCATACCCCTGAGGATGGAAAGGACGGGTCACCAAGATTTAGGTTAGCCAGAGAATGGGAACACACTCATACATACCTTGGTATTGTGATTTTCAAAATATATCAAATGACAACTTTGAAGCTACTGGCAATGGTTTCTATTCCTATTTCCAACCCAACTCTTCTTTTGGAATGTGCCCTCATGAAACCTAAGACTTGACAGTGAGGACTCCTAAGAGTCCTGGATCCTGTTGCAGGAACCTCAGCAGGACTTTCTGTGAAACTCCTAAGAAATCATTCAGCTTTGCCTTGAAGTCATTAAATAACCAGCAGTAATTTGGAAGTTGGTGTCTCAAAATATTACCAAGAACACCTACATGAGAATCCTGTCTGCCCTGAGAATTGTTAAAATTCCACCCAGCAAGTCCACAGTAAATTGGCATCTCGTCCCTGCCAGGAGGTGGCTCACATCAAAGTTGTGTTAACTTTAAAAGTCCATTTACAGCCTAACTTCACCAAGCCTGCCTAGTAATTGCCTTCTGAAAATCTAGTTCAATTTCACTGGGCCTCCTGACGGACAACAAAGAGGAAAACACTGGTGAAAATAAGACCCCAAAGCACCTAACAGATCTATTACACAGTGTGTGGTGGTGTCACTCTGGCAAGCAAAGCCTTGGGGAGCAGGCCTTCATTGTGTTCTGTGATGCTCTGAACACAGACAAGCAAGGAAAGGAATGGCCATTGATGAGACATCTGCAATGCACTAAGGTAGGCACAGCATTATGCCCTTTCCATATTTCAATTTCTCCTAGATGATAAAATTAACCTTGTGAGATGTGGGGCGACTGCATCTCCTGTTACGGGACCTCACTGAGGTCATCCTGCTAGAACCAGGCTGAGTTAGGACTCATATACCTCTTTGCTTCCCATAGCTCATGCTCTTCTCACACCATACTCAACTCTCCCCAGCAACAACACCAAAATGTTTGATGCAAGAAGTCCATGGAACAGATGTTTCTCCTCAATGGTTACTGGGCAAGGCTCCTCTTCCACCAAGAAATAGATCAGTGATTGAGCAGTGTGTTAGATGCCCCATGGGGGGAGCAGCAAGCAAAATGCCCAGCCTGCTCGTCTCAATGAAGCATCTACAGTTGTTCAACACGCTTGGGCCATAAAGCTCTCTTGAGGCCAGGAAAGTGTTGTTTTTGAAAATATTACTTATTGAAAAGCAACAGATTTTAGTGATGAAGAGCACAGACTACGGAGCCTGACTGAGGTTAAGCCCCATCTCCTGTTCTGCCCCACAATAACCCACTGCATGGGTGCGGGGAAGGGGGGGCTGTGCAGATGGACATCAGTGGGCACAACAGGCACACTGTGTGTTCCATTTTGCGGTAAGTTTGAAATTTCCTGTAACAAAACATTTACAGCAAACAAGTCTTGAGCTTCTCAACTTATCTGTGTGTGGCATGGACAGGTCTCCTGGCCTGTCTCAGCTTCCTCATTTGTAAACCTGACTCCTCACTGACACTGAGCTGCTACTGTTACTCACAGAGTGATCATGTCTGGCCCTAGACTCCGCTCTATGAACACATGATTTCAATTTAATCCTCCCAAGCAACCCATGAGGCAAGATAGCATTATTTTCACATGAAGCTGTGGACGCAAAGATATCCTGCAGCAAAAATCTGCATAAAAACCCAGGTTTACTCCAAAGTTGTTCGACTAGATTGCTTGCCTCCCTCAAGGGGACTTCAGCAGGTTTTATAGACAAGGAAACTGAGGCTCACTGGGGCTAAATAATCTACATGCCAGGCAATTACACAGCAGGCAGACCAGGTACTATCAGAGTGGACAAGACAAGCTTTCCTCACAGCAACCACCCTAGGAAGAGGGGGCCCCAGCAGGCACTGTGAGGAGTGAGGATGGCCACAGATCTCCTCCCCCTGCCACACCTTCATTATGGGCTAAGCTAGGCCAAAATGTAATATTTCAGGCTCTTGCCTTTTACTTAGATAGGAATGCTAAGCACAGGCTCAGACACAGCATGCAGCACGGTAAAGTTTAGAGTTTATTTAGACAGTGGGAGGAATACACAGAACATAAGGTAACAGGAAACCCCATACTAGTCGTTTCCAAGGATCCAGAGGAAAGGAGCAGGAGCAAGTCACAGGACCACAGGACCAAGCAGGCAAGAGGACATGCAGGCAGGAGAGCCGCAAGAGGACAGGGTGGGCCAGCGTTCCCCAGGCCTCTCATTCACTTCCAAAAGGGGAGTGGTTACATAGTCTGACAGGTTGGTGGATACAGGTCATGTGGCCTCCAGCTCATGGGCCTAATCTATCTCCCTGCCCAGACCCATATCACCCTGACCAAGCAGATCTTGAGCCTTTCCCAGATTACTGAGGCTCAGAACCAAGTAAAGAAGAAGAACTAGAAACCCAAAAGGAATTTTATGCTAGCTGCCTTTGCATTTGGTATCTTAGTGAATCTCTTCCAAGGGCTACCAGCACTTGAGCAAGCATTAGGGAGGCACAGTATCTCCCTCTGGGACTGATGTAGGCAGGCATACAGGTTAAGACTGATTAGGTTTGTGAGCTGGAAGGCCACGCCTTCACCACACCTGTGTGTGACCTCATGCCCCTACCTGGCCACACCTGAGCACCCACCGGCCAATCAGGTTAATTAACCACTCCCTTTTGGAAGTGGATTAAAAGCCTGAGACTTGGTGTGCCCGTTATTAATAAGCACATGATGATATCGTATGGCACCCCAAATTCTGGTTTCAGGACCAGCACTCACAGAGCAGGAGCCCTCAACAGAGCTGGGTCAAACCCTGCCTTGTCCCAAGAGGCCCGCGTCTCCAGGAACAGCCTGTGCCACCGAGAAGAGAAAAGCGCTTCTCTCCAATCTCTTGTAATCAGCAATGACTGGCGAACAGACACCCTCAGAGCAGTTACTACAACTCTACTTCCAAAAAGAAAGCAGGAACCAGGACCGCAAGAACAAGGCAGTTAGAGTAAAATGAACCAACCCTTTTAGCTTGGCCAATTGGAATGGAAAACTCAGCTGGAATGCCACCAATTTGCATCCTTTCAGCTAAGAACAAAACCAAGCCTGACCTTTAGCTCCAGGCCCACTGGGCACTGCTGTTTGCAAACAGTATTTAAGTAGGAAAGGCTAACTGGAGTAAACAGCACTCCTGCCCCCATTCTAATTAGAACTCTCATTTTTGCTAAAACAACTCACTTAAAGCACCCTCTCTGCCCTCTTCAGATCTCCTCCAGTGAAAAAGCACCATTTTCCTGGGAGTGCTGAACAAGGGGGTGCAAGAAGTAAATGCAGAGACTCAGGGAGAGCGAAGTGGGGCACCTGGGATCCCACTAACGGCACACACCTCCTGGCAAAACAAAATCAACATCCAGTTTAAGGCTATTATCTCCTTTATTCAAAAAATAAATATTTCACTTTGAGTCAACATATTTCAAATCACATTGAGCACGAGGAGAAATACAGTCCCTTTGGAAATTGTGAACACGTGTAGGAAAGAGTCATGTTCCAGACAATGGGGGTGAGGTGAGTACTGATTCCAGCTGCTTTGTGACCCGGAGACACCTATCTCACCAGGTGGAGCTACTAACTGATTTCAGGAGAGAAAAGAAACACATACACACTCACACACGCACGCACGCATACACAGCTTTGAAGTCTGAAAGGCACATGAAGTGGACCATAAGGTATATGGCACATTCACTGATAAAAACGTTCCCTATTCCCTCCCAAGAAAAGTGGAGAACTTTAATCAAGTCAAAGACTAGAGAAGACAGGGTACTCCTGCTTACAGCCCAGCATCATGGACAGCTCCGAGGAAGAAAGCCATTTTTCGACCGCTTTCCCCTCCAGCGCCTCCTCTCCCTGCCCATGGTGTCCACAGCCGGCGGCGCACTCACTCGGCGACAGTGGGGCGTGTAGCCACGTACACGAACACCACGATCAGGAGCACGACCACAGCCAGCGTGGGCAGCACCACCGTGGTGATCTGCTGCCGGGCCTCCTGCATGGCCTGCTTCCGCTCCTTCTTGTCCTTGGACGTCTCCTTCTTGGGCTTCCCCTTGAGCTGCCGCATCTTTCCCGGGCGGTACTGGGAGAGTGGGTCCAGAGGGGGCTCCGAGGAAGGGCCACAGTCCTCTTGTCAAGGCAGGAATCTCCTGTAGGGAGAACAACTGTGATCAAGAAGGAACAAAGGAAAAAGCAAGCATCAAGGCAAACAGAGAACTCGAGGTCCCCCAGGGCTCTGAGCTGCCCTGAGTCACTTATCCATCAATGAACATTTAGTGGTAGAAGGACTGGTGAGCATGGCATACTACGGCCGGGTCACGGCATGTGGGCAAGGCCCTGGGTGCCATACAAATGTTACCATGATGTATGCATGCCATGATGTGAAGGCACTGGGCTGCACCAACCACTCAGCTTCCATCTGGAGGATGGGGAAGCGCCTGCCCTTCTCCATTCCAAGGCTCTACACCTCCATGCTTTCCTAATCTCCAATATGGAACCTGTTACGGGTATAGCAAGGCTTGTCTTCCCACAACTCATGCAGCTGTTCTAACTCCAATGTCTTAGTGTTATTAGTTGATTAAGGGTGGAGATTTGATCTAATGATGGCATCTGAGAGGCAGGGCAGGTCTCTGGATCACTGGGGCCACACCCTCACGAGAGGTTTGATTATTTGAGTTCAGTTCGGCGCAGGTTCTCCTTCTTGGCTCATGATGTGAACATGCCTCTGCACCTGCCAAAACCAGCCTCCACCAGACGCTGTGTTACAGTCGAATTAGAGTTGAATTGCTCTTGCCACCCCAAAAACGCTCCAAGAGACCTTCTCTCATGTAATTAACAAAGGGTAAAGTTTATTGATGTTCCGACATGTCGGGGCCCCCGTCCCAGTACAGGCGAGCGGCCTCGAATAGTCTTGGGTTGGGGTTTTTATACACATTGAAACAAAGAAAATCAATCATTGCATAGAGCAGACAGTGGTACAAGTTAAGCGATTTTACAATCAGTTGATTTATGAACACAGGGAGTATCAAAAAGCCTCCTATTGCCAAAAGGGAGGGCCATACAAGATTGCAGGAACTGCCTTGATGATACCTAGGAATGCAGCCGAATGGCGATAAGGGACACCTGGTGGAGTCAGGGGTCCAGGAGGCAGAGATATATGGTGACTTCTTCTATCTCACTTAGGTGAAACTGAGGTTACGCTCACATTGGGGTAATTTACTGACTAATGGCTATGCAGAGCAAATCTAACAAGGTCAGGAAAGTTCACCAGAGGAGGTTGGGGGGGAAGCGGCTTTTAACTTTTTAACCCTTCAGCTGGACTTCAGGGCCACCTGTCCTGGAAACTTCCAACAGTAAGCAGAAACTTTCTCTTTCCCGAAGAAGTGCCTCTTGGGTATTTCAGTTAAGGTAACAAAAAGCAAACGGAGGGGGCCGGTGTGGTGGTGCAGTGGGTTAAAACCACCGCCTGCAGTGCCAACATCCCATACGGGTGCCAGTTCTATCCCGGCTGCTCCTCTTCCAATCCTGCTCTCTGCTATGACCTGGGATAGCAGAAGATGGCCCAAGTCCTTGGCTCCCTGCACCCACACGGGAAACCTGGAAGAAGTTCCTGGCAGCAATCTGGGGAGTGAACCAGCAGATGGAAGACCTTTCTCTCTCTCTGTCTCTACCTCTCTGTGGCTCTTTAAACTAAATAAAATAAATCTTTAAATAAATTAAAAAAAAAGCAGACTGATAATTCCAGCCACACAAGTTCCTTTCCTGCCAAAGCTTGGGGCCAGACCACAGGTCAGGCCAGGCCAGGCTTGCCAGCTACAGTGGGCCCGGAGGCCAACTTCCGTGCCTCTTCACGGTTGCCTTGACCCGTTTCCAAAACATCCTGAGCACCTACTATGTAGGTGCACTTACTGTGTGCCGGACACAGCTCAAGGAGCCAGGGATGCTGAAGAGGGACTGGATTCTGTCCTCCTAGGGCCCCGCTATGGCCCTTGGAGGTGCTCACAGGCCAAGCAGTATTGTCAGCAGCCCGAGAATGAATGACAACTCCTGGATAACCAGAGAGCATTTTCTCTACAGAAGTCTGCTGCTTTGTTTAAAGCAAAACAGACTCTGGCCTGTTTAACTTGAGGAGTTTACTCAAATACCTTTGTCTTCTCACATACTCCCCAGAACAGCCAGAGAACCAGGCTCTGAAAGTGGGCAGTATAAGGGATGCTGGGTTGCCATATCCTGAGTCTGGCCCCTGCCACTGGTGTGAGGATGCCACAGCCTGTGTCGCTGTAGCCGGCCCTGGACCAGGGCGCCAGGGTCAGAGGTGCTGACTCTGCAAAGAGGTAGCCGCTTACACTGTCTCCAGGATGAACTCTCCACTGCTCAGCTTGTATGGAAAAATAATTCCGATTTATTGCATCTTAAGTTTTATTCATTTTTTGATTAACGTGTAAATAACTGTACATATTTATGGAGTACAGCATGGTATTTCAAGACATTTATACAGAGTGTAGTGGATCAAATCACAGTAATTAGCATTTCATCTCATCATTACTTTATGATTGGAACCTTCAGGCTCCTGTCTTCCAGTTCTTCATAAAATACATAATAGATTATAGTGAACTACAGTCACCCCACTGGGCCGTCAAACACGACTATCGCACTGTGTTCTGGTACCCATCCCCCAACCTCACTCCATCCTCCTCATCCTTCCCACCTTCCCAATCCCGAGTAATCAGTATCAGACATTCAGGGCAGGTTTGGTTTTTTTTTTGGCTTCCATATGAGAGACAGAAAATTCAATATTTTGTTTTTCTTATGTCACTTAGTACAATGTTCTCCAGTTCCCTCCATTTTGCTGCAAATGTCAGAATGCCATCCTTTTTATGGCTGAATAATATTCCACTGTGTATAAATACATTTTCTTTATCCTTTCATCCATCGATGAACACTTAGTGACTTCTCATCTTGGTCACTGGGAACAGTGCAACAATGAACATGCGATTGCAGGTATCTCTCTTGATAGCTGACTTCACTTTGGAAAGATGAATATCTAGGAGTTGGTTTTTCTACACTGCTAGCTCCCAGGTGCATTTTTAATAAACATTCTAGTGAAATACAGTATACATACCACGAAATGCATATAAGTGCACAGATCAGTGAGTGTTTTGTCCTCTGATCATACTCATAAACAGTTTTTACATGAGAAGAGTATGCTGTCACGTACATGGCATGATTCAGTGAAGCAATATTTATAATTATATGCCAAACGATCTGACATCCACACAATTTTTATATTCTCACTACATATTAACTACTGCAAGAGAAAAATGTGTGATATTTGTCTTTTGGGGTCTGGCTTATTTCACTTAGCATACTGATACCCAGTTGCACCCATTCTGTTGCAAACGTCAGGATTTCATTCATTCTTCTGGCTGAGTAAGGTTCCATCATGACTTGCCAAGAGAAGGCTCAATATGCCTATAGTCTCCCTTTGCGGCTTCTATGCTAGATAGAGCACCTTCTAAACACAGTGAAGGAGGAGGAACTGGACACAGGGTAGGATCGTCTATTCCAACATCCTGGGAGACCAGCATGGAGTGAGGGACCCTCAGGAACAGGAAGGTATTGTGTAGCAGTGCTCCCCTGGAAGGGGGCTTTCATGCCAGATACTGCACCCCCCAGCCCGTCATCCTGACGAGAACCACGACATCTGCACCCAGTGACCACATACGCTGGGTGACGGAATGTGGACTCCGAGTCAGCAAAGGTTGCGCTGATGCCTTCCTGGTTGAGAGGCAGAGACACACAGCTCCCATCAGCTGGCTTATCCCCTAAATGCCTGCAATGGTCCTGGCTGGGACTAAAGCCAAGGCCGGAAATTGGACACTCAATCCAGGTCTCCCACGTGAATGGCAGGAGACATCATGGCTGTCTCTGAGGGTCTGCATCAGTAGGAGGCTGGGATCCAGAGTCTGAGGCAGGTGTCCAACCCAGGCACCCAGATGCGGACACTCACATCTTAACTGTTAGGCCACAGGCCTACCCATAGCTTCCTGATTCTGTAAGGGACACTAATCTCTAACTCCCCTCATCCCATATGGGCCCCAAAACTATTTCTGCATCATCTACAACCATGCAGAGTTGATGACTAATATTTCTTCACTTGGATAACATAAACCCATTAAAAGCAAATATTCAAGTTCAGGGCCACATCTTTTGGGCATATGTACAATACCCATTAAGAAATTAGAAATAGTGATTAAAAAAAACACTCACAGTTACTTTCTTAAGGCCCAACAGGAATAGAAGCCCCTGGCTTTACCAATTCTCCCTTTTAAATTCCAAAGACTCTTCAAACAGACCAGGGTTCAAACCCAGGACAAGCCACCACTTACTGGCTGGATGGCTTCTTTGGCAAGTCACTCAACTCCACCAGGTCTGAGTCATCACCTGAACAATGAGAACAACTTCGGTCCTTAGAATGAGTGTGAGGGTCTGAGACAAATCGGGTGAGGGAGGAGGGGGCTCTGGCCAGCGAGGCGTCCCTCGTGCACGTGGGGGGAGGGGGACTCTGCCTGGGTGCAGCCTTGGACAGAGCTTGCGGTGCTCTCCAAGCTGCAGCCACCACCCAGGAGGGGGAATCCCGGCACCCTGGTGAGGATGAACCAAATCTGCATTACACAGGGCTCAGCATGATACAGGCACTGAATCCAGACCCCTCTGGAACTCACCAGTGAGACAGACCTTAGCATGCCCTCTGGAGACAGGAGGAGACCAACGAGCAGACAGGGAGCTGCCTTGCCAATGGTCACTCAGTCTGTGGACAGTACCCAGTGGCTTCTAGGAGAGCAACGGAGAGCATCTCTTGTCCACAGCTACAACCATAGTCCACCCACTCCCTGATGTGGCCACATCAAATTGTTTAAAAAGAACAACCCATTAGCAGCACTCTGACTCATGGCCATTTCCGCGTGAAGCTAATGGCCTGTCAGTCCCTTTGGCTGTCTCTCACGGAGCCCCAGGGGGCTGGCAGGGACCCCAACCACGACGGCTAACAGTGCTGGGCTGACTTTAGCTGCTGTCTGCCTCCTCTCACGTACATGCAGTTGACATTCAAAGGCACCAGCCTCCACAATGACCAGCTCTTGACATTTCTAAGGTGCACTGAGAAGTTCCCAGAGGCCTGGCAAAAAGCCGAGCTGCTGGAGACGCTGCAGGATTTATAGGACAGATACGCTGGTCTGAATTCAGGGTTCTGCTCACTCTGCAGTGGGGACAGTAGAGAAAGCATCTCTGAGATGACAGCTGAGATGAGGGCCTCTGTGAGCGAAAGGGACTGCCAGGACAGACCCTGGATGAGCACCAGGCCTGAGCCAGGAAGGACCTGGCTTACTGCAGGGGACTGACACAGGAAACCGGGAGGGTGGCAGACAGTGGGGTTTTGTCCCAACTGCAGTGCAGGATGCTGCAGGGCCCAAAGTGGAGAGGTGCAGTGCCTAGAACTGTCCCTGCTGGTCTGTGGGGAGTGAGGCCTGAAGGAGTGGAAACCGGGGGAGGCTCTACAGCAGGACTGGGGCGCACAGGAGGATGACCGGAGTATGCCACAGATGGGGCACAGCCATGGGAAAAGGGGACCTCTGGAGTTCAGCTGCTGGGTGTTCTCCTGTCTCGTGAGAACAGAGAGGATGGGGGCGAGTGGACTGGAGAAAGATCGTCCAGCGTTCTGTTTCACACCCATCTGTGTGTGAAGATGCGCTGAATGAATGGGTCAGCTCAGCCTAGGCTGAAGATCTATATTTGGAAGTCCTGTGCTGTGGGACTAGGTGAGGTCACTACAGCAAGGCAGAGAGAGAGCAAAGGGCCCCACACCGAGCCCTGAGACACCTGAGAACCTCAGGGCCGGTGGAGAAAGAGCAAGCAAAGGACAGCTGTAGGTGTGGCACCACGGGACCAAGAGTCAAGGAGGTCACACTGCCAGCAAGACAAAAGAAGATAGATAAAAGCACTCGCTGTGTCTGGCAAAGTGGGGACTGTGCATACTTCAGCGGTGTGGGAGGGAGAGTCCAGACGAGGGCTCATCTGAGAGGAGCACGCCACGTGTACGTGAGCACGCGGCTTCCTTCACCGAGGTTTCCCATGGAAAAGCACCAGCTGCACAAGCTCCAGCACTCTGCACGTCCTGAGACGCGGCCCACAGGCCAGCATAGGAGACTGGACGGCTCCAAGCCCCGTGGGAGAGTGTGTCTGGCCAAAAGGGCTTTTCTTTCCTTCTTTATGTAACAGCAGACACCATAGGACATCTGAGGGGTCTAACAGAGCGGGGTCAGCCTATCCAACACCGGGGAAGGACAGGGAATCTGCAGAGGTGAGGAGAGCACAGGTGGACAGATTTGCCTGTGGGACGGGCAAAGGCGCAATCTCACCTTCGACAGCACAGAGGGAGGTGAACGCAGGTACAGGAGGCAGTGGGTCTGGACTCCAGCTGGGGAGTGCATAGGCAGGCTGCAGGGAACCCGGCAAGTAGACTTCGGAGAGAAAACCATCCTGATGGTCTACGTCCTATGCCCTCACTGTCCATGAGCGGGCTAGGACCACCTCATCCCATGATCTGGCCTCAGTCACAGGGCCAGGTGCCCTCCTGAGCCAGGCTGTCTCAGGCAGACACCACAGGGCCTTTGAAATGTGCAGCTTGCTTCAAAAAGCAGCTGGACAACTAGCCTCCACTTGAAGAGAAACATGAAGGGACATGCAAGTGGACAGTGAAGCAGGTGTAGGGGCCAGGAAGCCATTCAATGCCAGGAAGCCGGGCAGAAGAGAGGAGACAGGAGTGGAGTGGAGCTCCCCTAGAAGAGAAACTACACCCCGCTCTTACCTTTCTCTCCCAATCCTGAGAAGACCCAGCTCTATAAAAAGGCTCCTGTCCCAAAGTTACTCTGACCCACTTTTGTATCCGGTAAGTACTTCTTTCAACTTGAATGGACTCAGACGCCGAAAAGGGACTAACAGGACTACTCCAGTTTTGCAATGAGGAATCCAAAGCTGCTGCTGTCACAAAACCAGGGAGTAGCCGAGTCAAAGGTCAAGCCCACCTCTGACTCCAAGGATGTGTCACTGCCATGGGGTTGAGGGGAGTGGGGTGTTGGCCCCACCTATCTCTCTGCCCTCCACCCACTTGGGGACCATGCCATCCCTCACCAGGCCTCTTAACTGAAGCACACACGGCTCTGCCTGGCTTCCCAGATGGTTTGGGCAGGATGGACACTGAGGCCTCCAGCTGAGTTCCAGCTCTACAACTTCCACTGCTAACCAGCCACCACAGACTCCAGCTCCAATGCCAGCCAGGAAACAGGAACCTCACAATGCTCAGGTTCCACCTGATTCAGTGAAACCATCTGCTAGGGCCCTGCCCCCACCACTGCGGGCCCATGGCAACCCATCAGCACCAGAACATTCCAACTGGTCCCCACTTTGGGCAGGAGCCCTGGGGGGGAGGGTGGGTAGAATTTTCTAACTCACCCATCCATGGGGGTGCGAGCATCTGAAATGTGGCCATGATCTTAAAATAAGCTATGCCATGCAGTTAAGGACACACATATTTTAAACACTTGGTACTCAAAGAAAGAATATGTAAACTATCCTACTAAAAGTTGTTTTAAAAAAAAGTTGGGGCTAGCATTGTAGTGTAGCGGGTAAAGCCACCTCCTGCAGTGCCGGCATCCCATATGGGCCCTGGCTCGAGTCCCATCTACTCCACTTCCGATCCAGCTCTCTGCTATGGCCTGGGAAAGCAGTTGATGGCCCAGGTCCTTGAGCCCCTGTACCCTCCCGAAAGGGGTCCTGGCTCCTGGCTTCAGATAGGCGCAGAACCGGCCATTGCGGCCAGTTGGGAAGTAAACCAGCGGAGCGAGGACCTCCCTCTCTCTCTGTGTGTGTGTGAGTAACTCTTTTAAATAAATCAATCTTAAAAAAAAAGTTGTTTATATTGATTACATGGATTTTTAATATACTGGGTTAGACAAAACATATTACTAAAACTAATTTCATTTGTTTTCTTTTCACTGTTTTAAAGTGGTTACTAGCACTTGTACCAGATAGCACCACATTCTGCCGCTGGGAAGCTGTCACATCACAGGCTCAACCCACAATGCTGAGGACTCTCTAAGCCTTCACAACCCAGCCCCCTTTGCTCTTCCCAGTCTCATCATATCCCACGTGATCCACTGCTCCCGACGCACCCGAGCCTTTGCAGATGCAGCATCTGTCTTTCCTAGAAAGCCCTTTCCCGAGCACCATCATCCTGTCACAGCCTTCCTCATTCTTAGAGAACCTTCACATGTGGCCTGCAGCAGCCCCTCCAGCAGAGGCAATGGGTCCCTTCCTTGATGCTGTCTTGGGACTTAGTTTACGCCTTTACTGCAACCCAACTGGCTGGCAGGGCCTCTGCCCCCCGCCCCCCCCACACACACACACTGCTGAGGGACAAGTGCTTCCTGTAGGGTTGGCATGACACCTTCCACATGACCAGTGCTCGACAAACATCTGCTGGAAAACAAGCAACTACGGAGCTGGACTAGCTAGCTACCATTCCAGCACTGCTTACTTCATTCTCAGCACAGCGGAATCAGATTCATAATTTTTACCAACATTGTACATGATGAAACTGAGATTCAGGAAAGTATGCTGATTTGACCAAGATCGAGCATAACAGGGGAAACAGCAGAGTCTCATCTCAGTGGAACACTCATAACAGTATTCATTAAATACTTACTCACTGAGAAACTGAATGTGGATTTGAACACGGATCTGATTCAAAGGCTACCCATCCTCTATGGGGGAGGCCTGCCAACCACCCTACAACCAAGAACAGCAGCTACCACTTCCTGAATGCTCACCACCTGGAGGCTACTGCACAAAGCTCTCCACAAACAGGCAAGCCTCAGAGCAGACTTCACCCACATTGTGCAGAGGGGTCTCAGGCTCGGAGCAGGCCCAAAGTGCACTGGCAAGGCTGAGTGCTCAGCTGTTGAGGCACCACTCAGGATACCCGCTTCACATCTCAGAGTGCTGGTTCAAGTCCTGGCTCCCCTTCCAGTCCAGCTTCCTGCTAACATTCACCCTGGGATGGTTCAAGTACTTGCGTCCCTACCACACAAATGGGAGATGAGACTGGGTTCTGAGCTCACAGTTCCAGCCTGGCCCAGCCCTGGCTGTAGCAACTGGGGAATGAAGCAGCGGATGGAAGACCTCTTCCTCCGTCTCTCTGTAATACAGTAAAAATAAACAACAAAAATTTTTAAAGCCACACAAACTATTGTTTAAAAAATAAAATAAAAACAAACACTAGGAGTACAGCTGGGGTAAGTGAGCTCTGTCTGGGTCAGAAGCTGTGACTCTCCCATTCCACATAACTGCTGCCTCCCAAGTGACCAGGGCTTGTGGACCCAGGGACACCGTTCCTGCCCATGGGCTCCAGAAGAGGGAGCCTAGGCCCTCCTCCCTGGCTCGTCTCACTTGGCAGCAAAGTCTGTTTCTTACAGGCAGGCCTGCCCTGATTCCTGGAACGCACAGCTACACTCACACCCAGGCTGGGCAGTTGTCCCAGGTTAAAAGATGTGTTGTATCCCGCTTCAGTTGTCATGGGCCAGGCTGCTCCCAGGGTCCCCAGGAGAAGTGCCCCTCTCTTTGCCCATCCCAACACTGCTCAGGACCAACAGTATGGAGAGAGCCAAGGAGGTTCTAGGTCATTGAGGGGTGCCCACCAAAACAGCCTGACCTGGCCTGAAGTCCCTATTAAGTCGCTATGTGCTGTGTTAATTATATCCCATCACACAGTACTGCTCTCTCCTTTTCTAAAGCTCCCAAACTCTCCTGGTCTTCAGAGAAGACAGTTTAAGGTGCCACCTAAGAAAATGGCTGCACGTTCCTGCTAACTTACAATCAGGAACACAAATGAACGACCACCACCTGAGAAGGCTGGACACAGGGCGATCACTAGCATCTCTTCCTGCGGCTGTGTCTCGGCAGTAATGTGAAGCACTGTCAGGCCCAGACTGCTCCACACTTTAAGCGATGAGCCCGGGAAAGCTGCCCTGGGTTCAGGGAGACATAAATTCTGCACTTGAGGGCAGCAGCTCTGCAGTTCGTCAAGTGTGCTTGCTTCATTTTATGTCCCTGGTATTTAGCCATAATGGGCCTGGGATCACTTCTCTCCAGTCTGCGGCAGAGAGTGGGGGCAGGCTGCCAGGAGAATTGCACAAGACGGGACTCCTGACACCTGCTAAGCACCTGATGATAACATAAGCGCCTTCCCCAGGAACATACACATGAACAAACAGTGACAGCTAAACAGGTGCCGACTCCACCACCCCTGGCTGCTGTCAAGCCAGAGGCCAGGATGCTCCAGACCTGATGGCCTGTGTGTACATATGTGTGCACGTGTATGTTGGAGTGGGATGGGTGGGGAGACATCCCATCTGGAGAGATATAAGTGCATGCACATAGTGCAAAGGGAAGGAGGAAGTGAGTAATTTGGTGGCAGCAGTACTGGCTACTCCTAGATAAAACTCCAAGAACACAAAAGAACCCTGTGGGTGTGCTGCTAGTAATAGACACGTACAACCAGGGTCTCAATCAAGTAAATGAGTAACATTTGTTTGGCACAGCAGGGTATGCAAAGTGCTCTCCTGTGCATATTCATTTCACCCTCACAGTAAGTCCACATGGACATGTCATTGTCCTTACTTAACAACAAGAAAAGGGAGTCCATGGAGGAGATGTCAGGGTTTCAGTCCCATCTGGCTATGCTAGGGTCCTGACCCTGGGGAAATAAATAATGTAGCCTCTCAGACTGCCAATTACTCTACGGTGAGGCAGGGATAAAAATCCCTATCATTCAAATATTTTCTCAGCATGTACTACACAGCAGGGGACATGAGGGTACAGCTTGAACAAAGCAAGGCAAAAACACTGCTTTCACATAATGAAGCTGTCTTCATTCACGGGGAACCTGGGGAAGACACACAGCTTCCAAATGAACAGACTGTGTCAGATGATGCCATGTTTTGCATAGAAAATAAAGGTGGGACATAAAGAAGACCAAGTGTCTGCTAATAATAATAGATAGAATTAAAAAAGGAGAGAATGATCCAACATGGGACGCCAGCCATACGGCAGACTCATAGAACAACAAATGCCCTAAATAGCACTCTGGCCTCAGAATCAGCCCTTAAGGCTTTGGATCTGGCTAAAAAGCCCATGAGAACATTTCAGGCATAGAAAGCCAAGACACTGTGGCAAAAAAATGACCTACATGAAAAATCTCTGTGAATGAGATCCCAGTGGAAATGACGAGCCATCAAAGGAGGAGGTACCTTTCTCTGAAGAGAGAACTTCCACTTTAATTATGGCCTAGTCTAAATAATGTCAGTTTGTGAACTCAAGAGGCTTCCATAGCCTTGGCAGCTCATGACAAGAGCCTCAGGTGATCACTGATGTCATAAATAAAAGTGTCAATTGTTAAATCAACAACAGGAGTCACTGTGCACTTGCTCCCCATATAGGACCTCTGTCCTTAATGTGTTGTACTATAAGAATTAATGGTGGCTGGTGCCATGGCTCACTAGGCTAATCCTCCACCTGCAGCCCAGCACCCCAGATTCTAGTCCTCATTAGGGCGCCGGTTCTATCCTGGTTGCTCCTCTTCCAGTCCAGCTCTCTGCTGTGGCCGGGGAAGGCAGTGGAGGATGGCCCAAGTGTTTGGGCCCTGCACCCACATGGGAGACCAGGAGGAAGCACTTGGCTCCTGGCTTCAAATCAGTGCAGTGCGCCGGCCGTAGCAGCCATTTGGGGGATGAACCAATGGAAGGAAGACCTTTCTGTCTCTCTCTCTCACTGTCTAACTCTGCCTGTCAAAAAAAAAAAAAAAAAAAAAAGAATTAATGGTAAAACTAGTCTTCAAATAGTACTTTATGTTTTGTGTGTCTGTGTGGGTGCAAACTGTTAAAATCTTAGTATAGAGTAGATCTTCTGTATATAAAGATAATTACAAATGAATCTTAATGAAGAATGGGATGGAAGAGGGAGTAGGAAGTAGGAGGGTGGGTTTGGGGGGAAGAACCACTATAATTCAAAAGTTGTACTTATGAAATTTTTACTTATTAAATAAGAGCTTTCTATAAAAAATAAATAACTTAAATGGCAAAAAAAGGAAGGAAGGAAGGAAGGAAGGAAGGAAGGAAGGAAGGAAGGAAGGAAAGAAGGAAGGAAGGAAGGAAGGAAGGAAGGAAGGAAGGAAGGAGGGAAGGAAGGAAGGAAGGAAGGAAGGAAGGAGGGAGGGAGGGAGGGAGGGAGGGAGGGAAGGAAGGAAGGAAGGAAGGAAGGAAGGAAGGAAGGAAGGAAGGAAGGAGGGGGAGGGAGAGAGAGAGAGAGAGAGAGAGAGAGGTGAAGAGGCTGCAAATTCAGAGTAACTGATGGGGAAGCCTGAGGAGAAAGTGACACTGGACCAGAGACTCAGAAGAAGTGGGAAGAGCTTCCAGGCATAGCAGGGCACGTGCAAAGGGCCTCAGGCAGAGCATCCTCGGCAAATCTGAGCAGCAGCATGGGGGCCAACAAGGCTGGGTAGGGCAGAAGGGAGCGCTGACAGGTCAGAGGGTGAGACAGCGGCCATGGAAGGTTGTTTTTGTTTCACAACACCGCTGTGTAGGCGGACAACTGACTGCAAGGAACCAGGGCTAAGGCAAGGAAATCGGCAAAGGCACTGATGAATCATTCAGCTGAGACGTGGCAGCTGGGTCTAGGATGGGGACAGAGGCAGTGAAGAGTCAGACACTAACGCACAGGGAAGGTAGTCACACAACTTTCCCGGCAGATCAGAAACGGAGTGTGAAGAAACAAAGCAGACGACAGACCCTCTGGCCCAAGCAACCGGAAGCCCAGAGTCACCATTTAGGGAGGTGGCGAAGATGTGAGGGGAGGGTATGGGAAGAATAAGGGTTTGTGTCACCCTGAAGTCCTGCTGGACAGGGCTAGCAAAGGCACCAGAGGCAGATGGACATACAAGTCTGTAGTTCAGGGAGGGCTGGGCTAAACACAGCCCTGGCCTGCAGCACTGGCATCCTATATGGGCACCAGTTAAATTCTGGCTGCTCCACTTCTGATCCAGCTCCCTGCTAATGAGCCTAGAAAAGCAGCGGAGGATGGCCCAAGTCCTTGGGCCCCTGAACCCATGTGGGAGACCCAGAAGAAGCTCCTGGCTCCTGGCTTCAGATCAGCTCAGCTCTGGCTGTTGCAGCCATTTGGGGAGTGACCAGCAGATGCAAGCTCGCTCTCTTGTCTCTATTTCTCTCTGTAACCCTGCCTTTCAGATAAATAAATCTTGAAAAACAAAAAAAAGAACCTGCACAAGAGGGGAGAAGTTCCAGGGAGCACAGTTGGCTGGGCTGCCTTTGGGGCAGTCAGCACTGTGCCTAGGAGAAACCAAGCAGAGTCTAGAAGACAAATGGGAGGCTGCGGGGATTCGGGAATGGGATTAGAGAGGGATCCACGAGCTCCTGAAGATTCTCCCCCATGCCCGTCTTCCCTACCCTGATGAATGGGCTGCTCTGAGAACAAAATGGAAGAATGTATGTGAAAGTGCTCAGAAAACCTACAGGCTCTTCTCAGTGCTGTCACTCATTCCTTAAATGGTAATTCTTTACCCACACTGGTGGATGCCCACAGCTTCATCTGCCGTTTGCTTTAAGACAGCAGGTTCTCAACGTGAGCATCACTCATTTATCCTCCTTTAATGACAGCTGTACTGTGTGACAGCTCAAGACGAAGGCGGGGTGGGGAAACACACAAGGTCTACAAGCCAATCAATTCCATGCGTTGCTCTTTCCTAAGGTGGCACTTCTCTAACTTTTCCATCTCAGATGTGAAGAGGTGAATGATCACCTCTCTCTCAGGCCAGGGCTGGGGCACAGCCAGCATAAAAATAAAATTCCATTTGTCTCCTCTGTCACCTTAAAATGTCAAGCGGTCAGATACAGCCCAAGCCTTGCTGTTTACTCAGGATGTACACGCACTGCTGGAAATCCTTCCGTGGCTCGCACTACTGACAATATCCCCACGCCCACCACCTCGTCCCGCGGATGAGGAGCCAGTCCTGAGCTTCCGGAGCTCACCCAGGACCACAGAGGAAGGAAGCCGTGTGACGGAGCCCAGCCCAGGCAGTCTCCTTCCACAGCCCGCTCCTAACCACAAAGCCACATCTGCTTCTCCTCCCACAAGCCTCTATATGTGTTAATATTCTGGACATCTCATTTCCTTCACGTCCTTGGGTAAAATGTGACCCTGAGGAAGATGCCCCGCACTCACCCATGGCTCTGTGCACTGCGGCACACCCCGGAGCTGGAGACACCACCCCCCCAGAACTGCCAGCCTGCCTGCACGCTGCCATGGGCCAGTGTATGCCAACAGCCCCTCCATTCCCGCACACATAACATGGCCCTCCTATTCATCCACGCACGGACTTCATTAACAACCAAACTACTCCAAGCCCCGGCTGTTTACAGTGGCTTTACAATGAAAAATTCATCTCCTAGCTAAATTATAGTAAGTTAATTACAGAGCCTGGCTGAGAGAGGGGAAAAAAAATAAAAGTATCACACAGGAACAATGACAGCACACAGCAAAGACAACGTCCACTCATCTTGGGAGCCAGTCTTCAAAAGGGGCGGGTAGGCTCACTGATTCAACAAATCCTTGCTGAGCACCGAAGTGCTGGGGACTAGCTAGTCATGCCCCAATTCGCTCTCACCAGTTCATTCATTCAGAGCACCTGCCACAAGCTCCACATCCAGGAACCGCTGTGTGTATACAGACTGACCCATCCGCGCCTGCCTGACTCACCAAACGTAAAGCAACCTCGCTGTGCTTGGTACTATCCCAGGAGGAGAGGGCAGAATAGTGAACAAAACAAGGTTCCTGGCTATCTCATTCTGAGGGACACAGATGGCAGACAAACATGTAAAATGTCAAGGGGCCCAGTGCTATGAAGACAGGGCAGTGTGACAGAGGAGGAGACGGGCTGTCAGAGAGGGCATTCCATGGGATGGCCTCTTTGCTTAGAGTGTGCAGGCCTGAAGTAAGGGTGGGAGCAGGCTAAAAGGAGAACCAGCGGAAGAGGGTATCACGGAGGGCAAAGGAGATGAGGCAGGAGAAGCCGGAAAGGTTGCACACAACAGCAAGGTGCCGGGCACCTGCAGAGGGTGCTGTTGTCCCATGAGCAAGAGAAAGAGCAGAGGGGCCAGTGGATCAGCATGAAGGGGACCCTGCAAAGCCCCTGGCGACACTCCCAAACTCCAGCACTGGTGCTGCCTCGCAGGCATGATTCCTGCCCAAACTCAAGCATTCTGCCAAAGACAGGCAGGCAGCTAAGGTGCCATCTCATTTTTATAGTACGTGCGTCAGTGCTCTCTGGAGCATCCTCAGAGTCCATTCTGCAGCAGGGGAAGGTGAAAAAAAAACCCATCAGAAAAATGCACTTCGGCTAAGAAAGCTGCCCTCATCACTAACAACAACGGCAGACATTTGATCTTTAATTTAAATGCCTCTTTTTTGCTGGCCGAATCTGAAGCTGATTCACCACAGTGAACAGTCAGTGAGCAAGTGCTGGGTGAAGTGCCCAGAGACCAGGGCTATTGATCTTGCCACCGGCCATCAGCAGGCTCTCCAGAGTCCTCCGGGTCAGCTGTGGCCTTGGTCCATTCTGACCACCACAGGGCATGTTGACAAGGGCACCCCCAGGCACCTGGGGCAGGGTGGCTCCTGAAGTCATCTTCAGCTCCATTGTCCCCTCATCACAAGCCTGTTTACAGCTTTCCCGGGGCTGACTACTCCCTTTCTGAACTGACCCTCCCCGCCCCCAGTGCTTCACAGACACTACACACACACCAGGCACTCCCCCACTACTGCTGAGCCTCACCTCTCACCAGATGCCTTCCTCCTCCAGCCTCCTGAGTCCTCAGTCTCCAGACAGAACGATGTCACAGAAACCAAGGTCTGGCCTTAGTGCTCTAACTAAACATGTGAGTCCCCACAGCCACCACTACACAGCACCAGGACAGCCTGGCCTTCAGGGCCCTCCGGTGCTGAGCCCAGCCCCCTCTCCTTGCATCTCATCATTTGTCGTCACAGTCCAACATACGAAGTGGGAGAACAAGTGCACCTCAGCCCACCCCCAGGTCTTGTCATGGCCTGCTCTGTGTGTCTCTGAACGTCACAAGCCTGTTCCTCTCACTGATGTTGCCCAGGCCAGAAGTTTAGGTGTCTCCTGGATCCCTGCCCTGTCCATCATCATTCCCTACGTCACTGGTTCCCCAAGTCACACCACTCCCTTACACCTCTCAGACATGCCCCTTCTTCCCCATCTCCACACCACAGGCCTGGGGCCCCATCTTTGACTTCTGCTATAGCCTCCTCACCTGTGTTTCCCTCCTAACCAAGCCCTAAGTAACACAGACGTTTTCAACCCTTCCCATAATCCCTGCCCGTGGAGGCAGGTAAAGGATGCACAGTTTGTCCATCTCACACCTTTTTCCCCTTGCCAGCCCATAACAATGTGGTACCCACAGTCAAGAGTGACCTGAGAAACAAATGTGCAAGACCCATACATCTTCATTAGCAAAGAGTATGGATAACTTACACACTAAACCTCACACCTGCTTCAAAGTCTAGTTATCAGAAACTCTTAAGCCAAAAGACATTCCCAGCATACATATGCATCACTCTGTGCTCCAGGGTGAACATCCAACCAAATCACATTAAACTAGTCACAAGAAAGGCAAGCTACCAGTAATTGAAAATTAAACATGCAAGCTCCCAGCAACCGCAAACTGTTGCAAATTCAAGACCAGGCTGAGGCTGCACTGTCAGGAGTACTGTTTCCAAGACCTGCAGGAACTCCAATTGCTTGAACACCCAAGCACAGTGGGTGCCAGGAGCACCCCACAGCTGAACAGGGGAGGCAGCCAGCCTCCTGGTAGAATAGAGTCATCCTGGGACCCCAGCAGGGTGCTCACAGAACACTAATCACGCTCCAGTAACTATTCATACCCTAACCGTGGAAGGCTGTGGAATTTTAAGTCTCCCATCCGTGAGAACTGATAAAAGGACTGACAGAGGGATCTGAATCAGATCGCTGCCCCTCAGAAGTCTCTAGAGCACAGACCATGCCTGCAGAATCGCAATTTGAAAAGACAAATGTGCTCCAGTAACTCCCTAGCATAAAATCCTGCAGTGACATTCCACTGCCTTTATTATAAAGACCGAACCCCTTGCCTGACCTGGTCACCAAGGCAGGCCCCGCAGGATCTGGCTCCTGCCCATCCTTTGGTGCCCAAGCCCCATCTCCGCCAAGCCCTCCAGGAAGCAGTTCCCTGGGCACACCCTGCCCCTGCTGGCCTCTCAGGCCCTATCTATATGCTATCTGCAGTGTACCTTTGCATTTCTCTCCCAAGCCCTCCTGCACTGCAAACCCTTTTTAGGACCCATTTCAAAGGAGCCCATCTCCATGCTCCCATGACACCTGGTGATACACTTGGCCACAGCGCTCATAACACTTACCAAGAGCACCTTGTCTGGTATTTCCACTGCAATCTTTAACTCACAATGGGGATCCACCAAACTGACACCTCAAAATATCTCAAGTTAAAGCTCATAGAATAGTTGTCTTCATTTGAGACCACAGAACACCAAAAACCCAGCTGGAATTTCAGTGTTTCCATTAATCACTTTGAACAGCGCACCCATGTGGGAGACCAAGAAGAAGCTGCTGGCTGCTGGCTTCGGACTGGCTCAGCTTCAGCCATTGCTGCCCTTTGGGGAATGAACCAGCGGATGGAAGACCTCTCTCTCTCTGCCTCTATTTTCTCTGTAACTGTCTTTCAAATAAACCAAATAAATCTTTAAAAAAAAGAAAGAAAGAAAATGTAAGGCTAAGCAAAGGGAAACAAACAGGCCTTGGGATAGGAGAAATGTGTTTACATACAAAGGAACATTCTATGAATGCACTAACACTTAGCCAGCTTTCTTTCTTCTCTGTGGAATGGTGGTCTTCTCAGGCCTAGTAAAGTTTCCTTTCTGCTTTCCTGAGCTAAAAGAGTGTGGTGCTATTTCTCTGTCCAAGGAGTGGGAGCTTCTTGGGGAGTGACAGAGTCCTACAATTTTAGTTGATTACAGATCTGTGACTAACTCACTAGGGTCCCAGATGAAACAATGGCCTGCCTCCACCTTCTGGGAGCCACATTCTAGAGGTTGATATTCTGTGGTTTGGAAAAGCAGATCCCTCCTGTTTCCATTTCCCAGAACACAATTTCCATTTCAAATACACCTTTGAGAGCCTGAGAGTTGTTTCACTGGATTTGGAACACTCAAGTCATTGCAATCTTCCCAGGGAGTCAAGAACAAAGGGGACAGCATCTCACAAGTTACAAAAAGGTGAGGCTGGCACTGTGGCGTAACAGGTAATGCTGCCGCCTGCAGTGCCGGCATCTCATATGGGAGCCAGTTCAAGTCCCAGCTGCTCCACTTCCAATCCAGCTCTCTGCTATGGCCTGGGAAAGCAGCAGAAGATGGCTCAAGTCCTTGGGCCGCTGCACCTGCGTGAGAGACCTGGAAGA
This sequence comes from Oryctolagus cuniculus, assembly GCF_964237555.1. Classification (NCBI taxonomy): domain Eukaryota; kingdom Metazoa; phylum Chordata; class Mammalia; order Lagomorpha; family Leporidae; genus Oryctolagus; species Oryctolagus cuniculus. Next base: position 84,665,875 of record NC_091432.1, read on the forward strand.
AGCTCTTGGCTCCCAGCTTTGGACTGGCCCAACTCAGGCCATTACAGTCACTTGAGGAGTGAACCAGCGGATGGAAGACCTGTCTGTCTCTCTCTCTGTCTCTGTCTCTCTCTCTACCTCTCTCTTTCTCTCTCTGCCTCTCCTTCTCTCTGTGTAACTCTGACTTTCAAATAAATAAATAAACCTTTAAAAAAAAAAAATAGGTGCTGAGACCAATGCCACTGAATCTCTAAGCCAGGCCAGGAACCAAAACCATGCAACCCTGCCAGGCTTATGGGCTTCACCTAAGTGCAAGAGGAGGTGTCAAACAGGTTTTCAACAAGGTAGTGAAATGATACAGAAAGCATTTTTAAAGACCATTCTGAGACCAAAGCAATGAGTAGAATGGAAGAAAGTCAGGAGCATGACAAGAAGATAAACAGCCTTGGCTGTAACCTGGACAAACAAAATGCTGGCTGGGACTTGGAGGTAGATGTTAAAGGGCAATGGAAGAATTTAAGGACCTGGTGACGTGGAAGAAGAGAAAGGTGAACATTCACAGATGATTCCCCAGTTTCTGGCTAGGAAACACTGAGTTAACAACTGCGCACCTCAATGAGATGGAGGGAGGAGATCTGGAAAGGTGCTAAGGTAGAAAGAGACCTATAGTTAAGATTTGGACACATTAAGCCCGAAGTGCCCGTGCGATACCCAAGTTTGCTAACCACTATCAAAGGCGCAGAAAGCACCACAGAGCATGGAGTAGTATGGAACGATGGACACCTGGGGCTGGCTCACAGGGGGACTCCTCCCCATCCTCCTCTCATGTGCCTGCATGTCACACCACTGAGGAGCTTGTGGAACCAAACTCAGCCACGACATACACAGGCTGCTGCTAATACGAGCCTCAGTGATGCAAATACCAGCTTTGGGTCAAACAAAACAACCACCTTAACAGTAAAGGGTACTGGCATCATGCCACAGTTGGAAGTAAAACGTGAAGCTTGATGCTTTCTTCAACTGCAAGTGTCTCATGGGTTTGCTGACTTCTTGGTATCTGGTCCTGGACCCTGACACATACGTCACTGGGAGCACCACCCTGTTAGAGGATTTCGTATTAGAACCTCCCACAGAAAACCTCTTCCTTCATTTAAAGTGGTATCAGACGCAGAGTAAAGTCAACCAAAACCCCAGAGAGCCGCCTGCCTATTTGAGAAAAGCAACGGCTCACAGACATCACACCCTGCTCCAAGTTAGCATGCCCCCTTCTGGACTAGAACTTGGTTTCTTACCACGATGGGACTACTTTCCAATTTCTCCATCAAAGGACAAATCAAAATGTCACTTGACAGTCTGCTTTCTAATTAAAAGTTGAGTCATTAAAAAAAAATCACATTTATCTAAACAATGCCAAATGGCACCAAAGCAAGATGCTCTGCCACCTTCACTGGCTAGAAGCATGTGTGATTATTTAAAGAAGGAAGGGAAGCCCATTAGCTACAGCTAGATTAAGCTGATCAAGCCCCTGTGACCGTCTTCTGGCCTTCTCATAGAGTGAGACAATGCAGCATTACTGTAAATTCGCTCAATTTCCTGCATTTCAATAAGCCCTAAAAACAAAACTTTCCGGACTGACTGGGGATCAGGAAGGGATGGGAGATGGCTGCTCTTTCATGAAAGCTGCCTTGGGTGATGGGAACGTCAGGGCCAAACCGTGGTTCTCAACAGAGGGTCAAAACTCTCCCATGAAAGGAACTCAAAGGAAAGGCACAGAGCTACTGGGTTTCACGACACCAACAGTTTGTCATGGCTTCCAAAGGGAAGGACCAAGACAGGAAAGACACGTCTCACCGGCGCATGTCCTTGAGCAAGATACCCAGCTTCTCCGAGTTTGCTTCCTGCCTTTGAAAATGAGAAGTCACTCACTATTTGTCCCTGCCTGCTGCCTAGGATGGATGGCAGTGAAGGATCTGGTGACACGCATAAAGCAGCACTCTGTACAAGGAAAAGATGCTACAAGTGAGACAACTGCTGGTTACAGCAAGGTAGGGAGGGCTGGGACCAGGACAACTGATAAAATCAGTTAGGAACTTCTTTGGGTCATTTACTGGAGGCAGAAAACAGCTGAGGAAGAGAACCTGACTCCACCCATTTAAAGCAAAAATGTTTGGTGCACGGAGGTATGCTGAGATGCAACAGTCCATTGCCTGAAACAGCCTGGAGAGCCACATGGATAGAGGCAGGGGTCTGTCACTCAGCACCCAGGAACCATGGTAAGACCCACACCCCATCTTGTGCAACTGCCCTTGTCATGGGGGGTGGGGGGGATAGGCTGAGGAGCCATGCTCCCAAGGCACTGGCTTCCTATTCTGCCTGTCACCTCCCTTCCTTTCCAGCTTCTGTATTACTGCTCTTAACAAGGGCCTAAACCATCCAGGAAAAGCTATTAGCTCCATTTCACCAATAGCTAAAAGAAAACAAAGGGCAACTAGAGAAGATTAGAAATTCCTAATTTCCGAATGCATGCTCACAGAAGAAAATCTATCTGGGAAGGATTTCTAGTCTGGGCCCTACAAGGCTGCAGGGGTGGAGGCACAGAGGGAATCCACAGGGGAGCTGACAGTCCAGGAGGGGAGGCCTATTCATCATTCATTCAACAAATGTCCATGGAGCATCTCCTCTCCTGCATCTCAGACATAATACAGATACTCACAGGAGGAGCTCCCCAGGGAAAACACTCAGCGGAGCAACAGAACCAAGTGTGGGGTGCTACGATGGGGGGAATGGGGTCACCAAGAAGGGACCCCTCACCAGGCAAGGGAGAAGAACCATGCTGCAGTCAGAGGGGCACCAACAAAGTCACTGTCATTCTAAGAAGAAAAAGTTATGAGCATTCAGTAACAGAAGAAATCAGCCCCAGCCGGAATGATTCCCAAAAAGCCTTCCTTTCCAGGGAGGCAGCATTTAATAAAGGTCTTGAGCATGAATAGCAACTTGGCCAGGCAGAGAGCACCGGTAAAATATTACAGACTCAACCAGGCAAATGTGAGGAAAGACAGGGACAATAATTCCTCCCCAACATGTATTTCCCTTATAAAAGAATTTTTACCTTTTCTTCAGCTCCAAGAACCGCTGCTTGGCGAGTTTCAGCAAGCCAATTTCTGGGAAAGGTGCTTGAGTTATTCCTGTTGAGAGAGAAGAAGTGGTATCAGGGGTGCCTGAGGGGGCTACCTCCGCACAGACCCCTTTTGCAGAGCATCCCCACTGAGGAGGCGGTGGTGCCCTCCCCAGCTGACTGGCTGGGGGACAAACACCTGCCACCACGGTCCCGGCCCTGCCTCCACACAAGACACACAGGATGGGTGTGCAAGCCCGAAGTTAGAGGCGCCTTCTGCTCTGGTTCCTGGTAGGCTGGCCAAGCTTTGCTCCTGCATTCCTGAGATTCCTACAGCAAGACTGTGCTAACCTAAGCTGCCATTTGTATTCCCTACAAGCAAAAATCACTGACATAAAAATGAGAGATCCAGGGTTCGACTAGAAAAAGCAGCAAAAGTGGAGGGTGAAAGAACGGAGGCTCCTGAAATAAATCCTTGAGGAAAATAAAAGATGGCAGAAAGCAGCCTAGGTCTCTCTGCACTGCTGTCTCATAATGTCTGAGAGGAGAGCACAGAGTTCCTGTCTGGAACTCCAGACTGGAGACCAAACCAGCTGATGCATAAAATCCCAGCTGCACTCAGTATTAAGATGAAGTTCCACTGAACACCCTCTTGACTTGCATCCTCTTAAAAGCTGCCTCTGTGATCTACTTTACCAGAAACCAGGAAGAAAGAGGAGCAAGCTAGGCAGCAGTACCAATGTAAAGATAGGTGGCAGGCCAATTAATAGCTGCTTTACATAACAGTGATCTGCCATCAAGGAGACCCAACAGGCCAGTCCACTGCTAATGGCTTTGGTTTTCAATATAGAAAGCCAGGGCTTCAGATGGACACAGAAGTCAGCTTTTGGACAGCCCTGGCAACTCTGCCAGCCAAGAGCTGGGTCACTGGGAACATAACTGCCCTAAGGGTTGAAGGACTCCTGTGTCAGAGCCACAGATCCTTGTTGGCTCTAAGCTGGAAAAAGCCCTTCACTCAGCCCAGCTTCCAATGTAACCACTACTGTTGAGGGGATGGCCAAGTAGGGTCAGTAACACAGCAGGCGGAACTGTAAGTTTCCTTTTAGAGATGCCACCTATCTTCATTCAGGCCAGCTCTCCTCCCAAGCAAGCTAGGTAATGGAAGTCAACAGGGTGCCTTCCCTAAGGAGGTTCAACCTCCTTTATGATGTCTCTTCCAGTACCACATGTGAAGAGACAGTTCTGGATCTCATCAATACCTGGCCAGGCCTTAGCCCACCTGGTTGTTATCAAGCTCCTCCTGTCAGTTTCTATTTGCCTCTCAATGGGAAAACTTCCTCATGCTTTAGACAGTTCCTTCTTAAATCCTCTAATAATGACTCTGTCCTTTGTTTTAGACCCTGGGAGTTTAATCTGCTTGTTACATTCGTTTTCTCCCTACTTGAAACAGTGACATGGACATGCACATGAAACCTCGGATGGAAGCAGTCTCTCCAAGTTGGCACCGCATCCCCCACTTGCTGCTGGAACACTGTCTTGACTACCACTCCACCCCTATTCAGCTTGAAGATACCTAGGTGGCCATCATCCCAACCCCCTAACAGAAGTTAGGGTCCATTCTTCTGTGGGAGGGAATATGGTGAATCCAGCGGGTTAGTGGGCAGTCAGGGTAGTCCCAGTGGAGGAGGTTTAGGGTGCAAAATGCTTGCTTTACCTGGAAGTTGTCTTTAGCAAGGTCAAAGTGCCTGCCTGCCCACTCCTTGGAAGCTTCCAATCTTATCATGAGAATAGCACAGGAGTGGGGATTCCTTCTGAAATCCCAGTTTACTGTAAAGCAAATTAGATATTCTACCTTTCTGATGGCTCTTTTTATCATGAGCAAGCCAGACAGGATAAAAGACCACAAATCAGGTCTTTGGATGGGTTGTAACTGAAATGTCGAATTTTTTCTTCCCCAAAATTGTGCTTAAAAATCCCAGTACCACCGTCTCCCTTTGAGTTTTGCCTCTCTCAGAGCCCCCTTCCATGCCACTCAGGCTGGAGGTCTTTGACTCTAATAAATCTTGCTCTTAAATCTTAAAAAAAAGATGGAGTCCAAGACCCAGGCAGAGTGGACTCCTAACATGAGCTTTATCCATTACAAAGCAAGATAAATAAGGTTTTAATGGAAAATATCAAGACGAGAGACTCTGGAAAGTGGCTATCGCAAGCAAGGAATGGCTGAGTAATAGTGCAATGCATGTTGTTACCACAACAAGAACTGCAATATTTCAAGGCCAACTCTTAGTTTGTTGTTCAATCTTTTATCTTCCTTCTTCTTCTTGATTTCTTTGGAATGGTCTTCAACAGCACATATTTCATTTAACCCTGGTTTGGGTGGGTCAACTGCACTAGCCATCTGCATTAGCTTCTCTTCTGGTCTTGCCTGGTTTACCTATGTGGCTCATATGGGCTTGGATGGCTTCAAATGACTTCACTCAGAAGCTCTTGGATTGATGGCTGCCACCAGCTGTTTGTGCTACCTTTATGCTCTAGTTCAGCAAATAAAAACATTTCTCTTTTGAGAGCACCAAAAATTTATGCCCAACCTCTATCCCCTTGTCACATTTTTCTACTAGTTCTTGAGTTGAACAATCATGAACTTGCCTGCTGTGGATCTTCAAGAACCTAACTGCTTCTAGTCCATTCCACCAGGGAGCAATGATTTTGGTCAAGTTCAGAGATTAAGGTCCACAGAAGGGAGAAGGGGGCCATGAGTGCCAAGTTGAAGAGGTCAGACTCTAGTTAAGCAATAGATGAGTCAAAATGACTATTGTCTAGTCCCTGTTCTCTGAGAGACTACTACCATTCAAATACTATAGAAAGTTAAAACTGGGCTCATTCAGCCTCTGGTAGGAGCTTTAACAGGCACATTCTGGAAAGCACCTTAACACATTTTCACTAAGTGGCTTAAAACTGTACACACCCCTTGATGCCATAATTCCACCTCAAGAATTATACAGTGGGGAATGAATCCAAAATAGAATAAAACTTTATGCTCAAGAAATCCATGGTAGTGATATACAGGGAAAAAACAATTGGAAAGAAATGAAGGCAACAAAAGGCAATGATTAAATTATGACAGATTTATAAATGATGCTTTATATAGCCATTAAAATTATTACAGGAATTTTTAATAAAAACAACAATTGCAATAACACTAACCCTTACATGGGCCAGGCACTATTTTAAAGCTTTTAGGTGCTTTATAAAAATATACTCATTCTCTTTAAATCTTACACCACTAGGGAGGTAGGCACTGTAACTCTCATTTTATAGATCAAAAAACAGAGGCACCGGGCCGGCGCCGCGGCTCACTAGGCTAATCCTCCGCCTAGCGGCGCCGGCACACCGGGTTCTAGTCCCGGTCGGGGCGCCGGATTCTGTCCCGGTTGCCCCTCTTCCAGGCCAGCTCTCTGCTGTGGCCAGGGAGTGCAGTGGAGGATGGCCCAGGTGCTTGGGCCCTGCACCCCATGGGAGACCAGGAGAAGCACCTGGCTCCTGGCTCCTGCCATTGGATCAGCGCGGTGTGCCGGCCGCAGCGCGCCGGCCGCGGCGGCCACTGGAGGGTGAACCAACGGCAAAGGAAGACCTTTCTCTCTGTCTCTCTCTCTCACTGTCCACTCTGCCTGTCAAAAAAAACAAACAAACAAACAAACAAACAAACAAAAAAACAGAGGCACCAAGAGTTGAGATATTTGGCCAAGGTCATCCTGCTAGTATGAGCCCACACTCTGGCCCCAAAGTCCATGCTCTTTAACCCTGTGATAGTGTTAAGGTAGTAAGGTAGATATTAGCCTATGTGTGTAAAAGAGATTAAAGAAAAAGGGAAGAAAATGAGACATGTTAAAGAAAATATAACCTTGTTAGACGGGTTCCAGCCCTCTCCTTGGGGGTAGCTCACGGGACTTCCCTGCCCTACACCAGGGGGACTATTCAGTCTCATAGCACTGTGCTGACAAGGTCCAGGGCGTATTTTCAGAAATGCTACATCCAGGCCGGCGCCGCGGCTCACTAGGCTAATCCTCCGCCTAGCGGCGCCGGCACACCGGGTTCTAGTCCCGGTCGGGGCGCCGGATTCTGTCCCGGTTGCCCCTCTTCCAGGCCAGCCCTCTGCTGTGGCCCGGGAGTGCAGTGGAGGATGGCCCAGGTGCTTGGGCCCTGCACCCCATGGGAGACCAGGAAAAGCACCTGGCTCCTGGCTCCTGCCATCGGATCGGTGCGGTGCGCCGGCCGCAGCGCGCCGGCCGCTGCGGCCATTGGAGGGTGAACCAACGGCAAAGGAAGACCTTTCTCTCTGTCTCTCTCTCTCACTGTCCACTCTGCCTGTCAAAAAAAAAAAAAAAAAAAAAAAAAAACAAAAAAAAAAAACAAAAAACAAAAACAAAAACAGAAATGCTACATCCAGAAATCCCCCATCCACAATTTCCCCAGAGAAGGAGGTAGGGAGAAGAAACGAGCGACCCACACTCGTGTTGATAAAACTCCAGTGAGAATGCAGACTATGCTCTCAGCCTTTTCCTGAGATGCCCACCTGGCCTATCAGGTGTAGCCTCTTCATTAAACTTTGCTATCTCACTTACCACTATTCTGCCTCATGTCTGAATTCTTTCTTGCATGAAAACAAGAACCCCTGAGCAGCCCATCTCCAGTAACAGTAGGACGAATAATGGCCCAAATATACCAGGTCTTACCCATGAATCTGTATAAAGGGTCTTTGCAGAGGTCCTTAAGAATATTTAGAGAGATATCCTTGATTACCCAGGTGGGGCCTAAATGCTATCTTGAGTGTCCTGTAAGGAGGAGGTAATTGCACACATGCACATGTGCAGATACACACACCTATGAGAAAGCCATGTGCAGAGACAGATACTGGAAAGTTGGGGCTGCCAGCCCAGGAATCCCTGCAGCCACTAGAAGCTGGGAGGGCAAGGAAGGGATTCTCTCAGAGCCTCCAAAGGGGCACAGCCCTGCCCATATCTTGACTTTGGACATCTAAACATCCAGAGCCATGAAAGAACAAATTTTGTTGCATTAAGCCACCAACTTTGTGGAAATTTGTTACAGCAACCTCCAGAAATGAATATAAGCCCCATGCTGTGCTGCTCTCAATATAGAGAAAATATTCATGTTAAACAGAAAAAGTCAAAATTTATACACAATGACCTTAATTATGCATATAAAAATGTGCAAAGACAACAAACCATTTGCAATCATTATCTCTGAATTGTAGAACTATGGGTAATTTTCAGCATTATGCCTTCTGGCATTTTTCCAAATTTCTATAATTATGTGAATTAAAAGAAAGTTATTTTTTAAAATTAGCAATTCATGATAGTTCTGCAACTCTACCGCAATCACAAAGATGAGAAATCAGAAAATCCAAAACTCCCTGATAATTTTCTTGATGCAATATCAGAGCAACACCTGAAAAATCAGCAACCGGAATTCACACCATTCTCTGGAGGACTTCACTGAACCCCTGGTCTCTCAAAAACCTACTAGTTTCCAGACTCTGGGAGGAACATGAGAAGTTCCCTACCTCTCTCTCCCTGTGTAGGAGTAGGGGAGACTTATATGTATTCCCAGAGCTCATCCAGCCCAGACTGTGGCCACACACCAAAAACAAGATGCATCCACTAGTAAACATGCAAACGTTTGATTTCTCTATAGGTGACTTCACAAGTTGAAACATCCAATTAAACACCAACCTAATCTTACAAAAGTCCTGATTCCAAGACTTTTTTGTTGCAAAACTCTCATCATCTGGCCAGTCCCAAGACCAAAGGCCAATTTTACTGTATCAACATCGTGTCCTTTGATTAAACATATTCTCATAAATAGTGTATTAACATTTCCCCCAGTGTGTGTGCAGTTCTGGACCAAAATAGAAACCAGGATGTGTTTTTTCTGTTTTGCATTTTGCTCTGCATGAGAAGGAAGGGAGGAATCACTGGGTCCCTCCACAACGGGGCCAGATCCGAGTAGAGGAGCAGGAAATGACACTCTTTGGTTTTATACACCTACTCAGTGATGCATAGAGTTAGGGCACATAGGTAATGAGTGCACTTGAAAGGCTGTTCTACAGTCATAGGTTTTCCTTCTTTTTGTTTTAAGGTTTATTTATTTGAAAGACAGAATGACAGAGAAAGAGATCGATCTTCCATCCACTGGTTCGCTCTCCAAATGGCTACAACAGCCAGGTCTGGGCCAGGCCAAAGCCTAGAACTCCATCCAGGTCTCCAACATGGTTGGCAGGGGCCCAAGTACCTGGACCATCTTCTGCTGCCTTCCCATGTACACCAGCGGGAAGCTGGATCAGAAGTAGAGCAGCCAGGACTCAAAACGAAATGCTGGAATTGCAAGCAGTGGCTTAGCCCACTGCAGCATAACACAGGCCCTGTCCCAAGTTTTCCTAAGGACATTTATGCCTTCTTCATTTGGCCACATAACACATACAAGCCAGGCACTAAGAGGAGGTTGTCTTCAACAATACACTCACTGATGATACAACAGAGAAAATGGCCAGCATTCCTATGCTCTTCATTTGTCATCTGGATCGCAGAGAGCTCTCAGGGCACAGTATTGATAGGAAGGCCTAAATGGAGCTGTAAGGCTTTAAAAATGGGCAAAACAAAAAGCAAATGGTTTAGAACTGTAAGCCTTCTAACATATCACTTGTCATTTCAGTGATTACTTGATGAATGCTTGTATCTCTCACTTAACCATCCACTTCAGATAAAGAGTATAATATCTCCCCAAGTCTGTTTTCTTTCTCATTTGCCACTGAATTCCCACATCTAGCAGCATCTAACATTAAGAGGAGCTCATCAAGTATCTAAGGTATAATGCAAGAAGGAACACAGGTAGTCAATTTCCTCATCTGTAAAAACAGAAAAGCCAGGCTCCCTTATTATTTCCCAAGGAAAATTCCAAAGAACCTATTCCTTATAAGAAAAGGAGGTCAGCTTGGGAAATGTCACACTTGTAGCCTCCTCTCCCCCCCCACCCCGAGATTCAACACACACACTAAAATCTGGGAAGCCCTGCGATGAAGAACCTATTTGAGTGTTAGCAAACCTGCTTAACCACAGATGTCATTCCATGCTTAACACTGATATCAAGGAGAACCAATATCCCAAGGAAATCCTAGGAATATTAACTTACATTATTCATTTGTTCAAAACACCATTTATCAAGTCCTTGCAATGACGGTGATGATGATGAGTACAGCTACTCTTAACCAGTGATTACCTATGCCAGGCCTGGTACTTGTTGCTCCCACCACCAAGGTAAAAGTGTGAAACCTGGCTCACAGTCTACAGTCCATGGGAAGAGAGCATCACACACATGGCGTTACTGTGAACTGAAGCCACACACTCACACCAATATACACACACTGTACACACAAGTATACATGTACAAATACATTCCTACACACATGTACAATGTGTTTATATGCATACACGCACAGGTGAAGATGAGTCTTCCTGGAAGAAAAGGAATGGAGCCAAGATACAGGAAGCAAGAGAGATTAGCATGTGCAAACAAATGAGTCCTATCCAGTGGTTTTCTTTTTCTCTTTTCTTATTTTTTTTGATAGAGGAAGAAACAGATCTTCCATTCACTGGTTCATTCCCCAAATGGCTACAACTGCAGGGCTGGGCCAGGCTGATGCCAGAAACCAGAAACACCATCCTGCTCTCCCACATGGGTGGCAAGGACCCAAACACTTGGACCATCTTCCTCTGCTTTCCCACACACATTAGTAGGGAGCTAGATCAGAAGTGGAGCAGCTGGAACTTGCATCAGTGCTCATACAGGATGCTGGCATTGCAGGTGGTGGTTTAACCCACTGTACAACACCAGCCCCTCCAGTGGTTTTCAACGTGTGCCCCAAGACCTTTTCTGGGGATCTTGTGAGGTCCAAGGTATCTTCAACCATGCTGACATCTGCAATGACTATGCAAAAGCCGTGGCGAGTCAGAGTGCTGGTGCCCCAGCACAGAATAAGGCCACGGTTCCTGTGTTCTCATTGTTTTCAATGCCACACAACCACTTTTTTTCTTTTTTTTTTTTTAAAGCCAATTTCACCCAAGAACATCCCTGATGAAGCAGAGAAATGATAAATTTTAGTTAACTATCAGCTCTTGCACATTTAATTTTTGGATATCCTGTGCGACACAATGGAAGCACTCTCAAAGCACTTGTGCTGTAAGCTGTGAGGAAGCAAAGCCCCCTCGTGACTGAGCTGGGCGTGACTGAGCTGTGAGCTGGATGAGCCACTGCTTTTCACAAAACACCATCTGAAAGAATGACTGACAGAAAAAATATAGCTATTTAGATTTGGGTATTTGTAAGTATTTCCTCAAAAATACAGGTTTGTTATTTCAAGGAAAAGGGATGGTAACTATTGCTAAAGATAAAACTTGAAGTTCAAGCAAAAATTAAAATCCTGGAAAATCTGTATCCACCATTGGGAGCTTCAGAGCAAACACTAGAAGACTTTTTGGGTGAGAATGGTAATGACACTAACAATATGGTTTTTATTTTTAAACGGCAATAGTAAATGTAGTATGCTAATATCTGACAGATGATGAGTGCATGGCATTACAAAATGATCTATTAAAAATCCTTTCAAAGTGCAAGACAGACCAATGGACTTTAATGTGAAGAATGAAAAGTTCACTGAGACAGTTTCAGATTCCATGCTGCCAAACCTTTAAAAACTACTGCTGGCCAAGTTCTAATGTAGTTTCAGAGACCATCCACAATTAGCTAAAAAAGTGATTAAACATGTCTGCCTTTTTCAAGAATTCTGTGTAAGGCTGGGCTTTCTTCCTATCGTCAAACCCACACAACATACTGCAACAGAGTGAATGATAAAGCTTTCAGGGGAATCTAGCTGTCTTCCATTAAGGCAGCATTAAGGAGCTCCAGAAAGTAAAACAATGTCACTCCTCTTACTAAACACTGGTGTTTTGTAACTAGTTGCTTTTCATTAAAAATGCTATCTATGTTATGCAACGGGTTGATTAGTTATATTTAAATGAATTTAAAAATATTTTTCAATCTTTTCTATTTCAATTTCTAAGGCAGAAAATAATGCTGGATACAACCCACATAAAGGAGAGCTCTTCAGGGAAATCATATTCATTTCTCTTTTTTTAAAAGATCTATTTACCTGACAGGCAGCGTTTCAGAAAGATCATCTGCTGGTTCACTCCCCAAACGGCTGCAACGGCCAGCGCTGGGCCAGGCCAAAGCCAGGAGGTGCTTCCCATTATCCCACTTGGGCACAGGGCCCCAAGCACTTGGGCCATCCTCCACTGCTGCCCCAGGCACATTAGCAGGGAGCTGGACTGGAAGTAGAGCAGCAGAGACCCGAACTAGCACCCAAGGGGATGCCGGCACCGCAGCAGTGGCTTTAATCCACTACACTACAGCGCTGGCCCCAATCATACTCACTTTTAAGCCTTAAGTAAAGGGGTCTTTAAAGACTGAGGTGTAGTATAATGTGGGGAGGGGAGGTGAAGAGGCAGGAGGGAGAGAACAGCCACGGTCTCCCACACTGTGACAAGGTGCTCAGGGAGTCAGTGAAGGGTGCTGAGTACTGAAATGACAGATCTGCCTTTTAAAAAAAGCAAGGACATCATAGAAGAGCTCTCTGCTTCATGAACCTGTGATTCTAAAAACAAGTAAGTACGAGGGAAAGTCAGATGGCAGGGCACTGGAGGGTCCATTATCACAACCTAAGAGAGAAAATACAAATTTCTATAAAAGAGCAGAAACAGAAAAATATTAAAATTTAATGATGGAAGAAAGGAGCAAAGCAAGATAGACCTGCAACCAAATGGAATGCCACAAAATGAAGGAAATCATCAGTAACAACATACAGGACTTCACACATCCATAAATGCAGAAATCAGGATCCATTTCAGACAAATCTGGAAAATAAAAATAAAAGCGCCACCAAAAAGCAATCAACTGCTGTGGTAAAGAGGGAACATGAGTGCAATCCAGAGAAGACAAACGGAAGTACTTAGAAATAAAAGCAGCAGGGAGGAGAGGGCCTCGGTCCCTGGCTTCAGAGCGTGGCTTCTATCCGATCAGGACGTACTCTGCCACCGGAGGTAGGACTAGAGGGAGCAGGAAACACCCACAGGGTCTGGACAAGCAAATCTCCTGAGCAAGGGTTTCACTTCAAAAAAGTCTGATCTTGCAAGCACGAACAGAGACCATACAGAACAGATTGAGAACGACTATTAAAACGGACTCTCAAGAAGCTTACAAACAATATTTTCTAAGGAAAAAAAAAAAAGTCATGAACAAGGCAGTGGTAACTAACCAGAGAAAGACATCCTAGAGAGAATTCCAAACAGAGCTCAGTAGCTTTCTCCCTGGGCCTCCATCTCCTCTTCTGCAAAACCCAAGGTCCACTTCTTGCTGCACAGCCTGTGGCAGGACTGCTACTGTTACCATGGACACCAACGCACAGGGCAGGTGCTCAATAACGGAAAGCCATGGTTATTATCACTGTAGTTATTTCTTCAAGGCCAAAGTGGAATGTAGAGTTGTCACTGTCCTGGCCTAGGCCAGAAAGCTCCCCAAGGTCAAAGATCAAGGTCTTAACAATCACGTGAACACAGAAAGGACTCTGAACAGCTTTGGCCTAGGGTTACATACTACAGATGCTCAAGGTGGCTTCCTTTGTGCTGAGGAGCACGCACCACAAAGGCACACTGAGGAGACCCAAGGAAAAGGAGATTAAGCAGTCATCTTCCTGGACAGGCAACCCTGCTACGCCAGGTCCTTACACACAGTTCACCTCCTCAATTGATACCACCAGCTGAACAGAGGCTCCTCCACCGTGACCACCCCTGTTTTATGGACCAGAAAGCTGTCTCATGGCTGAACCGCAGTCAGAGCCTCACCTCTTGATGTGGGGTCCAAACTCTTTCCCTAGGTCACCTCGCCCACCCCACAGGGAACGGAGCCCAACAGAGGGAGGCCAGCAGTTCCTCAGCCAGTGAGGGCAGGACAGTGGGAATCTGCTGGATTAAAAACACAAACTGCCCCCACTGGCCCTTTTTGTTTTTAGGCAAAACACTCACTCAGAAGGTTTTGATCTACTCATAAAAATAAACGCTTTCTACAGAGCTCAGATGATTAGAAGTGAATAAATAATTTTTGACAGGTATAGTCAAGTCCATCAAAATTCAAACTCCTCGTATTCTTCACCTCCCATAGCTACCTGATCACCAAGAATTCATTGCCTGGCATGCCAGATGCTGCCCCAGGGCCTAAGGGATGAAAGTCAGCCTATGTGCCCCTGCCCTCGGACAGACATTAAGTGAACAAGGAACTTTTTTTTTTTTAAGATTTATTTATTTGAGAGGCAAAATTACAGAAAGAAAGAGGGAGACACACAGAGAGAGAGAGAGAGAGAGGTCTTCCATCTGTAGGTTCACTCCCCAACTGGCTACAATGGCCAGACCTGGGCCGATCTGATGCCAGGAGCCAGAAGCTTCTAAGTCTCCCACATGGGTACAGGAGCCCAAGCATTTGGGCCATCTTCTGCTGCTTTCCCAGGCTATCACCAGGGAGCTGGATGGAAGTGGAGCAGCCAGGACTCAAACCAGTGCCCATACGGGATGACAGTGCTGTAGGCAGAAGCTTAGCCTATTATGCCACAGCACCAGCCCTGGAACTAATAGCAAGTGTTGTGAGCCTGCAGTACAGGCTACTATGGAAGCAGATCATGAAGGGACTCAACTACTCTGAGGTCATAGGAGTATAAGCAAAGGCCCTGAGGTCTTTAAAACCCTGGAGCATCTAGGATCTGAAAGGCCAGTGGCCCAGGAAAGTATTCAGCACAGAAAGAACTAAGAGGTGGGCAGGAACCAGATTACACAGGACCTTGTGTCTACAAAGGTTTCTCACTCTCCCAAGAGCAGGGGATCTTGGGTAATGCCATAGCAGAGGAACATCATCTGATTAATATGTATGAAAGGTTATCATGGCTATGGGGTGGAGGTCTAGAAGGGATAAGAACAGTTCAGAGACCTGTCAAACAGAAAATTTCCAAGTTTAACCACGACCCACAAGTCAGAAACATTGCTTTGCAACCCAGTGTACTATACATTCACACACACACACACAGCCTGTGAGAGGCAGACCACCAACCTGTGCTCAGCATTCCCTGCAAATCTGGCTCAGCTTTTCAATTTCTGTGTCTCAGTGATAATAATAACAATGGCATCTAATGTGTAAGTTGTGGGGGATAAATAAGTTGACATGTAGAAAGCCTTTAGCAATGTTAGCCTTTCCCGGTAGAACTATTAATATACAAAAATACAAATCTCACACAATAAAACTCAACCTTATTACATGCAATGCACTCTAATGTTTTCCATTCTACTTCTTTTTCTTTTTTGTGACTGCTAGGAAAAACTCCCTAAATTAATTTTCAGAACATAAGATAACATGGGTCACACTCCACAGTTGGGGGTGATGGCCTGCACTTGGCTGATGGCCATGGAGGAGAGCAGTAAAGGGCAGCGGTCAACAGGCCTGAACAACTGCATACAAGGAGAAAGGTGGGGTGGGGGTGGGGGCTGTGTCAAAGACCTCCTCTATCCTTTGGGTTGGCGATACTTATTGCCACGGGGGAGGTGTAGGTTTTAGTCTGTGGGAGGAGAGGAAGGTGGAACTCTTCAGGAAAGACTTGGTGTGGGGAGAAAGATTTGGTGGAGGTGACAAATGGAACCTTCACTCCAACACTCTGCCAAGTAGGGCACTGGACAGAGGCTAATGAAGAATCCATTCATCCAGATGTGCACAAGATGGACAGTCTTTGTGAACTGAGCACAGCACAGGGGGCTAATGGAAGATGCAGGGTTTTGGGGTTCCTGCCAAATGTCATTCCTTTTCTGACCAACACAAAGCACTAATCACATTTAATTAGAGTCTAGTTGCCCATCTGCTTGCTCCACCAACCAAGCTGTTTCAGGGCAGGGACCACCCTGCCTCTCATCAATCTTTCCATCCCCCAGGCCTCCCCAGTACACTGCCCCGCATGCTGCTTGTAGTAGGTGCTCTGCTGAATGATCCCAGGAGTGCTCTGAAGGTTTAGTTCTTGCCACTGCTTCCCCTGCTGCCTTTTCTCATCAACTCTGTGCCTTTTTCAAGAAGCCTCCCTGTTTCCAGTCCCCTGGAAGCCACCCACCCTTGCATGTGTCACCTTTTATTTTATATGTACATGATTTGTTTCCCCAGTAGACAGGAATAACGTGACACATCTTATCTACTCCACTGTCACCATGCACAGAGGAAGACCCCAGTTTGATTTTTATACTGAAGAATTGATTTTGGCCTTAAACATCAAATTCAGATTCCTATTTTCTAGGCTCACCCCCTTTATCTGCAACCATTACTGAGGCTATAATTTTTAAAACTGTGGTTATTTATTTATTTATTTGAAGCAGAGAGACAGAGAGCCCATGCACTGGTTCACTTCTCCAAATATCCCTAACAGTTCTCAGCTAGAACTCAAGCCATGAACTCAATCCAGGTCTCCCCTGTGGGCAGTGGCGATCCAACCACTTAAGCGATCAGCATTACTTCTTGGAGTCTGTGTTAGCAGGAAGCTGGAGTCAGGAGTAGGAGGCAAGGATCAAACCCATATACTCTGATGTGGGACACAGGCATCTTTACCACTGGGCCAAATGGCCACTCCGTTTTTAACAACAGCTACATTTGTTGTCAGACCTACCACATCCCAGACATAGCGAAGGACTTTGAAAACATCATCACCTACAATCCTCAAACCACAGGGTTGAGATAAATCACATTTTACAGATGGCAAGACTGAGTCTCAAGCAGATGAAACAATTTGGTAAGTGGCAACATGAGTACTAAAACTCAAAGCTACTTAACTCCAAAAACCAAAGAAACATGCAATTACTCTGAAATTTTAGCAGCATGATCATTGGCACAGAGACATGAAGAACAGCCTATCTGACCTGGAGGCTACACTCTGCTCCCCAGAACATAATGAAGAACCAACTCAGAAGGAATTTTTTTGGCTTGGAAAGGCCACAATTTATCAAGAGTCATTCATTCATTTCCTACAAATATGTAAGTCAGGTCAAGCAACTCTGCAATTAAAAAAAAATGGAATGCACTAACGGCATCATTTATTTCAGAAAGAATGTGTAATTTACAGTAAGCAAGCCAATGGTGTTGACAATCAAGTCTTTAGTGTCCGGGAGTTAGTAAAAGAATCAGGAAACCTGCAGCGGCCTCTGTATCTCCTGTGCTGCAGCCCCTCGAGCTTCAACGTGCTCATTTCACACGATCATCTCAGCACCTGTGAGGTGGCTGTGGGCACTGCACTGCACACCTGAGGAAAACCCAAGTACGGGACATTCCAGGAGTCACGGAAGGGCATGGTGTCTCTGACCAAGAACTCCGGTTATAAGTGACCAATCAACCAAACACACGGACCCACCAAGGCCAAAGAGGAACTCTGTGAGAAGGAAGAACAGTTGGCACAGGGACTCCCATATAAACACACAAACCCTCCCCTCCCCTCCAGGCAGGAAACCAGGGCCACTGAGGCTCCAGACTCCCACTTCCCCAGCTCCACCACCCTAGAGGAAAGGGCTCTCAAGGCCTCAGGCTCAAACATTCAAACTTGAAATAATGTCCACTCCACCTCATACCTCCTGGGTAGGAGGATGACAGGAGCTACAAGACAGACAGTGGCTCTCTCCAAAGATTTCCCTGCAGCAAGTCCTCCTCTCCCTCCACAGTCCGAGCCTCTTTTTGTATCTTCGATCAGGTTGAGGGCCCCAAAAGCAGTGAGCCATCCTCCACTGACCCTTTTTGATTTCCACATGGAGCAGTCGCGTGCACTCACTTTGGCACGGAGTATCCACGCACTGGCATCTCTGTAGAAACAAAGGCAGGAAGAGGCCCCACTCTAAAATCCCATTTATTACATGGCTATATTGACTGCCTAAGTCTCCTGAGAAACCCAAGTCCTCGTAAAAAATTCTTACTTTTGCTTAATGGCAGTGGGGACCTGAGATAATAGGGGCCCAAGAACCACATGTGGCAAACCAAAGAGTGGATGGGCAGAAGCAGCACCCAGAATAAGAGGGAAGAGGGACCAGGTAGATTAAATCGTGGACACCCAGGACACACCACTGCTAATCCCTGCTCTTCAGCCCCCCCAGTCATGATACTGCTTCTTTCGACAACACGCTGACATCACCTAGGCCTAAATAGTGAAGGAGCAGAAGTAAGCAACCACCAGGACATAATTAGACCGAAGTGGCAGTCAGGAGGCTCAGGGCAAACACAATTAGAGGGGACCGAGGGCAACATACCCATTCACATCCCAGTGTGTGCTAAAACTAGAGCTACTCCGCAGTAACTGGTTCTTTGGCAATGAGAGTAGAGGAGCCTTTCCCACCCCGCGAGGTCTAGCGTATCCTCCCTTGAAGCCTCTCAGAGGTCCCGGGTGTCTTGATCCTCTACTCACTCAGCCAGAATTCACCCGGGACCGGGCGAAGGAAGAAAGGCAGAATCGGAAAGCAAGTCTACAGAGGTGACTGGGGATCACAGTCGCTCAATTTCCTGCAAATACTGGAGGGCTAATAAAAGATGTGGTGGCATCTCAACATGTGCCCACGACGGAGGCACAAAGTCAGTACCAGAATGAGACAAGGCCACCACACAGAAGGCAGAGTTCAGCAAAGGAGTGGGCAGGAACATCACCCCAGGGCTGCCTTAAGATCACCATAATCCGACTGCTCTGTCCTTCTTTAACCTAGCCAAACACTTACAGAGCCCTCCTCACTATCTGCCAGGCACTAATCCAAGTGCTTTACGAATATTGTTTATATTGGTAGAAGTAAGCCCTCATTAGCTTTACTGGCTGCTAATGGTTATGGCAAACTGGAGATAACAGGATCGCACCCTTTTCCCAAAGGTCTAAGCTAAGACTGGATGGCTGACATCAACCCCTGCTTCTCTAGCTCCAGCATTTTGCCTGTCTCCATAAGTTTACTCAATTCTCTCCCTCATGCACCAGAGATAAAGGTTAACACTTACTAAGCTCTTACAGCATGCCACACACTTTATATCTAGCATCCCACTTGATTCTCAGAGACTCGAAAAAGAGAATGCCTCCTTTTGGAAAAAAAAAAAAAAAAAAAGGTTTATTTGTCTGAAAGAGCGACAGAAAGAGGGGGCTCTTGAATCTGCAGATCAGATTCACTTCCTAAATGGCCACAACAGCCAGGGCTAGGCCAGGCTGAAGCCAGAAGCCAAAACTCCATCCAGGTTTCCCATAAGAGTGACAGTGCCCAAGCACAGAGCCACCATTTGCTGCCTTCCCAGGTGGACTGGCAGGGAGCTGGATCAGAAGCAGAGGAGCCGAGGCTTAAACCAGCTCTCCAATAAGGAATGCCAGGACTGTAAGCAGTGGCTTATCTGGCTGCACCACAATGCCAATCTCAATGCCTACTTTTAAACCCTACTTGCAGCAGAGGAAGACAGGCTGAGAGGGGAGGCTAACCTGCCCACAGCACTCAGTGACAAGCCAAGACTCCACTCCCGTGTTAAAACTGCATTAAAATGACTCGCCCAAGAGCAGCTCCTTATGGCATCACCAGAAAAGCCACCTTTGGCAAGAACACCTATGGCTGTCCCTTTAGGTATTTCTTTAGTTCAGGTGAAATTCATGTAACATGTGTAAGCCGTGGACAATTTAGAGCATTTAGACATTCACTATGTCATTCAACCACCTCTGTCAGCTCCCACTCATCACCGTAAAAGAAAACCAGGACCCTAAGCAGCCAATCTCCACTCTCTCTGCCTCCCCACCTCCGGCCCATGTCAAGCATCCATTTGCCTTCTGTCCCCATGAACTGACCGATTCTAGACATTTCATGTAAGTTGTACAGAATCATACAATATGTGGTCTTTTGTCTTTGATTTCTCTCATTCACAATGTGATGTTTTCAAGGTTTACCCAGCTTGTTGCACAGATGTGTATTTCATTCCTTTTTATGGCCAAATAATACTACAATGTATGGATATACCACAATGTATTGACCCATGCAGCCAATGATAAGTTAGCTGGTTGCTTCTTAATCCGGTTATTATGAATAATACTACCATGAAAATTCATGTGCAAGAATTTGCATTCCTGCTTTCAACTTTTTTGAATGTATCCCTATGAGGCAGGTGCTGGCTCCCGTAATTGTTTATAAATTTGCTGAGGAATCATAACCCCTTTAAAATATTTTCAAAATTTGATATTTTATAAAGAAAAGCCAAAAGGAAACAAAAAGCAAAACACAAAATCATAGTAAAATCAAATCAAAATAGTTCAAAAATCTATTTTTCTAGTCTTCCTCCATTAAGTTCAAAACTGGATAAAAGGAATCCAAAAAGCACGCTTCTACCTTTGAAAAGGGCCAGAACATCATGAAGAGAATATTAAGAGAATATCTCTACCAAGTAATTAACAAGGGTTGCTGTATCCCCAGGTTATCTATAACAAAGCCGCACCTACTGCAGGGCTCCACTAGGAACCACGTGGCAGCCAAAGAAAACAGGCATGAGGACAAACTTTGGCCACTAAAGGGCACAGTTTCTGGGATCAGGGAAGACCAGACACCCTACGCTGACCCTTACCTTTGGTAAGACCATTTTTGGATTCTCACATCTTTGGATATAAGTTAGAGATCCTAAAAGTCCCTAGTGTCAAAAAATGTCAATAGTGTTTTAAAAACCATGTTATATCTGAACTATCAGCACTGTTTTAAAAATAGCTTGCTAGAAACCTAGTTGGAGACAAGGAGAAGATGAACAAGCCTGAGAACCAACCCAGCGTGTATACTTGCCTTAGCTCCACATCTGATCTCCCAGCAGTTTTCCTGAGTCTCCCAGTCCCTGATAGTCATAGCTCAGAGGACAGCGACAAGATGGGGTACACAGACTGCACCAAAAGAGGATGTGTCAGCACCTTTATGTTAAGTGAAGAAATGTGTTTTATAAAAATATAGTAAACTAACAACAAATGACAAGACCAACTCTTCTGATACATGCAAGACATTGACACAACAGGGATGGCTGGCAAACCAGGTAACAGGCAGGTGAGTTGGCAGCATTCTCTGGGCAGGTGTTCAATTAGGCAGGAACTGGGTTGAAAATAACTCAATTAATTCATTGTGCACACTTGTCTGAAATAACCAGAAGATAAGCTGACATTAGTGGCAAAGCAGAGATTAACTCTAGTTTTTGCAAAAGTGGGGGCTAACAAAAATGCATGTGCAAAACATAAAATTATACTGTGACTGGCTCTGGTTAGCACTAAAGCTCAAATGACACCTGAAGGCTAGGAAGGAAACAAAGCCAGAAGGTGGCTATGGATCCAAACGGCCTTTCCTCTCTCTGCAGTGGCTCTCCAGTCAGCCTCCGTTTCTTGGGCTGGGGAGCATGAGGAAGACAAACCCAGACAAGATTTAGAAACCAAAAGCAAAGTGATGGGATGACCCTTGGTTGCAATATCCCCAAGGAGTGTGAGGCTCAGCCAGGCTGAGACTTAACTCCAACCCAACAGGTCTGAACATACTAAAAGTAATATATATATATAAAAATATAAAATAAGCGTGATATATTATTTATAATATTATATTTATATATATTTTATATGTATGCAGAGCTAGGGAAAGGTAGAGACACTAAGAATATAGAATCAAGGAAAGAGAAGCAAAGGTTATCAGGTCAATACCCAGCCAAAAATGGAACCTCACAATCTGGCAGCCAGCACTGCATAGCTCAGGCCTGAAAATAAAGCAAAACTTCAGCACATAAATCAGAACTTTCAAACTAGCAGGCACCTAAAGCTTCTGGGCAACTCCCTTATTTCACAGTAAACAACACTGAGGTTCACAGGGCTCGATAATATATCCTGTGCAACTGTTAGACACTGCAAAGTCAGGACTAGAATCCTGATCTCCTGGAAGGCTTCCCACTAATAGTATCGATGGCAAAAAGAATCCTAACCCTCATATGCTCAACAGTTGACCAACAGCTACTGCACTGGGGGCTTACAGGTGCTACCCCGTTTAACCTCTCAACAACCTATAAGGTAGCAGGTACTCTTATTAACCCATTTTACAGATGGGGCACAGACAGGTTAAGGTACTACCCCAAAGTCACAAAGCTTACTGGAAACACAAGCAGCACAGGAACCTAAATTCAGCGAAACTCTGTGCTCTCAATCATTGTACTGATTCATCCCTATCCTGTGTTGCTTCCAAACAAGAAAGAATGCATAAACCAGAAACTTTCCATTATTAGATAATAACCCAAGATACAAAAATCCATCAGTGATGGGCATTATAGTACATGGGTTAAGCCACCACTTGGGATGCCTGCATCCCACATCAGAGTGCCTGAATTTGCGTCCCACTCCACTTCTAACCCAGCTTCCTGTTAATGTGCTCACTGGGAGGCAGCAGATGATGGCACAAGTACTTGGACTGCTGACACCCACGTGGGAGACCTGGAATGAATTCCTGGCTCTTGGCTTCAGCTTTTCCCAACTCAGCTGTTGCAGACATCTGGAGAGTGAACCAGCAGAAGGAAGCTCTCTCTGCTTCTATCATTCTTTCAAATAAATAACAATGCAAGCATTGGTGGTATAGTGGTGAGTATAGCTGCCTTCCAAATAAAATCTTTATAAATAAAAAGAAGTAAATTATTTTAACTTGAGGAAGAAGATCCAAGCCTCTCCAGCCTGGACAACAAAACTGAACAGACTCATACTTGAAAATG
Organism: Oryctolagus cuniculus; assembly: GCF_964237555.1. Lineage (NCBI taxonomy): Eukaryota > Metazoa > Chordata > Mammalia > Lagomorpha > Leporidae > Oryctolagus > Oryctolagus cuniculus. The sequence continues at coordinate 84,688,868 of NC_091432.1, forward strand.
AGAGGCTACTGCCAAAACAGAGCCCCTCTGGCATTCTGTCCAGTGTCTTGTACCTCCAATGTTTCACGTGCTTATTTTCATGCAGTTAATTCTGATTGCAGAGTGGTACTTGCCAAGCCCAGTGGGGGATTTCAGAAACTAGTGTAGTATCTACACTGAGCTCCCACTAAAACCATAACTGTGCTATCCACAAAACCACCAATTTAAGCATAGATGGGAGCCAGACTGTTTCAGGAAATGGTTGCTTATCAATGGGAGAAAAAAGAGAGAGAGAGAAAGAAAACACCTGACTTGCCTAAGAATTACCGCTCAGATTCTCAGATTCCACGGTGATAGCCCTATTTCACTGTCTACAGAAGATGCTCTGTTTTCTCTGAATTACGAAACCAGGGCATCTCTTTGCACACACATACCACCTGCTCAGATGCAACATCCACATCCTCTCACCACCACAACCAAACCACAGGCTAGAGCTATGAGTTCAGTTCAAGATCAGCAACCCTCACAGAACTAGAGTTCTAAGAAGGGGCCTCCTGCAGTAGGCCCAGCTCCAGCTGGTTCCCTGGGATCCAACAGGAGTCATTTAATGTCTCTCAATGTTACTCATAAAGCCAAAAGCAGTAAATAACGCTTACCGACTGATTATCAGATGCCAGGCACTGTGCCAAAGGCACTTAATTGAAATTAGCTTATCCTTACAATACCTCTGAGGTAGGTGCCATTATTATATCCAGCTTAAAATGGAGAAAGTGAGGTTTAAAAGAGTTGCCCTGGGCAGGCGTGTGGCGTAGCAGGTAAAGCCGCCACCTACAATGCCTATATCCCACATGAGCACCAGCTCGTGTCCCAGCTACTCTACTTCCAATCCAGCTCCATGTTGGGGCCTGGGAAAAGCAGTGGAAAATGCCCCTAAAGTTTGCGCTCCTGCCACCCACATGGGAAACCTGAAAGAAACTTTTGGTTTCATCCTGGCCCAGTCCTGGCATTGTGGCCATCTGGGAAGTGAACCAACGGGTAGAAGTTCTCTCTCTGACTCTGTCTCTCCCTCTCTCTAACTTTCAAATATAGAAATGACTCTTAAAAAAATAAGTTGCCAAAAGTCACAATCAACGTACCATGTACCCAGAATTGAAACCCAGGTTTCTGAGACTTCAGAGCCTGAACTCTTAATGAACAGAACAGACCTGAAGTTGCAAAGGAGTGAAAACCTTCCCTCTGCCCTCTGAAGATTCAGTAGTTCAGTCTATGAAATAAATTCACAATAGACTAACAGCAGAAAATATGTATTACTTGTACACGGTCAGCTCATGAGAGGAAAGCAAATCTCACATTCCCCATGAGGTCTAGAAGCTCATTCAGCCCCTTCAGGGGGTAACCTAGAGAAGAGCAAATGATTCTTGGGGAAGATGAGTGGATGAAAATGAATAGGTGACAGTCTGTGATAAGGTCTGCCTGGGCATGGTGTGCACCTGCAGTCTCCTCTCCCTCGACATGTGGGTTCAGCTTCCCTGGCTGGTGAGATTCCCAGTGAGGGATTTGTGATGGCTGAGCTCCTTAGGAGACTCTGTCTTCTGACAGATGAGGGCAGTTCAGAGAAAGGTCCTCCCCACAAGGTGCTGTTGCCTGCGTGTCCTCAGTTTGAAGACAAAAGTGACATATTTGGGGGTGGCCTCCTTCAGGGTCTCTCTGCTTTCCTCCTTCATAAAGCAAAGGCAAGACCACCTCTCTCTTTTCCTGGCAGGGAAGGATTCTGCAAACACTCCTTACTCTTGTTCTGCCAGTCCACAGGGTGAACTACAGTAAGTCCTCCCAAGCACTGGGCTGAGGACAGAGAAAGCAGATCACTTTCCTAAGGACCTCACAGCCAGAACCGATTTAGACAACAACCTGTTTGGGACACTCTGACCATGACCCCATGCTCCCATCATGACCTGGGAGACAGACAGACACACACACACACAGCCTTACCACATGTGTTGCGCTATTTTTTATTCTATTTCATTAAAAAAAGTAGTCAATCCACGAAGCTGAAACTTTGTGGATTGTGAATGACAGCTTGAAAAGCCCCTACTCTAGAATGTGCCGTTTTAGTGCTAATTTTAAAAAAAGAATCAAAAAGAAGTTAGGAAGTTCTTCCTTAGATCTAATTTACGTCTCTTGAGCTGTCAAGCTAACTAACTTTGTGTGCCTGGGTACGTTCTCAGGGCAGATGTGCCATGTATCAGATTAGTCAAGGGCCTGGGATGTGGATTCAGCAGACCAGCTCAGATGCTGACGCTCCTGAGCATGTCTTCACCTACAAAGTAAACAGGAGAGGATACCACTCACCCCTCTGGCTTGTAACAGAGCATCTACCTGGTACCTGGTTCCATGTTTCTCAACAGAGGGGCTCAGGCTCAGGGGGAGGAGGTGATGGGGGACATTTGGAATCCCAGCGCCCCCTGGTGGCTGAGCCCATTCTGCATTATAAATGGCAGCAGTTGTTCTGCCTTCTTCCCACCGTGTTGATTCCAAATCTTTCATCTAAGCATCAGTGGTGCTGCACATAGAGGTACAATACATGGGATGCCTAGGGTGTGAGACAGCAAAGACCACATCCCTGCTATTCCAGAGCTTGTTCTGAAGCTGGGCAGGTGCGAGATGAACAGGTACCTGCACCACGTGGCATTAACAGAAGCCTGGGAGCCTGCAGAGACAGTAATTCCAGGTGGGAAGTCCAATCCTTAATCCCATATGTAATTCTACTTGTATAAAAAAGCCACACCTTACAAATTTCCAGATTACAATGCATTAAGATTTGAAACCGACCACGACCACCACACCAAGATTCAACCCCTGAAGGAAAGAATCCTTAGGTGCGGACGACAGCACATCCCCAGGTCCATCTCCCCTGCGAGACTGCCCATGGCCACGCAGCAAATGCCATGCACACAAAAGGAGAATTCCAGAAAGGGAAAACTGTGGGCCGCTTCCCTGGCTCCTCTGCAATGTCCACTTTTCTTGTCTAGATGCAAGCTCATAAAAACTAAAGAGGAAAGGACAGAAACAGAGAGGGAGGGAGGGAGAAAAGGTCTCTCTTTAGGTGGTCAAATATATAAGACTGAATCCACTACAAGTCCCAGCTGCTCCACTTAGATCTCCTGAGAGGGGACAAGCCAGGGGCCTTTAAAGTCACCTCAATTACGTAATCGAAGGCCTGTGTGCTCAAACTGCTGATGTGTCCCACAGGCACACTGAAAATACCTCTGCTTTTAAAATCCTGTTCGGGCCTTTCTTCCTGTTTTACAACCCTGGCCTGGGCATCTCTGAGTGGCCACGTGGTTAACATGGACTTCCTTGCAGCTCTGGTTCCCTGCCAAAGACGCACACACTAGCAACCCCAGGCATAAACTAAAATGAATGGAGAAAGAACAAAGATACCAGCTGAGAGAGCTCTTGGCATCCCACCCTCTCCCTTTTGTTCTAGGCAGTCACTAATGCCCTGGGGGTCATCCAGGCCTTAGACTCCACAGCTGTCAACTGCACTCACCCCAAGTCACACTGGTTGAGAAACAAAGCCCAAAGCTAACAACCCATGGACAGAGCTCTGGGTGGTCTTATACACTGTATCATTTATATCTCATCACAACCTCTTCCAGATATTACTTTTATCATCCTCAGTTGACTGAACAGACTCAGAGAGGTTAAGCAGGCAGCCCAGGCTCACAATGACAGAATGGCTGGGAGAGAAGCTAGGACAACCCAGGCCCTCAGCTCCTTGGAGCGAGGACCCCTAAGTGCACAGCAAGCCCAACAGCATTTGAAGAGGCAGTGTTTTGAGTGTACAGGCTGATCTTCACCAGACGCCTCCACACAGGTTTGTTAGGAAACTTCCAGGGGAGGCTGCGGCAGAGAAGGAAGTGTGCTACCTACACGTGTGAGTCGACAACTGCCTCTGAGAATTCCCATTGTAACATGGGGACGTGCTGGCTCTCTGTGAGCACTGGACGAGAGTACTCATGGGCACAATGCCCGCAGACACGGACATGCCACCAAACCCAAAGGACCTTCAACAGCAGCATTCCTGTCAGGGCTGTGCAAGTAGCTTAGGGAAAAAACTGTACAGAAAGACGGCACAGGGGCTTCAAGTCCCAGCTGCTCCACTTCCGATCCAGCTCCTGCTAATGCGCCTGGGAAAGCAGCAACAAGATGACCTGGCTTTCGGCCATCTGGGGAGTGAACCAGCAGATGGAAGATCTCTGTCTCTCCCCCTCTCTCTGTAACTTTCAAATAAATAAAATAATTCTTAAAAAAAAAAAAAAGGACAAAGCACACATTCCACTACAAACTTGGGTTTACTCCTTAAAAATGTAGAGAAGCATAGACCATTTACAGAGGCCAACAGCTGGTGCACAGAAGAGGTGGTTCGCATAGCGCCGTCACCACCGACAGCACCAGCTGGAGCTCAGCACCACAGTGTGCTCCCCCATGGTCTTGGGCAAACACCACTAAGAGAAAAACAGTGAATTGGAGAAAACCCAAAAGAGTTAAAGTAGAGAGTACTGTAGAGCGGTCTGAGCAGACTGCAACAGCCAACTCCAGTTCCACACGGGAAGCCCTCAGAGCCTGCGCCCAGCACCCACAGCCGACTCCACTGAGAGGACGGTCAAGATCGGCCAGAGTGTGCCACCACACTCCCCATTCCCAGCTGGGGTGCCGCAGTGCAAAGGGATCAATGGTTTTCAGAACAGTTAAGAAAGCAGGTGGACAAACGCCATTCCCTGGCTTGTGAGGAGTCCTGGAGCCTCTGCACGCCAGCTCCCCACAGGATCAGAGCACGGGGGTGTCTCATTACCTGCAGAGACCACACTTTATAAATACACCCTGCCTGGGCTGAGAAGGTCTGCTGACAGAGGGACCTGATCCGGAAATTCAGTGTCCGTGCAGCCCAGCCTTCCTCAGTTCAAAATAGATATCCGTGACCTACTTAGTCTTCGCGTGCCACTCTCAAAAGCAACTAACAAGCGGATGGCGGCCAGGGCCGCTGACTTCAGCGGAACCCACTCAGACCCCAGCCTTCCTGTCAGGTGTAACAGCTACAGTGATGACTCAGAAAGGTGCCAAGGGGAGCCACACTGCAAGCCCAGCCCAAAGCAGCCGATTCAACTCCCTGCTGACAGGCAGAGTCACAGGAGCAGCACTTGCACTTCATCCCCAGCAAGGCGAGGGGGTGGGCAACACTCCTCGCAGCAGTGACTCTGCAAGCCACCCTCATCATCATTCGTTTCCAGAGGGGTGAAACAGGAGGTTCCTGGAAAGTGAACCCTGCACCCCAGCCCCTCTGTCTGCATGTTCTCCAGAGTGTCCTGCACAGTGCAGGTCTACCAAGCATTGAGCACCATGAGAAGGTGAGCCCCTCCCCAGCCCAGCCCACTCATGCTTGGCTACTCAACATTAGACAGCAGGACAGACACTGACACGGAATACACAGACCAGATAGTCAAGACCAGGGAAAGCTCTGCACACTTTCACCCACCACAGAGCCACAAAGTGACCTAAACCACAACTCATTTCACTAGGGACAGGCGACACTCAAGGAAGCTGGCAGGGACAAATGTTGGCAAAACCCCAGCACACTCCGTGCCATGCAGTACAACAGCAGACGAGGAAGCAAGTTGATGGCGAAAACCAAACAACGCAGGGCGGACTTGCCCATCTTCACATCCACATCCATCCTCCTCAGATCTCTGGGGCTGGTCCCAGACACTCTCCCCCCACCGTTATACACTCTAAATTCCCAGCACAGGAACTTACCCAAGAGCGCTTTTTCACCCACATCAGGACATTCAGTCACTGCCACCACCCCGGGAGGCAGGCGGGACAGGCATTTTTATCAGCCACTTAGAAATGAGGAAATTGAGACAAGTGGTTATAAGTAAGGACAAAAGCACAGACCTCCTAACTCCAAGTTCTGTGCTTGTGGTCACCCAAAATCATCCCGCAGGGTGCACCCAGAACTGACACAGCCATGAATCTGAGCTTTAGGGGCAGCACCTTCTGGAGTCAAACAGCGGCCCCCACCCTTCAACCTCAGCAAAGAACAGCAGCACACAACCATCAACCTCCACGTCTGCGGACAGGTGGCCTCTGTCAGCCACATGTCCCTGAGCCAGGCTCATCACCACCTCCCTGACAAACATGCGAAACCCAATCCTTAGAATTACAAAGGAAAGGGCTTTTTACAGCTAAGTGATGGGCAGGAACAGGATGAACGCCCATGGACTCCAACAGCCACAGCCAGAGAGCCCAGGAGCTCAAGGCCTTTCTGAGTGTCAGTTGACCCTGCCTTCAAATCCTGGCTCTGGAGCTTAGCAGCTCTGTGACCGTAAGCAAGTAACTTTGTTCTAAGTTTCAGCTTTTTTCATTTATAGAAAAAGAAGTTAAAAAAAGAATCTCACAGTACATGAACTTAATGCCACAGAACTGAATACTTAAAAATGGTTAAAAAGTTAAATTTTATGTTATGTGTATTTTGCCATTACAAAAATAGGTTAACATTTGCATTTTTTTACAAAAAAAAATGATCTTACAGGCTCACAGTGAGGATTAAGTAAGAATCCTAATGGCACGGTTTTACATTGGCACATATATCCTAATAGACATTTGTTATTAATAGTAACTTAATAGTTTTATTGTACAGAACCGGCACTGTGGTGTAGCAGGTAAAGCTGTTGCCTGCAGTGCCAGGCATTCCATATGGGCACCAGTTTGAGACCTGACTGTTCCACTTCCGATCCAGTTCTCTGCTATGGCCTGGGAAAGTAGCAGAGGATGGTCCGAGTCCTTGGGCCCCTGCACCCTCATGGGAGACCTAGAGGTGGCTCCTGGCTTCAGATTGGCCCAGCTCCACCCATTGCAGCCATTTGAGTGTGAACCAGCGGATGGAACTCTCTCTCTCTGCTTCTCTGTAACTCCGCCTTTCAAATAAATAAATTTTTTTAAAACAGTTGTATTGCAAATACATACTCAATGTAGAAAATCTCACAAAGATAAAATCTCCTATAATATCAAAATCCAGAAATAACACCACTGAAATAAAATTTTTGTGGTATTTTTCCTATACATAGATATTTCCTAACAAATTTGGGATACGATGTACATAAAATTTTGTTGTCATGAGCCATTACTTTTTTGCCTTACTTGTAATTTCAAAAACAATTCTTATAACAATATCCAGAAATAGGCCGGCGCCGCGGCTCACTAGGCTAATCCTCCGCCTAGCGGCGCCGGCACACCGGGTTCTAGTCCCGGTTGGGGCGCCGGATTCTGTCCCGGTTGCCCCTCTTCCAGGCCAGCCCTCTGCTGTGGCCAGGGAGTGCAGTGGAGGATGGCCCAGGTGCTTGGGCCCTGCACCCCATGGGAGACCAGGAAAAGCACCTGGCTCCTGGCTCCTGCCATCGAATCAGCGCGGTGCGCCGGCCGCAGCGCGCCGGCCGCGGCGGCCATTGGAGGGTGAACCAACGGCAAAGGAAGACCTTTCTCTCTGTCTCTCTCTCTCACTGTCCACTCTGCCTGTCAAAAAAAAAAAAAAAAAAATAACAATATCCAGAAATAAAGGGCCTTTGTTCAATGCAAAGATAAAAAGTGGAGTGCAACTTGAGAACAAGGGGCTCATGAGGAACAACTGGAGACACCTGCCTCCAGGGCCAGACCGGTGGCCCAGCCAAATCCTCCACACCTGCTCCCCTCGCAGAGTCAGAACTCTGCGGTCTGGCCAGACGGCAGGAAGAGCATTCATCAGGAACCCTGGTTGTGATGCCAGGAGCAGCTCTGGGGGTGCCAGGAATAGCCCGTGTTCGAGGAGCTCCCACTGTGACAGGGAAGACAATCGCAGGCGGATCACCCCAGGTGCCCTGAGCAAGGGGTTATCCAGAGTGGGGGAACGGGTCGGGTAGAGAAGGGGCACATTCGTTCCCATCATTTCATCCAACCCCACAGGTTAAAGATGAGACAACTGAGGCCCAGGAAAGCAAGTGATTCCCTAAGGCAGCAGCCAAGAGACCAGAATATAACATTCTAGTTCCAGTCTGGGCACCAGAAGACCCAGAGCTCAATCACAGCATTTTGCTAGCATGGAACCTAACGAAGTTGTCAGGACCCACATCCAGTACGGTCCTATTCATCAACAAGAGTTTATCTAACTTGGTGCCAGGGGCACAGACACAAGAAACCAAAGCCACCCTCTGGGCACAGGGCAAGGAAGCTGCTTTATGGGAACACTTGGCCCTTGTCTGGTGAGTAAGATGTCTGCACCCACTGTAACCCAGCTCCACAGATCCTGGGGGCAGGGTGGGGCAGGGAGGGCGCTACCTGCGTCCAGGCTTCCTGTGGGGTGCTGGCAGGGAAAGGCTGTGCAGCTCAAAGCCAGCTCCTCCAAGCTCTTCTGAAATGCTGGGAGGAAGCAGCCCCAAGTAACCCTGGAGGACTCACACTCCTAGCTAGGGACTGTCTTCACAACTATCCCCTGGCACAGTGCGTTTGTTTGGGAGGGGGAAGGGAATGGGTGAGAGGCTTCCCCCAGGCGGTTCCTGAGCATCTGGTCCTGGCACTGCGGAATTCTATTTCCATCTCCACCGACACCTAATGGGACTTCTAAAGATGCTCCCTAGGGCGTCACAGCCGCTGGGAGGTGGAGGGGCCCCCAGACAACCTCCCTGCATGGGTGCTGCTGGCACTGCCTTAGTAGGTGGAGGCAAGGAAGGCCTGAAACCAGGCCCTTTCCTCTGGGAGGCGCAAAGAGGAAATTAAAACGGCAGCCAGATAAGGAGACTTCCCTTCAAGTCCAAAGTTATGATCCCCCAGCAACCACGCAGGCCAACCGGGCTGGGCACACGGAGTCCAAGCTCCTGCCTGGAGTGCCTCTTCCATTTTAATGACCGACGCTCAGATTCAGGCTGAAGTGCTTTTATGACAAACAACAGCAAAGTGTGAAAACAGTAGGTCACTTAGGAAGTTGGCAGCAGAGAAGGCACCAGGCCCGTGTGCCGTGACCACCTGGGAGCTTGACCACTCCCTACCCGTTTTCAAGGCCAAATGTGGCCTGCAACCAGGGGGAGCTGACTTTTCATGGCATAGTGACTTTGTGCGTAAAAGGATCCTGGAAGCTGAACACACTGAGCTTGCATGCTGACCTCAGCATTTTCTCAATCTGCCACGAGCAGTGGCCGCCTGAAGCAGGCCAGCGGCTGGAGGGCAGAGCCGGCCGTCAGCAGGGTGTGTGGCTCTGCAGCTCCCAGCAAGGCAGCCCGTGTCTCATGACAATCCAGCCAGCCCCTGGCCTGTGAGGACCCCCTCCTCTTCCTGTATGTGGGTGGGGCAGGGAGGGCGAGTGAAAATGCATCTAGGACAGAGAACAGACAGGAAAGGGTGGTGGGTCCAGGCAGCCAGGAGCGAAGAACCGGCTGCTGTGAAACATCTATGTGCGCACACACATGTGGCAATGGCCAGGGCAACGTGGAAAAGTTCTCCGAGGAGCTACTCCACATGCCCTGCTTCATTCCTGCTCTCGGCCACAAGAGTGGCTCCTATGGCACCACAGCAAAAGGTCAAAGTCCTTAACAGAGACCAGCATGGTCTTCCTCATCTCTTGAACTTCTCAGACCTCACAGTCTCAGGATCTCCCCACCCCACCACCCTCCATCGCCCCTGCCACACACACACACACACACACACACACACACACACTGACCTTGAACTTCAGGGTCCCCACACCATCCAGCAGTGCATATGCCCATCTCAGGGTTTCTGCCCTTGCTGCCCTTCGCCTGGAATGTGCTTCCTCCATAGACCAGCTCCTCCCGACACATTCCAACCACCACCTGCTCAGCCAGGCCACTTTTCACCCCTTTTTTCCCCCTCCCCTCTGGCCCACACTCCCCTCTTAGCAGTCACTACCATCTCACACAGGGCCCATAAACTCATGTCCACCTGGAACCACAACGTGACCTTGGAAACAGGGTACCTGGGATGATTAACTTCATGAGTCAACCTGACCAGGCCCCAGGGTATCCAGGTATTAGGCCAATCACTATTCTGCAAGGGCGGGGGGTGGGGGGGTGGGGGAGTGGGGTGGTGTCTGTGTATGAGATTAACACTTGAATTGGTAGACTGAGTAAAGCAGATCCCTCTCCCCAGTGTGGTGGGCCTCTTCAAATCAAATGGGCGCCCGGAACAGAACGAGCTGAGCAGAGGAACTCCTCCTGCCTGCCGATCTGACTGAATCAACGGCTGTGCTAGGGTCTCAAGCCGCCAGCTTTCAGAACGGAACTTACCCCAGCTTGCTGACCCGCAGTCTGCAGATTAGCACATGACAGCCTCCACAATCATGTGAGCTAGGACCTTATAACAAACCTCTTGTCACTCACAGCTCTATTGCTTCTGTTTTTCTGCAGAACTGTGGCACAACAATGTGTATACAATGCATACAGTAATACACTGTACACCTAAAAAATGGTTAAGATGATAAATTTTGCTCTGTGATTTTTTTTTATAATTAAAAAAGAGATGAAGTTATACTGGGATAGAGTGAGCCCTGAATCAATGACTGGCAGCCTTTAAGAAAATCAAGGAGATGCAGACAGGAGGAGGCCACATGGGTGCAGAGGCAGGGACTGGAGCTGTGTTGCCACAAACCAATGACACCAAGGGTTGCCAGCTGCCCCCAGAAGCTGAGAAAGATGCACAGAAACTATGGCAGAATAAATTGTTGTGTAAGCCTTCCAGTTTGTGGCACGTCCTTACAGCACCCCTGGGAAACTGAGGCACACACATCACTGATTAGTGCCGTCACCAGAAAATAAGCCCCAGGAGAACAAGGTTTGGGCTTCTTTTGTTCAGTATCAAATCCCCAACCCCAAGACAGCATGTGGCCCCTGGGAGACAATAAGTATTTGCCCAGAGAGTTCTGAGTAAATGAAGCTAAGCTTGGAAGGCAGACACGGAAGCTGCACTCATCCTACAGAGAACACAACCACGGAGCTAATGTTCTAACTTCACTCACAGCCAGAAGAGCTGGGATCAGAACAGAATTGGGCCCTTGCTTGTTCACTTGATGAATAACCCTGAGCTCCTCCCCAGTACTGGGCACGCTGTGCCCAGGAGAGCTGTCACACGCAGTAATGACAAATCACACGTGGGGTGGCAGCAGGACAAAAGGGCAGGCTCCTGTCTCAGCCCTCCCATCAAAGAGGCCAGTGACCTCGAACAAGGTCTCTAGCTGTGTGCGAAGCCGACTCTGTCTGCTCTGTAGGGGTCAGCAAGGCTCATTTGTGCTGCTACTGAGACTTTTTCTGAGACCTGTGGAGCCTGCAACCTGCTGACTTACCTTCAGGGCAGCACCTCTGGCACCTACCACACACTACTTTTGAAATCTCTCTATTATCCCACCTTTATGGTTCATTTTCACACCCATTATCCAAACTCATGCCACAGGCTCTGCATCTGGCACGGTCAGGCCATGCCCTCCACCCAGGTCCTGCTCCTGCCTGGATCTTTGCTGTGTGGCTCTCCCCTCCCAGCCCACAAAGCACAAGCTCGGCTCCCAAGAGTAAGAATTCTTTTCCCTCTGTGCAGCCCAGCACTCTAGGCTGCTCTGCAGGTCCTGGGCGCAGCCTTCTCCATATTCAACCCGCAGGCAGCAGACATCTGGTTCAGGCGAAGCGTGAGCAAATAAATTAAGGGCTTCAAATGAATTTGCTGTCACACACAAACACATGAGCACGCGCATGTGCACACACACACACACACACACACACGTGTGGCCAGTTTCCACTGGGTGCCTTACAGGTGACCAGGGGAGTGAAACCAGCACAGACATCACCCCCAGGTTGGCACTTTCAGGAGGATACGAACATAAGCTGTGCAGCCACTCAGGCCCCAGGCCGAACCTGAACAACTTGAGCAATTGTTTACCTCAGTGCATGTCAGTGACCTTGGTGGGGCCCAGGGGCCTAACACTATGTGGTTCCCTTCCCTGCATGTGGAGGCAGGCAGTGCACAGTGGTGTGGGGGAAGTGGGGAGATGATCTCCCAGAGGCCAGGGGGCATTTCCTCTCTGGCTGCCAGCTGTGTGACACCTTGCAGGGCCTTACTCAGCCACCTCCGCATAAACGAAAAAAGCTGTATCACCTCTTGGTCCCCAGCACTCAGGGGAGCTCACCACAATGTAAAAGGCCTGGGTGTCCGGGAACTTGCTGAGCAGGAGGTGGGTCACGGCAGGAGAAGCGCAGAACAGCCAAGCTCCTCCCTGGCCCATTGGAGGCCCCCTGCAACCTCCCACCCTCACCGCTCCTTGTTTCCAGAACGCTACCCCCTAGGCGGCTCCTAGGATCCCGGACTCCTCTCTGTAACATTATCATTCAAGTCCACATTTAAAGTCAGCAAAGGTAGTACGTGGCCACTCATTTCAAAGCCACTTATTAGAGGAGTACAATTAGTAGTTACCTCAGAAGAACTAAGTACTTATTAGGTAATATACGAAGGCTTTATCAATATTATTATTTTAATCCACACAACGACCAGGTGAGGTGGGTCCTAATATTATTTCTTTTTTATTTATTTTTTATTTTTGACAGGCAGAGTGGACAGTGAGAGAGAGACAGAGAGAAAGGTCTTCCTTTTACCATTGGTTCACTCTCCAATGGCCGCTGCGACTGGTACACCGCGCTGATTCGAAGCTAGGAGCCAGGTGCTTCTCCTAGTCTCCATGCGGGTGCAGGGCCCAAGCACTTGGGCCATCCTCCACTGCACTCCCAGGCCACAGCAGAGAGCTGGACTGGAAGAGGGGCAACCGGGACAGAATCCGGAGCCCCAACCGGGACTAGAACCCGGTGTGCCGGTGCCACAAGGCGGAGGATTAGCCTATTGAGCTGCGGCGCCGGGCCGGTCCTAATATTATTTCAGGGAGATAAAATAACTCTGCTCAAGTCCCACAGCTGTCAGGAGCAGAGTGGGAGCTGAGTCCAGGCACGGCCCCCCTCCCTGGAGTCTCTGTACCTCCCACCACCATAGGCCACAACCTGGCCCCCTGTAAGCGGCACGTATGGCACTGCAGCAGCTCACTCAGTTGTCCAGGAGCTGTGCCCAGCGATAGATCCACGTGCCACCTCCACAGCCCACTCGTCAGGCCCTCCTACACCTTCTGAGAAGCCACTGCTTTCCCACAAAGCACTCGCTAAGGAGCACACTGTCCCTATATTCCCACAGCAGGCCAGAGACAGCGGCATGAGCACCACCCAGCAGGGAGGGCACACTGCCGCACTCCTGGAGGCTCTTCCAGAGGGTAGTGTCTGTCTGCTCCGCTGGCACACACCCCTTCAGTGTTCTCCCAACTCCAATTCCTGCCTGCACAGGGCAGGATCCTAACGTACACGTGCCCTCTCAGGACTCAGAGGTGGCTCTCATGGAAACGAAAGCCCTCTACTAGCCTGCCCAGCCTCAGGGCAAAGCACAAAAAATGTGCAAACAGGAGCCCATGCGGCCAGGTGCCACACTGCCACGACCCCACGGTCCTCTCGGGCTCGGCTCCCCTACCGTCCACGGTTACCACGGACCTATCACTCCAAATATCTGAGATCTGACCCCTGAGACCCAGCGGCTCACCGATGAGTCTCACAACCTCACCAGTAGTCAGTGAAACACCTATGAACCACAATCCGCTTCTTTCAACTAGAAGGACAGCCCGTGGGAAGTAGGCGCTTCATCCACTACTGATAGGTTAAATTAGTACAGTAACATTTCAAATCAGCACCACCTCTGACATTCAATTCCAGTCCTAGAGAAACACATGCCCAGCAATACGGATGGATGGCAACAGAATACATTAGACAAAACTAGTGAGTTTATACTCACATGTCCATCAATAGGGAACTGATCTGTAAATTATCATATATCTGTATTAAATATTTTGTAGACAAAAGACCCGAGAAAAGCTACTTGCACACACTATGTGAAAAAAGCGAACAGTGGGAACAACATGTGGGATACAGATTCAAACTTTTACAAGAAAACAGACCATATGTATTTGTGTCTATACAGTTCAGGATGTGGGACTGACCGCTAAAACCCGCCGCCTCTGAAGACCAGGCAGAGAGGTGATACCTGGGGGAGGGGTGCCAGGGAAAGGGTGGCCCAACATGTCCACCAGGTACCTCCACACTATCTGAACAGGGGACAGGTGCAGGAGCAGAGTGTATTCACATATTACCTACATAATTTAGAAAACAAGCAGCCAAACATGGTAAAAGCACCACCACCACCGCCAAATCAGGATTTTTATGCTGATGTGAACAGGTTTCTTTTTTTTTTTTTTTTTTTTTTTTAGGATTTCACTTATTTATTTGAAAAGCAGAAAAGAAATACAGAGAGACAGAGAATCTTCTTTTTTTAAGATTTTGCCTATTTATTTGAAAAGCAGAAAAGAAAGAGAATCTTCCATTCACTGGATCACTTCCTAAATGGCTACAACAGCTCAGGCTGGGCCAGGCCAAAGCCAGGAGCCCAGAGCTTCTTCAGGGTCTCCCACATAGGTGCAGGGGCCCAAGCACTTGAGCCATCTTCTGCTGCATTCCCAGGCACATTAACAGGGAGCTGAATCAGAAGTGGAGCAGCTGGAACTTGAACCAGCACCTATATAGGATGCCAGCACTGCAGGCAGCGGCTTAACCGTCTAAGACACAGGGCCAATACATGAACAAGTTTCGGCACCCCACTCCTCAGTCTCCCTTAGGACTGCCAGATCAAGTTCAAGCCCAATTTCTAAGCCACTACTAACAGACTGGATCACGGTCAACAGACAAGAAGGGGGTGGCCTGGCACTGTGGCTCACTTGGTTAATCCTCCGCCTGCAGCGCCGCGCATCCCATATGGGCACCGGGTTCTAGTCCCGGTTGCTCCTCTTCCAGTCCAGCTCTCTGCTGTGGCCTGGGAAGGCAGTGGAGGATGGCCCAAGTGCTTGGGCGCCTGCACGCGCATGGGAGACCAGGAGGAAGCACCTAGCTCCTGGCTTTGGATCGGTGTAGCTCCAGTCGTAGCGGCCATTTGGGGGGTGAACCAACGGAAGGAAGACCTTTCTGTCTCTCTGTCAAAAAAAAAAAAAAAAAAAAAAACAGACAAGAAGGGGAATGTAGGATGTGGGGAAAACTTTGGTGAAAGCTCTGTCCTCCACAGAGCCTGCCTCTCAAAGCTCACCAGTTCTTGAGCCTTCCTCCACTGCACCCCCACAGAATGAGACAAAAGCCAAAGCCAGGATTAAGAGAGAATTCCCCTTCCCACAGGGCACAGGGGAGGCTTCCCACTGTCACCAACGGAGCTGTTCAGGTCTGGCTAAACTCCACCTGCCTGTGCGCCAGGCTCCTGCGACAGCGAGAGAGCCAAGGCTGGCAGTCCAAAGCCCACTCATTCGAGTCCCTGCACTTCGGCAAGGAGCCCAGGAATCTCTTCGCACTCACTACTGAAAATCCAAACTGAACCAGTACATACAAATCAGATGGTTCTGCCAACAAAACAGCAACAACGTGGAAAAAAAAGAGATAAATCAAGGGTATCTTGGCTAAATATATATTTATTCTTTCAGCCTGCCAGAGCAGTGGCACAGCTGTACATTTAAACATTTGATAAATATCTTTTTTGCTTCCCAGTAATGATTAAAACAAGCACACACCCCATGAAGCAAAAAGAATAAGCAACAAGGGGCTCTGCTGCTGACATAACATTCGGGAGGAAGGCTGGAGAGCTAAGACACAGGCCAGGGTGCCCTTCTCCCAGACACTTTAACAGCCTGCAGTCAGGAGAATATGGAGAGCTTTGCCCTCAGATCAGAGAAGAGAGGCCACTTGTTCAGGGAACAGAGTCAACATCAAGCAGAGAGTGGGGGTGAGCTGTGGTGTCAGCACAGTGACTCCCGGCAGAGGGAGTGTGCAACTGACCACGCTGGGGAGCAGGCACGTACAGCAAAGGTGAGCTGGCTGCCTCCACACAATGAGCACACAGCCTAAGCCAACTCCTAGCCAACACCTCTCCAGCCTGACCCCAGCAAGAACAAACTATCTAAAGGGCAGGGATATTATGCAATCTGGAAAACACAGAAGCCCTGAAGCCAGGATATAACCACATGTGGCACTAAGCAGGGGAGAGGGCACAGAACCAGCGTACAGTGGGTGAGAACACCAACCAACATCCCCCGGGGCTCTCACCCACCTGAGTGCATGCTGGCCGCCCACAGGGACTGCAGCCTTCAGAGCAGGGCTGGGGGTTGGCCATTATGTTCTGCACTGTGAAGTCACCCACCATCACTCCACTTCCCACTCAAACCCTGCAAGGTTGGGACCACAGGTCAACCCTCCTAGGGCAGACCAACCCTTGGCAAGAGCCAGCACTGAGGCTCAAACCCCTGAGGGGTCCCTGGCACCACCAGGGAAGAATGGGGTGCGGACTACGCCCAAGAGAGGCTTCCTTCTTCCATGGTTTTTTCCCTCCAGCACATTTCACTTGAAGTCTGAATGTTCAAAGCAGCATTTCCCTGAAGGGAACCTGAAGAGCTCCCCTCCCATCCTCTGAGATGCTCCTGGGAAGAGAGGAGTGCAAAGGCCAGGGGCTGGGCACGGAGGTGCATACCCCTAAAGGCTGCACTTGACACCTTTCTCCACCGGCAGACAGAAGAGGCAAGAGACTGGTTTTAGTCTCCACAGACATGATACTTCCAAGACACACTCTGAGGGCAGGAGGATCAGAACTGCAGCCAGAAGGGAGGAGGAGGCAAGGCAAGGCTCAGATGCACTCCCTCCCTCTCTCAACCCAATACCCAGAGGGACTGAGCTCTGTTGGTTCCAATGCCTTGCCTTTTCTCCATCACCACTGCCTTTTCTCCACTTGAACACCACTGTGTTCAAGTCTGAGGTTCGCGGCCTCCTCACCTCTCTAGTCAGTTACTTCAGTGGTCTCACTTCTCTCCTAACTTCTCCTTGCTCCACTTCACACTCCACACAGCCCATGCAGCTTTCTAGAATACAGACCTGACGCTCTCACTGATGGGACACAGTCCTCATCCATGGCAAGTGTGCAAGGCTCTGCCTGCCTCCGCAGCCCCCAGACCACTAAGCACCTATGGGCGACGTGAACATCTGTGTACTGGGAGTGCCATGACCATCCTCCCAGAACTGCAGTAAGGATTAATCTCACGCTGTAAGGAACCTAGATCTCCAAGCACCGCCGCACCTCTCACCCACAGCTTGCTTTCCGCACCCCTCGCCTTAGCAGCTCTTCACAACAAGCAATGAGAATCAACTCCAGAGAAAAGGTGGCACTTGTGAGATTTAGAAATTAAAGGTCACAGGGTCAGCGCTGTGGCGCAGCAGGCTGCAGCACGCACATCCCATATAGGCACAGGTTCCAGTCCCAGCTGCTCCACTGCCAATCCAGTTCTCTGCTATGACCTGGGAAAGCAGTGGAAGATGGCCCAAGTGCTTGGGCTCCTGCACCTGCGTGGGACACCTGGAAAAAGCTCCTGGCTCCTGACTCCGGATAGGCCCAGTTCCAGCCATTGTGGCCATTTGGGGAGTAAACCAGCAGATAGAAGGTTTGTTCTCTCTCTCTCTCTGCCTCTCTGTAACTCTGCCTTTCAAATAAATACATAAATCTTAAAAAAAAATAAATCAAGGGTCATAAATATAAATGCTATCAAAATGTGAAAGCAGCCAAAATTAACTAAGTTATCAAAATAATGTCAGAGAAGAAAAAGAAAGAGAAGGAAAACATTGCTCTTGGGAGGAAAAGCTTCTAAAATATAAATCTCTATGATGTCTTGGACTTCATTTGTCCCAAAGCTTTAGGAGGACAACATTTCAAAAGCTCACAGAGGAGACACTTCTATCTTTTGAAAAACTCTTTAATTAATATCCTCCGAGAAAGAAGACACACTTTCACAGACTGACTGAATCTTAATACAACTCTCCGAGAAATGCTGGCATCAGTCACAACAAACACCCTCTTGGAATTTAATTTCCTTTCAGCACACAACTTAACTACGGAAACTCATTTATGATGCCACCACAACCAGTCACACTCTGCCTGGAGCACAAAAAAACTTCAAAGTCCCACAAGAAAGCCTTATAGCGCCAGATGAAAACTGGCCCCTGATTTAGTCAAATCACACACCAACAGACTTCCCTCACACCCAACTCGCCCCTGTGAGCCAGGTTCAACTCCTCCACCCCCATCCCACCCTGCCCTGCGCCCCCCAGTGGCTCCTTCCACCTAGAAACCCCCCAAGATTGTCTTTTCCTACCCAATGAAATGAAAGAGGAAAGAAGGCCACAAAGGCAAAGGGAAGATTGCGACAGCCATCTTCAATGTCCTGTTAAAGACCTGTCCTTTTTGGTTGCTGATTTTGTTCAATTTCTTTCTTTTAGACAACAGGATCACAGGCCCTGGGTGTGCGTGGTGAGGGTGGGGATGTGAAGGCAAAAGCTAGAAGAATTATTGATGAATACAAAATCGTACTTTAAAAGCCTTTTCCCCTGAGGACAATTCCTATTGGAAGACTTAATCCTATTATCCAGAGTGGCTATGAGCATGCAGAGGGCTCGCCACAACTCACAGGTACATCTCATTTAAAGTAAGGCGGATTGTGTCATCCTGATTTTACAGGGGTGCAAACCGAATCAGAGAAGTCAAGTGCTGGGCGCAGAATTTACACTCAGACCCTCCAGTCCCCCTAGACTCCTGAGCACACCCCTTCACCCAACTCCATGATGATTCAAGTCCTTGTGCTAAAACGTCCTGGGTTGCAAGCAGGAATTGTGGTGCAGCAGGTTAAGCCGCAGCATTTGTATCACAGTGCTGCCTCCACCTTCTGAACCAGTTTCCTGCTAATGCACCTGGGAGGCAGCAAATGATGGCCCAAGTACTGGGGTTCCCGCCACCCAGGTAGAAAACCCAGAGGGAGTTCCTGACTCCTAGCTTCAACCCTGCCTAGCCCTGGCTCTTGTGGGCATTTGGGGAGTGAATCCGTAGATGGAAGATCTCACTCCCTCTCTATCTCTGCCTTTCGAATAAATAATCTTTTTTAAAGACCTACACACTGCTTTTCACATGTTATCTCATTTAACTGTCCTAACCGTGTAGGACAGCTAAGAATTGCTTTTCTATTACAAAAGGTTCTTTGGAGCCAAGGATCATCAGTAACTGTGCAAGACAGCTGTCACACTTAACACAGCTGTGACCTCTCTCAGCTTTGTTCTCTGACCTGAAAAAGTGGTGCTCACTCCCAAGGCACAGTTCCCAAAAAATGGAGCCTACTATTAGTACAGTGACTTTTATTAATCCAACAGCCCTCAGCAAAAGGAAAATTTATACACTTACACACTGCAGACATTTTAAAGACTCAACCTAATTAGTCAAGCCTTTACTGATTGGAGAAGATACCATTTTACTGCGATCTCAAACTCAGAGATAACCAAGAACTGCAGCTTCCAAGGAACTGACCAAAAAAGGATTACTGAAGCGATGTGGTCACACCAAATACGGATTCCGAAAGCTACTAAGGGAAGGGAACAGAAAGACGGGCACTCAGCTGTGATAACACAAAAAAAACCCTGCTCACCTCCCAGCATATGGTTTGCGCACTAACACGCTGTTCGGCCCCGGCTGTGTCATTTCAGCTCTGTCCGTGGCCCTCAGCAATGCGAACGGTCTCTGCAAGTTCCAGCAGAGAGGTTGCCCAGGGGGTCGAGGAGACAGGGCTGGGGTGGAGAAGACACACTTCTTTGTTCTGAGCTAGTTGTAATGTGCAGCATGTGACACACTGCTTGCCTGTTTAGTCACCACAACTGCTACAAAAGAAACCCAGAAATTCCCAGGCAATAGGAACCAAGCTAGAACAGAAAAGACGACAGAAGTGTGTGTGCAAGGGTCCCAGCATCGGTCAAACAGAAGGAAACCTACAGCGCAATGGCAATGAGAAATCCTGGGAGTGATCATGTAAGGCCCTACAAGGCCAATCCAACTGATCACCAATCCCAGGCTTGAAGGGTTAAAGAAAGGAAAATTCATCTATAGGCAACTAACATTTCCTCAACCCAGCAACCTCACAGTAAAAACAGCTGAACAGCAGGGTACCTTCATATTCTCAATTCACTGCCAATTATTATTATTTTGTTTTGCAATCTTTCTTGCTCCTCATCCCTTTTCATTTCAATCACCCTAATTTCCTTAGAAGACCAAGCTGAGGTTTGTGTGGCCAGCCTGTTCTCACAAGGAAAAAGAGCTCGCCAACTCAATCAGGTTTTCTGGCTCTCTCTGCACCCATTTCACAGATAATTGAGATCCAGAGAGGGCAAGTGACTCACCCAAGGACATACTCCTGGTTACTGTATTTGGGACCAGAACAAGGGCTCGCGAGGCCCAGACTGGATCTCCAACTGCACCACTGCTGCAGATGACAATGACACTGGCAAACCAGGATTTTGAACGCGAAGTTTATTTGAGAAGGAAAGCCAATATGAATCATGCCCATCGTCAGGGCCGCCACACAGGTTGTTCCAACAAAGCATCTAGTATCTCCAGAAGCACCTGTTTTTGAAATAACCCAAATCAGCCAGAGCATCAGGGGCCGTGTTCTCTGCCCAGGAAGCTGCAGGCAGATATGCTTGCGGCTGGGCCAACCAGGAAATCTCGGGCATTAATAAGAGTAAGGGAGCCCGGCCCTCGACGGCGCCGGCACGGGAACGGAGGGGCTGCGTGCAGCAGATCAGAGTTGAATCTTCACACAGGCAGGCTGTCTCGCAGCCCAATCCTAGGCACCCTGGAACACGCCCTAAACGTTTCACCCCTTCAGCTCCCCACTCCCACGTCAACTTCCGCAGGACAAAAGCACCGCGGTCTGAGAGGTAAACCGGGCCAACGCGGAGGGGCGGTACTGACCCCGGCAGCAGGAGCAGCGACCCGTCCACCGGGTCTTTCAGGGGGCCCCATCGCTGAGCCTGGCCCGTCTCCCCGATCTGCCCCGGACAGAGGCGGGGAAGAGGGAAAGCCCAGCGCTAAACTCCGCCACCGCCGCCTCACCTCTGTCCCCGCGACCCCCAGAGCTCGCCCCGTTCTGGGGCCTCCCCGTTCCTGCTCACGGCAGGACCCCCGCCGGACACTTGCCCACTCCCCGGAGCGCACCGCTTCCTCCCAACCCCGGAGAGAGGACCCGCGCCTCCCGCCTTCCCGCACCGCGCGCGCCCGCCGGCCCCCAGCCCGCTCCGCACCGGCACTTCCCGCCCGGCCCACGCGGGCTCGCGGTCCACCCCAACTTTTCCGGCTGCGGCCCCGGCGCCCGCAGCGGCAGCGACGCCTGGTTCGCAGCCACGACAGGCGCGCGAGCCCGCGTCCGCTCAGCCCCCGCCCGCCCCGCGGCACGAGTTGCGCTCGGGACCCGCGCGGCGCCCGGGCCTCGGTCGGCAGCCCGCCGCCGAGGCGGAGGCGGAGCCGGCGTGGCGGGAACCGCGCTGTCCCGGCACCACTACCCCGCCGGTGCCCGGTGCCCCGCCGCGCCGCTCTCGCCCACCTGCCGCGGACGCCCGCGCCGCTCACCTCAGCGCCGCCGCCACCACTGCCGGGAATACGTGGCAGTGGCCGCCGCCGCTCGCGCTCCCCGCCTCGCCTCGCCTCTCCTCTCAGCGCCCGCGCGGGCGGCTCCGGCGCGCTGGACCGCAGCGCCGGGCGCCCTCTGCCGCCGGGAAGCCGAATCCTCCCGCCCTAACCCTAACTCGCTGCCCGCCCCCGCCCGGGCCGCGACTCCTGCCCCCGGCTCCCCTCCTCCACAGCTCAGCCTCGCCCCGCCCCGGCCCGGCCCAGCTCCCGCTTCCGCGCCGGAGCCGCCGCGGCGGGAGTGCGGACCCGCGTGGTGCCGCGGCCTGCCGCTGCCTCCGGGGAGCCGTCCTTGACCAACCCCGCGGCTCCCACGCGCCCTGTGTAGAAGTCACCCCCTGCTAATAGACTTGGAGCGGAATCAGAAGGGAGGGTGGCTTAGAGGGGCAAAGCCCACGCCGAGCGTGTTCACCACTTTCTCTTAGGGCTAGGTTAGCGCCCTACGTGCAATACGGGGCGCTCAATAAATACTTGCGGCTGGAGCGAGCGAGCAGATCAATACGAAGAGATTTCTCTACTCAAGTAGCCTTTTATACCACAAGCGGGCAGAGATCCTGACCTGGATTTTTTTTTTTTCTTTAAATTACACGTGCGCAGCTTAGCATGAATAGACGGATTCGCAGTTCCCCACTTCGGCCCCAAACCCGCACAAGGCTCCCAGCAAAGTGGTATCCAGGGCTTTTAAGAAAATAAACGAGATCTACCTAAAAGCTGGGCAATTTGGAAGGCTCATCTCCCTGGGCCACAGTTAACGCATCTATAAATTAAGCATAATAAAAGCTACTTCATAGGGTTGTTGTGAAGATTAACGGAGATCACGCGCTGAAAAGGGCTTCCCACGGGCCCCTGATGTGCATGCTAGTATGCAAATGGTAGTTCTCCTTAGTATTCTTACTGATCTAGCAGGCAATAAAAACCATATGCAAAACGTAAAATGATGGCTACCTTTCCGCCTGCGTGTGTGTGTGTGTGTGTGTGTGGTATTGCCACCTGCCTAGCACCGCCAGCCATGGAGCAGGACTGGTCCTATCCCTCCTCTCCTCCACCCACAACGAATGGATCAGATCTTGGGTTGTTTTTTGTTTGTTTGTTTGTTTGTTTGTTTTTTTAAGAGCTGTAGAACCGGCTTTCCCGCAGGTTTTCCACCTGGGTATCTGTGCTCAATCTCTTAATTAGCAAGTGTTTATTTTATTGATGTCAACGCGGTGCACAGGGTCAGGGGTCCCTGCAGTCTCCTGCCTCTTCTGGAGTTCTTCCTGCGCCCAAACACATCAGGCTGAGGTTTCACATTTACCAGAAGTCTCCTTCCCGCTGCCCACATAAAGGAGCAGAGAGGAGGCACTGGAGGGGCCAGGGCTGGGCAGCCGCTACCCACAACACCGGGAGGGAAGCAGTTTCCGTTCTGTGAAGGAAATACCTGGAACACATAGGCGTTTCATAAGACAGCTCCTGACTGGTTTATTTGGCAAATACTTAAGGCGCATCTGTTTAGTGCTGTAGGTGCTGGAAGGCTGGGGAAGGCGGAAGCTGGATGAGACAGGCTCACACATCGGTGGAGTCCACACCGGGCCAGAGGAACTGGGAAGACTTGGGGTGCAGCTAAACGTAAAATTAACAAGCCTCAAGGTCCATATTGGGGCAGCAGTATTGCAGTGCATATTGCTTTAATTCATTATCCTTGTAAATGCCATTTTCCTCTAAATATTATGTGCATAACTTCCCAAGGCCACTGCTAACAACTAATGAATAATTGTATGAGGCAAGCAGAGCCACTGATGTAAGGAGTCATCTCTCAAAAAGGTGACCCAAAAGCTCCCTTATACTGGTAATAACATGGATATTGTGACTTTATGAAAGCATGAGAACATTTAAGTTGGAGTTGCGTATCTTGCCATGAAAATGTAAGAGAGGAAGTTTACACTTTAGTTCAATAATGGTTTCTAATGAATTGGCCCTATTAAGATGCCCCTGTGTAGCCCTCCCACATTGCTTGGTCTTGTGACTTCTGTAGCCACTGGGATATGAGCAAATAGGACACATCAGGAACACCTGATGAGCTTGTGCCCTGATCCTTGCTGTCTGGGAACACTGCCCTGAGACTACAGTAAAGAAACCTGGTCCAACCTCCTTGCTGATGAAAGGTTCAAGGAGACACAGGCTCACCCTTCCAGCCACGGAACTGCCAGCTGACTTCAGCCTCATGAGCTGGCAAACTCAGCCTAGAAGCTTCCAAAAGCTGTACCTACTACTAACTCTATGGAACAGCGACGACAGCCGTCACAGGAGTTGATTGTCTTTATCTCTCCCACTTTATTGTAAACTCCTCCACGGCAAAATTATTGACAAGTGTTGTCAAAGCTCACGAAACATCAAGGAGGGAAGTTAGAGATCATCTAATATGCCATGTCATTTTGTAGATAAGAAAAACTGCATCTAAGAGAGATGACAGGAGTTTCACAAATTTCCAGGAACCTGGAGCTGCCTCAGAGCAACTCTAAGTCCTTTGCAAATTGTTGAACTGTTCTGTTTGTTTCCTTTGTGATGCTTGTTGTGATTTAAAATAGTCTTCTCATGCTCAAAATGTACCTACAACTTTCCTTTGCATTTAGAATCAAATCCAAACTGTTAATGTGGCCTCGCGGCCCCATGAGGTCAGATGCAACTTGCTCTCCAGAGGCACTGGTTCTGCTCCGACGCCATCACTCAGCACGCTGCTTTCCTTCTGTTCCCAAAACAGCAAACCCTTCTCCACGCCAGGCCCTTAGCATATGCTGTTCCCTCTACTGACATGCTCTGCCCTGAGCTCTTCATTTTGCTAAATCCCACTTACCAGGACTCATTAAAGTACTGTGGTTATAAGCAATGAAAAAGCAGACCAGGAGATAATGGAAACAGAAAAATCGGTCAGCAGACAGGTAGCTGTCTCTTTAGCCAAGTTTTAGAAAAATCAAGAATGAGAACTGAGGCAGGCATTTAGCCTAGTGGTTGGCATTGGTTAGCTCATTTTGGAGTTCCTGGGGTTGGCACTGAACCCCAGCTTCCTGCTAATGCACACCCTGTGAGGCAGCAGTAATGGCTCCAGTGATGGGGTTTGTGCCATCTACGTGGGACAGCTGGATTGTGTTACCAGTTCCAGGCTTCAGCCTGGCCTGGGGCTGGGCCATTGCGGACATTTGAGGAATGAACTAATGGAAGGGAGCTCTGTCTCTGTCTTTGTTTCTATTTCTCTACTGCTCCCATCTCAATAAATAAAGGATGTTCAATCTTGAGACAGAAAGAGAATCAGCCCAGGAACCCAAGGAGAACAAAGCAACAGAGACCTTGCCCAAGCTCAGCCACTGGAGCAACTCACTGCTGTCTGTCTTTGCATACTTCACTCAGGATTCCAAACCCTGGGTGTTGGCATTGTTGCTTAGTGGGTTGAGTCGCCTCCTGCAATACCAGAATTCCATCTTGGATGTTGGTTCCAGTCTTAGCTACTCTGCTTCCAATCCAGCTTCCTGCTAATGAGTCTAGGAAGGTAGCAGAAGGTGGCCCAAATGGCTGTTGCAGCCATTTGGGGCATGATCCTGTGAATGCAAAATTAGTCTCTCTCTCTCTCTCTCTCTCTCTGTGTGTGTGTGTGTCTGTGTGTGTCTGTGATGCTCTGCCTTTCAAATACATAAATCTTTAAAAAAAAAAAAAAAAAGATTCCAAGCCCTGGAAGCAAATCAGACAAAAAGACTGTGGGGAGTATCGGTTGTGGGATATTCACTCTGCTGGATCCCTGTGTGATGCTGTGGACAAGATGTGGACTCACATTCAGGCCAAATGAGGATTTACTAAGTTGTGTGTCAGAGAGGAGCCATGTTGTGTTGTGTTGGGCTGTGCTAGTTTATTTATTCGTTTTGTTTTTTGAAAGGAAGAGAGAGAGAGCGCGCGCACAAGTGAGCTTCCAATGTGCTGGCTCACAATCCAAATGCCCACAACAGCTGGAACCAGGCCAGGATGAAGCCAGAAGCCAGGAACTCAATCTGGATCTCCCACATGGGTGGCAGGGATCCAACAACTTGAGCCATCACCTGCTACCTCCAAGGTCTACTCTAGCAGGAAGCTGGAATCCGGAGCAGAACCAAAACTTGAATCTTGGTGCACTGATATGAGATGTAGGCACACCAACTGGCCAAATGTCAGCCCCATGGTCCATGCTATTCATAAGGGCTAAATTATCTAAACAGTAAAGTGTAAGAGCGGGAGGCCTAGAATGGTGAACTCCATGTGCTTCAGAATGTTTGCAGAAGTGGGAACCCTCAAAACTGAAATTGGGTTGTGGTCTGGCTGCAGTGTTGCACTCAGCAGTGTATATTCATAAACCCACACCCTCAGCCTTCATTCACATCTGTGCACAGGTCCCACACACACCTGTTGATGGTTGCAAGTCCCAGGAGAGGTTTTCACGCCATCAGAGACAAAATTAGAGTAATAGGAGCAAAATAAAGCTAAATGTGCATGACTTTTGTGTCAATTTATATGAAATTTTAACAGCTTTGGTATTCTAGTTTCCTGTGGTCTATTTTGGTCACTTCTCCCAACCCCCAACACACACACAAAGTTTTTGTAATGTTACTGCTCCATGAAACATGAAAGTCTTAGAAATTACCATAGTACAACCTCAGAGACTTGGGCAAGCCTTCCAAGGGCTTTAGGTCCAACAGTCAATCAACTGTTGCTGTTGCTATTTTGATCATGTAGACTCAGCCCATTTCCTGTTCTGCCTCCTGCATACTTGGCAGTCGGTATTAATGTCACTGCTTAAAACACAGGGCTAAGTAGAAGTTCCATTTCCCTGTCTGCATCTGCGGCTGTGGGCCAGGAGGGAGCTGGGCCTTGGCTCTTGTCCTGTTGGGAATAAAGACCTGGCCTTTAGATCTGCTCAAAGATTGTGAGTCTAGGTGTGCATCTGTACATATGTATGCATGTATGTACACTCGTATGTATGTGCTGGTGGTGCAGGGATTCCTTCTGAGTTGACCAACACCATCTCAACACTATCCCAACACAGGGAGACTACTTAACCCTAGGAAGAGATATTGTTAATAATCCCTGTTTTATAAAGAGACAAACTGAGACTTAGAACACTTGGGTAATTCTCTCAAGCCTGGCTGAATACAAGTTCAAACACTACGTTAACCTTTCGGTAATGCTCTGGGGCCCAGCTGGTACTAGTTGAAGTTCAATCTGATATGAATTCCCAGAAGCCAACATTACAGAAGGAACCTTCTAGAGGAGGGAAGAGGATTAAGTGTATCTTCCCTAATCAGTGAGAGGAAGTCCAGCTTCTTGTATTAGAGAAGTAGCTTGGCCTTAGGTCCTGTCCATTCATATTCCCACCAGAAGCTAGACAACCCACTTCACACACTCAGCTGCAATTTAAATTTCTCATAAGAAAACTACTATATGATAATCCAGAATTATATGAAAATGACTTTTTCCCACTGGTAGCAATATATATGTATTTTTAATAATGACTTTAAACAAAATTATACTTAATTCAATAGTAAAGCTGGGCTTGCCCATTTTCACAAAGCTATAAAATCCCTTATAAGGCAAAGCTGAGTTTTTTAGGATTTATATTTATTTACTTGAGGGGCAGAGAGAAAAAAGGATATATAGATAGATAGATGATATAGATATAGATATAGATATAGATGATATAGCTAGATATAGTTACAGAGAGAGAGAGAGATCACATCCACTAGTTCACTCCCCAAAATCCCAGAGTCAAAAGCCAGTAACTCAATCCAGGTCCTGCATTGAGAGACTTGAGCCATCATCACCACCTCCCATGGACTGAATTAGCAAGAAGCTAAAATCAGGAGCCAGAGTCAAGTATGGAGCCCAGGCACTCCTACATGGGGGCACAGGCTTCTTAACACTAGGCTAAACACCTACCTCCAGGAAAATGTTAGCATCTCTGCTTTCACTTGAACCCAAGCACTGGAACACTGATGAGAATTTCAGCAAAGATCTGCATGCTCAGTGCCTCTGGTTCTCTGAAATCTCAGTCTTCATCCAGAGGATGGGAAGGAATCTCCACTCCACCCCTGCTGCCAGTTTTTGAAGCATGCTCTCAAGCCAAGAACACCAGTAGAATCTTTAGACTTAATTTCTTCACAACTTTTTCCCTGCTGGCAAATGCTAAGTTTCTATTTCAGGAGAAATAAGAGCGTCATTAACTCCTCTGTGTTCATGCTTGTCTAACTCCTTTCTGGATGCCAGGGTTTTCTTTCTTGGGAAAGTAAGATCGCACTAAAACCACAACTCCCAAGAGTCTTATTAAGAGCAGAAGTGTCAGCGTGTTTAGAATGGAGCAGGGGAACGCCACCTTTATTCCATAGGTTGTCAATAGTCTACTATAATTTTTAAATGCCAAACTGAAAAATAACACTTCTTAATTACCTTAATTTCAGACCCATAACCTGCAAGATCTTCATCAGTGACTCATAGAGCAGCTGTCCCTTTGGGTCTGGCACATTTTTAACATCAAAATGTGTTTCCTATCATCTATGTCCTTGTCCCCAGCTGAGCTTCACCATCATCAGAAAGCAATGATGAGATTTCTAGTCTGAGCTTAACTCTTGCATCCCTGCACATGTATTGAGTGAGTCCCTGGTACATACAATGTGTTGAGTTTTGTGGACACAGGTAATCTCCCTCTGCAGGGAAGCTCACAGACCAAGGGAGAGAAAAATAAACAAAGAATTACAAATTGTCTTAAGTGTGCTAAGGAGAGAACAAGGTTCTATGAATAAGTTTCATAAAGGGAACAGGGACAGGTGTTTGGCTTAGTGGTTAAGATCCTGGTAGACACCCACATCTCTTATTGGAGTACCTGGGTTCAATTCCCACCTACAGCTCATGACTCAAACTTCTTGCTTTTGGAGACCCTGGGAGGCAGCAGATGGTGGCTTAAGTATCTGAGTCCCTGCCACCTACGTGGGAGATTTGAGTTGAGTGTCCAACTCATGGCATTGCCCCAGGCCCAGACCCAGCTGTTGCAAGCAAGCATTTGGAGAGCAAACCAGAGGATAAGAGTGTCCTCTCTCTTCCTCCCTCTCTCAAAAAGGGGGGAACCAGTTTAACATTAAGAGGTCAATGAAGGCCTTCTGGGAAGTGATGTGATGTGAAAATGAGGCCAAAGAGATAAATAAATGGTTGGCTCCATGAGGCACCTATCAGGCACATACATGTTCCCCCTCACTCTAGGTCTCTTGAACAATGATCAGGCCATGAAGTGATGTTCTCAGTGCATGATGCTTTCAGAGTGGTGTGCTAGAGCCCTGTCTGCCCACAGGTACAGATGCAGGGCAGAAATTAACCAGGTTTTTCCATAAATTTTCCTTCGCCACTTAATCCATGTTCTGCTCTCTGAACCCTTAACTCCCCTCAGCTTCAGTGCTCAGGCTAGACCCCAAGCAATAGCATTTAGGGTTGCAATCCAGGTGAATAGTTTACTGGCTTCTGTGTAGGCAATCTCTACATTTAAACTCCTGGAGAACAGGTGGCTCTGCCTTTTTCTCCTTTTATGATGCTTTCAGGGCCTTGGGACCTTGACTCACAGCCACTGTTCAATAAACACTTGTTTAATGGGGTTGAATTGGATCTGAACGTTGAGTAGCAGCATGTCCAACATCTGATGTGAAGTAAGAGCCAAGTTAGACAAAGTATGTACACTTTAGAAGGGCAGAGATGAAAGGAAAATGGCATGAAGAGCGTTGATGTGAAGCTCTTCAAGGCATTCAGTTTGTATGGCTTTGCTTGACTTTGTTAATACTACACACTCTTCCTTAGCAACTTAACTGTAAGATGTAAAACTGATTGAACAACAGTTTCTTTTGGAGGTGAAAGGGGAAGGACTGCTTTCAACATATGCTTATATTGAGAGTCATCTCCTGATATCAGAAACGTTAAAATGTTTTCCAAAAAGTGTGTCTTATAATAAAACCAAAAAAAGCAGCATTTTTAGCATCACTTTTCATGGGATTTAAGCTTTGTTCTCTCCTCTGCCTGCCTCTCATGTATACAACATTTGCTTCATTTATTTTGGTAATAACACCCCATTCCTTTTGTGAAGTTAGCCTTTCCTAGTGGATGCAGTATGCTGAGGTATTTCATCAAGGTAACCTGCTTTCTCCTAGTGAAGGGATGGGCACATGACCCAAGTGACAAATGAATGATCAGTGTCCAAAGCCCAACCACAGGTGCAGGGTGCTCATTCCAGCCCTGGAATGCAGTAAGGTGGTTCTGAACCATTTGCTAAAACAGCATGGTTCCAGAGCCAGTTTCTATTGTTACAGCCAAAGAATCCTGAGTGGGACAGTGCTCTTGACTGTTGGTATATCTAGAACTGGAGCTCTTCACCAGGGGGCCAGATGCTTGCAGAAGCTCCATGGATGGAAGTTAGGGGAGACAGGTATGATATAAATTTTATCTCTGTAGATAAAGGCACTTTCTGCTGAGATGATCTACAGACAGGTTTCATCAGAGCCTGAATAGACCTTAGGCTGAAACTGAGTTAGAAACCCACTGATCCCAGTGCAAGGTCTGTGGATGAACTTGAATGGGAAAAAAAAATCACATCTTTGTTTTCACTAACTTCCATCCATGTTCCCTCAATTATGAATGTAGGCAACAAAATGCAGTATTATTAACAATTCCAATGACTTCACTACCAACAGAAATCATATATTTTTATATCACATTACAGTGTTGCAGATACCTCAAGATATAATTTACACTTCTTGTTACTTTGATACTAGAATGTTATTAGACCCAAAGCCAGATCATATCATTCAGTGTGTTAATAAGGAAGCAAATGTGTTATTTGATCACCAAAAACTTGTACTTTTTATTTTATAATTTGTAACTGTATCTCAGTTTAATTGATGTTCTTTGTAATTCTGTATGTTTTGTTTTACTCAAAATATTTTTTTTTTTTTGAGGGATGCGTTAAGCTGCTGCTTGGGATGCCCACATCCCATGTCAAGGTGCCTGGGTTGAGTCCCAGCTACTCCATGTTTCCAATCCAGATTCCTGCTAATGTGCCTGAGAGGCAACAAATGATGGCCCAAGTACATGGCCCCTGTCACCTACATGGAAGACCTGGATGAAGTTCCTGGATCCTGGCTTAGTCAAGACCCAGCCCTGGCTGCTGCAGGCGTATGGGGAGTGAACTGGTAGGCAGAAGATTGATCTCTCTCTCCTTCTCTATCATTCTACATTTCAAATAAATAAATAAATATCTTAAAAAAGATAAATGGATACAGTCAAGAAATGTTAAAAAAAAAAAAAAAAGACATTATTCTGAAAAGAAGTCCAAGACTTCATCAAGGCATCCATCATGCAGGAAGGTTAAAGGCCCCTTAGGGAAAGCTCAGTAGGACTGAGCCTCCTAGCCTTGCTTACATTGATTCTATAATGCCAGGATCTAGCCAGTGGTTCCCCTCCTTTAAACAACCTAACACTTTAGCTCCCAGCATTGAATTCTTCCAAAGTAGCAGGCATTGCCTAAAGTCCAGAAAAGCACACTAATGTATATGCACCATAGAACAGAAACAAGCACACACACAGAGAGACAGCCTGAGAGAGAAAAATCAAGAATAGATAAACCCATAGAGAAGAAAGCAGATCAGTGCTTGTCAGGGGCTGGAAGGAGGCAGAAACAGGCAGTGGTTGCTGAATGGGGGCATTGCTCATTTCATAGATATAAGGATTTCCTTCTAAGGTGGCAAAAATGTTTGGAACTGGGTAGAGGTGACACTGACACAGCTTAAAATACCACTAATCTGTACACTGTCCAAGGGTTAATTTTATGTTGTGTAAGTTCTATTTAAACACACACACACACACACACAACACTCAGGGGCGAGGCCAGGACTGTGGTATAGTGGGTAAAGCCGCCACTTACAACACCGCCTACAATCCCGGCATCCCACATGGGCACCAGTTTGTGTACTGACTGCTCCACTTCTGATCCAGCTCCCTGCTAATGGCCTGGGAAAAGCAGCGGAAGATGTCTCTAGTGTTTGGGTCCCTGCCACCCACGTGGGAGACCCAGATGAAGTTCCTGGATCAGCCCTGGCCATAGAAGCCACTTGGGGAGTGAACCAGTGCATGGAAGACCTCTGTCTCTTTATCTCTCCCTCTCTCTTTAACTCTAACTTTCAAATAAATAAATAAATAATCTTAACAAAAATAAAGAAGAAACTCCATAACAAATTCACCTGGGAATTATTCAGGGTCCTACTTAGGGAACTAAGTAAAAAATATCCCAGAGTTGAGTGGTATTTTGTTTCCCTCTTTCCTTCTTAAACCACCCCTCCCCTCAAGTCGCTCTTGTACACTGCAATTTTAGATCACTTATGAAATTGCTAATGTGTACTTTAGCCTACACATTAAAGTCTGGTTTGCACTTATGCATATTAAAACACATCACTAAATACTCATCTGACAAGCTATATTTTAAACCTCAAACTAGGTTTCATTGTGCCTGGATGCATTTTTAATAAGCCTACTAAATTTCAGTCGGACTGAAGAATGGCTGGCAATGATAACCGGATGGGGGAGGGGGAGGCTCTCCCTTTCTTTCCCCCACAGCTTGCTTTCACTTGGGGGACGCAGGGGTTGGCAGCTCCTGTGGCACATGGCTCTTGGGCACTTTCAGGAAAAGATTTCCAACCTGATCTCAATGCTGCAAGTGAGGTTTGAGAGATCACAGGCTTCCCCTCCCAGAACCTGCTTTGTACCGGGACCTCAGCAAATTCCATGAGCGTCCGTCATTCCCTCTCAGCCTGGGCCTTCGGGTGCCTTTTCCTGCAGATGCTATACAGGTGCCTCAGCTCAGGGAAGGGGAACAGCCATCTTTCGAGGGCCTGGGTAACACCAAGCTTTCACATCAACTATCTCATTTAACTCTGCAAACAACACCGCAGCACTTCTGGGGGTAAGGAAACTGGGCCCAGGGTAATACAAAGTCACACACTCATCGGTTTCCAGCACAGTTCCAGGCTGCCTTTCTTACCAACATTTTTTTTTTTTGCCACTTCTGTACTCTGCTTCCGCCAACAGGCCCCTCCTCACTGTCTCCTGACTGTGTCCATCAGACTCCTCCCCTGGAGCCTTGCCCCTCCGTGTTCCACATCCTATCATCTTCAAGGCTTGGCTCAAGTTCCCCCTCTCCCACAAAGCATTCTCATATCCCCATGCCTCGTCCTCTTCTGACTCCCAATTATTGTACCACTACTCACTGAACATGTGCAGGCACTGCCTGGCATGGAGCATGTGTCCAGCCTCCTCCATTAAGCAGTAAACTCCCTGAGGGTGGACTGTGTCCTACTCCTCATTAATTTACTGCAATGCCCAGCAGGATTGAGAGATGGAAACTGTTTGATTCTCTCAGTCATCAAGAGATGGACATTCTCAGCCCAAAACACATATCCTCTTTCCCAGTTTCTGCGTGTCTCTTTTCCTTGGAGAAGTCTGAAGGGGCTCCCCATCACTCCAGCCTGCCCTGAACAGGTGAGCCTGCACTCACAAAGGGCATTCCTGCTACTACACCATTCTCCTAGATTCAGCCCGCTTCCTGTCCTTTGCAGCTAGAAGATGAAACAGCTCTTTTCCCCTTTACATGTCTAATGACATTGCTTTGCTCAGACAGGGACTTTGGGGAAAGTCATGGCAAGTGAAGTGTGGCTGCTGATTCAGAGAAAGAGCAGGCTGTGCCCTGTCCCCAGGTGTCTGCTACCTGCTGAGGTGGTGCTTTGTAGGTGGCGTTGACAGGAAGAAGAACCTCAGTGGCATTAAGCACCCACACGAGAGGACAGGTAGGACAGGGGACATGGGTGAGAGGCACAGTTGCTGGCATCTTGTATAAGACTCTGAGGTCCCCAATCATGTCCCTGGATCTGATACTGTTTTTTTCTTCTTTCCTTTTGTGTTCAAAATTGCTATGATTTTGGCTTTTTCTCTGTTTTAGACTAGGTGGTTCACTAATATGTAGCAGTAAAAATCTTTGTTTTCTTCTCTGATTTTCTACTCTACAACTTCCATAGCTATTTATTTATTTATTTGGAGAAGTATGTGTCAGGGAGGAAAACAGGGATCAGTCAGTGAAATTTCTGGCCTTGGTTTTCCAAAATCCTATGTTCTTTGAAGACCCAAGTGGGCTTATGAAGGAGATTAAAGGAGAGACAATTCTTTGAAGAGCTTGAGGGTTTGGAGAGAATGGAGGCTCCCCCTAAGAACAGAGAGTCCTCCAGGCCCAGACAGAGAAGGGGGAGGCAGTAAGAATCCAGAGAGGAATGATAAGGAGCTCACGTACTTAAATGCTGGAAAGAATCAGGAAGATGCCATAAATGAGTAAAGTTGATGGGAGTGGATGGGATTGCATACACCTGAGGTTATATGCATCAACTGCATTATTTTTTTTTAATTTGTTTTCATTATATTTGAGAGTCAGAGAGAGACAGAGAGAGACAGAGACAGACAGGGTGAGATCTTCCTTCCACTAGGTCCATCCCCAAATGCTCACAACAGCCAGCCCTGGGCCAGGCCAAACCCAGGAACCTGGAACTTCACCAAGGTCTTCCATATAGGTGAAAGGGACCCAAGTATTTGGGCCACCACTGCCACCTCCCAGGATGCACATTTGCAGGAAGCTGGACCAGAAGCAGAGAAGCCGGGGCTCAAATCTGGCCCTTGGAGTTGGGGTGCACCTGTCTCAAATGGCACTCAAACACCCACCCCTCAAGTATGCTAATTTAGTTAAGAAATGTAAACGCTACTGGTCAAATAAACCCATCCCTAGGCTTAGTTCCCTCCATTGACATCTTGGAGTCCAGCTAGTTATGATGACCTGTGGAATTTTGTATCTCAAGCAAGAAATAAAAGCTACAGAGAACCACTAGTTCCAAAATGGCTCTGTAGACAGTGAGACAGTTATCAGGTGACCAGGCACAGTTGTGTGGCTGGGGAGCTTAAGCATTATGTGTCCTGGAAGACACTTCTTCTAAAGAACAAGAGTCACTTCCTGCAGCTGGTGGGAAGAAGCAGGGAAAATCAGAAGAATTCTAAAGGATGGGTAGGATGTTAGTGACAAATGTGTGGTTGGGAGGGTGCTCCGAAGGAGCAGACAGCAGGGATTCAAAACGCAAACTTAAGAAAGCACCCTTTGCTCTGTACAGAGTGAGCCATGCCATTTGACTGTATGTCAGAGACATGAAAAGAGCTAAGCTTGCAGAGATAGCTGGAATCAGTTAATATTTGTGTTATTTGCATCACACACCAGTTTTTGAGCCTTTGTTTCCCCACTTGCAATGTTACTAAATCACTTACCCTCTCTAGGAATCTGTAGCATCACATGTGAAGTGATCGTGAAGACTAAATGAGATACCCCATGTAAGAGCCTGACCCAGAGAGAGCCATCAATATGCAATGAGCAAGTTGGTTCCCTAAACTGGAATTAGGTCCCAGATGACAAAGGGCCCAACAAGAGTGCTGATGTGCCATGGATCAGGGCTCCTTCCACTCCCCCTCACACCAGAACTGTAGTGTGGAGGTAGGTAGAGGAAGAGACATCGTAGCTCTGAAGGAGGGAATTGGACCATTCCTTGCTCTCCTGCCTTTCCCTCACACGCATGCTTGGGGAGCTGGGCATTTTTTTTTTTTTAAGATTTTTTTATTTATTTGAAAGTCAGAGTTACACAGAGAGAGAAAGAAAGGCAGAGATAGAGAGGTCTTCCATCCATTGGTTCACTCCCCAATTGGCTGCAATGGCCAGAGCTGTGCCGACCCGAAGCCAGGAGCAGAGAGCTGGATCGGAAGTGGAACAGCCAGGACTCAAACCGGCACCCATATGGGATGCTGGCACTGCAGGCGGTAGCTTTACCCACTCCGCCACAGCACCAGCCTCCAGGAGCTGGGCATTCTAAACCAGGTGAGCACACATGGCTATGCCTCTGTTTCACAATGTCTCAGGCCAATAAATATCAGAGGAAATATCTCACATGGAAACTGCTAGAAATACTGCACTTTTGTAAATCTGTATAGGCATATGCTGTCATCATGGCCTGTCATAACAACAAGCACATTTGGGGCCAGCGCTGCAGCATAGGGGGTAAAGCCGCCATGTGGGGTTCCTGCTAGAAGAGGCTGTCTATGAGCAGGCAGCCCCTCATCAGGCAGCAGATCTGCTAGCACCTTGGACTGCAACTTCCCAGCCTCTAGAAGTGTGAGAAACAAATTTCTGTTGTGTATAAGCCACGCAGGCCATCATATTTTGTTAGAGCAGCTGGATCAGACTAAGAAAGTCCTATTCTACATACTATTTTTATTATCTTCATTTTATAGATGAGAAAACTAAAGCACAGATTGTTCAGTGATTTACCAGTTAGACCATAGACCATAAAACAGACCTGGATGCAAACAACACAGGAACACAGGCAGAGCAATTAATTTTATCCAAACAAAGGTAAGGAATGCATCAGGTGTAATTACATATCTTGGTCAAGAAGAATCAGTGGAATTTCACCTGGCAAAGATGAGAGAGAGAGAAATGGAGAGCCCAGGGACTAGCAGGAGCAAACATCCAGAGATGTGGCCTAACCAGGGACCTGGAAGGAGTCTTGGTGAAAACAACAAGCCCATGCAGGTGAAAATAAAGGATCAGGGCACAGGTGTGCCCTAAAGCTCATTTAAGTTCTTCTTTTTGAAAAAGAACATTTCATTATTTAAAAGGCATAGTGGCAGGCAGAGTGGGAGAGATGGAGATCCTTTACTTTACTCCATCCAGGTGTGTGGCAGCAGCCCACATACTTGGTCCATCTTCTGATGCCTTCCCACGTGCATTAGCAGGGAGCAGAATCAGAAGCAAAGCACTCAGCACTCAAACGAGCACTAGGATGTGGGATGCCGGTGTCAGAGGTGGCAGCTGAATCCGCTGCACCACTCCACCAGTCCCTCCTGTAAGTTCTTAGTCCTGCGATTTACCTAAAAACTGTATCACCAATTCTTCTTTTAAGGACATCGTGCAATGCTTGTTTCCACATTAGCAATCATGCTGCCATTCAAGGAGGTGTCTATCTCTCTATCCCATCACCCCAAACAGTTGTCCTTTAGGCAGTTCACATGATGTGTGGCTCCTTTCTATGTACATAGGTTACATCCCTGGTTCCCCTGAACGAACCTGTAGACAGGAACTCAGTGTGCAGCATCCTGCTTGTTCCCACTGCACCGCCTTGGTCGTGCCTGCAGTCTCTGCTTTCTCCAATCCATGACTGTCTTCCTGATGGCATGACTCTAGTCATTCAGATTTCCCAAGCCTGGCTCCTCCTCAACAACCATTATGCCCAGCACAACATCTGTCCCTGTTAGCACAGTACCTACTATGCTTCTCCATCTTTTACCATCTGACCTTAAGCTCCTCGCCTGCCACTCCATCCCCTCCATCCTCTGCCTGTTTATCCTAAGCTGCAGCTCACAGCAAGCTGCTCCTTACCCAGAGAGTACTCACCTGCTGCCTGAATTGTCAGCCTGTCTGACAGCTCCAGACAGCCCGTCATTCCTTCCTCCCACAGCTCCCTGCTCTAACTGTGTGCTGTACCCACATCACCCAGCTTTGTCTGATACACCAAGATCTTTTTCTCCAAGGTTCACCTGGGCCTGCTTTTCTTACAAATGTTCAGTCACCAAAAGCACAGAAACCTGGTGACCATTTAAAAACCGGGCCTGTACAGGTATAAATGCTGACACAGGTAGGTGATCATTACCTACAAGAAATGTACAGGATTTTGTCAGCAATTATTCCATAATGTTGTTAAGGTTAATTTCTCAACTCATTCACCAAATACATATTGAGTGTTTTCCCTCATACACTAGTCACCACGGTAGAGTAATAAGCAAAACAGCGGGGAGGAAGCCACTATTATGGAAAATAGGAAATCCATGCAGAATTTTTTCAAAAACATTTTCCATGATCATTTGGAAGATGCTTTGTAAAATATTCCAGGTGGAAAAATGGACAAAACATGAGAAAAGGAATAAATGCAACCAGGAAAGGCTCTGATAAGGTCTCACCAGCAAAAACTCGTCATCGGGAAAGGTCATCGTTGGAAGGAGCTGCTTAGATCGAGTAGTGAAGAATGGCCCCTGCAAGGGTGGGACACTCGAGCTGACCCCTGGTGAATGTGCAGGAGCCAGCTGTGAGGAGGGCAGGGACAAGAGTCTTCTAGGCCAAAGGAACAGGAAGTGCAAGGACCCAGAGACGGGAAAGGATTCTGTGAGTATTTGGAACAAAAGGAACAAAGTGTGGCTACTGTGTAAGTTAGAAATGAGGAGAGACAGGGCCATCATAAAGATTAAGTGAAAGGAAACATGTAAAGTACCTGAGGAGATTGGTCAAAAATGCAGTAGTCCTTCCTCCCCCGCCCCTTCTTCTTCTTCTTCTTCCTCCTCTTCATCATGATCATCATCATCATCACAGTTTTGAGTGATTGGAGACAGATCTTGCAGGTCACTGCAGCCCATGATAAGAAATTTGGGTTTTCATACGAAAACAATTGAAAGTAATTGATAGACGTTTACTGGGTAAGTGACATGATCTAATTTATTGTTTTAAAGATACCCTGGCTGCACCAGACAAGAGGATTACAGCAGGGCACAGAAGAATCAAGGAATGATTTAGTGGGACTTTATAATAATCTAGATTAGAATTTAGCAGCACAAATGTTTAAACACTCTTCTATTATTTTGATCTTAAAGTACTTCATAACAATGAAATCCTTTGTGCTTCTTAAACTACTACACACTTTTAAAAAATACTTATTTATTTGAAAGGCAAACTTACAGAGAGAGAGAGAGAGAGGGAGAGAGAGAGAGAATGAGAGAAAAAGAATCTTCCACCCCCTGATTCACACCCCCAGCTGGCCACAAGAGTCAGGGCTGAGCCAAGTCAAAGCCAGTAGCAACTCTATCCAGGTTTCCTCATGGGTGGCAGTGGCCCGAGTGCTTGGACCATTTTCTGTTGTTTTCCAAGGCACATTATCAGGGAGCCTGAGCTCTAAGTACACTAGCCATGTGTCATTCTGGGGGTTACTTTACCTCTCTACACTTCTGTGTCCTTTCCTGTGAAGGGCAGCTGTCGAGAGAAGTATATAATCCACTACTTAGAGCAATGCCTGAAACCAAGAAAATATGATACATTTGAAACCTCAAATAGGATACAATTTTTGTCCTGAGCAGCACTGGCATCAAGACCAAAGTGTTGGTTTGGGTTAATAAGAAACAAGATTAATAATGAGATGACACAAAGCCTGGATGATCTGGCATCCTGTGAACTGCGGAGGCTTAATCTCAACCCAGCAGAGAGGTGTCTGGTATTCAAAAAAGCAACTCACATTGGCAGCCCCTGCCGCAACTCCAGGACCTTGGATGGGTCCCTGCTGTAGGGCATTGGTTTGGGAATGATTCAGAGCATGCTGTGACTGGACCATCTTCAAGAAGCCAGTTACTCTGCATTTGGCTGGAGGGAGGCGTGGGTGGCTACCGCTGCCAATTTCAGTTGGGCATCAGCCACGTGTTGGCAGCAAGCTCTGGGAAAATATGACCTCTTATTTCACTATATTCTGCACAACCCATCTGCAGAGCTGTTTTTTGGCCTCCACCACAAAGCTGGTTCCGAGCAATGAAGCAGTGGCTGCTGTGTGAGATTGATCCATTAACCTGGGTTCTACCCAGGTGGTTTAGTGGCAGGCAGGATACCGCTGCCCACCTGACCTCTCACCACTAACCCAGTTGGAATATGGTGCCTTCCCAGCACTTTCCCTTGTTGGCATGATAATACGATGGATCTAACATGCTGAAAACAAGACTCAAGAGCCAACCTATCACCCTTCCCCTCACTCCAATCCCTCACCTCTCCCAAACTATCAAAATATGTCACACTTTAGAACACTCAACCAGAGAAGCCCAGCAGAAAGTCAAGGTGATGTGCCAAGCTGCTTGGCCCTTGACACATCAAATTCCTCAATTGCACTCAAATGGTATCTGACACATTTCTATAGCATGACATTTTTACATAAAACTGAATATGATTATGGAATTAACCTCTCATTTCTAATCCTGCCTCACACCTAGCTCAGTGATAGGATCTGTTACTCTTTCAATTGCTGTTACTTCTTTTTATTTACATAAAATATTCATTTTAATTGACATCTTATCATATATTTTATCTTTATTATAGGGAAGCAGAATATCATGGTGATTAATGCCTACCTGATGAAGTCTGGTTGCTTGGGTTGCAATCGTAGCCTTTATACTTAGCAACTGGAAAACTGGAATAAGTGATACAACCTCTGGGTCCCTCAGTTGCCTTATTTGTAAGAAGAGTATAAATGGGGTCTTTATGAAGTGCAAATGAGATCCTGCGAAATGCTTAGAGGTCTACCAGGAAGGTAGGAAGCAGTCAAGAAATGTTTGCTAACAATGTGCTGTCCCCAAAGCCTCTGATCAGTTCCTCATTGCCTTGTTTCATTCTTCAGCTCTACTTATTGCAAATATAGCAGGTATGTATTTCATTCATTTATCAGACATTTTAATGAAAAGTTAAGTACTAGTCAAGGTTTTTCAGAGAAACAGGACCAATCTGATGTGGAACTACATGTAGATTTTTTTTTCCTTTTGGTAAGAATTGGTTCACACAATTCTGGATGCTGAGAAATCTCTTGAGTTACCACCTGCAAGCTGGACAACCAGAGAAGTCAAGGATCTAACTCGGTCCTGATCCAAGAACCAGAAGTATCAGTGTCCAGGGCTGGAGAATATGAATGTCCCAGCTTCAGCAGAGAGCAAATTCTTAGATTTTCCATCTCTTTGTTCTGTTCAGGCCCTCAAACATATTGGAACATGCACAACCACATGGATAAAGATAATCTTCTTTAGTTAGTCCACTGATTAAATCATCATTCTCTTCCAGAAATACCCCCAGAGACACACCCAGAAACAGTGCTAGAACAGCTATCTGGGCATCCCATAGCCTGGTCACCTTGACATCTAAAATTAACCACCACAGTAAGAATAAAAATAATATTCAGCAGTGGCACTTAATATGTATTTAGTATTTTCATGTGCCAAGCTCTACATCTAGTTACTTATATAAATTAACTCACTTAATCTTCATAAGTAATGGATTGCAAATTCTGGAAATAAAGTAATGTTGGTGCAAGACTCAAGTTTTCATTAGCCTGAAATAACAATGTTGGAAAGCATTTTTCTTTCTCTCTCTCTTTTTATTTTTTAAAGATTTATTTATTTGGAAGGCAGAGTTATAGAGAGGTAGGGGCAGAGGCAGAGAGAGAGAGATCTTCCATCTACTGGTTCACTCCCCAAATGCTCTCAACAACTGCTGGGCTTATCCGAAGCCAGGAGCCAGGAGCTTCTTCCAGGTCTCTGATGTGACTGCAGGGGCCCAAGGACTTGGGCCATCTTCCACTGCTTTCCTAGGCCATAGCAGAGAGCTGGATTGGAAGTGGAGCAGCCAGGACTTGAACCGGCACCCATCTGGGATGCCAGCACTGCAGGCGGTGGCTTTACCCGCAATGCCATAGCACCAGCCCCAGCATTTTTCTTAAAGATATTTATGTTTAAAGGAATTTATCCTTTCTAGTTTTTGGCATTAAATATTCTTTTGTTTGTAGTGATAGTAGATGATAGTTTTTTGG
Organism: Oryctolagus cuniculus; assembly: GCF_964237555.1. Lineage (NCBI taxonomy): Eukaryota > Metazoa > Chordata > Mammalia > Lagomorpha > Leporidae > Oryctolagus > Oryctolagus cuniculus. Next base: position 84,730,285 of record NC_091432.1, read on the forward strand.
GGGGACATCCTAGCTTGGAAAAATCAAAGATGTGTAACTCTGTTAGTCACTAGAATTTGTTTGCCCATTAAATCCAAAAGTCTAAAATATTTCCCTAATCATAACTCTGTAGTGTGGATAAAATTATTTCCATTTTGGGCAGGAGGGAGGGTAGGGTGGAAAATATCACTGTGTTTCTGAATCTGTATATATGAAATACATGAAACTTGTATACCTTAAATAAAAATTTCTTCAAATAGGAAAAAATTATTCCCATTTTACAGATGAGAGGTTAAGGCCCAGAGAGATTACATGATTTGCCCAGCTAATAAAAGGCAGGTCTGGGTGGGACCTCAGAGTCCTACTTCTTAAGTCTTTAATGGCATGTATTGAGTACCTACTGCATGTAGAACACACATCTCACTTCCACTGCCCTGCAAGGAGGTGGGATTCTCCATTTCCCAAATAATGAGCCTCGAGGAGATTAAATACTGTACTTGCCGTGTCTGAAAATAAGATAACAAGACAGCAGTACAGAACTCTGATTCAAACTTCTGTTCTCTGCACATACTATGCAGCTGACAGAGTTAAGTCAATCAAGAAACTCACGAACATAGCCACGAGACAATTTATTATGATGTCCTGATAAGCACTGTACTTAGGGGTATCTAAGGAAAAAAAAGTTAATTCTGGGCCCTTTGCAGACATTTCCAAAAACACTGTAATATCTGCTATATGTCTTTTTAAAATCCATTATGTCCCATCATCCTATGAAGACTAAAATTGAGCTATAAATACACCATTTATGGTAACTTTGAAATAAATACTGTGTCACTGAAATATTTGCAGAATTGAAAACTTGGAACTTAATAGGTTAATAAATCCCGAGTCCTTTTCTGAACGTTTGACAGGAACATTTTTCCCATTAATAGCACATTTCGTGTATTATAATGTGATGTCCTGATTAGCTCACTTAGTGACGATTTTCTGAGATCATCTAGGCTAACACATTTTGTATTTGAGGTTGAAAAAGATTTTTAATTTAAAAAAGGAAGAAGTTTAAATCCTGTAGCTTCTATTGTAGCCAAAAGCAACAAACCATTTCTTTTTGTGTTTTCAACTGGGCTGATTTGGACCTTTGGCAAGGGCCTAAAAGGAAGTTGATTCTATGGAGGGAAGTTGGCCTAACAGTTAAGACACCAGTAGGATCCTTGATGGGAGTACCTGGGTTCAGCGCTCACTGTGGCTCCTGATTCCAGCTTCTTGATCACTCAGATCCCAGGAGGCAGCGGTGATGGCTCAAGTCATTGGGTTCCTGTTACCATAGGGGAAATTGAGATTGCTTCCCTGCCCATGATAGGCATTTGGGAAGAACTTCAGGGATAGGAGTGCTCTCTGTCTAAATAATTTCTTAAAATGAATTTGATTCTGCACCCCTTCCCCGGCCTCAGCTTTGTGTTCAGATTTTTGTCTAATAATTTGTAAATAATGATGTAGGAGAAAATATAAAGCAAATGGCAAATGAAGATTAAATTACACAGGGGGCAGGGAGCATAAAGGCCAAATTTCACTGTAAGCCCCCAAACAGGTAGCAAGTGAAATGTTTCAGGCCAGCTCCTTCTCTCCAAATTGCACTGTGGAGGCTGAGTCAGACACGCAGAGCCCAGGGAACTCTTGCTGACGTCAGTGCCCATTTGGAGAACAGGCTATTAAAGCCGCGGTCAGGCAGGCAGCCTGCGCAGCAAGTTGTGCCCTTGGATTTTGCCTTTGAGGGTTAATACATCACTGTGTTTTCCAAAGTGTAGGCAGCCAGCTGGCGTCCAACATATCAGGAATTGTCAAGTCCCAACCTTTGGGGGGGGGGGCTATGTTTTCTGTCCTGTCCTTACAGGGCACAGGCTTCTGCAATTTATAGTGTCCTTGAACTTTGTACATTCAAGGTAAATGATCCCCTAATCCAAGACTTACAGCCTGGCCTTTCGTCATCCTGTAGACCTATTTTTTTCTCTTGATCCATCTCCTAGGGTCCAGTCACTCTTTTTAACTGATGTTTGTCAGTCAATTTTGTACGAGCAAGATACAGATATGTGGGAAAGCCACCACAGACATGCATGATCCAGGTGTTAGTCAATCAAATCAATAGCACTAGTGAATGTGCAATACCAAATGGGGATTAACAGTGAGTGAAAAAGGAAGCTGTTCTAGAGTGAGGAGCCAGGAATGAGGATGGTGAGGAAGAGGTTTCTAAGCAAAGGCTGGGCTGTGGGAGGGACTGAGAGAAGGCTTCACAGAGAGATGAGAATTGGGAGTGGACAGGACCATACCAGGTGGGGCCATGAGGGCCTATTTGAGCATTTGATCATTATCCAGAACCACAGCATCTTTGGAGGGTCCAAAGCACAGATGTGCCTTAATTTTTTTATTTTTTTATTTTTTTTGACAGGCAGTGTTAGTGAGAAAGAAAAACAGAAAGAAAGGTCTTCCTTTTTCGTTGGTTCACTCCCCAAATGGCCGCCACGGCCGGCGCTGCACCGATCCGAAAGCCAGGAGCCAGGTGCTTCCCTCTGGTCTCCCATGTGGATGCAGGGCCCAAGGAGCCTTCCCAGGCCACAGCAGATAGCTGGACTGGAAGAGGAGCAACCAGGACTAGAACCTGGGGTGCTGGCACCGCAGGCGAAGGGTTAGCCAAGTGAGCTGTGGCACCGGCCTCAGATGTGCCTTTGAGAAAGATGACCTAATAGTGGTAATGGCCTGACAGAGAACAGCAGGGGTGGGGAAGGAAGTCAGATCACACGTAGGAAGACCAATCAGGAGGATATCTGACTGACCACACCACATGCTAGTGAAGATGTGGAACCACAGCAATTCCCATTGCTGATGGGAATGCAAAATGGTACAGGCACTTTGGAAGTTCAGCAAGCAAAATCAAATACCTGGCCTGGAAGAGGGGCAACCAGGACAGAATCCGGCGCCCCGACCGGGACTAGAACCCGGTGTGCCAGCGCCGCAAGGTGGAGGATTAGCCTAGTGAGCCACGGCACCAGCCACAGTGGTAAAATTTTTTAAATATTTATTTAGTTTGTTCTTAGCCCTAAAAAAAAAAAGTTCACATTTCAGGTTATAAACTTACCTCAGTAGTGTAAATGAAATGGTTTTGAAAACAACAGGAGACCACAGCCAGGAAGTTCACTGATACTTGACTGGCCATGTCACCATTTGTTTGAAGGTAGTTTGGCAATGGCCACATTAAGATACCACTTTTTGCCTTTTAATTTACAGGCACATGTAAAATGCAGTAAGAACACTGGGGCCGGGTTCCCTCCCGGGACCCTCTGTGGCAATTCAGTCTTGGCCACAGGACCTTTGCAGAGCCTTTGAGACCCCTAAGTAAGAACGACTGTCCGAGCATGGGACTCAGACAGGCCAGAGCCGGAAACACAAACTGGATGGCCATCAGTTAGTCATAGACATTCAAGGTGGGCATAAGATCATCAAAGCCTGAGGTGTTTATACCTTGAAGGAGAAAGGGTTTGAGGTGCCTTTAGGAATTTCGTCACATTGTTTAGGAGAAGAGGATATTTAGAAAGCCTGAGGTGTGGGCATTTGGCTTAAGAGTTCTGATCTCATGCATTCCATACTGGAGTGCTTAAGTCTGAGTTCCAGCTCTGCTCTGGATTGCAGCTTCCCGCTAAAGCTCACTCTGGGAGGCAGCAGGTAAAGGCTCAGGACTTGGTTCCCCCGAACCCAGCGATTGTGCACATCTGGAGAGTGAACCAATGGATGGGATATTCTCTCTCTCTCTTTCTCTCTCTCTCTCTTTCCTTTTCTGCCTCTCAAGTAAATACATGAATACAATTTTTCTAAAAAAAAAAAAAAAAAAGCAAAAGTGCTTAAGATGGATTTGCTATGAAATCATTCTCTCCTTTGTATGGGCTCCATCCAAAGCCATTTATTTTTATTTATTTTATTATTTTATTTATTTGAAAGACAGAGTTCCAGAGAGAGGTGGAGACAGAGAGAGAGAGAGATCTTCCATCCACTGGTTCACTCCTCAGATGGCCACAATGGCCGGAGCTGTGCTGATCGGAAGCCAGGAGCCAGGGGCTTCTTCCAGGCCTCCCATGTGGGTGCAGGGGCCCAAGGACTTGGGCCATCCTCCACTGCTTTCCCAGGCCATAGCAGAGGCTGGATCAGAAGAGGAGCAGCTGGGATTCCAACCGGCACCCATATTGGATGCCAGTGCTTCAGGTCAGGGCTTTAACTTGCTGCGCCACAGCACTGGCCCCCCAAAACCATTTATTTATAATTTTGTATTTTCGTAAAGACAGCCCTAAAGACCATGAAGGACATAGTTGTGCTCAGGCATTCTTAGAGGTAGGAGGAAATTTAGGAAAGTACACATCAAAGAGAAGCAACAAAATAGCATGCTTCATGTAAGAGGGACAGTTTCATAATGTTAAAGGCAGTGAATGACAAAGCAAGATGATGTTCAGAGGAGCAAGCATTTAGTCTAGTGGTGAAGACCCACATCCACAGTGGAGTACCTGGGTCTCATTTCTTCTTCCAGCACCTGACTCCAGTTTCCTGCTAATGCAGACCCTGGGAGAGAGCAGTGATGGCTCAAGTAACTGTGTTCCTACCACACAAACATGGAAGACTTGGACAGTCTCTGGCTCCAGGTTCTGGCCCTGGCCATTTCAGGTATTTGGAGAATGAACCAACAGTTGGGTTCTCTCTCTCTTCCTACATGTGCTTGTGTGTGTGTATTTGTGTGTGTGTCTACCTCTCAAATAAATAAATAATCATTTAAAAGATTTATTTTGTTTATCTGGAAGGCAGAGTTATGGAGAGAGAGAGAGAGAGAGAGAGAGAGAAAGAGAGAGAGAGATCATCCTTCTGCTTGTTCACTCCCCAAATGACCACAAGGCCAGAGCTAGGCCAGGCCTAGCCCAGGAGCCGGGAGATTCTTCCAGGTCTTCCACGTGCATTAAGGGATCCAAGCACTTGGGCCATCTTCCACTGCTTTCCCAGGAGCATTAGCAGGGAGTTCCTGGAAGTGGAGCAGCCAGGTCTTGAACTGGCTCCCATATGGAATGCTGGCACTGGGGGCAGCAGCTCAACCTTCTACTGACTCCAATAAATAAAAATTTTAAAAGATGTTCAAAATGTAGATCTGACAGGACTTAACACTATCTATTGGGAGGGAGGAGTGATGTGAGAGTGAGTTGAGGGTTGGTCTTGGAAGTGCCAGTTTGGGAGACAGGGGCGGGACTAATGCTGCAGCAGGAAGAGGCAGGATTGGTCCAGTTCTCCTTCTCAGGAACTCTCAGATCCACTGGGCCTCTGTCTCTCTTCTTCAAGTGAAACAAAGCTTTCTCTAGTCTTGTTACTTTCCCCTGAGCAACCACCACCCTCAGAAGCCTAGGTGTGGCGCCTCTTCCTGGTGTCATCCAGGCAGCTCAGAGGCATGTGCTCCAACCCCCTGCGCCCCATTCTTGAGACACCATCTCAGACAGCTGCTGCCTCCTCTCACAGGCTGCTCTTCATGGTCACCTAAGCATCCAATTTCTATGTCCCACTTCTCAGCCACATCTCTCCCATTCTACATGTGTGACACTGGATTTTTTTTTTAAGCCAAATGCTGAGCATTGTGTTTGTAGTACATTTTAGATGTGTGGCCTCCGTCCATCTCTATAGCTTTTAAAATGTTTCCCAGCCCCAATTATTAGCACATTGTTTCGTCAGAGTTAGCTGTACTGAGTGAAGGCGTGGTCTCCCACACAGCAGCCACAAGCAGGAAGGCTGGTGATGAATATCCCGTATGGTGGCTGGCAACGAGGGAGAGGCACGCACATGTTGTAGAGCATGTGCTTTGCTTGCAGGGAGTTGTAGTACAGCCAGGTGAGTGAGCATTTATACGCTGAATATGCTCCTTTTTTTTTTTTTTTTTTTTTGGACAGGCAGAGTGGACAGTGAGAGACAGAGAGAAAGGTCTTCCTTTGCCGTTGGTTCACCCCTCAGTGGCTGCCGTAGCCAGCGCACTGCCGCCAGCGCACCGTGCCAATCCGAAGGCAGGAGCCAGGTACTTATCCTGGCCTCCCATGGGGTGCAGGGCCCAAGGACTTGGGCCATCCTCCACTGCACTCCCTGGCCACAGCAGAGAGCTGGCCTGGAAGAGGGGCAACCGGGACAGAATCCGGCACCCCGCCCGGGACTAGAACCCGGTGTGCCGGCGCTGCAAGGCAGAGGATTAGCCTAGTGAGCCGTGGCATCGGCTGAATATGCTCCTTTTTAAAAAAATCTATTTATTCATTTGAAAGGCAAAGATAGAGAGAGAGAGAAAGGGAGGGGGGGAGAGAGAGAGAGAGAGGGCTTCCATCCACTGGTTAACTCCACAAATGGCTGCAATGGCCCGGTCTAGGCCAGGCCAAAGCCTGGAGCCAGGAGCTTTATCCAGGTCTCCCATGTAGGTGTCAGGGGCTCAAAGACTTGGGCCTCTTTCCCTGCTTTTCCAAGCTCATTATCAGGGAACTGGATTGGAAGTGGAGCAGCTGGGACTCAAACCAGTGCCCATATGGGGTGCTGATGCTGCAAACGGCGGCCTAACCTTCTATACCACAATGCTGGCCCCTGTATACATTCTTTAACTCACTCTCTAAATTGGAGCCACACGTTCCACCATGGGTAAACCTAAGAATATGGCACTGAGCCAAAACAAAAGCCAAGTTACAAAATGCATGCAGTATTATATTATTTATGTAAAGTTCTAAAACATGTTAAACAATACCATGAATTGTTCATAAATTCATACAGATGTGGTATAAAAATAAGCAAATACATTATAAATATCAGATTTAGGAGAGTGAGTGCCTCTGAGACAGAGGGAATACAATTGCACTGGAAAGGCATGCCCCGGAGGCTTCAACCGTATCTACAGAGGTCATAATTACTTTTAAGAGTCTGTGAAGCAAATAAAGCAAAGCCGCTAATATTTCACAAGAATGGATATCCATGAATTTATTTTATTATTCTCTATATTTTCTAGGTTCCTAAAACAATTTTTTAAAATTTCAGGTTTGCAATCTAGTGGGAGACTAATAAGTGATACAATAGAGGTATTGATAAAATATTACAGGAGTGTTGGAGAAGAAAAATAATTCTAGCAGAAGAATTCATGTTGCTAAGTAAAACATTCGGAGCAATATGGTCAAGGTATATGTCTGGTTGTGTCAGTTCAATAAACATTCATTGAGCCCCATGTGCTGGTTGGTAAAGCCCCAGTCATGAACATGGCAGAGTCTGTTCTGTCAAATCACACACATGAAGGGGAACAGACAATGAGGCCTGTTCCAGACAGTGCTGTGTTGGGATTAAGTAAAAGGTTCTGGGATGCCCATGTTTGCTGGGGTAATTGGGAAAATCTCCACAGAGGAGGAAGTAGTGAACCTAGACCTTAAGAAGTAAGTGTTGCCGGCTTCGCGACTCACTAGGCTAATCCTCTGCCTTGTGGCGCCGGCACACCGGGTTCTAGTCCCGGGTGGGGTGCCGGATTCTGTCCCGGTTGCCCCTCTTCCAAGCCAGCTCTCTGCTGTGGCCAGGGAGTGCAGTGCAGTGGAGGATGGCCCAAGTGCTTGGGCCCTGCACCCCATGGGAGACCAGGAGAAGTACCTGGCTCCTGCCATCGGATCAGCACGGTGCGCCGGCTGCAGTGCGCCGGCCGCGGCGGCCATTGGAGGGTGAACCAACGGCAAAGGAAGACCTTTCTCTCTGTCTCTCTCTCTCACTGTCCACTCTGCCTGTTAAAAAAAAAAAAAAAAAAAAAAGTAAGTGTAGGGGGCCTTTGCTGGAGCAGCGGGTTAACACCCTGGCCTGAAGCGCTGGCATCCCATATGGGTGACAGTTCAAGCCCCACCTGCTCCTCTTCCCATCCAGCTCTCTGCTAAGAGCTGGGAAAGCAGTAGAAGATGGCCCAAGTCCTTGGGCCCCTGCACCCGTGTGGGAGACCCGGAGGAAGCTCCTGGCTTCTGATCCGCGCAGCTCCAGCCATTGCGGCCAGTTGGGGAGTGAACCATCAGATGAAAGACCTCTCTCTCTGCCTCTCCTCTCTCTCTGTAACTCTAACTTTCAAATAAATAAATAAATCTTAAAAAAAAAAAGAAAGTAAATAAATGTGGGGTAAGGGGCAAAACAGAGGACAGTGCGGCATAAAGGTGGAATTGTGAAAGCTCGAAGTGGCTAAAAACGAGAGCAACTGATTCGTGAACTAGCTCTGCATGGCGTGCCAAATGCTGCCTCTTTCCAAAAAGTACTTCATAAATGCATATTTTTTCTTTTCTAGGATTATACAGTATGTGCTTTTAACTCAGCATATTTTTAAAATTCATCCATTTTTGTTGCCTAGGTCAGTGGTTTGTGCCTTGATATTGATATTGATATTGATATTGATTATTAGCCCACTGTGTGGATTTATATTTTTATTTCTCATGGGGGAAGTAGCTATGAGAGAATTTGCTGCAGCACATGGTAATTGTGCAAGAAACTGATGATCAGTCCTCCAAAGTAGTTGTACCATTTTATATTTCCATAAACAGTATATGTGAATTCCAGTTATTCCATATCTTTGCCAACATTTGTGTAATCAGTCTTTAATTCTAGGTCTTATGTGGGTGCACAATGGTGTTTCATTCCTCAACTCTATTATCTGATGACTCGTGATGCTGAGCATCTTTTTTTTTTTTAAAGATCTATTTATTTGAAAGGCAGAATTACAGAGAGGCAGAGGCAGAGAGAGAGAGAGAAAGAGAGATCTTCCATCTGCTGGTTCACTTCTCAGATGGCTGCAACTGTTGGAGCTGTGCCAATCTGAAGCCAGGAGCCAGGGGCTTCTTCCAGGCCTTCCATGTGGGTACAGGGGCCCAAGGACTTGGGCCTTCCTCCACTGCTTTCCCAGGCCATAGCAGAGAGCTGGAGGAGAAGTGGAACGGCCAGGATTTGAACCACTGCCCATATGGGACACTGGCTTCACAGGCAGTGGCTTAACCCGCTATGCCACAATGCTGTCCTCTGAGCATCTTTTCTTATGCTATTTGTATATATTCCTTCCAAAAAATATTGATTCAATCTTTTGGCTGCAACAGTTCTTTATGCATTTTGGGAGACTGAGAAGCCAGGAAAAGTATTAACTGAGATAAGGCATAGTGGAGAAAGAGCATCTTTAAAAGAGTAAAGAGGAAGGCTGGAGCCAAGCGTTCAGTTTTGAACCCCTTATGTTTGGAGAACATACAAAACATTTTGGTTGAGATGCAGGAGGAAAAGCCAGGCATGATTTCTGGAGCCCATGAGAGAGCAGCCCAAGAACAGATTGAGTTTCAAGGTATGGAGGCCTTGCTCACAGCATCAAATGTCACCAACAGGTCAAGGAAAATAAAGACAAAAAAAACTCAGATTTCTGCAGTGGTTTTTAAGCTGTGAACAACACCTGTTAGAAATAATTTTAGTGGGGCTTGACCAGTATATTAAAAAAAAAAAGAAAGAAAGTGTATTGCAAGTACTAAGATTAAGTGTCATTGATTGGGACATTTTTTTCTGTCATGTATGAGCACTATGCATTGGGTCACAGTGTAAAATAGCTCTTTCACTTTGGATTATGGGAAAAGACAAGGCTGGAGGGAGACAGGAAGCCACAGATCAGTCCCCAGTGTTGACGCAATAAATGTAGTGTCTGAGAATACAGAATCAGTCCGGTCTGGCTTTCAGCTCTGGCTTCTTCCTCTTTGTTAGATGTGTGATCTTGGCTAAGCTTTGGAAACACTCTCTAATTCTCACCTTTATTAAGTACATATTGGAAAAGATGATAATATTTACCTCAGAGGTCTGTTGGCAAGGCTACTTTTCTGCACACGTGGAATCCAGTGCCACCCTCTCAAAACAGACTCAACCTGAGTGAGAGTCTCAGTTGAGCCAATGGAGTCTGGACTTGATTCCAGCTCCTGGCTGCTCTGCTGGGCTGCCTGATACAATACAAGCTGCACATGCTTCTGCCTTATGAGGACCAAATGGAATTATGCTTGACAAGCACTCAGCACAATGACCAGAGTTGGGCAAGTGCTCCACAGCCGCCAACTGTCATCATTACTGTTGTTACTCTTGTTGGAACAGAAACCAAATACTATTAGATTAAGGAAATTGATGTAATGCATGAGAAAGACCCTTTAAAACTTTGGTTTGGTGGAAATGACCCAAATGTCCATTAAACGATAAATAAAATATCTTATATCCATATAATGGGATATTATTCACTCATGAAAAAAGTGGATAAGTGATCCATGCTACAAAGCAGATGAACCTACGTAAGAAGCTCATTAAAAGGGTCACACAAGTCGGTGCCATGGCTCACTAGGCTAATCCTCCGCCTTGCGGCACCGGCCCACCGGGTTCTAGTCCCGGTTGGGGCGCCGGATTCTGTCCCAGTTGCTCCTCTTCCAGGCCAGCTCTCTGCTGTGGCCAGGGAGTACAGTGGAGGATGGCCCAAGTCCTTGGGCCCTGAACCCCATGGGAGACCAGGAGAAGTACCTGGCTCCTCCCATCGGATCAGCGCGATGCACCGGCTGCAGCGCGCCGGCTGCGGCGGCCATTGAGGGGTGAACCAACGGCAAAGGAAGACCTTTCTCTCTGTCTCTCTCTCTCACTGTCCACTCTGCCTGTCAAAAAAAAAAAAAAAAAAAAAGGTCACACACACACACAGAATATGAACTATCCAGAGAAGTTAGTCAACAGAGGCAACAAGCAGACCAGTGATTTCGAGGGGCTGGAGAGAAGGAAGGAAGGAAGAGGGACTGCTGGTGGCTATGGGTTCCCTTAGGAACTGATGAAAATGTTCTGGAATGAGCTAGAGATGTTGGTTTTGCACGTTCAACATTGTGAATGTAGTAAATGCCACAACACTGTTCACTTTAAAATGGCTTAAGTGGTAGATTTTTATGGATATTTTACTACTAAAATTTTATAAGGCCCTGCTCAACATAAGGATGCTTCTCACAGCTCTTTTGTCATCTTCCCAAGCTGTCTCCCAAAAATGAAAGTTTTCTTGGAAGCCCAATGAGAAGGGCGAGTTCAACAGGGGTTGTGGAGCTGATGGGAGGTTTTCCCAAGATTGGGCAGGGATGAATGTGCTTGGAGCAGGAAGGGAGCCAGGAGAGAGGAAGGTGAATGAGCAAAGGGAACAATTTCTTCTGTGCAGAAAGCTTCCAGGGTCTCCCCATCCCCACCCCTGAACACAACTCTGAGTTCTGAAGCCTTCTTGAGGACCACGCTTCCTACTGAAAGGTGCTCAGGGCCAACCCAGGGTGACCTCGTTGGACCCTGAAACTATGAGGTGGGCACAGGTGGAACCCTCCTCCCTCCTAGAGGCACAGTGGGTTCTGTTGCTGTTTCTACCAGACCAGGAATAGCTGCCCAGATGATTAATAAATAGCCTCCTATCACTGCTTCTTTGGCAAGTGTTTGGCTTGGCCACTGGAGTTTGGGAGCTAAATAATTCTTTATTATAAACTGATTTCTAAGTACATGGTATTATTGGTATTAATAATTAGTCAATTTACTACTGTGAGTGCTATTGAGTGAAGCAACAATGTGTGTAATCTGAGATGATTTTTAAAACTCTGTGCATGGTGTTACAGGTATTTGAAGTCCTTCCAATATGCTGACTTTCTCAATTATTGCAGCTTAGAACAATTGGAAAGCTGCTCTGCATTCCCAGAAAGGGGCCATGTAAGCATCCTTCTCTTGGCTCCTCTCCTCCCCCAAACATGCTCAGCTCTCACTGTCCTAACTAATTTGGCCTTAGAATGAAAGCTAGTCTTCAAAAATTCTATAAATAAAATCATTAAAAGCAGGATATATTACAATGATCATGCCAGTAATGAATAAGTCTCATTCTAATCCACTTGAAAACATTTTGACAATATTACTAGTCAATGCTTTCTAAAAAACCTTATGCCATTCATGCAACACGTAATTTTTAAAATGTTTATTTATTTATTTTCATTTACTTGAAAGGTAGAGTGACAGAGAAACAGAGAGATTCTTCCAGCTGCTGGTTCACTCTCCAAATGCCTGTAACAACCAGGACTGCGCCAGGCTGAAGCCAGGAGCCTGGACCTCCATCTGGGTCTCCCACATGAGTGACAGAGGCCAAGCACTTGGTTCATCATCTGCTGCCTCTTGGGATGCATTAGCAACAAGCTGGATGCAAAGCAGAGGAGCCGGGACTTGAATCAGCCTTCTAATTTGGGTTGCTGTGTCCCAAGCTGCTGCATCACAATGCCTGCCCCCAACAATTTTTAAGGGCTGTGTAACAGTTGAAGAAGCTATGGATGTAAATAAAATATGAACATTGATCAAAGAACCATCAATATAGTAGAGGAAACAGACATAGAAACAAATATTTGCTTGCAAATTTAATACATATGAGGAAAAGCAATCAACTCAGCCTGGGATTGAGGCTTTTGATGAAGATATACGGGAGAGCTACCTAAAAATACTGCCTTCTGTGGCTAGTGTATACATTAGTTATATACGTAGACCCAACCCAATGAGAGATATGACTCAGCTACGTCAATGTACCTCAGACCCTCTCTGTTTAAACCACCACTGATTTTTTTTATTAGTATGACTGTTATTGCATTATTATTGATGCTTTTATTGACACATACCAGTATCTTTCCATCAACCTAAGGAAACACATAAGTGAAGAGCTTAGCAGCTTCTGTTGTCCTAGCAATTGTCTCAGGCTTGATGTTTGGAAGTTGGAGTTTTTGACCATCAGCGAGAGGGGATGAAGAGGGGTCCAGTCACTCTGGACTTTAGCTGTGGCCTGAGGCAGGTAGTCTGCAGGACTTCAGACGCCATGTGGAACGTGACATCTGTGCTTGGCTCAGTAACTGCCTCTGTCCCCACCCCATCTCTGTAGTACAGCCCAGGGCACTATCAAGGTCTTGGTGTCTAGGATGTTGTTGAGATGATGAGTATGCCTGATTTCCACCTGTCCCAGGCCTCTAGGTAGATGCCGTTGTGGCTTGGCGTTCCTCACACTTTCCTCCTTCTGACTGTGAAAAGTCTCTTCAATACCATCCCAGTGGAACAGAGAAGAAGCAAATGGTAAGTGAATTCTAGGTACATCTCAACTCATGTGACTTGTTCATTCATTTACTCATGCATTGATACTGAATGAGTGCCTACTGCATCACAGACACTGTGACGCTGGGAACAAAACACACTGTATGGGTTGTCTGACCTATGGAATGTATGGTTTGTAAGGGAGAAAGTCAGGAAACAACCACGCTGATCTGATGCAGAGGCAGGAGGATGGGGTAAGGACGGGGAGAAGTGTAAGTAGGAGGTGGCAGGCACTTTAGGATGCTGGAATAAATTGCCTTCAGGAATTTAAGGCCAGTTGTCACCAGGTTAGGGACAAGAACTATACCTGAAAGAATGGAATGACAATAAAAACAGTGGTTTAGCTGTGGACAAGAATTCTATAAGAATTCTCAAGAAGAAGCCCGAGTCTGCAGAGGGATATGATCTAGCATGTGTTGGTCATGGAATTGAAGAATATCCAGCTGCTAGGGCTAAGTTGTGTCCTCTAACATTCATATGTTGAAGTCCCTCAGAACTTGGAGACAAGGTCTTTAAAGTGGTGGTTAAGTTACAATGAGGCCAATATGACAGCCTTAATCCAGTCTGACTGGGGTGCTTACAAAAAGAGGGATGAGGGAACACAGACACCCAGGAGTATCCGTTCACAGAGCTGCCCTGTGGGTATCTGCAAGCCAAGGAGAGAGGCCTCAGAAGAAACAAACTCTGCTGACCCCATGGTCTTGGTCTTCCAGTGTAGCACGGTAAGAACAGAACTTCCTGTTGTTGAAGACTTTCAGTGTGTTAATAATACTGTGTCGTGACAGGTGACATCCCTAGCAAACTAATACACTAGCCCAGGATCACTCCTATCAATCGCTCAGTAATACAAAGAACTCTCACATAGAGTAACAATCAAAGTGTATGTGGGCAAGGGGGTTGATATCTAGACTTTAAATGATCACCCCATCCCCAAAAATATTTGGGAAGAATCTCCTCTGTGTTGAAGTTTGAAAACCACTCCTGTCAGCAGGAAGACCAACTTACTCATTTTCCAGAGTGGAATCCAGGGAAGAGAAGCAGTGTGTTGAACACGCCCTCCACACCAAGCCTAACCCAGAGCTTGCTGCTCTTTCCATGTCACCAGCAGTGGCCTGGGGAGTGTGCCATTGCAAACCAGCTCAACACTGACAGCAGATGCTGTCCAGCGGGCTGGTTAGGTCTTCAGCACCAGGAGCTACTACAGCCTGTCTTGTTGGTCCTGAGACTGAGGGTGTGTGGATGTGGTGGGTGATAGAGGTATACAGAAAGTAGAACAAGAAGCTCCTTATCTCTTTTTTAAAAGATTGATTTCTCTATGTGGAAGGCGGAGTTACTGAAAGCCATAGAGCCTGAGGCAGAAGCAGAGGCAGAAAAAAAGAGAGGTCTTCCATCCATTGGTTCACTCCCCAAATGGCCGCAACGGCCAGAGCTGGGCCAATCCTAAACCAGGAGCTTCTTCTGGGTCTCCCACATGGGTGGGTGCAGGGGCCCAAGTGCTTGGACCATTTTCTTCAGGCCCTCGCAGAGAGCTGGATCAGAAGTGGAGCAGTCAGGACTTGAACCAGCACACATATGGGATGCCAGCACTGCAGGCAGCAGCTTTACCTGCTACGCCACAGCACGGGCCCAGCTCTTTATCTCTTAACCAAGCCTAGGCTATGCCCTTTGCTAACACAACCCAATCCCATGGACTCTTAACAATGCCGTAATGAGGTTGCATGATAATCTTTATAACTTTCTTGCTGTAGGTGAAGCATATTTCTTATTTTCTCTGCCTGACAAAGAAAAATAACTGGCCACTATTGTTTACAATAACACTTCATATAATTAAAGCTATTGACTGATAACATTTCGATGTTTCTCCTTGAGCAACCAACTTTCTTTAGCCCTTTAGCAAAGCCCATTTCTTGGCCTGTTAATCCATGCCATTGTTTTTATGGTTTTCCAAATGTTTCCCACATTAGGGAGACCCAAATTATGCATATAAAACTTATTGCCTAGGGGCTGGCGCCGTGGTTTACTTAGTTAATCCTCCACCTGCGGTGCCAGCATCCCATATGGGCACCGGGTTCTAGTCCTGGTTGCTCCTCTTCCAGTCCGGCTCTCTGCTGTGGCCCGGGAGTGCAGTGGAGGATGGCCCAAGTGCTTGGGCCTTGCACCTGCATGGGAGACCAGGAGGAAGCACCTGGCTCCTGACTTCAGATTGGCGCAGTGCCAGCCGTGGCAGCCATTTGGGGGGGTGAACCAACGGAAGGAAGACCTTTCTCTCTGTCTCTCTTTCACTGTCTGTAACTCTACCTGTCAAATAAATAAATAAAAATCTTAAAAAAAAAAAAAACTTACTGCCTGATTATTGAATAAGTGTATGAAACAACAAAAGAATAATTTGCCTTCTGCGCCTGCCTTCCATCTAGGCTATGAATTTTTTGTGGTTTAAAAAAAAATCTCTGGCCGGCGTTGCGGCTCACTAGGCTAATCCTCTGCCTTGTGGCGCCGGCACACCGGGTTCTAGTCCCGGTCGGGGCGCCGGATTCTGTCCCAGTTGCCCCTCTTCCAGGCCAGCTCTCTGCTGTGGCCAGGGAGTGCAGTGGAGAATGGCCCAAGTCCTTGGGCCCTGCACCCCATGGGAGACCAGGAGAAATACCTGGTTCCTGCCATTGGATCAGCGCGGTGCGCCGGCAGCAGCGCGCCGGCCATGGCGGCCATTGGAGGGTGAACCAACGGCAAAGGAAGACCTTTCTCTGTCTCTCTCTCTCACTGTCCACTCTGCCTGTCAAAAAAAAAAAAAATCTCTAAGAATGAAAAGAGACCTCATGCATTTACTCACAGAAAATCACCGTGGCAAATGTTGACTTCTGAGAGATCCATCAAGCCTGTTGGGCCATCGTTACCAGCTGGCATTGACCTGGTCTCTCACGGCCTTATCTGGGATCTTTAGGTAGTGTTTTCATTTGTATTTTCTGATTACTTTGTCTTCTACCTCAGTCTTGTGCTTATCACCTTTCATTATAAAGCATTTTTTTCCCTTAAATAATGAGTTGTTGTTGTCATGGAAAGCTTCAGTCCTGTTATTTCCTTAGTTGTACCAGGGCTCACAGACATGGAGTGATGAATCTTTTAGGACATGCATAGACCCCAGGCACATTAAAGAAGCTATGTAATAGAACGGCAGATGTCCTAAACAGTATCTGGCCTCAGAATCAGCCCTTAAGGCATTCAGATCCGGCTAAAAAGCCCATGAGAGTTTCTCAGGCATGGAAAGCCAAGACACTCTGAAAAAAAAATGACCTAAATGAAAGATCTCTGTGAGTGAGATCCCAGCGGAAAGAACGGGTCATCAAAGGAGGAGGTACCTTTCTCTGAAGGGAGGAGAGAACTTCCATTTTGACTATGGCTGTGTCTAAATAAGATCGGAGTTTGTGAACTCAAGAGGCTTCCATAGCCTTGGCAGCTCATGACAAGAGCCTCGGGTAATTACTGACGTCATAAATAAGAGTGTCAATTGTTAAATCAACAACGGGAGTCACTGTGCACCTACTCCCCATGTAGGATCCCTGTCCTTAATGTGTTGTACCATTAATACTATTGTACCATTAATACTATTGTATTAATGGTAAAATTACTACTCAAACATAGTATATACTTTGTGTGTCTGTGTGGGTGCAGTCTGTTGAAATCTTTACTTAGTATGTACTAAGTTGATCTTCTGTAAATAAAGATAATTGAAAATGGCCGGCGCCGTGGCTCACTTGGCTAATCCTCCGCCTGCGGCGCCAGCACGCCGGATTCTGTCCCAGTTGCTCCTCTTCCAGTCCAGCTCTCTGCTGTGGCGTGGGAGTGCAGTGGAGGATGGCCCAGGTCCTTGGGCCTTGCACCCGCATGGGAGACCAGGAGGAAGCACCTGGCTCCTGACGTCGGAGTGGCAGCCATTTGTGGGGTGAACCAACGGAAGGAAGGCCTTTCTCTCTGTCTCTCTCTCTCTCTCTCACTGTTTAACTCTGCCTGTCCACTCTGCCTGTCAAAAATAAATAAATAAATAGAAAGATAATTGAAAATTAATCTTGATAAAGAATGGGATGGGAGAGGGAGTGGGAGATGGGATAGTTGCTGGTGGAAGGGAGGTTATGGGGGGAAAAGCCACTATAATCCAAAAGTTGTACTTTGGAAATTTATATTTATTAAATAAAATTTGAAAAAAAAGTAGTTAAAATAAAAAAAAGTAATGTAAGTAACAAAAGACTCAATGAGATCAAGTGGGACTTAACACTTAATAACTTACCAAAACATAGCTGGATCTTGTCCCTCTCCTGCTCAAATACATGTGTATGGTAGTATATATGTGTAATATATATACACACACATCCTTGTGTAGCTTAGTGTGGATCTTGGCACAGATACATATTGAATGCGTGGTAGCAATTAATGAGTAGGAGGAAAAAGAATACACCATTTTGCAGGCAGCTGGAGCATACTTTCAAGGACATGTCTGTGGATTAGGGGATAACTCCAGCAGTCCTGAGCATGTGGGACTTGAAGGGTGCATCCCTTTAAATCTCTGGCCCTTAGGATTAGGACCAGTGGTGGTAGCTCACACAGTTCAATGGTCCACCAAGCATCTGTTCAGTCCAGCTGCTCAGCTGCATCTGTTATTAGCGTTATCAGTCACAGGAGCCCAATCTTGGATTCTCAAAGTTGGGAGGAGCCCTAGAAACCATAGCCCCCAATGTTCCACTCAGATAACAATGACAATTCTATCTCAACAGATTAACATTTAATGAACATCTAGAATAGTCTCTGACACATAATAAGGCCTTTATGAGTGTCACTTAAATAAACAAACACCCTTCGGTGAGTGCCTATCAAATGTGGGCCTAACCATGGTGCTGTTTAGAAGCACCTTGTGGCATTTAACCCTCTCACTGTGGATGAGTGTTCTGCGCAGGGGTTAAGATACTACTTGGGGGGGCCGGCACTGTGGCGTGGTGGGTAAATCTGCCACCTCCAGTGTCAGCATCCCATATGGGCGCCAGTTCAAGTCTCGGCTGCTCCACTTTCATTCCAGCTCTCTGCTATGGCCTGGGAATGCAGTAGAAGATGGGCCAGGTCCTTGGGCACCTGCACCTACATGGGACACCCGGA
This sequence comes from Oryctolagus cuniculus, assembly GCF_964237555.1. NCBI lineage: Eukaryota > Metazoa > Chordata > Mammalia > Lagomorpha > Leporidae > Oryctolagus > Oryctolagus cuniculus. The sequence continues at coordinate 84,748,579 of NC_091432.1, forward strand.
AGGAGCTCCTGGCTCCTGGCTTCAGATCAGCGCAGCTCCAGCTGTTGCAGCCAATTGGGGAGTGAACCAGCAGATGGAAGACGTCTCTCTCGCTCTGCCTCTCCTATTCTCTGTGTAACTCCAACTTTTAAATAAATAAATAAATAAATCTTTTTTTAAAAAAAAATAAGATACTGCTTTGGGATGCCTTCATTCCCTATTAGAGTGCCTGAGTCCAGGTCCCAGCTGAGCTCCCAATTCCAGTGTCCTGCTAATGTGCACCCCAAGTATTTAGCAACATGTCACCCATGTGAGAGACCCAGATGGAACTCCTGGCTCCTGACATTGGCCAGCTCTGGCTAGTATGGGAATTTGAGGCATGAACAAGCAGATGGGCGATCTCTGTTTGTTTGTCTGTCAAATAAATTAAATAAGTAAACAAATAAGTCAGTAACTCTCTCACTAGCCCTTTCGCCATTGCATTTGTCAGAAAATTCAGCAAGATGCAGTGACCAGCCCTACACACGCCATTAGCAAGCTGTGGGGCTGAGCCTTCTCTGCCTGCTAGCAATGACCTTGCAGTGCCCTTGACAAGAACGTCTTCTCGTCTTCTCGGGCTGAAGAGTTCCAGGGCCAGAGCACTCACCCTGCTGAGAGTGGCCTATTCTACGAACAGAAACAAGTCCAGTTGTTAAAAGAAAAAGTCTTCTATATTCGGAGCCAAAATTTGCCTCTAGTGATTTCTTCTTATCAGGCTCTTTCTTGCTCTTCTACTCCACAGGCCGTCAAGTGCTTGAGAATAGCTATCAGTGGAGATAATACACCCAGAGCAGAGAAATCCTTGTCAAACCAGTTTTGCTGCCAGTAAAGTGAGTAATCTGTAAGCTGGGTCAAAGATGGATGAGAAGGGTCTGAGGGCCCCACTGTTGTGTACTTCAGGGTTTGCTTTGCAGCTGCTCGGGGCGTTGTGCAGGTGGCGACACCTGTGGCCGGGACTGCAATGGCTGCTGGGCTGCAGAGCCACGGAGAGGGGCACCTGAGGAGACGGCTTCCACCAGCCTTCATCATGCAGAGCCCCAGCTTTAATTAAAGTGAGCCGTCAGCCTGCACCAAGGGACCGTGGTGCTGTGGTGCTGGGGTCTGGTGGGGGTCAACACAGAGAGCTGCTGACTGCCAGGAAGGCAGTGCCAGCAGGCCAGCACTGCAGAACGCATATTTCTCAGCGTGAAACTGAGCCTGTGCTGGCTGCCAATGACACAGGGGTTTCAACCCTGGCACTCAGATGGCCATTTGACCTTGGGCAGGTTGCCCAATGTCTCTGCCTCCCCTTCTCTTCTCCTCCATAAAAGGAGGATGATAGTAATGGATGTACTTGGGGACGGCACTGTGGTACAGCAGGTAAAGCCGCCGCCTGCAGCACTGGCATTACATACAGGCACCTGTTCACATCCCGGCTGCCCCTCTTCTGATCACTCTCCCTGCTAATGCACCTGGGAAAGCATCTGAGGATGGCCCAAGTGCTTGGGCCCCTGCACACAGGTGAGACACCTGGATGGAGTTCCTGGCTTCAGCCTGACTCAGCCCTGGCCATTGCAGCCACTTGGGGAGTGGACCAGAGGATAGATCTCTCTCTCTCTGACAATCTACCTTCAAATAAATCTTCAGAATAAAATACAGTAAGAAGGTGGGTGGCAATTCACTGGCCTGGTTGAAACCACCACAAAAATTTATGTTGGGGCCAGCACTGTGGTGTAGCGGGTAAAGCTACCACCTGCAGTGCCGGCATCCCATATGGGCACCGGTTCATGTCCTAGCCACCCCACTTCCAATCCAGCTTTCTGCTATGGCCTTGGAAAGTAGTAGAAAGCAAGGGCCCCTGTACCCAAGTGGGAGACCCAGAAGAGCTCCTGGCTCCTGGCTTCAGAATGGCCCAGCTTCAGCTGTTTCGACCATTTGGAGAGTGAACCCATGGATAAGAAGACCCCCTCTCTCCTGTCTGCCTCTCCATAACTCTGCCTTTAAAATAAATAATTAAATAATTAAAAATATATATATTTATGTAGAGGGTGTGCTGTGCCGATGAGCAGTGACTCGGGCCAAGAAGAAAGAGTCCACCCTCCCTAATCCCTTCATCCAGGCAGGGAAGTGGTCTGTACCAATCCAGTCCCCTTCCCCAAAATACTTCTGCCTTCTGCTGTAGTATCTGCTGCCCTACAGTCTCTGAATAAAGCACAGTGCTTTTACTCTGCATTAAAAAGCAGGTACCTTGGAAAAACACACGGATTCAGATTCCATACTCAGAATGAAGTATATCCTTCTCATTTATTGGTGAAACACCAGCCCTTAGCCTCACATTTCAAAGCACACATGTATATGAGAGTGTGTGTATTTGTAAATAAACAAACAATACCAAAATATTGTCTGAAAACAGATTTCCTAGGGTCTGACAGACAAAAAGCGCTCAATAAATATGGAAATTTAATAAATATGGAAATTTACAGCAAGGGCACCTTGTGAAAGAAAAGTGATCAAGTTACTCAATTTCATAATTTTGTCAAATCTGTTTTGTTATCATGGCTCTTTGCCGTTTGCATAAGACTTGATTTCTCTGATTTGCAATTGAATAAGAAAATAAAAGAGAGTGATCAGAAGGAAATGGTACACTTGATTAATGTTATTCAAAAGTAATGAAAGTGTGTGTGTGTGTGTGTGTCTCCAAAGATTTTTGGAACTAATTAGTGAGGAGCAGTTTTAATAGATTGCATAGATCGAATAGGCCTGGCCTATTGTGAGGCTCAATAAGTGTCTGATAAATGAGCTGAACAGAACTGAATATATGTAGATATATAAGTGAACTTTAAAAGAGAGTTTTTGGGGCAGGCGTTGCAGTGAGCTAAGCTGCCATCTGCAATGCTGGCGTGCCATGTCCAGTCCAGTTGCTCCACTTACAATCCAGCTCACCTTTGCTGTTGCAGCCATTTGGGGAGGGAACCAATGTATAGAAGAGCTCTTCCTCTCCATTTCCCTCCTCTGCTCCCCACCCCTCCCTCCTCCTCTCCCTCTTCCCTCACTTCTCCCTCTCCCTCGCCCTCTCCCTATAACTCTGCCTTTCAAATAAATAAATCTTGTTTTAAAAAAAGAGAGAGAGGCAGAGTTTTCAAGCAAAGGTAAACCTTTGCCTTAGGGCCTGGTTCAGGCTGGTCCCTGTACCTGTGGGTCGGTGCATTATTTTAGTGCAGCTGGGAAACTTATTTTATCCTGAGCTGAGAAGTAGATTGATTACTGTTCAGTTTGTAGGCCTCATCCCTCATTTTAATCTATTTCCTTTCTTCATTTCTTCCTACCCCCATTCCCTTTTCCTTTTATGTTTTTGACTCTATAATATGTCTTCTATGATTTTCTCCCTTTACATGCACAGGATGTGTATTAATGACAAGGAGGCTTCATTCACAGTCAATTAGACTTTTCTCACAGGAACTGCCTTGGTTGTTCACTTCTCATGGACACTCCAAGGTTCCTCATTTCCCTTTCATCAGAGAAGCATTTCCCCAGGTTGCATTCTGATCCTGAGAGTTGCTAGACGTGGGTAAGTGATTGAAGATCAACTTGGAAACCAGGCAGCTGAAACTGCAGGGTTTCTTTCATGTCTTAATATAGTAACACCTCAGCCACATCAAATGATGCAGGATTGGTGAAAATAATGAACAAGTAAGTGATTAAGGAAAGGACTGAATGAAATAAGAGAAAAAAGTGTTTCTCTGGCTTTGCAGTGAGTGACATAGTCCTAGCAATAAAATTTAAATGTAGTAGAAACTCTGCCCCCAAAGTTTTATTATATTAGTTATTTTCCCACCTTAATGTGAGTCCGTTGGACATAACGTAAGCTTCACTTGCTGACTCAGAGTCATACCTTTTCATGCTAATGTGACAATATGACTGGGGTAGCACATCATCCCCTTCATGGAAGATTCCAGAATGTCAGGTGTTGAGCCAGTCTGGATGTCTGCTAAATGTAGTAGGTTATGTCTCCTTCAGTATTGCATTAGAAGCAATTACAGTTGCCAATACCAACAAATTGTGCCTAATCGCCAGCTAAGAATCAGGCCAGTTAAAATTGAGTCCAGGGGCAGGTATTTGGCTCAGTGGTTAAGGCAGAGTGTCAGCTTCCTGCTCATGTGCATCCTGTGAGGCAGCTAATGGTGCCCCAAATACCTGGTTTCCTGCAATCCATGTAGAAGGCCCAGATGGAATTCCAGCAGGCTCCTGGCTTCAGCCTGGCCCAGCTCTGGTTGTTGCAGGCATTTGAGGAGTGAACCAGCAGATGGAAGATCTCCCTGTCTCTGTCTCTGTCATCTCTCTCTCTTTCAAATAAAATGAAAAACTAGATGAAAAAAAATTTTAAATGTCCAAAATACAAGTAAAAAATTGGGTGGGCTTTCGGTGCAGCAGTTATGTTGCTGCTTGGGAAGCCTGCATCTTATTTCAGAGGCCAGGCTTCGAGTCATAGCTCTGCTTTTGTGTGCTTTGGGAAGTGACGGCTCAAGCTCCTGGGTTCCTGCCACCCATGTGGGAGAACCGAATTGAGTTCTTAGCTTCCTGCTTTGGACTTACAAGGTCTGAGCTGTGGCAGGCATTTCAGAAATGAATCATGGATGATCTGTCTTCCTCTCTTTCAAACAAAACAAGAAAATACTCCACAAAAGTTAAAAAAAGAAAAATAACTGAATCCATTCTGAGTGAAGAGTCCTAAGGTTCTATCATAGGAAAAGTACAAGACTTAAAGTGTTCAGATTTGAGGCAGTTTGTATTATGTGCTTAGCATTTAATTTTGCTTCAAAGGTTTTTGTTGGTGTTTTTATTTTGGAGAATGGGGCTTTTTAAAAAAAAAAATTCTAACTTATCTCTTTGTTTTAGCTAGTTGAAGCTGCTACCTCAGTGATTCTCCGATTACTCTCTGATTCCAGGGGTGAGGCCTAGCCTCTCGATTTCTTTCAAAGGACACTATTTTGGCATGACAAGAATTAGTTTGGGTAGAAGATTAGGTTATAGGAATCCCTGCACTGAGATCCCTGATTTCAAATACAACGTCCCCTAATTAAACATCTGGAACATATTATGTACTCAAAGAAATGTCAATTTTTGTCCCCTAAGACCATGCCTGGATCCCCCTCTTCAGAACATATGTGACAATGTGGCCTCTTATGTTCTCTATTTCTCTTTCCTTAGTTAAGCATAAAGTGACTTAAAATACACACACACACACACACACACAATAAGTCCAAAAAAGGGGTCCCACTAAGTTTGACTTCATGACACAGGGACACAACTGAAGTTAATTTCTTGAAAGTTGCTAAGGTAAGCAAACATGCAAGAAGAATATGGAAGAGTGAGAAGTAAGACACGTACTGAGACAAAACTTTAAACGTGGAGGGTGATTGGCCCTTATCCAAAATGCTTGGGGCCAGAAATGTTTCAGCCTTTAGAGTTTTTCAGATTTGGGAACATTCACAAAGATTGTTCATGCATGAGTGTTCCCAGTCTGCAAATTCCAAGTCCACAATGCTCCCAAATCTGGGAATCCTATGAGCACCAAAGTTACAGATGTCAGAGCACTTTGGCCTTTGTATTTTCAAACTAGGAATGCTCAACCTGTAATAGCCCATTGCACATAGAATTGTGGTGTTAAGCTGGCAAACTCTGTACCAACTTTGGGTTATTGTTTGTATGTAAGAATATGAAAATGGCATTCCGTTGATAACATTCCATAATTCAGACATTTCTTCTCTCCAGTGAGTCTCAAACATCACAGTTTGCCAGAGCAGCCTAGAGAAAGAGATTGAATGAAAGTATGGCCCCTTTCATCTTACGACAGGGGAGGGATGGTAATCTATTGGTGTGCCTGATGTGTTGTGACAGCATATACTCCTACCCGCTCTTACATAGATGCTGGGTCCCAGAACACCATCAGAGCCACTATTCCTTTCTCTCTACACGTTTTAAACATGGCATCCTCCACAGATAATTATAGATAATTATTCTCATATAAATAAAGCAGGCTATACTTTAAGAATTTATTATATGGTTCTATCAGCATAATGGGTATACTGCAGGGAAGATGCGGTTCGAAGTATTATTACCAGGTGAGTGTTTCTCAAATCTCTAAGTCACACAGATAGAGACAGCAATTTAGAAAGAGTAGAGCAGAAATTCTTTATATGTACATTTCATAAAGTGGATTGCACTTCATGAATTTCAATGTGACAGGATATTCACTCTGCTGTCCTGCCATTACCAAACAAGGTGCTTGTTATAAAAAAGAAATATGCTTGAGGATGGTGCCTTATTAATGACTGTGTTCTGCACTCTGTAAGATATGTCACTGGAATGTTGTCACCTGCACTGAAAATGTGCACAAACTTCTTACCTAAATTATCTTGCTGAAGACATTCAGAATATGCTAACTCTACAAATCCCCAGATAAAAACCCCGTTTAACAAGGCATCATGTTCTTAAATTTAATATAGGAATAAAATACCAGAACCATGACAACGATGGATGATCCTTTTCCAGTGAGTTGTAAGATATTTCTCTTTATTTAATGGCTCCAGTGCCATTAGTTTTAATAAGTAAAAGCTGTGTAAAAAGCTAAATGGCACGTATTTTTAATCTGAGACTGTATGATTGGCTTAGAGAATATTGTTAGCATTAAAAATGCCTGGTGGATCTCAGTCTGAAGACAATGGGTGGGAGTTCTGTGGAAGGGCAGTTTCCTCTGCTGAGAGCAGGTGACAGGGACAGTGTATGTGTTAAAGAACACATGCATCTCTTTTATGAGAATAATCTCTCCTTCCCCTAAGATCTCGGTTTCACCTCTGCCAGCACTGATTCTTTTTGATGTCATTGGTTTCCTTTTCTCCTGTAGTTCCTCCCTCTCAGCCTGTAATTCTGTTCCAACCTGGTCCAGCTTGTTCTTTCACAAGTTCAGGTCTGTTCCTAAAATGAGTCCCCGCCCCCATAGTGCTCGTGATGGGTCTGTTTCTCTGACGGAGTCCTGCCTCTGCCTTTATCATCAACTCGCAGACTTCTGAATTAATGGCCTAACTGTTCACTCTCCCATCAACACATCCTGTCTATGATTTCAGACTCGTCTTTACCGTGATATTCAAAGGATGGCGCATATCCATGCATTGTTTAAAAAATAAAATCTGTGATCAGGACCCTCCAGAAGCTAACTTTCTGAGTTTATCTCCCATATTCTCCCGTCATGAATCTCTTCTGCCAAACTGATCTACTTCCTGTCCCATTATTCCTTGTTCTTAACCACTCTGCCATCACTTGATTCCAGTTCCCATAGTTCTCCTTTCCTGATCCACTTCTGATGATTTGTTGAAACCACTCAAGCCCCAGCTCCCCTCAGAGATGCTTCTGTCTCAGCTCCAAACCATGGTGCCCTTTACTGAGCACCTTCCTAAACCAGGGCCTCCTCTCAACATGTATTCTTTCCATCACAGGTTCCAGAACGCTGGTTTTCAAAACACTCTTTCCATTTGACACAAATTAAAAGTATGACGCAGAATTTCATTTTTAAAAAGACTTTAGTCACAAGTAAAAAGGAAATGGGCACTATATATTGTTGAAATGTATTTCCAAACTAAATAAAATACTTTGTGGGGCTGGCATTGTGGCGTAGTAGGTAAAGCTGCTGCCTTCAGTGCCGGCATCCCATATGGGCACCAGTTCCAGTCCCGGCTGCTCTACTTCCAATCCAGCTCTCTGTTGTGGCCTGGGATATCAGTAGAAGATGGCCCAAGTCCTTGAGTCCCTGCACCAGCATGAGCAACCCAGAAGAAGCTCCTGGCTCCTGGTTTAGTATCGGCCCATCTCCAGCCATTGAGGCCAAAGAGAGCGGATGGTAGACCTCTCTCTGTCTCTCCTTCTCTCTGTGTGTAAATCTGACTTTCTTTTTCTTACGATTTTATTTATTTATTTGAGAGGTAGAGTTACAGACAGTGAGAGGGAGAGTCAGAGAGAAAGGTCTTCCTTCCGTTGGTTCACTCCCCAGATGGCGCAAACGGCCAGAGCTGCACTGATCCGAAGCCAGGAGCCAGGAGCCAGGAGCTTCTTCCTGGTCTCCCACGCGGGTGCAGGGGCCTAAGGACTTGGGCCATCTTCTACTGCTTTCCCAGGCCATAGCAGAGAGCTGGATTGGAAGAGGGGCAGCCAGGACTAGAACTGGCGCCTATATGGGATGCCGATGCTACAGGCAGAGGATTAACCTACTGCGCCATGGGGCTGGCCCCCTGACTTTCAAATAAATAAATAAATCTTTAAAAAAAATAGTTCGTATGAGGTTTATAACTTCCAATATTATACAATGAATCAGAGTCTCTTCTCCCAGGTCAGTGCTGAGGCTTCAGCTAACACAGCTAGTGAGGTCAACAGGCCTTGGCCAAGAACAGGGTCTACTTGATCAGACTGATGGGTCTGGAGTCAGAAAGACATACTGCATGGCCAGGATGCTGTCTGTAGTTATCACAGAGGGATGAGAAAATAAATAAACACAAGGAGTCTTAAAAAAGTTCATGGGAGGGGATGGTGCTGTGGTGCACTGGGTTGAGGCACCGTCTGCAGAGCTGGCATCCCATATCAGCACCTATTCTAGTCCCGGCTGCTCTACTTCCAATCCAGTTCTTTGCTAATGCTCCTCTGAAAGCAGTGGAGGATGGCCCCCGTGGGAGGCCTGGATGAAGCTCCTAGTTCCTGGCTTCCCCTGGCCTAGTCCTGGCTGTTGTGTCCATTTGGGAAGTGAAGCAGAAGATGGAACCTGTCCTCCTCTCTCTGTCTCTCCCCCTTTGTCGCTCCCCCTCTTCGTGGAGGAACGACACAGGACCCTGCGCTGTTCTTTCGTCTGCTCGGCCCTCCCCGGGTTTGCTGCTGGTTCTTCCCGGGTTGGCTACTATCCCTTCCACCTCCGTGGAAGGGCAGTTCCCCCTGGCCACATTCCTCACTTCCGCAGGGGAGCGGCACACCGCAGGCCGGCTTTCTTGGGGGCTGCACAGATGTTCCCTCAGATGTTCCCCATAGATGTTCCCGGTGCATGCCGTCTCTCTCCTCCTTTATAGTCCTCCTCCGCCAATCCCAACTCGGCTGCCCACACGCCGAGTACGCTGCTCTCCTCCAATCAGGAGCAAGTCCTACAGTTTATTAGCTGAACTGGAGGCAGCTGTGTGGAAGCTGTTTACTTCTCTCCCAGCGCCATATTGTGGGAGAGCAGATGCATAGAATAAGTCTTAATTCCAGTAACTCAGTCCAGTCCGGGCTGCTCCCCACACCCCTTTCTCTGTAACTTTGATTTGCAAATAAATAAATAAATATTTTTTTTAAAAAAAGCTCACAGAAATGCCTAATATGAAAAATATGCATAAAGTAAAACATTTTTACAGCAAAATAAATTTATATTTTAATTCCATTTTTATCATGAAGTTTGTGAAGTAACTTTTACTGATGATGATGAAAGAGGAGAAGACTACAATAAACCCATGGTTATTGGCTGCAGTTGGAAGTTTCAGTGTGAACTCATGTATTTATATAGAAATATACTTGTGTATGCATGTGTGTGTGTGCATATGTGTGTGTGCGTGCGTGCTAGATAGAGTGGCTTCTCTGGCAGCAAACACTGAGATGAAGAAGTTTGGGTGGTAGGGTATTTGTTAGGGATAAAAACATGTGGAAGGAAACATACCGGACATAAGAAGAAGTAGTTGAACTGTAGTACAAGCGCAAGGGAGTCTTGGCTGACTCCTTTCTAAAGCAGTTATGGTGTCAGAGCTGTCCTCACTGAGCCAAAATGACCAGCCTTACGCTCTTTCCTCAGTCAGACTTTACATATGGTCTGACATTGGTCAAATCCTCCCTGGAAGGAGACATTACTTACAGTGTTTCCTGGCTCTGAGAGGCCTAGCAGCGAAGAAACCCTAGCAGAACGAGCACATCTAGTGCCCAGATATTGCTTGCTAGATACCATTCTCTACTCAAAGGAACCAGCCTCCTTCGAAAATGGCTACTTCCACAGCTGAGAAATGGCTAATTCCACACAAATAAAGTAGAAGCTGCACTTGGAACATCTTGTGCCAAAGAATAAAAAATTAATGCAAGAATGACAACGACCTATCAAAAGGACATGGACACTACTGTGAAGAGGCTCAATGCAGATAAATTTAAAATATTTTAGCATCAATTAATAATGATAGTAATGAATAACTCACTAAATAAAATGCATCTGAGCCCATACTTACATAAATAAAGAAATTGGGAAACAGGGAAAGAGCTATCTTACAGTAGAATAACTAATGATTGTAAATCACCATCTGGCAACCATACTAGGAACAATTGGTTCAGACAAGAAGCATCAGTGGATGCTGAAACCAGTAGGGAAAAGTCTAAGAAGCAACTATGCATTTCAGTAATCTCAAGGTATTGCCCCATAAAATGTGTATTAATTATTTATTAAGTGAAGTACACTTACAAGGTTTTTTTTTTAAAGATTTATTTATTTGAAAGCAGTGTTACAGAGACAGAGTGGAAGACAGAGATAGAGAGAGGGAGAGAGAGATCTTCCATCTGCTGGTTCACTCCCCAAATGGCTGCAAGGACCGGGGCTGGGCAAGGCTGAAACCTGGAACCAGTAGGTTCGTCCAGGGTCTCCCACTGGGGTGCAGGGGCCCAAGCAGTTTGTCCATCTTCTGCTGCTTTCCTAGTTGCATTAGCAGGGAGCTGGATCAGAAGTGGAGCAGCTAAGACTCAAACCAGCATTGCAGGAGGCAACTTAACCTGTTACACCACAACGCTGGCCCAAAAATACTTAGAATTTATCTTTCCAGTGTAGACCATCTTGTCACATGATGAAAATTACCATCTTAGGTAATGGGACAAACCAGCATCATGTGCTTCCTGATACAATGCCCTGAAAAAAAGAGTACAGCACCACTTCTATGGTATTCTTGCCACACAGGACCTACAATAAATATAAATATGAGGAAACATCAGACAACCTAATCCAAAGGGCATTCTACAAAGTCACTTCCCTGTACTCTTAAAAAAAATTCATGGTGATAACAAGGAAACACAGAGGGAGAGTCAGTGGTAGGTTGGAGCCAAGTTGCACTGGCTTAGCCCCACTCTAGAAAACCAATTGTGTGACTTTTTTCTCAACTCTGTCACTCAGTGACATCAGTGGGTAGCTTGAAACCATTCAGAATAGAAATAAAAAAAATTGCCAACCCTGTGCTATAGTTTGAATGTGGTTTTTCCCCAAAGTTGCATGTGTTGCATGTGTTGAAAGCTTGGTCCCCAGTGTGGTAATGCTAAGAGGTGGTGGGGAGATGTTTAAGTCATGGGCTGAGTCAGGGTGGAGGTGGGGTGAGTAGAGGAGGGAAGGAGGTGGTGGCTAAGGAGGGATCAGCAATCTGAGGAACTGGGTCTCTCTTTTCCCCATGCATGTGGTCCTGCGCTGCCATCCCCCATGGTGTGGTACAGCCAGGGAGCCCTCACCAGAGTGGGCACTGCTGTTTGGACTTCTAGCCTGCAAAACTGTGGGCTAAATAAGCATCTTTTCTTTAGAAAGTACTTAGCATTCAGAATTTCATGGTAGTACAGGGAAATGGACTCATAACACCCTACGAATCAGAGGCCTCATAGCAACCCTACTCCAGTACAGTTTCCCACTGAAGGAGCCTAAGGAGACCCACAGGCAAGGCAACATGTGACCCTGGACTTGATCCTGGAACTGTAAGGGACATCATTGGGACTATCAGAGACACTTCAACAGGGTCTGAGGATGAGGTGTAGTATTGGGTCCATGTTCCTATACTGTAGTTATGCTGGAAAGTGTCCTTGTCTTTGGGTCACATGTGCAAAACTATTTAAAAATAATGGGATTTCATTCTGTAACTTATTCTTAAAGGTTCAAAAAACTATATGTATAAATATATGTCAAAAGTGAATGAAAGGCAATGTGGCCAAATGTTAATATCTCTAGGGATTAGGAAATAGGATGAAGGGACTATAGGAGTTCTTTTTATTAGTCTTGCTACTTTTCTATAAATTTGAAGTTATGTCAAAAATTATTAAGAAGTTTTATTTTAATCAAATCCTCTTAAGTTGGACTGTGACTCCTTTCTAATTCTGCTGAGAGTCCCACCTGTTTACCTCTCAACAGTTAGAGAAAGTGGATGCTAGTAGGTGTCCATTCATGATACTATGTAGCTGGGTGTAACCTCTGCTGGGCTGTTGTCTCCCTCATCCTGGCTCCCTGGGAAGGTGGAAAAGCCTTTTTCGTTTCTCCCAGAAAGTCATGGGTATGAACCCTGCCAGAAGATTACTTCTCTGACTTTGCAAACAATGAAGATGTGAACATGGTTAAAGCCAGAGTTCCTCCACCATGCCAAAAAAACCTTTTATTTAAGGAGTACAAATTTCATAAGTACAACTTTAGGAATAAAGTGATTCTTCCCATCACACCCGCCATCCCACCCCACCTCCTCCTCCCTTGCCCATTCCCAGTCCCATTCTCCATTAAGATTCATTTTCAATTAATTTTATACACAGAAGATCAACGCTATACTAAGTAAAGATTTCAACAATTTGTGCACACACACACACACAAACTGAGAACAAGTTTTACAGTTAATTCTCATAATACAACTCATTGAGGACAGAGGTCCTGCGTGGGAAGTAAGTGCACAGTGACTCCTGTTAATTTAGCAATTAATACTTTTATGTATGGCGTCAGTGATCACCCAAGGCTCTTGACATGAGCTGCCAAGGCTAAAGCCAGAGTTTTTGAGGGGAAATATGTTTTGTGTATTTCACTTTTTTTTTTTAAGATTTAGTTTTTGAAAGTCAGAGTTACAAAAAGAAAGAGAGGGAGAGGGAGAGAGATCGAGAGAGACCTTCCCTTCTCTGCTTTTCTACTTATATAGCCACAAGAGCCAGGAGCCAGGCGTTTGATCCAAGTCTCCCACATGAGTGAAGGGGCCCAAGTACTTGGGCCATCTTCTAATGCCTTTCCCAGGCCATTAGCAGGGAGCTGGATGGGAAGCGGAGCAGCCTGAACAGGAACTTGCATTGATATGGGATGCCTGCATCACTGCAGGCAGCAATTTCTACCTGCTGTGTCACAACCCTGTCCCCTGTTTTGTGTATTTTAAACATTAAACCTCTAATACTTAAATAATTCAATTTAAAAATAGTGAACAAAGATCACAAAGAGAACAGAGGTTTGTTTCAAATTTTCCTTCCTCCCCTCCTTCCTTGCTTCTCTGCTTTCTTCCCTCTGAAGGCAAATGAGCACTGTGTGTATGTTTAATCTTCCCAAGCAGATTCAGTGCCCCTTGGGGCTTATACTTCTTTTGTGCCCACAACACCTGCCTGCAGTACCAGTCTTTTACATGGGTGACTGGGTTGCTGAATGAGACAACAGAGTTTGCTGCTGATGCTGAAAAAGACAGTAAGTCCCTTGGGGACAGTCATCTGAATTGTCACTGTAGATGATTTGAAAGTCAGGGTGAACCAAGTCCTGACAAAGAACCCATGCTGATTGGATGGGAATGAAGTTCTTCTCTACCTCTCCCATTGTCGGAAAGCAATTTAAAATAGAAGGTAGGGATGTGAGGGCTGGCTGTGAACTCATTTAGCAGTTTTTCTCTTGGGCTGTCCAGATCTGCAGAATGCTCTCGACCTGACATTTTAAAGGGCCCCACTGTGTTTCTCTTTGGGGCAGATTAATGATGCCAATCAGGAGTTTCTATGCCTGTTTACTGTTAAGTTACTTCCTTCTCTTCTTTAGGTCCTAAAAGAGGCAAAGAGGGAAGTTCAAGGCTGACTCCTGGAGTAATTACCACGGTCTGTCATACTCCATGGGCAATTGTGAGAGAACTGCCAGTTCCCCAAGAAGACTTGGGGGCAGCTGCTAGGCGTGGATGCACGCCCTCTGATTTCATCAGCCATTGCCCAGCTTGTCACGGCCTGGACATGGACAGCCAGGTAGCTTTGGGGTTCACCAGCCAGGATGGTGTTTCTGGCAAAAACAGACAAAGCTCATACTAAAAAATTGTGTGTGAAACTATTTTAAACTCATATATTCATATAGATAAATTTAATGTATGTGATCAATATATTATGTAAATATATGTGAATATAATGTATATCATATACTTTATGTTATATGTGAATATAATATATACAAATTTAAACTCATATATGTAATATATATGAATATATATTAAATCATTTTGTTTTACCAATCTTTAAAACAAGTTTTTCTCTGCATTTTGCTTTTGCAAATGGGCCTCCATTCACATAATTGCTGCTTAGGAGGCGGGAAGAATTTTGTGCTGTTACCTCTCCCATCTCTCAGCCCCTACCTCCTCTCTCACAAAACAGTAGTGTATTCAATTGGTCAACAATTAAAATTATGACTGATACATAATTTACAGAGAACAAAGCCAACATTAAAACATATTAATTATTTCAATTATATTAAATACAATAGGAAAAGGAACAAATTCCTGTTGAAATTGATCCCTTACAATACCACTATCTTTTTTTATTAAGATTTATTTATTTGAGAAGTAGAGTTACAGACAGAGAGGGAGAGACAGAGAGAAAGGTCTTCCATCCACTGGTTCACTCCCCAAATGGCCACAATGGCTGGAGCTGAGCCAATCCGAAGCCAGGAGGCAGGAGCTTCTTCTGGGTCTCCCACATGGGTGCAAGGGCCCAGACACTTGGGCCATCTTCCATAGCTTTCTCAGTCCATAAGCAAAGAGCTGAATTTGAAAAGAAGCAGCCAGGACATGAACTGGTGCCCATACAGGCTGCCAGCACTGCAGATGGAGGCTTAGCCCACTATACCACAGTGCCAACCCCACATTATAGTAGTTGTAAAACCACATTTGTAGTTGCAAAACTTCCCCTTTCCCCGCAGCAATCTGTAACCATTAACTGGTAATTTTTTGCAAATACAATGTGCATTAAATTATAGCTTTATGCAAACAGAAAAGCAAAACCTATGGGCTAAAATTTTATGAGCATACCCTAGGGATTTAATTTTGAATGTTCAATCAGGTGTTTTACATATATTCTGAATGAGGATAACTTTTCAGAAATTCCTATATCCAATTTTTTCCTGACACCTTTTTGTAGCTGGTTATGTTTAGTAACCATTTAATGGGCCTTTTAATTACATCCTGCCTATCAAAATCTTGGCCCAGTGGGCTGTGTTTCAGTCTCAGGGAAGACACCAGCTTTAATTACCATTGCATTGTTTCTAATTCCACCTGCAAAGTATATTCCCATCTGGAGTGACAAGACATTAGAAAATTCTTACATTTCACATTTTCCACTTACCGTCTAAACTGCACAGGACACAATGGTAATCAGGCTATATTGTTTCAATCCTAAACCTACCAATCGTGAGAGATGGGCTCCTAATGGAAAGAATTAATCAGGGGATTTTTGATATTCATGGATGGCGAGATAATCTTGCTGCAGAGTGACATCGTCCTTTTGAGAGAGCCCAGCTTCTGGCTGTGAACCCATTCCCATGTGATTTCTTTCTAACAAGCCAGGAAGCTGCTTTAATCTTTAAACATGAAGCATCCTGCTTACAGTATCAAAGGTAGGCAAGTTCTCCTACTGAGGTTCAAAAGCAGAGAATAATAAGAAGCCAGTTGCTAATGTCAGGCTGATGTCAGGCCTGAAATCACTTTTCACTTGATTGAGCCATTTTGTCCTCAGAATCGCTTTGTTCTGGTTGCCGAGTTTCCTTCAGCCCCTAATCGTGAGCAGCACACCGGATGCTTCCCCAGCGGCTCCTTGTCAGAAATTGGAGCCCCTGCACAGTAGACGCATTATTAATATCCAAGCTCCACGCAGCCCAGGGATAGCCAGGGAGCACCTCGGGAAGGTGCTGCAGGCTCACTCAACCTGGCTGCCCCCTAGACGCTGCCACTTCCAAGTCTAACTCAGAGGGGGCTGCCTGCTCCAGCCAGGCAGAGCCCTGGGATGCCAGGCTTTCCTTTCTGTCTGAAGGGACCAGCAAGATGCTGGGTTCCATGAAGTCTTTCCTAATTCAGTTGTACAGCCCGAGAAACCATCCTGTGCAAAGTCTCCAGCCGAAGACAGAAGTGAAGCAGAGAACGCGAACCTCAATGTGAAGTGCCGTTAGACAAAGGCAGAGCTGAGATAGATGGAAGCCCGATGAAGACATGGCGCCCCACACCATTAGCTTGAACTTTTCATACGCATGCAAAACCAGATATGAGAGACTACATAGTATGCACCTTGGGGTGTAGTCCAATTTTTAGAACGTTCCAAAATTCCTGCCATCAGTCTCAAGCCCAATTAATTTCTCTTGTCACTAATATTATTAGACTCAAACAGCTCATCTGCAGCTGTCTTCAAGTGCACTCCTGGAGCACCATAGAATTTTCTAGACTTCCCAACTTGAAGCGGATCCTGGCACAATCGTAGATCCTCCTCCCTGGCCCCTACGTCACTTACTTCATGGTTTGTATTCGTTTCCAATTCGTCTGCTACACCAAAGTGCCACAAATCGATTGCTTAAAATGGCAGAAATTCATTTCCTCACAGTTCTGGAGGCCAGCGGCTCAAATCAAGGTGCTGGCAGAGCCAGACTCGCTGCAGATCGCACTGGGAGAATCTGCTGCTGCCTCTGCAGCGCGGGAGGCTATAGGCATTCCCTGACATGGAGCTGCAGTCCTCTGTTCTCTGCCTCTGTGGCCACCTTGTCTTCTCCTCATCCACCTGAGTCAAATCTCTCAAGATTCTTAACTGAATCCCACCTGCACAATACTTCTGTGCTACCTAGGGCCCACATTCATAGGCTCCAGGGATTAGATCATGGACATCTTTGGGAGGAGGGTGATGGAATTATTCAGCCTACTCAATGTTACTGATTGCTAAAGCATGATTTTTTTTCTATCTCTTGAAAGTAGAAACTGGCTAAGAAAGGTGAATAGTGAGTACATTCCATATTGGCACCCATGAAGCATCCCAGGCTCCTAGGAGCTTCTGTGCTTTTTTATTCATTTATTTGTTTAAAGTCTGGCAGTGGGGAAACTTTTTTTTTTAAGATTTATTTTCATTTATTTGAAAGGCAGAGTTACAGAGAGGGATAGAGACACAGAGAGAGGTCTTCCACCCACTGGTTCACTCCCCAAATGACCTCAACAACAAGGATTGGGTCATATTAATCTTCTGGGTCTCCCACGTAGGTGCAGGGGCCCAGGCTCTTAGGCCATCCTCTGCTGCTTTCCCAGGTGCATTAGCAGGGAGCTGGATTGGAAATGGAGCAGCTGGGACTCAAACCAATGCCCATTTGAGATGCTGGTGCTGCAGGCCAGGGCTTTAACCCCCTGCGCCACAGTGCCTATCCCTTCTCTCTTTTAAACAAAGGGTCCAGTGTTGTGGTGGTGTGCATAGAAGGTTAAGCTGTTGCCTGAGATGCTGGCATCTGGGGAATGAACCAGCAGATGCAAGATTTCTGTCTCATGGGGCCGGCACTGTGGTGTAGCAGGTAAGGCCACTGCCTACAGTGCAATCATCCCATATGGGCACATTTGAGTCCCAACTGCTCCACTTACGATCTGGCTTTCTGCCATGGTCTGGGAAAGCAGTGGAAGATGTGGAAGATGGCCCAAGTCCTTGGGCCCCTGCACCCGTGTGGGAGACCTGGAAGAAGCTTCTGGCTCCTGGCTTTGGATCAGCACAGCTCTGACTGTTGCGGCCAACTGTGGAGTGAACCAGCAGATGGAAGACCTCTCTCTTTTTCTCTCTCTCTCTCCCTCTCCTTCTCTCTCTGTATAACTATGACTTTCAAAGAAATAAATTAATAAATCTTTAAAAAAAATCTCCCTGTCTCTCCTCTCTCTCTCTGTAACTCTGCCTTTCAAATAAATAAAATAAATTAAAAAGAAACTACCAAATAAGACAAAATACTCAGATTCCAATCAGGTTGACAGCCTCTAGATAATTGAATAAATTATGGGAGGTTTTTTTTTTTTCCAAACTACCATAAAATTTCCTTTTGGGGGATCCACAAAACCCTATTTAAATTTGGCCTATGTTTGATTCAAATGACATAAAATGTATACTAAAAAAGTCATAGGCAGTGTCTAAAGGGAAACCCTACCACTTCATTTCACCATCTTTTTTGAACACTCATTCCCTTGAGCAAATAATTAATTATGTAGAGTTTCAGCTGCCTTCCAAGGGAATGAATCAGCAGTTGGTGGCATTTGAATGTTTAGATTTGGTCATACGTTCTGAATGGCTTCTAGCATGCCCTTAACCTAAAATCTATTCTGACCTAAACCACCTGGCTTGCTAACTGGTGCCAACCAAATCTACCAGATAATTATGCAGTATTGGACTTTGCTTTGGTTGGGTACACACATTTAGCTTATCTTATCAAGAACAGCAAATACAGCAATGCAACTTGGAAATGTGGAAAAGCCAGACCTCAGCTCCAGCACCGGATTTAAAGGAAAATGCATAAGTAATGAGAAAAGCAATGCGGGAAAAATAAAAGTGAGGGAACAAGAAACCTTTCCAGGAAGCTGGTGAAACCTTGAAAGCTTTCCTGCTCAGCTTCAAAGCCTGCTTGCTCTGCTTGCAACCTTGCCACACCTGAGCTACTTAGCAGTAAAGTCTTTATACTGTATTAACTCTGAAAACATTCATGTCACAAAATGTCCAGTAATAATGACGTCCTTGAGCTGCTTGCTAATTGATTGTGAAATGCTTTAAGAGCTTTATGACAGAAGGAAGGTACAATTAGTTATTATTAGATCACACAATTCAATGACTTTAAAGGGCAGCAAAACCTCAGTGGCGAGGGTTTCCACATGTCTCCTGTGAGAAAACAGACTTGTCAGGCCGCCGTGCTCTGCTAGTAGCAATGTCACCTTCTCACCAGGATGGAATTTGCATATTTTGCCACTATACAAAGTTTTCCTATAAATATCATCGGGAGAATCTCATTTTAAAGGAGATGCTTCACTTAAAATATAATTTGGCCATCATAGCTAATAACAAGGACTCAAATGTAAATGCTTTTTAATTGTTTTTAAATATCACAGAGTTAAAAGCAAAAACGGAAATCACAAGTTTGACACTGTTAGGAGTTCATCAAAGGAACACAACATATCTGTGTAGGAAAAAAAAAAAGGTTCAGAGCTGTAAGCTTGCTTTAAAGAAATATTTAAATAGTATTTACAAAATAACCTGTCCTGTGTGAATTAGTATCAATACTGTTCTATTTTTTGTTCCCTGAAACATCTTCTCAATGAGAAGTTTGATATATTCCTTTAAGAATCATACTTAATAATAACTACAGCCTAGTTTTTATTCTAAATGGTCTGCTTCCCTAGGTCTGAATTGGCAGGAAGCTGGAGTCAGGAGCCAGAACCAGGAACAAAACCTAGGCACTCTGATGTGGGTTAGGACATCCTAACTGGCACCTTAACTGCTAGGTCCAACACCCACCCTGCAAGCCTCTATTGTAAGAGAACTAATCTCATTCATGAGGGTCTAATCACCCCATGAAGGCCCCTTCCCTTAATACCACCACAGTGGGGATTAGGTTTAGGTATGAAGTCTGGAGGAATGTAAACATTTACACTATAGCAGGGAATACCATAGCCACAGCCACCAAGGAAACTGTTGTGAGGTGAGTTCCACTTGTCACTCCTGCAGTTGGTATCCATTGCAATGATGTCCATGGCCATTCCACATGGACATTCCCATTGTGCAATGCAAAGGGCACATAGGGTTTGAATCATGCCTCTGATTGTAACTGGTTGCAAAACCTTAGGCAAATTATCAACTACTCTAACCCCTGGTTTTCACAAATAAAAAAATGGGGATTATAATACCTGCTGTAGATTTATGAGGATTAACTTAAATAACATGTAAAACAAAATACTTTGGTACTCTATAATAACTTGCTGATCAAATGAGTGTCAAGGGCACTAGGATTTAAGGACAGAAAAAAAAAAAAAAACATCAGGCATAGACACTCTTCTCATAGCGGCCTCAAGTAATCTCTGAGCCACTTCTGATTCTAGACAGTAAGACTATAGACAGCTGTGGGCCCTCATAACCTTCCTGTAATTTCAAACTCCATGTGATCTGCTGTGACATTAGCCATGCCCCCAACTGGATCGCAGACTTGATGGCAGAGACCTGGGGGCCAGACTCCTGTTCCCAGTGAAGGGCTCTGACCTCTTACTGTCAGTGAAGAGTGACTCTGCATCTGGTGCCACTGCAATAAGCTTTGTGTGCATTATCTTCCTCCCCACAGCTCTGTGACATTGTCCCCATTTTCCAGATGAGAAAACGGAAGCCCAGAGGCATCACATAATTGGACCAAATAATGTAGACAGCAAGAAGTAGAATCAGAGTTCAGACCCAGATCCACGTGACGCCAGAGCCCATTGTCATAGTCACTCCCTCCCAGGCCCCCACTTCTGAGTCATCCCTGTTCCACCTGTGGGACCTGTGTACGACTCCTCACCATGGCTTTCCCCCAGAACTGCTCTCTGCCCTCTTGGTTTATGATGGCTGCCAGCCCCTTCTTACCTGACAACCCTCTGGTCCCAGTGCACACAGCGCAACTGTGTTACCCACTGTGACACCACATGCATTGAAGATGACAGCTTGCCTGCTCCCTGAAGTGACCTAATAGATGTGATTGAATTTTGTCTGTATTCAGTGTTGTTCCAGTACGGAAAGGACTTCCTTAGCGATGGTCATCGACTAGCTACAGCTCTCCGTCCATCTGAGAAATGTGTTTTTCTTCCATTGAGGGTCGGGGGAAGAAGGGAAAGAGCATCTCACGTTATGGGCTAGATTGTTCCACTCACCCTGAATTTATACCGAAGTCCTACCAGGTCCGCAGAATGTCTTGTGTTTGGATGTGAGGTCTTTGAAGAAGTAATTAAGTCAAAATGAGGTCATAAATGTGGGTCCCAGCAAACTATTCCATCTTCTCATAACCCCTCCTGTCAGTGAGTGAACCTTCATGCTTCCCAAAGGCAGAGGAATGCACCCCATAGTGAACAGTAAGGTGTTTTTTCAGGCACAGGAACTGCAAGGAGGTAAGGAAGGAAGGAAGGAATAGAAGAGCATGTGTTTCCCTCTTTTTCCTCCTCTCTTCCTCCACCATCTCCTTCTCCCCTTTCTTTAACACTCTGCTCACCAGCTAACATTTTTATTAGAAAACAACAAATTGGAGGCATATGTGTACGTATCATTACCCTCCACTCTTATGACCAGGATCAAGTTCCGTAACCCTACTCTACCACTAAGCCCAGACCACTACCTCAGAATCCCTTTTTTTTTTTTTTTTTTTTTTTTTTGACAGGCAGAGTGGAAAGTGAGAGAGAGAGACAGAGAGAAAGGTCTTCCTTTGCCGTTGGTTCACCCTCCAATGGCCACCGCAGCCAGCGCGCTGCAGCCGGTGCACCACGCTGATCCGATGGCAGGAGCCAGGTACTTATCTTGGTCTTCCATGGGGTGCAGGGCCCAAGGACTTGGGCCATCCTCTACTGCACTCCTGGGCCACAGCAGAGAGCTGGCCTGGAAGAGGGGCAACCGGGACAGAATCCGGCGCCCCGACCGGGACTAGAACCCGGTGTGCCGGCGCCGCGAGGTGGAGGATTAGCCTAGTGAGCCGCGGCGCCGCTCAGAATCCTTTTCAACACAGTGCTCTAGGTAATCACTACAAAAGTCAGAAATGTCACTGGAGCCGAAATGTAGCTGCCCTAAGAGGCAGGAGCTGCTTATTGCCTTCCCAATATCTATTTTCATCTTCTTTTCTGAGATAGTCCTATTTTTATTTAGATAAAAGCAATATTTGTCAGTTTCTCCCCTCTCTAATACCGGTCAGTGAGATAAGTAGAAGATATTGATTGGGGCCGGCGCCGTGGCTCACTAGGCTAATCCTCCGCCTTGCAGCGCCGGCACACCGGGTTCTAGTCCCGGTCGGGGCGCCAAATTCTGTCCCGGTTGCCCCTCTTCCAGGCCAGCTCTCTGCTGTGGCCAGGGAGTGCAGTGGAGGATGGCCCAAGTACTTGGGCCCTGCACCTGCATGGGAGACCAGGATAAGTACCTGGCTCCCGGCTTCGGATCAGCGCGATGCACCAGCCGCGGCAGCCATTGGAGGGTAAACCAACAGCAAAAGGAAGACCTTTCTCTCTGTCTCTCTCTCTCACTGTCCACTCTGCCTGTCAAAAAATAAAAAAATTAAAAAAAAAGAAGATATTGATTGGAAGACTCCTTTAAAATAAGGACAATTAGCTGGAGTGTGCCATGTTGCCTTCCTTCTTTTTTATTATTTGAGAGGCAGACAGAGAGACACAGAAAAAGCTCCCATCTGCTGATTCACCCCCAAATGCCTGTAATGGCTGGGGCTGGACCAAATCAAAGCCAGGAGCCAGGAGCTCAATCCAGGTCTCCCACGTAGGTGGCAGAAACCCAACTACTTGAGCCACCATCTGCTGCCTCCCAGGAAGCAGCTTACAGGAAGCTGTCATCAGGAGTCAGAGCCAAGATAAACCCAGGTGCTCCAATACTGGATGTGGACAACCCAATCAGCCTTTTAACTGCTAGGTCAGGTGCCCATCCTCTGCCTCTCTTCTTCATCCTCCCTGCTTTCTAGAATAAAACTGATATCTGGAACTTCAGCAGCCATTCTGGATTGCAAGTAAAAGTTGGAATGGAAACTAACACTGAGAATCAAGGAAAAGAAAAGTAGAAGAAACCTGCTTTCTTGATGTGGAGCCTTCAAACCCAGCCCTAGCTGGCCTGCATCTGGACCCTCATGTGTTTACACACTGTTTGGGTTTCTTTTTTTTTTTTTTACAGGCAGAGTGGACAGTGAGAGAGAGACAGAGAGAAAGGTCTTCCTTTGCCGTTGGTTCACCTTCCAATGGCCACCGCGGCCGGTGTACTGCAGCCGGCGCATCGCGCTGATCCGAAGCCAGGAGCCAGGTGCTTCTCCTGGTCTCCCACGCGGGTGTAGGGCCCAAGCACTTGGGCCATCCTCCACTGCACTCCCGGGCCATAGCAGAGAGCTGGCCTGGAAGAGGGGCAACCGGGACAGAATCCGGCGCCCCGACCGGGACTAGAACCCAGTGTGCCGGCGCCGCTAAGTGGAGGATTAGCCTATTGAGCCGCGGCGCCGGCTTGGGTTTCTTTTTATGTGCTGCTGCTAGGTCTAAAATTTATTGACACAACCTCCTAAAATAATTATTGTAAAGTGGCTTATTCAATACTATTAACTATTTTTACCCCTTAGAGGCTAGGAAGCTAAAAATACAAGTGCCTAGCTACCTTCCTTGAAGCTGAGATGGCCAGTTCTGGCTATAGAAAGCAAAGCAACAGTCTGATTATTTCAGAAAAAATTCTCCCTTTTTCCTCCTCCTTCTTGCTACCTGGAAGGCAGATGTGTGGCTGGGTGGCTGGATAGCCATTTGATCACGCACCAAGCATGAGAATAAGATGCCAACAAATGGGACAATAGAGTGGAGATATGGGAAGGACTTGGGTTGTCTATGGCATTAAGCAACTGCACAAGCCCTGAACCGCTGGTGTCTGAACTTACTGTTTTAGAAAATAAATGAACATCATTTGATGAGTTTTTTGTTATTTTCGGCTGAACATGTTCCCAGCACTGTCCTATACTAGCCCTTCAATTCTCAGCTGAAGCATCATCTCATCTGAGATCACCCCAAGCCTGAGTGTCAGGTTAGTTTCCTAGAGATGCTGTAACAAATAACCACAAATTAGGTGGTTGACCACAGTTCACAAAAGCCCGAAGTCCAAAATCAAGGTGTCAGTAGCACTGATTCCTTTTGGATCTAAAGAAGAAACCATCCCTCATGCTCCTTTGCTAGTGGCATTTTTGGTGTTCCTTGGCTACCGCTGTATCACTTCAATCTCTGCTCCCATCTTTGCATTCTCTCTCTCTCTGTATGTGTGTGTGTGTGTTTCTAATAAAGACAATGGTCATTGGATTTAGGACTCACTCTAATCCAGTGTGATAGCATCATAACTTGATTACACCGGCAAAAACCTGATTTCCAAATAAAATCACTTTATGTGTCCTGGGTAGGACAATTTTAGGGACCACAATTCAACTCACTGCAGTGATAGACTCTTCTTTTGCTGCCCTGGGCACCTGTGCCCATGCTCTTACCCACACACCCTACTCAGTTTATTATGTTGAAGGGGACCTTAAACTGGAACATCAGCATGAGTTCTGCTTTCCGCCATCCCATTATTTATTTTGATTCCCTAGTCCAGTTTTTCAGCTCCTCATTGACTGTTTCTTCACTAGTAACACGGGGATAAAACAATTGCTCAATTTACATTTAATGGCAATGCCACTGTATTATGGTAAATGACATAGCCTTGGACATAGCATCAAGATTTTTCAAGAAGTAAATCCTTTGGGGTTTCCTCTCCTTTTATAAAAATGTCATCTTTGCTTATCTCTGGTTTTCAAACTTGTGAGAATGAAAAGGAAAGCAGGAAGGACCTGGGTAGCCAGGATGGCTATGTAAAGGCAAGCAGGGGTTCTCTCCACTTCCTGATGGCAGGGCGTGTTCCAGAGGCAGCCTGGGGAAGTGAGTCACAGAGAAGCAGCAGCGTGGACTGGGAAGAAGCCGCCTTGGGATGCAAGTCTGAGGCACTTCACAAGCTGTGACTTCAAAAGCAATCATCCCGAAAACTGTGCCTTCATAGGACCTGTTTTGCGGACTTCGGGCTGGCACTGTGGTGTAGTAGGTAAAACATCCCCCTGCAGCGCTGGCATCCCATAAGGGTGCCGGTTAGATTTCCAGCACCCACTGCAACTTCACTTCTGATTCAGCTCCCTGCCGATGGCCTGGGAAAGCAGTAAAAGATGATCCAGGTGCTTGAGCCCCTGCACCCACATGGGAAACCCAGAAGAAGCTCCTGGCTCCTGGCTTCGGATTGGCCCAGCCCTGGTCACAGCTGTTATTTGGGGAGTGAGCCAGTGGATGGGAGACACCTCTCTCTCTATCTCTCCCTCTGTAATTCTGCCTCTCAAACAAATAAATCTGTTTAAAAAAAAAAAAAAAAAAAAACAGAAATGTGTTTGGTGCTTGTTTACCTTAATGTGACAAATACCTGCACATATCTTTCTCAAAAAAACACAAACATGGACTTGTAAAACATAAGAAAATGAGCATAGTGAGTGCTTCAATAAAAGCATGTTACCCATACCCAGATCTAACATATGCTAATATGTCTCCATATAATGCAAATTCTTCTTAGGAAACAAAGTGCAAGGGATGAGATTGAAGATCCCTACAAGAAGTCCCAGTTCCCTTCTTCCTTTCTATTGTGTTGATGGGGGTGTGCCTCCTCCTTTGCTTGCTTGGTTGCCTTCCTACATATGTAGGTAGCTATATTAAAAAATCCCACTGTCATTTCCTACATTTTAAATTTTTCATAAGTGGCAGAGTTCTTCAGCACGTGCTTTGTTTAGTCACCGTGATTTTGAGACTTATCCACATTGCCACATACAAATCATTTGTTCATTTTAATTGCTAAGTAACAGTCACGCTATTCATATGAAGAAATCACAATTTATTTTTCCACTGCCCTACTGAGAAACAATCAGGCTGCTTCTGATAATTTTCTAACATAGCCAATGCTTCAGTGAACCTTTTGCATTCCCCCTCATGCCCGTGTGTGAGTTTCCCTGGACCTAGTCATCCCTCACAACCACACAACCACTGGGTTGTAGGGTCGATGCAGCATCAATTTCACAAAGGTGTTAGGTTTTAATATCATTGAGGTCATCACTTTCTTCAATGTGGCTTGAGCTTCTTATTTAAGAAATCCTCCTCTATACTGAAGGTCCAGGAAACAGTCTTATATTTTCCTCACATTTAGGCTTATAAGTTACCTGGACTTTATTTTTGTATGTGGTGTGAAGTAGAGCTCTAATCGTGTGCCTTCCCATAGGGATGGCTGCATGTCCAGGGTCGTTCTTGGAGAAGTCCCTTCCTCTCCTATTTACCCATAACCCAGCCGGATGGGTGAGGCTAATCCTCAGCTCTTTGTTCTGTTCCCTTTGTTTCCTTTTGAAGCCTAAATCACATCAAAATTCATTTAGCTTTCTTCCTTTCTTTTTTTTTTTTTTTTTTTTAGATTTATTTATTTATCTGAAAGTCAGAGTTACAGAGAAGCAGGGAAAGAGGTCCTCCATCCGCTAGTTCACTCCCCGATTGGCTGCAATGGCCAGAGCTGTGCCGATCTAAAGCCAGGAGCCAGGAGCTTCTTTTGGGTCTCCCACATGGTTGCAGGGGTCCAAGGGCTTGGGCCATCTTCTACTGCTTTCCCAGGCCATAGCAGAGAGCTGGATTGGAAGTGGAGCAGCTGGGACTTGAACTGGTGCCCATATGGAATGCCTGCACTGCAGGCGGTGGCTTTACCCACTATGTGCCGGCTCCATGAAACAGAGAGAGATCTTGTATCGCTCGCTGGTTCATTCCCCAGATGCCAGCATCTCAGGCAACAGCTTAACCTGCTATGTATACCACCACAACACTGGCCCCTTTGTTTAAAACAGAGAAGGAACAGGTGCTGTGGCGCAGCAAGTTAAACCCTCGGCCTGCAGCGCCGGCATCTCTTATGGACACCGGTTTGAGTCCCGTCTGCTCCACTTCCAATCCAGCTCCCTGCTAATGCGCCTGGCAAAGCAGTGGAGGATGGATAAGAGCTTGGGCCCCTGCACCTTCGTGGGAGACCCAGAAGAAGCTTCTGACTCCTGGTTTGTCATTGAAGCCATTTGGGGAGTGAACCAGTAGGTGGAAGACTTCTCTACGCCTCTACGTCTCTACGCCTCTCTGTAACTCTGCCTAAGTTCTAGAGCTCTACAGTATGGTAAAGTGACTATGGTTAACAGCAAGTTATTATAATTTTATAAAGAACCAGAATAGAGGAGTTTGAAGGTTCCCAACAAAAAGAAACGATACATAGTTATGGAGATAGAAATGCTAATTATTCTGCTTTCATCATTATGCATTTTATTCATTCATCAAATTACCACTCTATCCTATAAATACATATAATTTTTTAAAGTAAGAAAATTAGGGGCCTATGCCATGGCGTAGTAGGTTGAGGCTCCGCCTGTAACGCCAGCATCCCATATGGGCTCTGGTTCCTGTCCCAGATGCTCCTTTTATGATCCAGCTCTCTGCTTATGGCCTGGGAAAGCACTGGAAAATGGCCCAAGTGCTTGGGCCCCTGCACTCAGGTAGGAGACCCAAAAGAAGCTCCTGGCTCCTGGCTTTGGATTGGCCCAGCCCTGGTCATAGCAGCCATTTGGGGAGTGAACCAGAGAATGGAAGATACCTCTCTCTCTCTCTCTCTCTCTGCCTATAACTCTCTCTCAAATAAATAAAATATTTTTTAAAAAATAAAAGAAAATTAAATACTTGGAATGGGACAAAATTAACCAGGAATATGAAGAAAAAGCATTTTCTTTAACTCAACGGTAATGAGGCAAAAGCAAAAAATGTAAGTTGGATTTAAAATTTTTACCTTTCTTAGCAGAAGGGGAAGTAAATGTAACTACCCTCACAAGTATTGAATTTATTTGCCAAAACCAAGCAGACTTAAGGTAGGGGATTTTCAAAGTAAATTCTGTGGAATTTCTGGCAATAATAAAATGCATATAATTTTATTTTCTAAAAATAAACTCCAATAATTAGAATTTTAAAATCCATATCTAATGAGCAAGTACTCTTCGAAATTCTTCAAAATTCTCTGGACTTTTCTGGGCAAAGTGCTTTCTTAAGAAAAAAATTTTCATTGGGGGAGTCAAGGCTGACCACTCAGAGTAACATATTTGATTGAAGAAGTTTAATTCAAAGCCTTTATTTAGTATCCATGGTCCCTGAGCAGAAAGCAGGCTTGGAAGAATCTGAATTCAAGAGACTTTGAGATAGGGAAAGGGAGCCTGGAGGCTGAACGGCATGGCTCAGTGCTTTGAAGACTGGAAATAGAACACCCCAGAGAGGGGAAGACAGAATGAGAAAGAGAACTCTTCCATCTCCTGGTTCACTCCCAAAATAACCACAATGGTGCGGGCCGGGCCAGACCAAATCCAGGAGCCAGGAACTCCACCTGATCTCCCACGTGGGTAACAGGAATCCAACCTCTTGAGCCTGTCGGTCTTGGTTGGGAAGTTGCTTCCCCTGGTCTGTGGATTTGTTCTCGATAGAGAAATAAAAAGTCCAAAAGTGAAAGTGATTTACTGGAGTCGGGGAGGGGCCCCAGAACCGGCAATCTGTTGCCCCACAGGGGCTCTGGTCTCTTTTATGTAATTTCCCCCCTCCTCCCTTATTTGTGACATACTGGTCCCTTACCCAGTGTGTGTAGTACGGGTCGTGTTTGGATTGGCTCCTATGCTTCTGTCGGTAACTGGACACCCACCTTTGCAGTTGGATCCTCCCCTCCTGTCTGCATGCAGGGAGGGTTAGTAGCTGGGTAATGTTTCCCATACCCTAACCTTAGGTGCTATATCACCCCTCTTCCTCCCTTTAGTCTATTTTTTTGACAGGCAGAGTGGACAGTGAGATAAAGAGAGAGAGAAAGGCGCACCGTGCTGATCTGAAGGCAGGAGCCAGGTGCTTCTCCTGGTCTCCCATGGGGTGTAGGGCCCAAGCACTTGGGCCATCCTCCACTGCACTCCCGGGCCACAGCAGAGAGCTGGCCTGGAAGAGGGGCAACCGGGACAGAATCCAGTGCCCCGACCGGGACTAGAACCCGGTGTGCCGGCGCCGCAGGTGGAGGATTACCCTATTGAGCCTCGGAGCCAGCCCTAAATTGTGTTTTCTTACATTTTGTTTTGCTCTCCTCTCCCCCAGGGTTGGAATTTTCCTGGAATTTGCATAAAGTCCATTCTGTTTTCTCTACCCTGCCTCCTAGTTGCATGAGCAGGAAGCTGGGTTGGAACCATGGAACAACCACAGTTCAGTCTCAGGCACCCCAAGTGGTGACTTAACCCACTGCTCCACAATGCCAGCCCTAGGATGTTTTTAAGCTTTTATTCAGGGGGCAGCACTGTGGCTTAGCGAGTAAAAGCCACCGCCTCAGTGCCAGCATCCCATATGGGTGCTCGCTTGAGTCCCAGCTCCTCTACTTCCGATCCCTCTCTGCTATGGCCTGGGAAAGCAGTGGAAGATGGCCCAACTCCTTGGGCCCCTGCACCCACATGGGAGACCCGGAAGAAGCTCCTGGCTCCTGGCTTTGGGTCAGCTCAGCTCCAGCCTTTGCAGCCATCTGAGGAGTTGAAACAGCAGATGGAAGACCACTCTCTCTCTCTCTGCCTCTGCCTCTCTGTAAGTCTGCCTTTCAAATAAATAAAAAAAATCTTAAAAAAAAAAAAAAAAGCTTTGATTCAGATGCATTTTCCTATTGTAGCAGATGTCTCCACAGACGGCTGTCATGATCCCCTTCCCCCCATTGTCACTGTGCATGCTGCTCCTGTTAATCTAGGCTGGGCTTGAGACCTGCTTTGATCAATGGACTGTTGCGGAAGTGACACTGATCGTTCTGAACCTATCCTCTGAGTGTTTAAGAAACCTGGCACTCCCACTTTGCCTCTTGGAACCCAGCAGCCAGCAGTAATGGTATCCTCTGGGGGTGGAGAATCAGGCTCCAGGGAAGGGAACAGAGGTGCCCCAGCACACAATCAGCACCACATCCCAGACATGAGGGGACCTTCAGGGACCCTCCAGCCAGGGCCTTCTACCAGCTGAACACAGTGGCACGCGTGAGCTGGCACGTGAGGCTGAGGGGCTGCCTGACCAACCCACAGAACTGAGGAAAAGAATGAACTATTGTTGTTTAAGACCTAAGTTTTGGCGTGCTTTTATTACCCAGCAGTAGACAATGCAAACAATCATAGACACAACAGCTGAAATAAGATGGTGCTATTTCCCTAAGAATAACACGAAAGCCTGTTTAATCCATGAACAGGGTACATTTGCAGTGAGAAACCATTAAAAAAGAAAACAAACAAACAAACAAAAAACCCTACAGACTGATCCAGAATGCCCAGGAAGTTCTAGAGGGGCCTGGGTCTTGATAGTCAAATGTAGGCCAGTCTCCCCCATCAGGACCGGGCAAAGGAGCAACAGCTTTACCTGAGTTCCTATGCTTTCCCCTGCAGCAATCTGGCTTTTAAAAGAGAAAAGGAGAGAACAAATCATTTCTTTAAAAAAAAAAAAAAACAAAAAAAAAAACAAAAACAGCTTTTCAGTTCCAATCACTTTTCAAACTTAGGCAGAATGACTTTCACAGCTTCAGTCAAGTTTGTCAAAAAGTAATTTTCTACCTAATTTCCTTTCACAGGACGCAGGCCTTCTCAGAGGCCGGAGGAAAAATTTCTCTGTGACAAGGGTGAGAATGGAACTTAGATTTCTTCCAAGGCTTCCTTCCTTCTGGCTCCTTCACACGTGTCAGGGACACCAAGGACAGGCTCTGCTGAACCCAGCGTGCAGCCTGGGCAGGGAGCGTGGAGAATCCCTTCTGTGGTAGGGCTGGGAGCTGCTTGCCATCCCTGCTCTGCTAGCCTCAGAGTCACGGTCAATTGCAAACAGAAACCCCGGTTTCTCGGGGGTTGTTCCACAGCTAACAGGATGAGGAAATCCAGTGGGACTTTTTGTTTACTTGGGGTCAAATGGAGGTGGAGCAAACCAAAGATAAAAATCTCCCCAGAAAAGGAAAGCAGGCAAGTGAATGACTGTGGCTTCCTAAATGACCTGAAGTTTTTTGTTTATCTTCTCGGTCTATGTTATTGTATTGTATTTGCTACTCCTTGGTTCCATTTTGTCTGCAACTGAGAAGACTTTGTATTCACAAGTGGCCCTGAAGGAAGACACCACCCCCACTAGCAACCCCCCCACTGTGGGGAGCAACTGGGAGCAACTCGGACTAGACTAAGTTACTGGAATTAAGACTTATTCTATGCATCTGCTTTCCCACAATATGGCGCTGAGAAGGGAAACAGCTTCTACACAGCTGCCTCCAGTTCAACCAATAAACTGTGGGACCTGCTCCTGATTGGAGGAGAGCAGCGTACTCAGCATGTGGGTAGCAGAGTTGGGATTGGTGGAAGAGGACTATAAAGGAGGAGAGAGACGGCATGCACCAGGAACATCTAAGAGGAACATCTAAGGGGAGCACCTGTGCAGCCCCCGAGAGAGCCGGCCAGCGGTGTGCTGCTCCCCCGCGGAAGTGGGGAATGTGGCAGGGGGAACCGCCCTTCCACGGAGGTGGAAGGGATGGTAGCCAACCCGGGAAGAACCCGCAGCAAACCCGGGAAGGATCGGTAGCCAACCCGGGAAGAACCAGCAGCAAACCCGGGAAGGATCGGTAGCCAACCCGGGAAGAACCAGCAGCAAACCCGGGGAGGGCCGAGCAGACGAAAGAACAGCGCAGGGTCCTGTGTCGTTCCTCCACGAAGAGGGGGAGCGACATAATGGTGCCGTGACTCGGATATGAAGCCTAGGCAGGGCTTAGTGTCGTTCCTCCACGAAGAGGGGGAGCGACACCCCCCCAACCTTTTCCTTTGTGCCCCAATCCAATTGCAGGGCTGTCATGAAACTTAGTAGATTTCTAATTACAGACTCTAATTACAGTGATAGAAATTAGCGTGCAGAGAATAACTCGGTGCATGCACCAGCAAACTCAGACTTTTCTGTGCTGCTTTTATTGGCATTCCTGGATGCACCGGTACCGACCAGGTGCTGTGCAGAAAACCCATGAAGGGGCTGAAACCCCCACCACAAAGCTGGGGCAGTGTGAATGTAACAGAGAGAGGAGGATCTACCCCAGACCCTAGACTCGGGCTGACCTGCCAGGTCCAGAGCCTACCCTTGCCACAAAGAGGAAGTGAGGGTGTTAGGTAGGAAGTCAGAAATTGAGCCTATGTGTATATGAGAAAGGCCTGAAGACCAGCACCTACTGTGGAAGCGCCAGGAGCCCAGCATCTTGCACTTCAAAGTCCTGCCCGGATCCTGATGACATTCCCGGGGTCCTGCCCCTTCTACCTGGCCTGATAAATATTCATCCTCTAGGGCAGTGGGGGGGATGCCAGCCGGGCTTCCCCTGTCTGATAACTTCAAGGGGAAAAACTCAGAAAGGAATTTTTTGTATTTACACCCAACAGGTCCTTTGTTCAGAGGAGAAGGAGAGGGGGGGAGAAAAGGCAGGAAGGCAAGACCCATCCATCCCCCTAAAAACCCCAGCTTAAATGTGAACTGGGTACTCTCTCTCAGGTTCTGTCTGGAGAGGTGCCCATCTGTTCTTACGGACGTCCCTACCCTAATAAACCGTGCTATGTTGCTTTCCACTGCTCTCTGTCTCATGCCTGAACTCTTTCTTGCATGAAGACAAGGGCCATTTGCTTCTCCGGTAACAAGGGGAGAGCATGGTTGAAAAGAGGCCAAGGATGGGCCTCCTGAACTCCATCCGGACCTGTTATGGGCTGCACTGGACACTTTCATTTGAACTTTTTCTCTGCTTTTTTTAAGACTTTATTTATTTATTTGAAAAGCAGAGTTACAGAGAGAGAGAAGAGGAGAGACAGAGCGGGAGATCTTCCATCTGTGGGTTCACTACCCAAATGACTGCAATAGCTGGGGCCAGGCCAGGCTGAAGCCAGGAGCTAGGAGCTTCTTCCAGGTCTCCCAAGTGAGTGCAGGGGCTCAAGGACTTGGGCCAACCTCTACTACTTTCCCAGATGCATTAGCAGAGAGCTGGATTGGAAGTAGAGCCGCGGGGTCTCACCCATTGGAATGACGGCATCCCAGGTGGAGGTGGAATCAGTCTGGTTATCAAGATTTCTTAATATAATAAGCTGTGTGGGTTCTTGCCACAAATTCGGAGAAGAATTCTGCATACTGGCTCAAATAGACCAGGCAGCATGGTAAGCTTTTTTAAGCTTTTTATTTAGTGAGGGAAATGCCTAGGAGAGCGAGGGCTCTATCTGAGGGAGAAAGGAGGTCCAGAGATTAAGTTGGGCTGTAGCAAGCAGAGAGCTGGCCAGGAGCCACACGCAGCAAGCATTTGGTTATGAGTAACTACAAGCAGCTTAGTATAGGTAGGGAAGCCAAGGCTGAGAGAGTGGGTGACCAAAGGCCACGTGCCCTAAAGGCATGGGTCAACAAGGGGACCAATGGCATCCAGGGAAAAACAAGGGAGGGGCCCACGTGCTCCAGGCCTTTTATCCACTTCCAAAGAGGCATGGTTAATTAGTCTGATTGGCAGGTGGGCATACAGGTGGGGTCAGGTAGGGACATGAGATCACACAGGGGGCGTGGTGAAGGCGTGGTCTTCCAGCTCACAAATCTAATCCATTTTATCCTATCTGCCTGCCTAACATCAGAGGCTTAACCTGGTACAGAAAGTGGGCCCCAGAATTTTTTCTCTGTTAATTCTCACGACAACCCTATGTGTCCAGTATTTCTATCCTCACACTATATGTAATTACTTCTCTGCCTCGCACTTTCTCCTGCGCAGGCAGCCCTAGCTCGGTTCATTGCTTCGCTCCCACGCGCTCTGTAGGACTCATCCTGTCGTTACCCACCTGCTCTGAGAGGGGTTCCCTCACCGCCTTCCTCTCCAGTGCTCCTGGCCTGCAGCAGTCTGCTTCAGCACTGCTCCGAGCAGAGCCTGCGTTACAGGATGTGTAGGAATTTGTCATTTACCTTTCTGTAAGACTAGACCCACCAGGAGACTCCTGCAAGGAGGAATTTCGTCTTATTCATCTGGGCCTCTCTCAAATTTAGCCCCATAGCTAAGCATGTGGTCTGTCATGTGGTCTGTGCTAGTTAACATTTGCAGGATGGACTAGGTACGTTACCCACAGACACATCGTTCATAAAGGGTAGAACTTCCGTGTTAGTTCAGGCCTATTGGAGTCTAAAGTCTTATGATGATATCTTTTTTATTTTAAGATTTATTTATTTATTTGAAAGTCAGAATTACACAGAAAGAGTAGAAGAGGCAGAGAGAGAGAGAGAAAGAGAGAGAGAGAGAGGTCTTCCATCTGCTGGTTCACTCTCCAGATGGCCACAACGGCTGGGGCTGCGCCGATCCGAAGCCAGGAGCCAGGAGCTTCTTCCGGGTCTCCCATGTGGGTGCAGTGGCCCAAGGACTTGGGCCATCTTCCACTGCTTTCCCAGGCCATAGTAGAGAGCTGGATCAGAAGTGGAGCAGCCGGGACTTGAACTGGCACCCATATGGGATGTCAGCACTGCAGGCGGCAGCTTTACCCACTATGCCACAGCACCGGCCCCATGATGATATCTTCTATTCAAGACTTTCTATTAAATAGACATAAGACCTGGAGCATTGCTTCAGCAAAGCAAAACAAAACAAAGCGACAGGAAAACTCATTATCCAAGTTTAAATTGATGTTAGGAATCCTCTGGCATCCCTGGAGAACAGATGTGCAGTGCTATGTTGATGGTGAACACAGGGTTGGTGCTGCAGCACTGCGTAGAATGAAGTTCTTTGTGTGGGGAGCATCTCGGACTAGACTAAGTTACTGGAATTAAGACTTATTCTGTGCATCTGCTTTCCCACAATATGGCGCTGAGAAGGGAAACAGCTTCTACACAGCTGCCTCCAGTTCAACCAATAGACTGTGGGACTTGCTCCTGATTGGAGGAGAGCAGCGTACTTGGCGTGTGGGTAGCAGAGTTGGGATTGGCGGAAGAGGACTATAAAGGAGGAGAGAGACAACATGCACCAGGAACATCTAAGGGGAACACCTGTGCAGCCCCTGAGAGAGCCGGCCAGCGGTGTGCCGCTCCCCCGCGGAAGTGGGGAATGTGGCAGGGGGAACCGCCCTTCCACGGAGGTGGAGGGACGGTAGCCAACCCTGGAAGAACCAGCAGCAAACCCGGGGAGGGCCGAGCAGACGAAGGAACAGCGCAGGGTCCTGTGTTGTTCCTCCACGAAGACGGGGAGCGACATAATAGTACCGTGACTCGGACATGAAGCCTAGGCAGGGTTCAGTGTCATTCCTCCACGAAGAGGGGGAGCGACACTTTGAAGATACCAGAGTAATTCTGTCCCCTTCTCCATCCTTCCACAGCCTAGTAGATGCCCCTAATGTGTTTATTTGGTTCCCACTCCCCCCCCCCAACAAAAGGAACTTACAGAGATTGACAAAACTGTATAATAATATAACATTCTACCTGCATCTGAGGGCAAGAGCTTCAGTGACCCGTCCTGCAATTAGGAATGTTTCGTTGGCTCATTACAGATTTAGGCTGGTGTGTGTTGTGTGTAGTGTGTGGATGTGCCCAAGTAACCTGACAGTTTACATAGGATCACCCGGAAAGATGAGGAGGCTTCCAGCTAAGACAACTTGAAGGGTGCAGCTAAAAAGTATCCTGTTAAACTTTCTGGAGTGCCTAAGTCTGACTTGGTGAAATGGGCTCCTGGCAACGTTTGTGCTCCCTGATTGCCCCAGAGGTGGGGGAGATCAAAGGATGCAAATTCTAAAGCCAGAGAAACCCCTAAGGATAGGGCAGATTTCCCTAAAGGGTGGTGGTTTGTGCACTTGTAGCTTTGAAGAATGGGTTCTTTAAGAGGAGTGTGCTCCAGCCTGAGGATGGAGATCAAAGCTAAGAACTGGGGTGGCTTCTGGGGGTGGCCCTAAGGAGTTCATGCTTTTCTGTTGGCTTCTGGGGCAGTCATTTGGATGTCTGTCTTTTTTTTTTAAGATTTATTTATTTATTTGAATGGCAGAGTTACATACAAAGAGGCAGAGAGAGAGAGAGAGAGAAAGAAAGAAATAGAGGTCTTCCATGCACTGGTTCACACACCAGATGGTCACAACAGCTGGAGCTGTGCCAATCCGAAGTCAGGAGCCAGGAGCTTCCTCCAGATTTCCAATGTGGGTGCAGGGCCCCATGGACTTGGGCCATCTTCTACTGCTGTCCCAGGCCATAGCAGAGAGCTGGATTGGAAGTGGATCAGCCAGGACTCGAACCAGCACCCATATCAGATGCCGGCACTGCAGGTGGCAGCCTCACCCCCTATGCCACAGCACCGGCCCCTGGAAGTCTGTCATTAATTCCCTTTAGTTATACTAGCTCTTGGCAAAGCCTTACACCCCGGCTTGTTGGCTCTCACTGTAGGTAGAAAGGGTTAGGGCAGTAACCTTGCGTGTAACCATCTGCTGATGCCTGTCCAAAGGAGCAGCAT
The DNA here is from genome assembly GCF_964237555.1 of Oryctolagus cuniculus. Classification (NCBI taxonomy): domain Eukaryota; kingdom Metazoa; phylum Chordata; class Mammalia; order Lagomorpha; family Leporidae; genus Oryctolagus; species Oryctolagus cuniculus. Next base: position 84,784,909 of record NC_091432.1, read on the forward strand.
CCTCTGGGAAGGACTGTAGGACCCCAAAAGCGGTGTCCTCTTGTGACGACCCCAGAAACACAGACTCCGGACCAGACGATGCAATAGAACAGGAGGTAATTTATTTCATTTGTACAAATGGGCCCTCTACTGCTGCAAGCAGCAAGCAAGCGAGAGGAGCCCCGAGCAGCTATCTCACACAGCTTTTAAAGGGCAAAACCACAAAATTAACATATTATAGGCTGGCGTAAGTTCATTGGATAATTTTCAGTAGCGGGCCTTGTATGGCAGTCTAAAGTGGTAATGTCGGTGGAAAAGTACTAGGTCAAAGGGATACATTAGGGGAGGGGGTTTCTAGGAGAGAGGAATAGGTTGCTATGTGCCTTGTAGCTTTTTTTAGTTAACCTTGAGCAAGCGTAGGGAAGGGGCTTATCTACAAGGCAGGTGTTCTGTGTATCTCTGGTTAGTAGCTGACTGCTTTCTCTGTGAACCGGTTTACTCCCCATTTTCCAAGGCCGTCTCTGGAACGGTTTGTCTCAGGAGCCCCATTTTTTTATGGTGGCTCTTGGCTCCTTTCATTCCCCCATTTTCTCTTTGAACTAATTTTAATCCTAAAATTGTGTGCCGTTAATGAGGGGTTTTAATATGGTCACTGGTGGCCAGGGCTTGATACTGTTGCGTGAGGACTAATGCCAATGATCAGCAAGCCAGGCCTTAGCATGTGGGCCCATGGCCAGCCATGGGTCCCCACATTTTCCCCTTTTTTTATTAAATTGAGAATGGCCTCTGTCTTAGGTTGCCCTCAGTCATCTCTGTCCTTACCCGTCATCGGTAACTCTGGCAGCTTGGCCTAGAGCCCTGTCTTAGGTTGGTACAGGATGCTGAGCGTCTTACCCGTCTTTGAGTACCATTCCAGCCCAACATTAGGTGAGAGATGAAACATACAGCCAAATATCAATTATTTTGATTATAAAGGAGGCTTGGTATGAAGTTTTAAATGATGAATCTCAGTCCATTCATACTATAGGGAAGTCAGCATAAAATGCAGAACACACGGAAGACATCCCATACAAAGTGGGAAAAGCAGTAGCAGTCCAGCCAACATTAATAACCAATGAATCCATTGAAACCCTTTAAATGAATAGTGGGTTAGTAATAAACATATGTTGCATTTTACTCTTAAGTTTATCAATAACAGACTCTATATATGGCACATTGTTAGTAATGTTAAAGCAATATCCCCCAGGTACAGGTTTACAACTTAAATGATCTTTTTAACATCAAGTAATTGTTAGCTGCATGGCTTAAAAGCACTCCTGAGTGAACTTGATCCAATTCTTTGGCTATATTGGATAGCACAGTAGCAGTAAGATTGATTGCTTTGGTCACCAAACATGTAAGCCTTCATAGTCCACGATTATTTCCAAAAGCCAGTCCAGGAACACTTACTACTGATGCAGCCATGGCAAGGGCAGTGTCCTCTCCTATTAGGATGACGTTGTTATTGTAGTCTTCAGGTAAAGCACGCTACTGACGTGCTCTATCCGCTGCTGTAAATACAGATGTTAGCATCAGGGCCACACGGCCCAGGGAGCAATTGCAGAAAGGCATGTTGGTTACATGGAAAAACCCATCCCTTAGGAGCCCTTGTCCCATACCAGTACTGGATCAGGTCCATTCCATTGATTGGTGATAGGATCCCTCCATTTCACCATTGCTCTTTTTACAGCTGTTTTTAAGCAGTTAGAATTTAACAGAGACATCAAGAGAACATAATAGATTACTTTAACTCATTGCTTTAACAGAGGATCAGATTTTGATTTTATGTCAAAGAAAATAACCAAAGATTTCTTCTTCCCATAACATTTTGCGACTTTCTCACACCTTCTGTAACTTGCTCAAACCTTTCCCCCCCCTTTTTTTTTTCCAGTATAAACCAGCCATTAAGATAAACAATTTTTACAAATCATATCCTTTTAAAAGTATCTCTTTTTTTTAATTTTTTTATCAAGAATATGCTTTTATGTTTGTGATCTTTTACATTAAAATGATGGTATCTGGGACTGTAGCAGTCAATGGGAGAGTAACTTTGTTTAATTCCCTGTAATCCACAGTCATTTTTCAGGTTTCATCTGATTTCTTAACATGCCAAATTAGATAATTCCTTTTAGTGATTATGGGAATCATCACTCCAGCACTAAGATAATTTTTTTTACTGTTTTAGATATTTCCTCATATCCACCTGGAATTCTGTATTGTTTACACTGAATAACCTTAGTTGGCCCTGGCAGCAGTACAGGAGCTTGATATAATTTTTTTACCACTACCTAGCAGTTTGACTCCAAAGGGCAGCATTTTTTTTTTCAATTTACATTTATCCTGTACTTATTTTTTAATTGCTTACACATGCATCAGTATGCAGATAACAAAATCCATTCTCATCTCCCCAAAGCCTATAGTTCATCCCCCTTTTCCACCGGCACTGATAGCAAAACCTCAATAACTTGTGGAGGCTGTGCACTCTGTAACTTGCCATTCCAATTCTCACTCGATTCTGAGCAGAGAGCCCATTCTTTCACCAAAGAGGCGAACTGAAGGAATTTTCAGCCAGGAACATCACAGGTTACACATGCAACTTCAGTTTTTCTTTTAAAGAAAGGCATTGCTTTGCATACTTGCAGATCCTGCCAACTACGCCAATTTGTGACAGTAAATTACTTTTTAGCTGTCTGCTGTGCACAGACTTAGTTACTTTTAATCTGCAAGAAATACGCTGCAAGCCTTGTAGTGCACACTAAAATTATTTACAGGAAAGATGGTAAAGGAGCATAGATTAACAGAATGTTGCAATAAACATGGCTCCATTGCTTTAATGGTACTATGGCAAGATGGTCCACTGATCCCTGTAGGGAGGGCCTGAGGCTGGCCCCGCTTCCAGTTTCCTGAACTCTGTTTTTTAATGAATTACCTTTTTTTTATCAGTTTTGGAGTGACACTTATTGGCCCAATGCCTTTCCCTTTAGCACTGGAAGCAAATCCCAGGAAGAGCCTTATTTTGATTTTTGACTTCTGGACAATTTTTGTACATGTCCCTGTTGCCCACATTTATAGCACCCTCATTTATCAGGCATAGCCCTCCTTGATGATTTTTTGTAATGACATACCAAGCAGAGCGTCAGGTCCTGAATGTCCTGTTATTAATCCATTTTGTTAATTTTTCATTAAAGGGACTGTCACAGAACACCTCAATCACAGTAGCCAATTGATCATGTAATCATTACGGGCATATTTAACATTTAGCTTGACTGCGTGTTCCCCCAGGATGAAACAGCAGCAACAGAGGCTTGCTCCGGCTCCCCCCTAAAGCCTCCAAGGACAAGGGTGGCTCATTGCCAAGATTTTAGGCAAGCAGTGCGTCCCATCTCGGGTCTTGGCCAGAGAGCCGAGACATGAAGCATGCCCACCTGTTTATCAGAAAACATTCCTTTATCCTCCTCCCCGGGAACTGGCCAGGCTCCCAAGGAGCAGGAGAAGGTCATTCAGCAGCAAAGTTTCTTGGTTACCAGAGCCAAACCTAGGTACAAGCCTCTCCAGCCCAAAAATTTGTCCTTACATTTGGCCCTAGAGTTGCATTGAGAGGTAGACATAATTAACACATTATAAGAATACAATCCACATTTTTCATACAAGTATACATCTAGCAATCAAACACAACAATAAAAACAGATGGGGGAGACAGTAAGAGATAAAGGACAACAAAAACAGTGACACACAGAACACAAATCACAAGCCGCGCGGCAACAGACCGAGACAAAACCGAAACTATCAGAAGGGAGCGGCAGTCTAGCCAGGCTCTCCCCTGGAAGAAAGGAAATTCCCTCTTTCCCTCCTTCCCAGACCACCACCGGAGCGTTCTCCAGGGTTGAACCAGGGGTCTCAGGACACGTCTGAAATCACAAGCCGCGCAGCAACAGACCGAGACAAAACCAAAACCAGAATTTCAGAAGGGAGCGGCCGTTTGGCCAGGCTCTCCCTTTGAAGAAGGGAAACACTCTCTTTCCCTCCTTCCCAGACCACCACTGGAGCGTCCTCCAGGGTTGGACCAGGGGCCTCACGACACGTCTGTCTTCCCCTTTGGTCCAGTCAGTACTGAGCCTGTACAGGCGCCCCAGGACGGATTCCACATCGTCCTGGCAGACAAGGGCAAACAGTACAAACCACAGTTACAATGATACACAAGTAAGCAAACTTACCTCCGTCAGGCCGATGGAGTGTGGGAGTCTGGGGTCCCCCAAATCCCGGACGAGCCCCCATATGTAGGACCCCAAAAGCGGTGTCCTCTTGTGACGACCCCAGAAACACAGACTCCGGACCAGACGATGCAATAGAACAGGAGGTAATTTATTTCATTTGTACAAATGGGCCCTCTACTGCTGCAAGCAGCAAGCAAGCGAGAGGAGCCCCGAGCAGCTATCTCACACAGCTTTTAAAGGGCAAAACCACAAAATTAACATATTATAGGCTGGCGTAAGTTCATTGGATAATTTTCAGTAGCGGGCCTTGTATGGCAGTCTAAAGTGGTAATGTCGGTGGAAAAGTACTAGGTCAAAGGGATACATTAGGGGAGGGGGTTTCTAGGAGAGAGGAATAGGTTGCTATGTGCCTTGTAGCTTTTTTTAGTTAACCTTGAGCAAGCGTAGGGAAGGGGCTTATCTACAAGGCAGGTGTTCTGTGTATCTCTGGTTAGTAGCTGACTGCTTTCTCTGTGAACCGGTTTACTCCCCATTTTCCAAGGCCGTCTCTGGAACGGTTTGTCTCAGGAGCCCCATTTTTTTATGGTGGCTCTTGGCTCCTTTCAGGACGGTGCCCTGGGGGGCTGGCCAGTGAGGTGAGACAGAGGTGACCCACACCACAGCAGGAAGTGGGAAGGAAGGGTGAGTGAAAGGATGATCCCTCTCCCTCCCCCTCCTCCCCTTCTCCCTCCCTCTCAAATAATTTTAAAAAATTTTTAAAAACTCCACAGAGACAATGGATGTAAAGTACCCAGGAGACAGCTTGTTGATGATTTATTTGTCACCATTGTATTCTTTTAGTTAATGTCTGTAATGTCTGCAGAATTGTGAACTCCATGATGGAAGAGACTCTATCATATGCATCCCTAGCAATTATTACAGTGTACATAGTAAGCACTCAGTAAATATTTTTAGAGGAGTTAAATTAGGGTGGCAAGTGGAAACAGGCAATGCCAACAGATGAGTGATTGGTGCCCTCTGCCTTCTTCATCATCCAAAATGCACTTTTCCTGAATTGTACTTGTAGGTAATACCATCTGTCTATGCTGGGAGACATTATAAGAAATGTAGTATAAAATGTAGGCCAGTGTTATTGTGAGGGTGCAGTTGAGGATGTTTCTCATGTTAAACAGAATAACTTCATGAGGATATTCAGAACAATCTTTTTCTTAATGGAGAGTAGACTATAACTACTAAGTGTCATGTTTTATCGAAGGACACACTCAGATAAACAAAGATGAAGTTTTCATGCTTACAGTGGCCACCCCAGGTGTCAGAAAAATCTGGAAACAGAACAAATTTACTTTTTTTTTTTTTTTGACAGGCAGAGTTAGACAGTGAGAGAGAGACAGAGAGAAAGGTCTTCCTTTTCCCGTTGGTTCACCCCCCAAATAGCCGCTATGGCTGGCACTGTGGCTGGTGCACTGTGCCAATCCGAAGCCAGGAGCCAGGTGCTTCTCCCAGTCTCCCACGTGGGTGCAGGGCCCAAGCACTTGGGCCATCCTCCACTGCCCTCCCGGGCCACAGCAGAGAGCTGGACTGGAAGAGGAGCAACCAGGACAGAATCCGGCGCCCCAACCAGGACTAGAACCCGGTGTGCCGGCGCTGCAGGCAGAGGATTAGCCAAGTGAGCCAAGCGCCGCCAGCCTGAATTTACTTTTGAACAGGATGTAGTCATCTTTTCAGACAATATGCTAACTTTTGTGGATCAAGGCCCCAAATAAGTGCACTATGGAATATCAGATTGTTAACAAAGGGCAATAAAGCTCACTGAAGAGACAAAGCTCACGGAAGGGCAATAACACTCACAAGATGTTACACACACACACACACACACACACACCCGCCCCATTCCTCCCTAGTGTCAAGACCCTGGGTGCAGGAACCAAGCTCAACCTCCCCCAGACTTCTTGCAAAGCAATTGGCAAAACAGACAAGCCCCCCAGGGCAGCTGGTGAAACAGACGGTGGAAAAGCCCCAGTGGCTTCAAAAAAGCCTCCTTCCCATCATCTGCGAGCCCCATACCTCCCACTGGCAGCGGCAGATTCCCTCTTCAGGCAGGTAAAACCCCAGCCTTACACATGCCCTGTGCACAGTCTCTGCTAGAACAGACTGTCACCCCTCTATGCTTCAGTAAAGCAAACTGCCTCTGTTGAGATCGGTCTCTGTCTCTTTTTCTCTCTCTTTTCTGGGAATATGAAAGGCCAGAACCCCAAACCATTCCAAACCTAACAGTTAATCTGAAAAAAAAAAAAAGCATAGGAATTATACTAGCTTGTGTTATGAAAAAAATCTTTTTTTTTTTTTTTTGACAGGCAGAGTGGACAGTGAGAGAGAGAGACAGAGAGAGAGGTCTTCCTTTGCCGTTGGTTCACCCTCCAGTGGCCGCCGCGGCCAGCCGGCGCACCGCGCTGATCCGATGGCAGGAGCCAGGAGCCAGGTGCTTTTCCTGGTCTCCCATGGGGTGCAGGGCCCAAGCACCTGGGCCATCCTCCACTGCACTCCCTGGCCACAGCAGAGGGCTGGCCTGGAAGAGGGGCAACCGGGACAGAATCTGGCGCCCCGACCGGGACTAGAACCTGGTGTGCCGGCGCCACTAGGCAGAGGATTAGCCTAGTGAGCCGCGGCGCCGGCCAAAAAAAATCTTTTAACACTGTGTGTATTTATTATATATATATTTTCAGATTAAGAATCAAATCCACTGCCTAAAATTTAGAGGTATTTTATTTACAAAGATGTCTGGAAGTTGAGCATATTATTTAAAAATATAACTAACATACTGTATAATAATATGCTTACTTTATGTTTCCAGACTTAGAATGTCTTATCTAAAGCTTAGAGTCAAATTGGTGGCTCATCTCTAGTCAAGGATTGTTTTGTTGCAAGAAACAGGACCCACTCAAGCTAACTAGACCAAGAAGGGAGGTTCCTGGAGGAAATAGTATCACACCACACTGAGAACCAGCTCTCTCAGGAGACAGAATCGGATTAGCTCCATGCAGCCAATGCTTTACCCAGCCTATGCCCCCAGTTCCTGGTTCAATCTGCAGTGGCAGCAGAACCAGGCTCACTACAATATAAACTTGGCCACACAGCAAGGGGAAAGAGAAGTTGTGGTTAAGACTGGCTTTCATAAGTAATGTCTCTTACAGTCCCTATGTTTTAGGAGTCCTTGTAAGCTATCTTAAATATTCTACCATCTTTTAATTTTTATTTCCCCCCCTTTTTTCTTTATATCTGATTGGGTTTTTAAAAAAGACTTATCAGCTGGCGTTGCAGCTCACTAGGCTAATCCTCTGCCTTGTGGCGCCGGCACACAGGGTTCTAGTCCTGGTCGGGGTACCGGATTCTGTCCCGGTTGCCCCTCTTCCAGGCCAGCTCTCTGCTGTGGCCAGGGAGTGCAGTGGAGGATGGCCCAAGTGCTTGGGCCCTGCACCCCATGGGAGAGCGGGAGAAGCACCTGGCTCCTGCCTTCAGATAGGCGCGGTGCGCCAGCAGCAGCGCGCTGGCCGCGGCGGCCATTGGAGGGTGAACCAACGGCAAAGGAAGACCTTTCTCTCTGTCTCTCTCTCTCACTGTCCACTCTGTCTGTCAAAAATTTTAAAAAAAAGACTTATCTTTAAGCTCAAAAATTAATTTTTATGCCTTCTCAATTTTGCTATTGAAGATCTCAACTCTATTTTTCATTTCATTTATTAATCTCCTTAGCACCAATATTTCTGATTTATTTTTTGTTATGACCTCTCTTTGCCAAACTTTTCAATAAAATCAAGAACTATCTCCCTCATGTCATTGGGCTGTCTGTTTGTATTCTCTTGTACCTCATTAAGTTTCTTTAAAATCATTATTTTGAACTCTCTGCTGGGCAGCTTGTCAATTACCATTTCTTTGTGGTCTGTAGTCAGATACTTATGTGTTCCTTTTTGTTTTTTAAGATTTATTTTTATTTATTTGAAAGACAGAGTTACACAGAGAGATAGAACCAGAGAGAGAGAGAGGTCTTCCATTCACTGGTTCACTCCCCAAATGACCGCAACGGCCAGAGCTGAGCCGATCTGAAGCCAGGAGCCAGGAGCTTCCTCCAGGCTCCCACCTGGGTGCAGGGGCTCGAGGACGTAGGCCTTCTTCTATTGCTTTCCCAGGCCATAACAGAGAGCTAAATCGGAAGTGGAGCAGCTAGGACTCGAACTGGCGCCCATATGGGATGCCGGTGCTGCAGGCTGGGGCTTTAACCCGCTATGTCACAGCACTGGCCTCCAGTTATGTGTTCCTTTGGAAGCATCATGTTACCTTGTTTTTTCATACTTCTTCTGCCCCTATGTTGGTTTTGGTGCATCTAGTGAGTCAGTTTTTTCTATCAATTTTATAGGGTTGTTTTTGTTGTAAAAGACTTTCTGCGGGCGATGTGCCCTAGGGTGTAGATGTTGCATTGGCTCTGGTTCCAGGATGCTTCAGGGTAGTATCTGTAGCTCCTTCAGCTGTAATCAAGTTGGTGATGTCTGTGCGTCTCAGTGGCTTAAGCTGCAAGAGTTCTGTGACTTCACTGCCAGTTAGGATGCAATTCCCTTAGGTAAGGCGGATTCACCGGCAGTTCTGGGTGTGGTGTGCCTGGCTGTAAGTGTGAGGTGCCCATCAGTTTCTAAGGGACACGTGAGGTAGAAACCACCACCCACTCTAGGCCCAGGTGGGTGTGATTCAGTGTGCCTGGTAATGGGATGGGTTGCCCATCAGTGTCTGAAGCCGCATGGGAGCCAGGCACACTGGTGTACCTAGATGGGTACCTGCCAGTGTCCAAGGGCTACACAGGTGACTTCGTGGGGCTTCCAGGGGCCACCTGCTCAGGGAGGTCCTCCAGCTGCTTCCCGGGGCTGAAGGGGGGTGGTGAGGCTGTGGGTCTGCTTTACAGAGCTGCAGTGGGTGGTGCTTCTGAGAACAGCTGTTCAACAGCTGCTGGGGGTCACAGGAGGGAGGGTAGGGCTGCCTTGTTACTTCCCAGGGACTTTGGGAAGCCGAGTCACTGAAGAAAGGCTGTTTGGCCTCTTCTCAGGGTTGTGGGTGAGTGGGCAGGACTGCTCATCAACTTCCTTGGGCTGCTGTGGGCCTAGTCACTCTGGGTTGGTCATCTGGTTGCTTCCTGGATTGGGGATTCATGAGTGAGGCCACCAGGCTGTTTCTGGGGCAGAAAGAAAGAAGGTGGTGTGGATGCCCAACTGTTTTCTGGGGGGCTGTTGCAGGCTGTAGGATGTGCTCCCTGGATTCTTCCCTGGGCCATGGGAGGGCATTCTGGATGGTTCACAGAACTTGGTCAATGGAACTGGTAGTGTGTTGGGGACAGGGGGTCTCAATATGGTTCCATAAACCAGAACCTGGGTGGAGGAAGGCACAACATGGGCTGAGCTCCTTCTCTGAGGCAATGCAGAGCTGTGGTAACCCAATAGTCTCCCAGACTGCGGCCTGCGAGAGCCACAGGGTCCTCTCATGATAAATGCCTCAAGTGTCTATAGCATGAGTCGGGGTGGGGGTCGGGGCAGGGGGGTTTCTGTTCACCCTTTCCCTGCCGAGCAAGGCCCTCTAGGTTCAGGCTTATTATCAAGACAACAAAGGCCGGCGCCGTGGCTCAATAGGCTAATCCTCCACCTTGCGGCGCCGGCACACCGGGTTCTAGTCCCGGTCGGGGCGCCGGATTCTGTCCCGGTTGCCCCTCTTCCAGGCCAGCTCTCTGCTGTGGCCAGGGAGTGCAGTGGAGGATGGCCCAGGTGCTTGGGCCCTGCACCCCATGGGAGACCAGGAGAAGCACCTGGATCCTGGCTCCTGCCATCGGATCAGCGCGGTGCGCCGGCTGCAGCGGCGGCCATTGGAGGGTGAACCAACGGCAAGGGAAGACCTTTCTCTCTCTGTCTCTCTCTCTCACTGTCCACTCTGCCTGTCAAAATTAAAAAAAAAAAAAAAAAAAAAAAAAAAAAAAAGACAACAAGAGATGCTCTGCACTTATTTCCCTTCTTAGTAATGCCACCATGTTTCTCCTATGCTTTGCAACATCTAGTCTTTGCTCACTTTCCTGTTCAATTCTCACACACCCAGTCTTCTGCCACATGGTGCTGCCCAATGTTGTGGGGTGGTGGCAGGGGTTGATGGTGGAAGCAGTCACTTGGCTGCCTGGGTACTGACTTGGAGACAGGGGCTGTGGAGCCTCTGCCTGTCACTAGGTTTCACCATGGTGGACCTGGTACTAAGTTCTGGACTTAATAATACCTTCCCTCACCCAAGTGGGAGGTGTGTCTCTCCAAAGTGTGCAGCTTGGAGCTGGGGAAGTGAAGTCATGGGCAACTCTTTTCTTTCTGCCTTCTTCAACACATCTTTTCTTACTGTTATACTAAAACCAGGCACTGTGTTATCTCACCTGCTTCCCCAGCTCTTGTGAAGGTACATTGGTGAGTGAATAGCTGTTCAAATTTCTGTCTTTTGGGGGAGAAGATTGGTGGAGCATCTTATTCAGCTACCATCCTGACTCCCAAAAAGATTTTAATTTTCCAACTTAAATTTACAACAACCTCCACCTCAAATTATGCATAAAGGTGATGATCACTTAAAAAATCCTTAAAGAATCTAACTCTTGAGTTCAGTTGTGGAACTCAGGCAAGAGGCTTTTAAATTCAAGCGCACACATGGTAGGGTTGCATAATCACATTGAGTCAAGATCAAATCTGACAACAGGGAAGTCATTTATTAAAGAAAATCATTCAACGATCACAGCAGAATTGTTCGTTAAAGGTGATCGTAAACCATGGTGCAAATATTGATGTTTATCAACATTTTTATTATTGTCATTTTAAATGGATGGCTTAGCAGATTATTTTTCTGTTCTGGGGCCCCTCAACTCAGCTCTAATGAGCTGGCCTTATAAAATTACTGAAATCAGACCATGCTGTAAAACTGGGGCTGAGCAGCCCCATGAGGACATCTCAGCAAAATCAACAATCAACACATACCATATTATTGGAAGGGGATAATATGTGGAACAGCAAAAGTAATGAAGCCGCCTTTGGCAAGAATACACAAGTAGGTTCTTCTGGAGAATCAGGAGCGGGAAAAGCATTTACATTCTCAGTTTCCCAGCCTCCAATGTGGGTGACGCTCTGTGCCTTGCATTCCCGTTCACTTTCTAGTTGAGCTTTACCTCCTCCCAGCACTAGCAGACATCTCTCCTGGCCCTTGGAACAGAAGGAGACAGCCCTTTCATGCCTCTGACCAGCATGCATGGGTGGCTTCCTCTCTCCCACCTGCTAATCACATGGATCTCGCCTAATGCAGCATTATCTTGCATCTCTGTGGTCAAGGCAATGAAAGAAAAAGCAAGACTGGGTGGGTAGGGCTGCATCAGCATGTGAGCAGGGCACTCTCAGCTGCTACCCCAGCCCCGCCTGTATGTTCTGTGTGCTATCTACTCCATGTTCTTGCGTTGGATGCTCCCCAGAGTGTTCTGCACCATGCTTTGCTTGTGAGCAGCTGGTGGGGTCATCATCAGACTAGCAATGATAGCCATGGAAGCTATATTATCAAACTGAATAAAAGGGAACATATACAGCTATTTTTTAAAGGTTTAAAGGAGCATGGAATGTTCTGGAAGGAGGTTTCACATTCTGCATTTAGAACACACTGTAGAGGAACCTAGTTATATACTGTGGGTTTCCTCTGGGGAGATGGGACAGGGTGGGAGGATGACTTACTTTTCACTGCACTGTGCTTAAATCCTTTCACACATTTTGGATTTTGTACCTTGTGTATTTTTAAAACTTAGGTTTTAATGGACCTTGGGCATCATCTAGCTGAAGCTGAGATCTAAGGTGTGATTTTTTAAAAAAACTGGAATACTTGAAAACTGTTTATCTATCCTTTCTCCTAGAACTCCCTGAAGTCCTCTCAGATGGAGGCAACCTGTTCATTGCTTATGTTTGCCCAAAGAATTGGTGCAAGAGTAGGGAGCAGGTGGGACTAATGTGCTGCCTGCTGCTTCCAAGTCCCTGCTTATGCACTTTCATACAGCAGCCCCTACAGTGCTCTGGCCCTAGGGATTCTGTGCTTAACACTGCCTACCTTTATTGAACTTTTACTAAATAGATAGCATTGTGAAGTGCTCTTAGTCTTCTGTTGCTATAACAGAATACCCTTGATGGTATAATTTATAAAGAAAAGAAATTCATTTCTCATAGTTCTGGAGGCTGGGAAGTCTGAGGTCAAGGAGTTGTGTCCTCCCATTGTGGAAAAACAAAGGGCAAGAGTGGCTGGGGGTCAGGGGTGGGACTGAACTAATGTTTTTATCAAGAACCACTTCTATGATTAACAGTGTTAATTCAGAGACCAGCACCGTAGCACAGTGGGTTAAGCAGGCATCCCATATAGGCATCCCACTCTCAGCTAGTGTGCCTGGGAAAGCAGCAGAAGATGGCCCAAGTACTTAGGCCCCTGCACCCACGTGGGAGGCCCAGATGAAGCTCCTGGCTCCTAGCTTCAGCCTGTTGTGGCCATTTGGGGAGTGAGCCAGCAGATAGGAGATCTCTCTTGTTTCTTCCTCTCACTCTCTCTCTGTAACTCTGCCTTTCAAGTAAAATAAATAAATATTAAAAAAAAACAGCATTAATTCATTCAGGTGGGCAGAGATTTCATAACTCAATCACGTTTTAAAAAATAGCAGTTGTATTGAGATTTAGTTCATTCAGCATAAAATGCACCCATTTAAAGTATATAATTGTTTTCAAGCATATACACAGATTGTGCAAACCATCACCAATATATTTTGAACGTTTTCTTTATCCTTGCTTTTCTTTTTTTGCAGTCTTATTTTTACTAAGATTTTCAATTAACTTTATACACATAAGATTAACCCTATGCTAAGTAGAGAGTTAAAAGCCCTCGCCCTCAATACTCTTGCCAAGGGATTAAATTTCCAATACATGAATTTGGGGGACAATTCAAACCATAGCATATTCTGAATACACAACCTAATTAATTCCCGTCTACAGATGTGAAAGCTGAAACTAAGTTAAGTGATTATATGGCTGTTCTGGCACTAACCCTGAAATTCAAACGCAGGTGCGTCTTAATTCCAACACAATACCCCCTTTCTTCCTCTCTGTGTTACTTCTCTTACCTCTTTTCACCCATGCATTCTTTGGAGAGTTTTTCATGGGACAAGGAATTTCTGTCCACACCTTATGTCACCTTCATTCTTGATTGAAGGAAGGAACTATGGAAAGGAAGTCAGTGAAGATGGAGGAAGCAGAATTAGAATCAAACAACCATCAGGAACACCCAAGCACTCCTCCTCCCCCAACACACACACATGCACACAAACACATCAAAGTCATGACAAATGTAGGTTCCGCCATTGAGAATTTTGCTTCTCTTATTCCTAGAACCTTGCGTTTGGGTATTTTTTGTTTGTTTGTTTGTTTGTTTGTTTTTTTGAGAAAGATCTACCTGGAAGGTCTCTGCTTAGTAGACAGAAAAGACTCTTCCCTCCCATGGGAGGCCATTCAGGGTCAGAATGGACATCATCCTGAGTGGGACAGAGACACAAAGGTTGAACCAGGTCAGGAATGATCAGGAGGACAGGAGATGGAAGGGACATCTCTTACTCTGCTTGGGCTGCTATAATAATTGACCACTGACTATGAGACTAAACCAGCAAACATTGGGACCAAGATGGTGGCTGAAAAAAATGCTTTTCACACATTAAGCCATCTTCACAAGAGCCAAGGAAGACAGGTGAGAGACTAGAGTGTCTTTTTTGGTATAAAAATAAGAAAAAAATCAGTGAAGAAGGGAAGGGCTGCCACGTCACTCCTCTGCCATCTGCCCTAGCAGTTAAGTCGCCACTTGTGGGTTATCCACATCCCATATCAGAATGTCTGGGTTCCACTTCTGCCTCTCTTTCCAGTCCAGCTTCCTGCTATTGTGCACCCTGGAAAGCAACGCATGATGGGTCAGGTACTTGGGTCCTTGCCACCCACTTAGGAGACCTGCATGGAGTTCTAGGCTCCTGGCTTTAGGCTCACCCAGACTTAGTTCTTGCAGGCATTTGGGGAGTGAACCAGTAAATCAAAGATCTCTCTCCTCCCTCTACCTTTTAGACAAATTTTTAAAATAAACAGTATATTTAAAAAAAGAAACCTAAAAATAGACCTACCACATGACCCAGCTTTCTCACTCCTAGGTGCATAACCAAAGGAAATAAAATCAGCATATGAAAGAGACTTGTATTCCCATGTTTATTGCAACATGAATGAATAGAATATTATTCATCCATCAGAAAGAATGAAACTTAACATTTACAGCAAAGCAAATGGAAATGGAAATCATTATGTTGAACAAAATAAGCCAGGCATAGAAAGGCAAATACTGAATGCTTTGTTTCACATGTGGAACTAAAAAAAAAAAAAGTTGATCTGAACATAGAATGGTGGTTGCTGTAGGTTGGGAAGGGTGGGAAGAGGGAGATGGAGGGAGGTTGGAAATTGGTACCAAAACAAAAGAAGTAGGGGCCGGCATTGTGGCATAGTGGGTAAAGCCACTGCCTGTAGCACCAGTTTAAGTCCCACCTGCTCCACTTCTGATCTAGCTCACTGCTAATGTACCTGGAAAAGGAGCAAATGATGGCCCAAGTGCTTGGGCCACTGCACCCATGTGGGAGACCCAGAAGAAGCTCTAGGCTCCTGGCTCTTGGCTTCAACCTGGCCCAACCCTAGCTGTTGCAGCCATCTGCGGAGTGAACCAGAAGATGGAAGCTCTCTCTGTCATTCCCTCTTTCTCTGTTGCTCTCTCTCTCTCTCTCTGTAACTCTGCCTTTCAAATAAATCTTTTCAAAAAAGGAAAAAGAAGATAAGGAGATAGAACACCTCACTGCCTTGTTTGATTGGTTTATGCTCTATATATGTGTTGAAATATTTTACTGTATGCATTAAAAAGGTATACATATTCCAGGTTCATCCTTAAATTTAATTAAAAGTTTAAAATTTTAATGGAATAAAATTTATTTATTTATTTATCATAGTACTGGAGACTGTCAAATGCTGGTTTCAGGCGCCAGCAGATCAGGTGTCAGGTGAGGCCTGGCTTCCCGGTTCGCATATTGCTGCCTTCTCACAGGTGTGCTCCTTTGGCAGACAGCAGAGCAAGCAGCAAGTTCTCTTGGTGTCTCTTCTTAGAAGGGAATTCATCCTATTCCTGAGGGCTCTATCCTCATGATCTTAGCTAGTACTCCTTGCCTCCCCCAAGTCCCACCTCTCAACATTAGCACTTTGGAGGTTGGGATTTTAACCAAGGTGTTTGGGAACAGGGGTAGAAGAGGGACGATCCAGTCCATGGCAGATTTTTTTTTCCTTCAAAATTTACGAAGTAGTCATAGAAATAAGAAAGTTCATCATTTCCCAGTCCTTATCCCCTGGCTACTCAATGGCCTGAAATTAAATAGCTGAATTACCATCCTTGTCCCAGCCATCCCAATAAGCCATGCCACAGGGGAAACACAAAGTACAAGCAGAGCCTACGGACTGGGAAAAAATAACTAGAGAGCTCTGTCTTTGGTGTTCACACTCAGAAGCTGTTGCCACAGCCCTGCAAAGGGACACACACACAGCTGAAGTCACCAAACGATTTAGATAGGTATCTTTATATCTTTTTAAGTTTCCTACAGCTTGTGTCCCAGGCAGAAAAGATGTTGTTTTAACTTTAAACAGAGGACTAGCTTTAAAGGAAAATGTCAAAGGATTTAAACAGCTTTCTGAATAAGGCAAAACTCAAACTGTCAAGAAGATTCATATTATTGTTCTTATTTTCCCTCACCCTTCTATCTCCTTTTTTTTCCTCTCTAGCTATATCCCCTGATGGTGTTGTCCTCGCCTCCCAATTTTTCCTACTTTCTATCTTCACAAAAGCCAATGGACAGGGCAGCCAATAACACTGCTTGCATGGTATCATAGCATTTGAGGCAGTGAAGGAATAAATGCCATACCTCATTAGAAGACTGTCAGCAGGCCGGCACTGCAGCTCAATAGGTTAATCCTCCACCTTGTGGTGCCGACACACCGGGTTCTAGTCCCGGTCGGGGCGCCGGATTCTGTCCCGGTTGCCCCTCTTCCAGGCCAGCTCTCTGCTGTGGCCCGGAAGGGCAGTGGAGGATGGCCCAAGTGCTTGGGCCCTGCACCCCATGGGAGACCAGGAGAAGCACCTGGCTCCTGCCTTCGGATCAGCACAGTGCGCCGGCTGCAGAGCGCCGGCCACGGCGGCCATTGGAGGGTGAACCAACGGCAAAGGAAGACCTTTCTCTCTGTCTCTCTCACTGTCCACTCTGCCTGTCAAAAAACAAACAAAAACAAAAGACTGTCAACCTTGGGGAAAAATCCAAGGAAGAGAGCTGGGAGTGGACTCCCTGCAGCTGCAGTGCAGAGCTGCATGGGGTGCAGGGGGTGGGAGGCTCCCTTAATCAGCTGGGTTGATGGTAACTGATATTTCAGTGCTTATATGGAGGTTAACACCATAAACTCAGGCGTGCAGGCCTGCAGCAGTTCTCAGGAAGTATTGTCTCATTAGGATATGTTGGAAGGACATACAAGCAAGGTCTCTAAATCACACCGCTGGTTTGTAAGCCACTGTGACCCTCGTGTCAGAGACAACAGAAGCAAAAAGAACCTGGATAATTTTCAGAGAGCCCATCTTTGTGCATCTGAGCATCCACATGGCAACTGCAGGGAGGGGCGGGGCTGGGGTGATGGTCAAGAGTCTGGATTAGGAGTTAGGCAAAGCAAACAGCACCTGCTGTTTGCCAACTGCACTCTGAGCAAGCTGGCGGTCTCGTTTCTGGCAGCACTAAGGCTGCTGGGGAGGTGGAATATGAAGAACACACGGCACGTTAAGCTGCACACAGCAGTAAGGGTAAGGTTAAGAATATGTTAGGAAAAACTTATTCTGCTTGGATGGGTAGAAACAGCCTTCCGCTGTCTTCCAACCTACCCAGCTGTCTTCCCTTCTCACCTCTCAGCTCCTGTCTATGGCCAAGGGCCCATCCATATGCTGACATTACTCCTGCCAACACAGCTGCCCAGCCAAGATTCTTCATCCTGGGGACTCCCAGTCTCTATCTGACCCTGGCAGTTATAGCCCCTTGGTCATTTGTGGTTCCCTGGGCTCCTCATTTGTAGCCTCTTTCTGACTACAATTATCCACCTAATTCTTATCCTCTCTCTAGATTTTGAGACACCTGACTTCTGTCTGCTCCTCTCCACTGATATCCCAGTCTCACAGGTCTTTGACTCACTTCCACCTGGTGTTGTGTCTAACGTTCAGGCCCCAAATACTTCCTTACTCTCCCTTTGACTTGATGGAGTCCTACTCTTTGCTTTGTTGGACCTAGTGTTCACGCTCCAGGTAAGTGAGTTAAATTATAACCATGAGAAAATAACAGAATTTCCTCTTGCTCTGATGTGTTAGCCTTATCTGGGTGCAATGACCCAGCCAGTCTTTGTAAGCTTTGGAAGCCAGAAAAAGTTCTCCCTGGCTCTCAGAGCCAACCGTATCAGAGTGAATCTTTTCCCCTTTCTAATTACAAAATGAATTAGTCCCCAAAGGAAGTCAGCAAGTGGTGTCACAACCTTCAAGAACTCCAGAACATTTCCAGGAGATTTTGAAAGTTTGTTTTTTTGTTTTTTTTTTTTTTTTTTTTTTGTCTGATCCCTTGCATGGCTGAGGTCTGCTGAGAAAGGGACAGCGAGGAGCTAACAAAGGGGAGAGTGCACGTCAGCTGCCTTCTTTCTGTTTCTCCTGATCTGTCTACCAGATGTGAGAAGACTGGGGGTGGAGCAGCAGTAAGGAAATGCTGTGGTCTCTCCCCTGGATTAGAAGCCTCTAAGATGCAGGCAACTGCTGACTTACCTTCATGCCCAGTGTCTGACACACGGTAACAGCTCAATGTGGTTTGGGAGTTGTTTGTCCCCCAAAGGTTCATGTCGTCAGAGCTTGGTCCTCAGTGTGACAGTGGGAAGGGTGGGGCCTTTAAGTGGCGGAGCCTAGGGCAATGTTCTTAGGGCACGTGCTTGGAAGGAATATGGGACTCTGCTTGTTCTCTAGTCTCTGCTGAGCCATGTGATCCTCTCCTCACCACCTGCTCCCCTCCACGCTGTGATACAGCCAAGGGGGCTCTCACTAGAGCTGAACTGATGCCAGCGCCACTCCTTTGAACCCTCAAAATCAAGCAAAAGAAATTTTCCTTTATAAAGTTAGCCTGACTCAGGTATTTCATTATAGTAACAAAAGCAATCTAATACACAGCTTGATTCAGTTTTTTTTTTTTTTAAGATTTATTTATCTATTTGGAAGGCAGAGTTACACAGAGAGAGAAGGAGATGCAGAGAGAGAGAGAGAGAGAGAGAGAGAGAGGTCTCCCAACCTCTGGTTCACTCTCCAAATGGTTGCAATGGCCAGAGCCGTGCCAATCCGAAGCCAGGAGCCAGGAACCTCTTCTGAGTCTCCAACACTGGTGCAGGGGCACAAGGACTCAGGCCATCTTCTACTGCTTTCCCAGGCCATAGTGGAGAGCTGGATCGGAAGAGGAGTAGCAGGGACTCAAACTGGCACCAATATGGGATGCCAGTACTGCAGGCGGTGGCTTTACCTGCTAGGCCACAGCACTGGCCCCTGATCATGTTTGATGAACAAATGAAAAGGACAGCTTTGTTCCAGTTGTGGATCTTACAGGTTAAATATTCCTTCAGCTAATACTCAATGGGTTAAACTCAATTGTCACTGTGGCTCAATAGGGTAATCCTCCGCCTGTGGTGCCGACACACCAGGTTCTAGTCCTGGTCGGGGCGCCAGATTCTGTCCCGGTTACCCCTCTTCCAGGCCAGCTCTCTGCTGTGGCCCGGGAGTGCAGTGGAGGATAGCCCAAGTCCTTGGGCCCTGCACCCCATGGGAGACCAGGAGAAGCACCTGGCTCCTGGCTTCGGATGGGCGCAGTGCGCCAGCCGCAGCAGCCACTGGGGAGTAAACCAGCGACAAAGGAAGACCTTTCTCTCTGTCTCTCTCTCTCTCTTCACTTCCACTATGCCTATCAAAAAAAAAAAAAAAAAAAAAAAAAAAAAAAAAAAAAACAAACTCAATTGTCATTAACAGAGGTTAGGGGGCCCTTTTCTGCAGTGTTGGCTTGAAAGACCTAGAATGCTTAAATAAAGGGACAATTCTCATGCTGTTTAGGCAACACATAATACTTGGCACAAAAAAAAATACTTTGGATCCAACCAATCTGAATGGTTCTAAGAGCTGAGTTTGGCCTCGCTATTCTTTCTCTGCTCCCTGGGTCACCTTGTGATCCTTCTCCTGCATGTGTTTCACCATCCACCAACTTCCTCAGGTGCTGGATCATAGACTGTGAACCTCCAAAATCATAAGCCTAGATAAACCTGCTTCACAGGTGACTTCCCTCAGGTATTTATGACAGTGACAAAAAGCTAACAGACACACCGGGATTTTAGGCATTTTCTAACCTCTTAATGATCTCCAAGTCACAAGTCTCTATACGGTTTGGTCTAAATGACCAAAGTTGCCTGCCCAGACTCGGCTACTTCCTGGTGCAGACTGACCTTGGGTAAAACTGTAAAGATACCCAAAGTTGTGACTCAACTCAATATCCTATGGCTTGTCCTATACCCTCTACACCACTCTCTGTCATTGTGGAAACAACAATAAGAGGTCAACATTTTTTTCCTTTAAATATCCCAGGCCTGTAGGCAATAGTCCTTCTCTTGTCTGCCTGCAGGGCAGGCTTGACATGTGAATCCAAGTGACTGGATTTCCTATTCCAAAAAGTATTCCTGTGAAATGAAAGTCTTTATTCCTTCCAATTTGAGATGGAAGAGTGGGGAGAGACGTGTGTAGGGTGGTGTGCATGCCTGTATGTATGTCCACATATACATATACACTAAGGCCTCGCCCAGTACCCTTCACATTCAACAAATACGTCATAAGCACTTTTACAAAAACAGAATGGGATGGGTAGTGACTCTCACTTTGACTACACATTAGGATCACCCAAGAGGCTTTTGACACGAGCCAGTGTCTGGGCTTTCCTCCAGCCCAGGTCATCAGATTCTTGGTCGGTGTTTAGAGCCATTGGCATGGTGGAATACACTTGGGTTTTGGCATTGGCAGATACAAGCTCAAATTCTAGCCCTGAGCCTTCCAAATGGCTGGAATTTTGAATGAAACACTTAACTTTGCATCTTCGTTAGTTATGAGGTGGCAATACCAACGTAACTGAAGTGTAGGCCAGCAAGGCACCTGACCCACTGCAGGGGCTCTGTAACTGTGGTTCCTCTCCTGTCACCAGCTGGGTGCTTGAGCTGGGTGTCAAGGATCACACAAACTCTGGGACTAGATACACAGTATCCTCCTTTTGAAGAAAAAGTGACTTCTCTGGCAGTCCCAAAAACTTCTTTCAGAGAAGAATTTCTCACCTCTGGCAGTCAGCCTTAGCAATCCAAAAAACAACAACAACAATACAAACAAAAACAAAAACAACAGACAAAAAACAAACCAAAACCATGGAGGGAAACAAAGCAAATGGATAATGGTTCTACCTCAAATATGCTGATTTAATTGATCCAGGCTAGGACCTGGGGATTAGTATTTTTTCAAAAAAGCTTCTAATGTAAGTCCAAGATAAAAAATATACTATTCTAAAACAAGGACGCATATATCATTATGGAGAAAAACAATAAGTGCTCAAAAGATGGATTTGCCTTCCAGCTTTGCCACTTATACTATGACCTTAGACACACCACATAAATTCTCCAAAATTGAAAATAGAGATAATGTTATTTGGCTTAAAGGATAGTCACAAGGATCAAAAAAGATAATGTGAGTGAAAGTGGTTTTTAAATCATAAAGCACTGTGCAGTTTTAGCTCTGAAGATGACATTGTCTCAGGTTAGCTGCATAATTGGTCTACAACCTTTGCAAGACTATATGGGACCTGGGGGTGGACTGGAGGGTCTGGACGTGGGTGGATAAAAGGACGTGACATTGACTGTAAAATGACTTTGCATTCTTTCTCCAAATGGGAAAAGAGAAGACATTTCTCTGGCTCAAGAATCCATCAAACTTCAAGGCAAATTGAAACAGCAAGTTTCTCACCATCCCGAACAGCAATTTATCTGAAATGTAAATAGTTGCTGAGACCTCTTATTTTTGCAATACAGTTTCTATTTCCCAGATTGGGCTTCCTCTGGCTTCTACAATACTCCCCCGCTGGCCCGTCTTTCAGGTGGATTGAAGTAGTTCATTATTCTAATCATGCAGGTCTTGGGTATCAGATTTAATTTAGCTGCCTGTGCAGTAAGATACTGGGATATTTTCAAACCTTTAGCCCCTGGCACTGTAAATCAGCCTGAATGTCAGCCAAGAAAAGTATTGAGATGTGAGTTAGCCTTCTGTCTACAAATACCATTCATTACTTATGTAATAAGGAGAGGAAAAACCACCATGAATGTTGTATTTAAATCCTACTTTGAGGTAGGTCATAAATACCAAGAAAGATGAATCCATGAGGTTTTCAAAATGCTGCTATGGCTCCCCACTGCCTTCTGTGCCCTGATGCTCTGTCACACGCTGTCGCCACCCGTCATTCCAACACCTCTTCAGTCATTCGTTCTCAACCTTGGCTAGATCATTTATGAGTTGGAGAGAAATGAAAACCTCAGGCCCCAGCCCAGGCTTGCTGATTCAAAGTCTGCATTATAACCTGTGACTCCCGCAGGTGACTCCCAGGCACGTTCACGTTTGAGAAGTCCTGTCTGGCAAAGTCATCTCATCAAAGCCTCCCAAAGCTATTCAGCAGTGACTGTGCCCCCTCGCATACACAGATGTGGTGACTGAGACCCAGGCAGGCAGCAATGCCGTGACCAAGTCAGGACCACACAGTTGCCGCCTGGCCCCAGATCTACTGATTCTGAGAGCAGAACACTTCCTGCCTCACCACCTGGGCCCTCACGTCGGCTGTTATTTTTCAAACCGTCACCGAGGACACAGCCTCTATCATTTCTTTTGCATCTTCTGCACAAAGCATTTTCTCAGAGATTAGTCTTAACAGATTAACTGCAAACCAAAGGAAAAGCAGAGCTGTGAGAGAAACTGTGTCCAGAAACTGACGATGACGAAAAGTAAGATTTCCACTGATCACGGCCCTTTCAAGGAAGCCAGAGAAAGGCTTCAATCTGCGGATTTCTGGTAACCCTGGAAACCTATACCTTTGTAGCACAGGGATGCATTCCTCAAAGGGCTGGGATGAAGATTAGTAACATAATTAGACAGAAGGCAGATGGTACCCTCTGAGAAAGAAATCAATACACACACAGATGCAGAATACCAATATAGGGATGTTTCCCTGCAGCCAGACACCATAGCCCTGTCCTAGGTGGGGCCGGACAGCAGGGACTCTGATGACAGGGCTCTACCATCTGGCATTTTTGCCTGACTTGATCCAGGCTGTGCCAGAGCCTGAAGGAGCAGCACCACATGAAGAGGGAGTATTGCAGTGGGTTTTGTGACCTTAGATAAGTCCCTTCACCTTTCCGGACCTGTTTCTACATCCATAGAATGGGGGCTCGTGGACCTGCTCAGACTGCATCACAGGCTTTTTGAGTTTGGGCTTTTCCATGTGAACGTGCTTGGGAAATCACAAAGGCTGGTGGTAAATTATAACAGGTGCTATATAACTTCTAGCTTTGTCTGGCCACGCAGGCACAACCCCCTGAGACCTAGATGCCCGCTGGCATGCTGAAAGTGGCATCTGTGCAGAAGTCGTCAGCTGCTGGGCTGCTTGCGCTGGGTCAGGCTAAGGATGTTTCGAAGACACCAGGAATAAGTGGGGGAAGGCCTCCTAACAAAATGGCTTCCCTACTGTCCAGCTGCATTGCCTCATACTCCACAGTTACGGCAGTATTTCCTTAGCCAATGCTTTGTCCCTGGGAAGCTACTTCTAAAACTGCTCAATTGAGCATGTTTATGGAGTACAGTGTGATATTTCAATAACCGTATACCATGTATACTGATAAAAGCAGGATGATAAACATTGTCATTATTTATTCAGTAGTGACCCCTTGTCATTACTGTGTTCAGAGCCTTTGAGCTTTCCCTAGGAGAGGTAACAGATTAACTGGTTGGTTACCAGTCATTTATGCTTGAGCCTGGATTAGTCCATCCACAATTCCTCATGTACAATTTTAAAAAAAAATTATTTATTTATTTGAAAGTCAGAGTTGCACAGAGAGAGAAGGAGAGGCAGAGAGAGAGAGAGAGAGATCTTCCATGTGCTGGTTCACTCCCCAGTTGGTGGTGACAGCCAGAGCTGACAAATCCAAAGCCAGGAGCCAGGAGCTGCTTCTGGGTCTCCCATGTGTGTTCAGGAGCCCAAGGACTTGGGCCATCTTCCACTGCTTTCCCAGGCCACAGCAGAGAGCTGGATCAGAAGTGGAGCCGCTGACTAGAACCAGCATCCATATGGGATGCCAGCACTGCAGGCAGCGGCTTTACCTGCTATGCCACAGCGCTAAGCCTCCAAAGTCATGTTATACTTAAAATATAAAAGGGGAAGAAATGCAAGCTATGTTTGCATGATCCAAGTCCCTGTTTGTGCTGATTGATTTTTTTTTCCTGTTTGTAACAGAGTTTAGCTTAATATTACTCAGGTAATGGAAAAATTAACAAAGCTAATGTACATTGACCATCACTCTTTGTAAATCACTTATCCCAGACAAGTAGCTCTCTGCAAATCTCTTTTAATTGTACCAATTTTTATCAAAATTCTTTAAAGCAGGCTAAAAGGCTTTTGTCCAATAGAAGATACTTATTTGAAGAAAAAAGCATTCAAGGTCCTAAAAAATGGGAAATGTGCCAGAACACTTCAATGGTGCAACATGCTGCCTGGGTTTCAGTGTCTGGAGAGCTGAAGACAGGACAGCGAGCAGACAGCACAGATCTAAGCAAATGCAAAGTTCAGAGTACATCGACGGACGCTAAGGAGTTCTGTGCCCCAAGCCTACACCTTCATGAACCTTGAAGTCAGCGAGCTCATCCGTGTTGCAGCCACTCACTGATCCTTGAACACAAACAGCTCAGAGTGTCCCTGCAATCACCCTGGATCCACCCTTGCTCTGAATTCCTAGGCTCCTCCAGTTCTGGTGGCCGTACTCTCAGGCATTGTATTCAGTTCCTGAATTGAGATTCCACATGTGGTCCTCAGGAATCTTAACTCAATGCAGTAGATTGGATTGGCTCATTTCCAAACACTCAGATTCTCCTCTCTGTGAGAGGATGATAAAAGCCTGCCTGGTCCAACTCCAGTATAGCCATGGGCTCATGTGGCCAATGTAAAGAAGGCAGTAGTGCCACTAAGAAGCAGGGCATGGGTTGCCATCTCTCTTCTTCCCCTGTCTCAGTGGCAAGAAAGGATCCCGGAGAAGGCTACTTCATCAGCCAGTCCCAGCATGGAGATGTGGAATGGAGTTGCAACTGGTCCATATTGTAAATAAGAGTGAGAACTAAGACTATTTTATTTAATTGAGATTTCAGAGACTCATTTGTTATGTAGCATAATGGATTCATACATCCTTGGACTCTTATCAGTTGTATAACTTCAGACAGACTACTTGATTTGAATCCTGTCCCAACATGCCATGATCTTCAGAAGGGGTAGAGAACACCATCAACCAGGGCAAAACAATGTACTCTCTGACGATTTCAGTAAGTGGGTAGTGGCATGTAATGTTCTCTGTCCCTTGATTTCACCAGTCTTTCTGGATAAAAGCCATGACAAAATCCTTATTCCAGAATCTAACACCCTGCTTGATACCGGGTCCCCTTTGGGTTCTA
The DNA here is from genome assembly GCF_964237555.1 of Oryctolagus cuniculus. Taxonomy (NCBI): domain Eukaryota; kingdom Metazoa; phylum Chordata; class Mammalia; order Lagomorpha; family Leporidae; genus Oryctolagus; species Oryctolagus cuniculus. Next base: position 84,810,099 of record NC_091432.1, read on the forward strand.
GTCATTACTACATGAGAAGGTCATAGTGGACATGGGACTCTTTCAGACCTTGTAAAATGAAGTCACTTGGGACCTGCGCTGCGGTGTAGTAGGTAAAGCCGTTACCTGCAGTACTGGCATCCCACATGGGCGCTGGTTCAAGTCCTGGCTGCTCTACTTCCAATCCAGCTTTCTGGCATGGCCTGGGAAAGCAGTAGAAGATGGCCCAGGTTCTTGGGTCCCTGTGCCCACTTGGGAGGCCTGGAAGAGGCTCCTGGCTCCTGACTTCGATCGGCACAGCTCCAGCCATCGTGGCCAATTGGGGAGCAAACCATCGGATGGAAGACCTCTCTCTCTGCCTCTCCTTCTCTCTCTGTGTAACTCTGACTTACAAATAAATAAATAAATCTTTAAAGAAAAAAGAAAAAAGGAAGTCACTCATCTGACTGACACAGGCTATCTACCCATCTAGTAACTTACCAAACTCCATTCCATGCTATAAAATTGAATCTCTAAAAACCCAGCAGCTATCATTAAAGGTGTTGCTTTTTATGTCAAATTTTCTTCAAGTCTGAATTTTCATTTCTTCTCTTTATCACTTTCCTAACCATGGAAATAAGGTGGCGAAGTCAAAAGAATACTGCTTTCCAGTCTGACAAATGTGGATTCTGATTGCATTACTTTCCCCTAGTGTCACCTTGGGGGATGTTTTTACCCTCTGGGGACTTCACCTCCTCAATAGAAGTCTGGGACTGCTATTCAGAGATTGCCATTGAGGGCAGGGTGGGCTGACACTGAGTAAGGAGCTCTCCAGAGGTGGGGGCTATTCACTGTTACCACATTTACCAAGCCTTGGATTGTCTTCTTATTGATAAGAAAGAAATTCCAAGGAGATAGATGAGTAATTGGGGAAAGCATTTCCTTCCTTATGCCAATGTGTTAAAATAGTACAATGTTTCCCTCCTACCCTCAGCATCCCTGCTCCAGGAGACAGTGGCCCTTGAGGATAGAGATATGATATAATATTATTTGCCATTTAAGTATCTACCAAATGTCCTGGAATACAGTAAATGTTCAATACACATTGTTAAATAAAATAATGCATGAATGGACTTGAAATCGTGAGTCATACAAAATAATTCACCACTACTTATTCTTTCCACTTATTTCTCTTTTGTTCTTCTGTTCACGTGTCGATCCTGTACTCACTTGTGGCAATCATCAAAGGAAGGAAAAGCGAATGCTTGTGTGCGTGTGTGTAGCACCCTGAGCTCCTCAGAAGATGAGTGTTCTTTCAAACCAAATGTGTTTAAAAATGTATTCTGTTAGGATAAAAATTCTACAGGAGAGATCTTACGCCTCTGTGGCTAGTTACTGTTCATTGTTCTTTAACTCTGCTATGCCCTGAGGGGTTCAGCAATGCACAGACCGATTCTGCTGTGCTGGCTGATTTTTATTGTGTTAAGGGTGTACACAATTTATTAGCAGGAGTTACAGCCATTCAATGACTTAAATTATACATGAAATCACAATAAAAATTTTAAAAGGTAACAAACATAGCTGCCCACATTCCATTTTGTAGAAAATGAAAAATAACAAGATTTTGGGTTTGTTCTCAAACAGATCCCCGATCTTCTTACCTGGTCATTATTCAACCAACCCCTTCCTTTGAGGCATCTGTTCAGCCAGAGTGAGCCGCCTCTGTGCTTTGACCCAAAGCTTGGGATTGGATCCAGAGGTTTCTAGGAGGAATCTGTCTGCAGCCTGGGTGGAAAATCTTTCTTAGTATTAGCCAAGCCCTCATTTTGAATTGCTTTGGAAGTACAGGGTCGTTCTCTCCCCAGAAACACATTTGGTAACCATTAATTAAGGGTGCAGTGCTTTGCAAATTGTGTTCTGTGGCCACCTGCCTCAAAGGCCGATTTCAGGGCTCTGTCCCAGATGGGTTGGATCGGAATATTAGGGGGGAAGCTAATATTTTTAACACCCATCAGGTAAATCTTCCACACACTAAATTGTGAGAATCACTGGTATACTTGCTTAGAACATGGGTTCTAGAGTCAGAACTGAGTTTGGATTCTTGCTTGCTATGTAATTTTAGGAGTTCCTTAACTTCCCTGAACCTCAACACCCATATATCTGAAAAAACTCTTAGCTGCTTGGCAAGACAAAATGAAATGAGATTATGCATATGAAGCAGCGCTTCTCCAACTTCTAGTGCAGAGCAAGCACCTGGGGATCTTATTAACATGCAAATTCTGACTCAGTGGATGTGAATTGGGGACTGGGGTTCTGGCTTTGTCTAGCAAGCTCCTCAGTAAAGCCAATGCTCTTCCAGCCACACTCAGAGCAATTTCTAGGCATACAGTAAGTTCTTAATCATTGCTAGCCCTTCATTATTTAGCTGAATGATAGTGGAAAAGAGTGCACAGTGATTTTTTTTAACCCTCATTATTCACTAGAATCACACGTGGTGCTTTGAAACATGCAGATGCCTAGACTCCCATTTCTGAAAAGTCTGATAGGGAATCATTTTGGTGGGGTCCAGAGATCTATAATTTTGAAGTGCTACAAGTGTCCAGATTGGAGAGCCAGTGGATCTACAGTAATACGTTTCTTGGGCAAAATGTATTTGGTAGCCACTGAGATAGTATTCAAATGTCCCACTAATATTCAGGTCTTACCACCATGCCAGTGTGAAGTGCACTGCCTGGGTCAAGGCATCAAAAGGGAGAGAAAATTTTGGACCATATACTGCTCTGGATCCTCTAACAATTCTAGGACCAGTTCTAACTGCTCCTCTATCCTTTACCATACACAGTAAGATGGGGTTACACAAGCAAACACCACAGGGCTCCAACTCTATCACCTAGTAGCTGTGAGCTGTGGGGATGATGCATTAACTCTTTGTTCCTCAGATGACTTATCTGTGAAATGGGGATAAAATATAGGCCACTTGTCTCACAAACACATCGTAGGAGTGAAATGAACACTCTAAATCTTGCTACTCAGACTGCAGTCCATGGACCACCAATGCCAGCATCACTGGCTTGAAATTCAGTCTCAGATTTCTGAATACAAATCTGCATTTTTTGAAGATTTATTTATTTACTTGAAAGGCAGAGATACAGAGAGAGACAGGGAGATAGAGAGAGGACAGACAGATCTTCCAATCTTCCATCTGCTGGTTCACTTCCCAAATGGCCTCAAAGGCTGAAGCTGGGCAGATCCGAAGCCGGGAGCCAGGAGCTTCTTCTCGGTCTCCGACGTGGGTGCAGGGGCCCAAGGACTTGGACCATCTTCCACTACTTTCCCAGGCACATTAGCAGGGAGCTGGATCAGAAGTGGAGCAGCTGGGACTCGAACTGGCACCCATATGGGATGCCAGCACTGCAGGCAGCAGCTTTACTCGCTAGGCCACAGCACTGACCCCCAAAGTCTGCATTTTAATAAGTCAATCCCTATGGTGATTTCTATGCAAGATTTTAAAGATATTGCTTTATGGTGTTATGGTGTTAAAAAAAATTAAAGGGGCTAGAGCTGTAGGGTAGAGGGTTAAATCCACGGCCTGCAGCACCAGCATCCCATATGGGCACTGCTTTGAGTCCTGGCTGCTCCACTTCCAATCCAGCTCCCTGCTAATGGCCTGGGAAAGCAGTGGAAGATGGCCCAAGTGCTTGGGTTCCTATTCCCACATGGAGACCCAGAAGCAGTTCCTGGCTCCTGGCTTTGACCTGGCCCAGCCCTGGTTGTTGAAGCCATTTGGGGAGTAAACCAACAGACAGAAGATCATTCTCTCTCTGTAACTCTGCCTTTTAAATAAATAAATCTGTAAAAATTTACAGAGAACAATTAAAAGATAAAATAATGCTTGTTCTTTAGACTTTCACAGTCTTGTTGATCGTAAGGAACAACCTTGCACAAGGGAACTTTAAAACGTTCATGGGAAATGGAATTAAAAGATAAAAAAAAATCCTTATTTCTCAACATAAGCTCTCTGAAGTTCAAGACACTTCTGTAAGAGATGATGTCATCCATTTAGTCCATCTCTAAAGAACTAAGGGCCCTGGCAATTCCACCATGTCAATATGGTCTTTCTCACATTATTCACTGAAGAAAAATGGGTGCCCTTTAAAGAATTTTTTCAGATTAGGAAACAAAACATAGTCATTAGAGACCAAATGATGACTGGAAGGTGGATATCTAATGATTTCTAATAGAAATTCTCCTACAGTTGCCCTTGTTTGCTGAGGGGAATAAGCAGGAGCACTGTCGTGGTGGAGAAAGACTCCGGCGCGGCTTTCCTGAGTGCTTTTCTGCTACGGCTTCGGCTGCATTTCTCAAAGCACTGTCATAATAAGAAGATGTTATCATTCTTTGGCTCTGCAGAAAGCCAATAAACAAAATGCCTCAATCATCCCCAAAAAACTGCTGACCAACGAGCTTTTGCATTGACTGGACCAGTTCTGCCCCTGGGTAGCCATGGCTCTGATTATGCTTTGTCTTCCAGATGGCATGGGACCGGGTTTTGTCTCCTGTTCTGGTTCTTTGAAGAAGTGGTCCAGGATCTGAGCCCACTTGTCTAAAATGTCCTGTGGAAGCTCTGCTCTTGCCTGCAGCTGGGCTGAGTACACCAGCTTTGGCACCCCTGGAGCAGAAAGTTCGCTTGACTTTAGTTTTTCTGTCAGAAAAATTGGTCCGTAAGCTGAGCCAATTGAGGTGTCTGCAGTGTTACTCCTCAGTCCTCTTCAATTAGGGCATGAACAAGATGAATTTTTTCCTTCCAATTGATGTTGATGGTCTGCTTGTGCAGCCTTCATCTTCAACATCATCTTGTCCCTCCTTAAAATGAATCACCCATTCAAAAACTGCTAATTTGGTTGGGGTATTATCCTCCAAAACCTTTTGTAAATAATCAGTGATTCCACTATTCTTTCACCCAAGCTTCATCATAAATTTGATGTTAGATCTTATTTCACTTTTAGTAGACTTCGTGTTACTCTGGTAGGAACTCTTTTCAAATTTATTTTTAATCCTTTTTAGCACCTCATACCTGATCCTGTTGAGGCATTTTCAACAAGTTAGTCTGATTTTTATTTGGATGCAAAAAATTTTCCAAAGCCATGCATAGTTTTTTCTTTATACACATTTTCCATGAACTCTCTGAAAACTCCAGGTATTATACTTATACATGAACAATTAAAGATGGATACAAAACCAACAAAATCCTGTGATAACTAGTGTTCAAACATGTATAGGAACCAGAACCATTAACAAATAATAGCAGCAACCCTATTTGACACTCTTTCTGGATGTGATTATAATTATCGATGCTTCAGTGTCCGTGTTGTGGCACAGCACGTTAAGCCATGCGTAAGATACCAGCATCCCATATAGGTGCCAGTTTGAATCCTGGCAATACCATTACCAATCCAGTTCCCTGCTGATGTGCCTGGGAAAGCAACAGAAGATAGCTCAAGTACTTGGGCCCCTGAACCCTTGTGGGAGACCAGGATGAAGCTCCTGACTTTGGCCTGCAGCCATCGGGGCGGGGTGGGGTGGTGGTGGTGGTGAACTAGCTGATGGAAGATCTGTCTTTCCTCTTTCTGTAACTATCCTTTTCAAATAAATAAATAAATCTTAAAAAAAAAAGTGGTTCTCTCCAATGTCCGATGTCTTAATGACCAAAAAACAAATGAAAAATAACATAAGTTGTACATTGAAGTAGAATAAAACTATAAGGTTGTTCAAGATCAGGGTCAATTGTCAGGCACAGCTTCTGAGACTTAAGTGGGCAATGACCTGGGCATCTTGTGAAAATGCAGATTTGGATACAAGGCCCGAGATTCTCTATTTCTGACAAGCTCAGAAGATGGCCATGTGGCCAGTCCACAAAAAGTACTTGAGGAGTAAGCACTGGGGATTCAGACTACCAGGGCCAGGGAAGAATAAATATCTCAATACACCTTACCCATCTGTGGCATAAAGGGTAAGAAGCATCACCATAACTCATCTTATTTGTATTGGGTCCACCAAAGAACGTTGTTTTTAACCCAAGATTACATTTAGTGCCTGATGCATATAAGGCTGAGCGTAGACAGGAAGACACCAGCCTTATCTGTGCAAAAGTATAGTAGTACTTTGTAATATCATGTCAGCCCATACTGCTCTGAGAAGGGAAGGGAAATACTGTAGCTATTCAACATATATATATATATATACATATATATATATATATATGGCTCTGCAAACTGACAAAGGTGTCTGTATAAGCCTTTCTACTTCTCCAGAACTGTGTAGTTGTATTCAGCTTGGAGCAAAACAATGTGAGTAAGCAGCTTCTAGAAGCTACAGAATGGTCTCCCTCTGGGACCTGCTTTATGCATAGAGGTTTAGCAAACCCTGTTGCTCACCCTTCCATGAACTCCCCAGGTAATTGGTTTCACAGCATTTTTCTTCAGTTTACCATTCCTACTCCCTAGATTCATGGAACGATACATTTCCTAGGCCAGGTAACGTTATACCATCTCCTTCTACCTGAACTCATGTAAGAAGACTTTAGAGAGACCCTTATCTACAAGAAAAGAATATGCTTAATAAACATTACCAAGAAAGCCTGAGCAGGCTCAGCATTCAAATATTCATTACATAAATATATTCTTATCAGAGAAATTTTTAAAGACACAAGGGAAAAATGAATAAATTTGCATAAGAATTTTAAACTTCTTTTTTGCAAACATTAAAAACAAGTTTGAAAGACAAATCATGAACTGAAAAAAAATGGCAATTTAAACAAACTTTTTTATAAGGCTTATTTATTTATTTGAAAGGCAGAGTTACAGAGAGGCAGAGGCAGAGAGAGAACAGTCAATAAGATAAATAATAATAGAATTAGAATAAATAGAAATGATATAAATAATCGTAATAGAAAAATGCACAAAAATACAATCTAGGAATTCACACAAGGCCGGCGCCGCGGCTCACTAGGCTGATCCTCCGCCTGCGGTGCCGGCACACTGGGTTCTAGTCCCGGTTGGGGCGCCGGATTCTGTCCCGGTTGCCCCTCTTCCAGGCCAGCTCTCTGCTGTGGCCAGGGAGTGCAGTGGAGGATGGCCCAAGTGCTTGGGCCCTGCACCCCGTGGGAGACCAGGATAAGTACCTGGCTCCTGCCATCGGATCAGGATCAGCGTGGTGCAGTGGCTGCAGTGGCCATTGCGGGGTGAACCAACGGAAAAGGAAGACCTTTCTCTGTGTTTCTCTCTCTCACACTGTGTGACTCTGCCTGTCAAAAAAAAAAAAAAAAAAAGGCTGGAATTCACACAAACAACTGATATACAAATGGTTGATAAATATATATAATATATATGTATTATATATAATATATAAAAACTTTTATATATTTTATATATATAAAAACCTTTTATATATTTTTTATATATTTATATATAAATATATATAAAAAACCTGTGGGGCCGGCACTGTGGTGTAGCTGGTAAAGCCACTGCCTGCAGTGCTGGCATCCCATATGGGTTCGAGTCCTGGCTGCTCCACTTCTGATCCAGCTCTTTGCTATGGCCTGGGAAAGCAGTGGATGGCCCAAGTCCTTGGGCCCCTGCACTGGTTTGGGAGACCAGGAAGAAGCTCCTGGCTTCTGACTTCGGATTGGCGCAGCTCTGGCTGTTGCAGGCAATTGGGGAGTGAACCAGTGGATGGAAGATCTCTCTCTCTCTCTGCCTCTCCTTCTCTCTCTGTGTTAACTCTGACTTTCAATTAAATAAATAAATCTTTTTAAAAATGCAAATAATCCCAAAATGTCAACAGAAATTAAATATTCATATTACTGAATATCAAAAGCATTTTAAAAATTCCTTTTGGCAAGTGTTGGGGCATGGCCCTGTCATGCATTCTTCTTTCTTTTTAAAGATTTATTATAGGGGCTGGTGCTGTGGTATGGTGGGTAAAGCACCGCCTGCAGTGCTGGCATTCCATACAGGCGTCTGTTGGAGTCCTGGCTGTTCTACTTCCAATCCAGCTCTCTGTTGTGGCCTGGGAAAGCAATGGAGGATGGCCCATGTCCTTGGGTCTCTGCACCCATGTGTGAGACCTGGAGGAGGCTCCTGGCTCCTGGCTTCAAATTGGCACAACTCCGACTGTTGCAGCCATGTGGGGAGTGAGCCAGTGGATGGAAGCTCTCTCTCTCTCTCTTTCTTTCTCTCTCTCCTCCCTTTCTCTTTCTCTGCCTCTCTGTAACTCTGCCTTTCAAAAAAATATTTATTTTATTTATCTGAAAAGCTGAGTTGGGGCTGGTGCTGTGGCTCACTTGGTTAATCCTCTGCCTGCAGCGCTGGCATCCCATATGGGCGCCAGGTTCTAGTCCCGGTTACTCCTCTTCCTGTCCAGCTCTCTGCTGTGGCCTGGGAAGGCAGTGGAGGATGGCCCAAGTGCTTAATTCCCTGCACCCGCACTGGAGACCAGGAAGAAGCACCTGGTTCCTGGCTTCGGATCAGCGCAGCGCACCAGCCATAGCAACCATTTGGGGGGTGAACCAACGGAAGGAAGACCTTTCTCTCTGTCTCTCTCTCTCTCTCTCACTGTCTAACTCTGCCAAAAAAAAAAAAAAAAAAAAAAAAAAAAAAAAAAAAAAACAGAGTTACAGAAAGAGAGGGAGCTGGGGGAGAGAGAAGGAGTTAGAGAGAGATCTGCCATTCATCGGTTCACTCTCCAAATGCCAGGCTGGGCCATGCTGAAACCAGGAGCCTGAAACTACATCCAGGTCTCCCACATGGATGGTAGGACCCCAAGTACTTTCACCATCTTCCCTTGCTTTCCCAGGCACATTAGCCGGGAGCGGATAGGAAGCAGAGCAGCTGGGACTTGAACTGGTGCTCTGATGTGGGATGCCGGTACTGCAGACAGTGGCTTAATGCACCACACCACAACTCCAGCCCCACTCTCATGTATTCTGTTGATGGGAATATAAATTGGACAAAGATATCAACTATGTCTTTAATATTCTTACCCTTGGAGTCAGTAATCCCACTCTTAAGAATCTATCGTAAGGAGATAATTGCACTAGAAGATGAATACTCATTCATTTATTCAACAGATACTTACTGAATCCTTATATGTGCAAGGCCTTAAATTAGGATTTAGGGCTAACTAACTTGTAGTCAAAGAGAATGAAATAAACAACAACAAAAAAAAATCTCTGCCTTCAAGAAGCATAGCTTATAGTCAGGGAAGTCAAGTGTTTTTTCATTATGTATATCCTGGTGATCAAGAAAATAAAGATAGAGTTAAGGCGATACAAAATTGGATGTGGTGCCTCTGCCAGATGATTAGGAAAGGTGTCTCTCTTGGGGACACATGTGACCAGAGACTTGAAGAAAGTAGAGAAACAGGGCATAGAGACTTGTGAAAGATGACTCCAAGCCAAGAGCAGGTGCAGAGGTAGAGCCTGCTGATGTGACTAAGACCCAGTAAGGAGGCCAGTGAACCTGGAGCAGAGTGAGGGAGGGCTAAAGTGGTAGAAGGTGAGCCTGGTGTATGTGCATGGAGGGAGAGGAGAAGTTGGGGAGAAGCGAGGTGGTTCTTGGAGACGATGCAGGGCATCACCAGCTTTGGTAATGCCAGTGAATTTGACTGCCAATGAGACAGGCAGAATTGGAAAGTTTTGAGCAGAGCAGTGATGGGCTTTAACTTGCATTTGTAAACATTCCCTAGCTACAGGTAATGAACAGTCTTGAAACAGGCAGAAGGAAGGAAGGCAGGCAGGCAGGTGACTTGGAAGCCATGGTAATTATTTAAGTTAGATTTGCTAGAGAGGGGACCATGGCGGTGTTTGGAAGTGGTTGTTTTTCAGATGATTTGAAGATAGAGCCATCTGGACTTTCAGGCAGAGCGACACGAGTTGTATGAAAAAGAAGAAGTCAAGGGTGACTCTGAGATCTGTGGCTGAGAAGTATGGTGTTTATTGAGATGGGGAAGCCCTAGGAGGAGAAGTGGATACAGTGAGGTCAGAGAAAGCAAGGGGGCTTTCAGCTGATCAACTTTGAGATTTCTACTAGCTATCTAAGTAGAGATGTCAAGGAAGCAGTTGGGTTGTGAGTCCAGAGTTTAGGGAGAAGCCTTGGCTGAAGTATGCGGATGGTGTTGATCCCTGAGATTGGACAGGATGACCTAAGGAATTAACATAGATAGAGAAAAGAAGTGTGCTGATTGAACCCTGGGATACTTCAAAATCTGGAGGTTGGGAAGATGGGAAGAAACAAGCTAAAGGGACTGAAGAGCAGTAACCAACAAAACCGGAGAAACCAGAGAGTGGTGTCTGAGAAGGCAAGGGAAGATTTCAAGAAAGCAGAGAATGATCTGTGTCAAATGCTGCTCACAGAACCAGATGGGTGGGAGGACAGGCCAGCAATAGGCTTGACAACACAGAGCCAGCCCACTGGCAACTGTGAGGACTGCCCATGGAGGAATATGGATGAAACTTGAAGGGAGAAGGTTGGAGAGAAGCAGGAGAGAAAGCGAGATGTGTTGAAGCTCAGGGTGGAATGACATTACAGAAATTATTTTAAAAGATGGGAGCTATAGTACCATAACCTGTTTGCTAAAGACATGGTATAGCAGACAGAGAAAATATGACAAAAGGAAAAGTATGGATGACTATTAGATTAAGGGAGATGAAATAGGACTAAATTAACAGAGAGAGGATACCTTGGATAGAAGCAAATATGAGCAATTTACTCTGCAATCCTTATAGTGGTAAAAAGAAAAAGACTCAGGAAATTAATGAAAAGTTTGTCAACAGGTATCAAATGAGTAGATTTAAGATGTCTTCTGGGGCCAGCATGGTGGCATAGAGGGTAAAAGCTACCACCTGCAATGCTGGCATCCCGTAAGAGTGCCAATTCGTATCTCAGCTGCTCCATTTCCTTTTTTTTTTTTTTTTTTTTTGACAGGCAGAGAGGACAGGGAGAGAGAGACAGAGAGAAAGGTCTTCCTTTTCCATTGGTTCACCCCCCAATGGCCGCCGCGGCCAGCACACTGCAGCCGGTGCAACTGGGACAGAATCCGGTGCCCTGACCAGGACTAGAACCCGGAGTACCAGCGCTGCAGGCGGAGAATTAGCCTATTGAGCCGCGGCGCTGGCCAAGCTGCTCCATTTCCAATCCAGCTCCCTGCTAATGGTCTGGGGAGCAGCAGAAAATGGCCCATGTGCTTGGGTCCCTACTTCCCATGTGGGAGACCTGGAAGAAGCTACTGGCTCCTGGCTTCAGTATGGCCCAGCCCTGGCTGTTACATCTATCTGGGGAGTGAGCCAGCAGATGGAAGACTCTGTCTCTCCCTCTCTCTCTGTAACTGTTTCAAATAAATAAGTAAATATTTAAAAGAAAAGATGTCTGCTAAGTGTGATACAATAAAATACAATGATTAAAATTGATGGTTAAAAAATAATGAAAAAACTGATGGTGAAGATGCTGAATATTTATTGACCTAGTAATTGTGTGAGTATGCTATCTGCTTGCACCCCTGGGGCAAACCTGGTAGGCTAGAGAAGACAAAGGGGGGACCCGCTCTGATCAGGAGCAATGGTGCTGCCTGGCTTATTCCTATTTCTGGCGACCCTGGTCCCACTTGTCTTGTCCAAAGAAGGAGGATTACTGAGAGTAGGAAAAGAAAATTCCGGAGTCTTCTCAATTACTGGCAAACATTCCAAAGTTTGACTAGTCTGCCATCTAGTGGCAGATGTTATCATTTCCACCACATTTCCCCCAACTAGAGTTGAAAGAAAATGCTCATAAAGGGTGTTGCTCTCTGAGGTATTTGCCTCACTGCCTACTACGTATGAATCCTACACCATCATGTAAAGAGTGGCGGGTGCCTCAGATTGGCCCCTTCCTTCCTTGTGTTAAGGCTCAGAAGGTCCTTTTCAAAATGCCACATGATACCTAGGAAGAATAATCTATGCAACCTTTAGCTTAAATCCAGTCTGCCTGCGGAATGAGACATGGAGTAGACCACTTTTACAATGAGATAAGGATTAGGAAGGTCCAAGAGAAGTTAGCTATAAGAGTGAGTCAGAAGGGGGTCATGGTATCCCAGGGCTGGAGAGCAGAAGGCAGATATCTCACAGGAGATAGATGTGACAAGACTGCAACATAGGTCTTAAGGGAAAATGATGAAAACTTTGCTAGCCCCAAATGGACTCCCTTTAACGTTTTAGTATGCACTCATGCTGGCCCAAAGAGTTTCAGATTTGGGGTCAAAAGACTGGGGATTCAATCTCCGTCTTGCCATAAGCAAACTTTATAATACCAGGTGTATTAGTAAGTCTTTCATTACATGAACTGTGAGGAGTTCATTACATTACCTGCGAGGAGCTTCTTGGGAAGGAATAGGTTTATTTCAGTTTCCCAATTGAGGTTCACAGTTCAAGACTGGGCAGCTTCAGTCTGGCATCTTTATAACAGGTGAAGAAACTGACTTTTTTTTTTTTTTTTTTTTTGGACAGGCAGAGTTAGACCATGAGAGAGAGAGACAGAGAGAAAGGTATTCCTTCCGTTGGTTCACCACCCCCCCAAAAAAATGGACGCTATGGCTAGCATGCTGCAACAATCCAAAGCCAGGAGCTAGGTGCTTCTTCCTGGTCTCCCATGCACGTGCAAGGCTTAAGGACTTGGGCCACAGCAGAGAGCTGGACTGGAAGAGGAGCAACCAGGACAGAATCTGGCGCCCCAGCTGGGACTAGAACCCGGGGTGCCGGCGCTGCAGGTGGAGGATTAGCCTAATGAGTCGTGACGTCGGCCGAAGAAACTGACTTTTAAGAAGTGGTGGGCCGGCGCTGCGGCTCAATAGGCTAATCCTCCACCTTGCGGCGCTGGCACACTGGGTTCTAGTCCCGATCGGGGCGCCGGATTCTGTCCCGGTTGCCCCTCTTCCAGGCCAGCTCTCTGCTGTGGCCAGGGAGTGCAGTGGAGGATGGCCCAAGTGCTTGGGCCCTGCACCCCATGGGAGACCAGGAGAAGTACCTGCCTCCTGCCATCGGATCAGCGCAGTGCGCTGGCCATAGCGCGCTGGCCGTGGCGGCCACTGGAGGGTGAACCAACGGCAAAGGAAGACCTTTCTCTCTGTCTCTCTTCACTGTCCACTCTGCCTGTCAAAAAGAAGGAGAAGGAGAAGGAGAAGGAGAAGAAGAAGAAGTGGTAACTAGGAGCTGGCGCTGTGGTGCAGCAGGTTAAAGCCCTGGCCTGAAGTACTGGCATCCCATATGGGCGCCGGTTCTAGTCCTGGCTGCTCCTCTTCTGGTCCAGCTCTCTGCTATGGCCTGGGAAAGCAGTGGAGGATGGTCCAAGTCCTTGGGCACCTGTACCCACGTGGGAGACCCAGAAGAAGCTCCTGGCTTTGGATGATGCAGCTCTGGCCATTGCGGCCATCTGGGGAGTGAACCAGAAGGTAGAAGACCTCTCTCTGTGTCTCTACCTCACTCTGTAACCCTGTCTTTCAAATAAATAAAATAAATCTTAAAAAAAAAAAAAAAAGAAAAAAAAAAGAAGCGGTGGGCCAGCGTCGTGGCTCACTTGGCTAATCCTCCGCCTGTGGCACCAGAATCCCATATGGGCACTGGGTTCTAGTCCCAGTTGCTCCTCTTCCAGTCCAGCTCTCTGCTGTGGCCTGGGAGGGCAGTGGAGGATGGCCCAAGTGCTTGGGCCCTGCACCCACATGGGAGACCAGGAAGAAACACCTGGCTCCTGGCTTTGGATCAGTGTAGCTCCAGCCATAGCGGCCATTTGGGGGGGGGCGGTGAACCAACAGTAGGAAGACCCTTCTCTCTGTCTCTTCCTCTCATTGTCTGTAACTCTGTCAAATAAATAAATAAAAAATCTTAAAAAAAAAAAAAGTGGTGACTAAGCTTAAAAATCAGAATTGGTAAAGCCAGAAATATAAACCCAGGCAGTCCAATGCTGGGTCCAAGATCTTAACCATATTCAACGCAGGCACTTGAATGCTGGCCAGATTCGTTCCACATGCTGCTGCTGTAGGACGGAATCCATCGTTCAGATCAGCTCCTGGGGAATCACACGTTGGGGAAGTTACCTGAGGAAGCTCCAGGTTCATATCCCAACATGAACTCTGCTGGCCCCAGTAAGAAAAATTCCGGGGGCTGTCACTGTGGTGTAGCAGGTAAAGCCACCGCCTGCAGTGCTGGCATCTCATATGGGTACTGGTTTGAGTCCCAGCTGCTCCACTTCTGATCCAGCTCTCTGCTATGGCCTGGGAAAGCAGCAGAAGATGGCCCAAGTCCCTGGGCTCTTGCACCCACGTGGGAGACCTGGAAGAAGCTCCTGGCTCCTGGCTTTGGACTGGCCCAACTCCAGCCATCGCAGCCATCTGGGTAATGAACCAGTGGACAGAAGACCTCTCTCTGCCTCTGCCTTGCTGTAACTCAGCCTTTCAAATAGAGTCTTTAAAAAAAAATTCCTGTGAAAAACTAATTGGCCCAATTTAGGTGATGGACCCAATTCTTGGGTCAATCACAATGGCAAGGGAGAGACAGTACTGCAATTTGTACAGTCTGGGTCACACACCTACCCCTGTGGCCTGGAAGACTGCTTCTGTGCCACAGTTGTAGAGAAAGATGTGGGACAGAAAAAAATAAAAACATGTGTTTACCTCTTTAGAATTTAACAAAGTGCTCTCATGTGATTCAGACTTTTTAAGTCTCACAACCACCTTGTGACCATGGCAGATCAAGTATTACTATGGAAAGAGTGGTGGGTTAAGATGGCCACTAATTCTTTATCACTCCCTCCATTGATAGATGGAGTTCATTTCCCCTTCACTTGAATCTGAGCTAGCTCTATGATAACCAATAAAATGTAGCAGAACTTACTGCAACTCCTTTTCCGCCTCGTTTTAAAGACTTGCAGCTCCCACTTCATTTCTCTGGAAGCGCTCCCACTTAGGCGCTCCCTCTCAGAAACGTGCCAACACACAGTAAGGTGTGAAATCCATATGGAAAGGTCACATGTCAAGGGCTCCAGCCAACAGTTCCAGCTGACCTCTCAGCTGAAAGCCAGAATCAACTGCCAGGCAGAACCAGTGAGCCATAGTGAATCTCCCAAGGTGGTCTGGTTGGCAGCAACAGAGAACCAAACAGAAACGAAGACTTACTGGTTTGAAGTATCAGTTAGAAAGAATCAGAGTCGTGCTGTTAAGATACTCTGCTCTGACTCCAAGCCCCCTGGGTTTTCTTTGATTCCTCACTACATCTTATTAAAAACAGAACAAGCCTCAGTTCAATATCTCTGCCCAGGATGCAGGTTTGTGAAGTGGAGCGTATAATTTGTTAATTCATTCAGCTGGTCAAGAAACCTTTCGGAAGCTCTATATGCCAGGCAATGGAACAAAATGCACTCGTCCTCTCAAGGGACTCAGTGTGAGCTACAGGGAGCCTCATAAATAGCTAGTTTATTAAGAATTCATGAACGCCATGATGGGGAATGTGAAAGGGACTTTTGGAACCCATGGCCAGGTCCCAAATGCAGCCTAAGGAATGAATAATAAGCACATTTGTTGGATGTAGAAAGGTGGTATCTCTGCACCTGTGTTGAGGATGTTGACAAACATGTTTAAAATGAATGCAGTTTGCACCAAGATAAATGTGACAGGAAGTGGGGAGAGGGTGGGAACGAAGTTCCCCAGTATTTGGGAAGAGGGCATGAATCGTAGCCCTGGCCCCACCTGTCATTTACAGGTGCTCCTGGCCAAGTCTCTGAGCCTCTGGGTGATTTAGCAATCTGGGGTGTAAATCTGAGATAGGGGTTGGGGGTCATATTATTTCTTCTTCATGTACTTGGCAGTTCCTTCTTCCAACTCCTTTCTTTTCTTTTCTTTTTTATTTTAAGATTTATTTATTTATTTGAAAGGCAGAGTTGCAGGGACCCAACAACTTGGGCCATCTTCTACTGCTTTCCCAGGCCACAGCAGAGAGCTGGATCAGAAGTGGAACAGCTGGGTCTCAAACCAGAGCCCAGATGGGATGCCGGCACTGCAGGTGGTGGCTTTACCCACTATGCCACAGTGGAGCACCCCCCCACCACCAATTTCTTTCCTTTAAGTTTTGCAGTTCCTCAGAGTTTGGTCTTTAGCTCTTTGGTTGTTTCATCCTGCAAATTCTGAGTGATTTTGTCCACTCCTCCAGCTTTTGCTATTATGCATAGGGCAATGAAACTCCTGTAAGGTTAGCCCAATTCTCTTTGTGGGTTGTCTCTCAACGTCTCCATCTACTGATTGCATAGATGTTCCACAGGCACATGAAATTAGGCAGAGATGAGCTCATCACCTTTGCCCACTTAATTAACCCCCCGCTTCTGATTTCTCTGTTGAGGATTAAGAATCAATATCGCTACCCACACTAGCGGCCTGTGAGATTAACTGTGGTCTTGATTTCCCTCAACCTTACATGCCATTTTTTATCCAGTACTGTTGATTCTGTGTCCTAAATATTTCTGGAACCCACACTTCTGTCCAGATAACTTATAAACAGCTCTAATTCAACATATTCAATGCTTACCTCCTAACTGCTCCTCTTCCCCTGTGTTATATTAAAATGTTATCTCGATTCACTGAGTTGCCAAACCTGGAACTTGGGGATCATCCTTAATTTCTCCTCCTCTTTTGACTCCCATAACTAGCTATCCAACAATTCTGTGTTTGGCCTCTTGTTAGCCTCTTTATTTACCTCCTCATCTCTATTCCCCCAGCTGTAATCTTCATCCCCTTCAGCAGTATCCTATTCAGTTTCCCTGCCTTGTCTTCACTCCATTTTCCACTGTTGCCAGATCTGATCACGTTTGAAATCTCTCCTTTCCTCTCCCCTCCAACTTTCTAATCCTTTGAATCCCAGTATGTTTATCCCAGTATTCTGCAAAATCTAAGATGGAAATCATAATCCACTTACATGAGTCTCCCCTGACCTGGCTGTGTGGCACAAAACAGGTAATATGAACCTGCGCTCACCCCCTCACTGGTCATAGGTTACAGCAGATAAATCTAGGATATGGTACATCAGACCCCCGAAGGTACAAAATAGCCAACTAAGCCTCAGGATTTATGCGCTGGAAGAAGCGTTAAATGAAACCTCTTGGCCATTAAGCGCACACAACAGGACGAACGAACTCAGTGCATAAAAGGACGCATATTCTAAGACATATTCATGATGGGGCCTTACGACTAAAGTCACCCTCGTGGCTTTGGGAAAATACCTTCCCGTTTCTGGAATTCTGTTTCCGGATCTGTAATAAGAGCATATTATTGAGCGAGAGGAAGTAAAACTTCAGAGCCGCGGGAGGTATGAGAAATAATGGACCTCTACGTAGGGCGGGTACGTGCTGGTGCGCATGCGCGGGCAGCCGGGCTCAAGCGCCGCTCAGCCTTCCCGGCGGCCTCCGGGGGAGGCGGGGCCAGGCAGCTTCCCGCGGTTTAGTCCCGCCATTGGCGGGCGGTTTGAATGACGGAAGTGACGAGAGCTCTGCGATGGCTTCCCCGCAGGCGCACAAACGGCTGGTGGGAAGCTGATCCGTGGGGGCCGCTGGGGCCGGCTTGGCTGCTAGAGCTCCGGACTCTGCGCTGCGTGCCGTCAGGTGAGTGACGGGTGCACGGTCTTCCTGGCCACCCTGGGCGTGCACAACCCCCTGAGGCGGAGTTGCTGGGCTGGTGGTCCTGAGGCAGTGCGTCTCCCGGGGCGCCGCGTCGCGAACGCTGATCGGCCCGCGGTTCTCAGGGCCCCGCAGGCCGCGGACCAGGCTGCGGGGCGCTGGCGGCTGTTAGGGGCTCCCGGCAGCAGTGTCTGGCCCACCCCCTCCATCTCCATGCGAGAGCCTGAGGCTGCCCCGGGACATCTTGCGCGCCCTGCCGCCCTCGGGTCGAGGGGGCTTCCCCTGCAGCCTTCTCGGTCCCTGAGCTTCCAAGCTGGGGACGGTCGGGAAGGGCCTCCGATGCTATTGCTGCGGCAGCTGCAGGTGTTTCCCCCGGGCACCCGCGGCCGTGGCCTGCAACCTGGTAGCCACTTAAGAGCATTGGCTGGCATCTTTTCATGCAAAGAGTGCCCTCTATTTTGGTGTCTGTCACTTTTAATGCCTCAGGTATTGAATTCTGTCACAAACTCGGATTTAAAACGTTTGAAGTCTGTAAAACTTACCGAATAGGTGGCAGTGTCACTTTTCAGTTGCATGATCATCAGGACAGGTGCTGGGGTCAGTGTTATTCCGTCATTTACACAGTGTAAAACTGAGAAACACAGAGAAACTGAGTGACTTGACTGGTGTCTTCCTGCTAATAAATGACATTGTCGGATTTTGAACCCCAAACTTTTGAGTTTAGTATTAGTTTTGTGATCGTCACGTGCCTTTACCATTTAATCGGCAGGACCAATACTGTCTTACAAGGTAAGTACTATCGTCCCTATTTTGGATAGTAAAAATGTACAATTTAGGAATCTGTACTAGTAGGAATAAATAAATAGGGCAGGAGGGAGGATTTCCCTAGGTAAGATTGCAGTTGTTAAGTGTAGAAGGAATAATGGAAGTAGAAAATGATACTTGATAAACACCACTGTAATTGGTTGACAGCCATCAAAGGATATTGCACTTGGTAGGCAAAATATGAGAAACCTAATGTTTATGTAGTCTCTACTGTCTCTCTGTCAGAAATGTATGGCTTATAAGAGACAATAGTAACTACGGTGGAGAAACCTGGTTAGACACCATCTTGACCAGGTGGTCTCAAGCTCCATCCCATCGTCACTGAGAAGCGTATGTCATCGCTTCTGTTGTGTGCTTGCTCTCAATGTGAACCCCAAGTCTAATCACAAGAAAACAATTTAGACAAATCCAAACTGAGGGATGTGGAACAAAACCAGCGGCCTTTTCAGAAATGTCAGGGTCTTGAAAAGAAAGACAAACCGAGGAACCCGCCTGGATTAGAAGAGACACCACAAGTGTGGCAGCCAGCAGAGTGTAATTCACAGATCTTCTCTTGGAGGCTGTGACTGAGTGGTGGGAATAGGAAGGCGGGCCTGTGCTGGAGAAACCCACTGAAGGACTTGCTGAACCTTTCTTAGATTTTGTGCCTTAAGAGGCATCCGCCCACTCTTCCCTCCCAGCGTCAGGTTTGCACTGAAACCTGAACCTCCCTCCACCTTTTACCAACTGCCTTCCCATCTCCCCTCGCAGGCCTTTTCCTTAATAAACTGTGGGTTTAACTCCACCTTGGCATCTACTTCTTGGAGAGCCAAGTTTCAGTGTATTGTCCTTGGATGGGGACCGGGGCCACATAATAGACATTAGTGGCCCAACTGATGTGAAATTTGAATAAGGTCTGTAGATTTAGTTGAATTTTGTGCCAATGTTCATTTCCTGGTTTGATCCCTGTACTGTGGTTACATAAGATGTTTACATTTGGAGAAGCTGGGGAAAGCTGTGTAGGAATTCTAAGTCTGAAGTTTCTAAATAAGTTAAACATTCAAAAAAATTATATGGTAAGAGGAAATATCTTAGAAAATAAAAGTAGTGTGTATATATATGTATATATATATGTATATACACACACAAATATATGCCTCTAGCAATGAGATGGTGGGTATTCAAAAGAATCGGGAAAATTGTGCTTTTTTCGTTTATATTGGCGTATAACTTAGAATAAAACATACCAACCTAAATGTACCATTTGAGGAATTTTTACGTATGTATACAACTTTGTAATAACCATCATATAGACAAAAAAATATAGAATATTGTCTGGCCTCAGCAAGCTTTGCTGTGCCCCCTTCCTCATCCATAACCTCCAGAGAGGCTACTTAACCTCTTTCATGATGGATTAGTCTCTCTTGCTGTTAAACTTCATTCAGT
The DNA here is from genome assembly GCF_964237555.1 of Oryctolagus cuniculus. Taxonomy (NCBI): domain Eukaryota; kingdom Metazoa; phylum Chordata; class Mammalia; order Lagomorpha; family Leporidae; genus Oryctolagus; species Oryctolagus cuniculus. Next base: position 84,829,988 of record NC_091432.1, read on the forward strand.
AATATTATACCTATCAGATACATCAGGAATTAGTGTAATATGAATATGAATGCATTTTAAAAGACCTTTGGATAAATTGATAAAGACATATTTTGAGGACTAAATTTAATCATGCAGCTTAAGGCCGGCGCCGCGGCTCACTAGGCTAATCCTCCGCCTTGCGGCGCCGGCACACCAGGTTCTAGTCCCGGTCGGGGCGCCGGATTCTGTCCCGGTTGCCCCTCTTCCAGGCCAGCTCTCTGCTGTGGCCAGGGAGTGCAGTGGAGGATGGCCCAGGTGCTTGGGCCCTGCACCCCGTGGGAGACCAGGAAAAAGCACCTGGCTCCTGGCTCCTGCCATTGGATCAGCGCGGTGCGCCGGCTGCAGCGCGCCGGCTGCAGCGCGCAGGCCGCAACGGCCATTGGAGGGTGAACCAACGGCAAAGGAAGACCTTTCTCTGTCTGTCTCTCTCACTGTCCACTCTGCCTGTCAAAAATAAATAAATAAATAAATAAAATAAAAAAAAAAAAGTACAGAGCAAAAAAAAAATCTTGTTTTAAAAAAAAAAAAGCAGCTTAAATAAAATTTTTCTAAGCCCACATGTTTTAGCGTGTTGGAAATTTGGGAAGCATTTTGAATAAGGGAACCTGGTTCTTCTCTTGTCCTTTTCTCTGGATATTGTCATTTAGGGCAAGTCCTTTAACCCAAGAGGCCTTTGTTTCTTCATGTATAAAATGAGAAAAATATTCAGCACTTTATTTACCATTACTAAATGAGCAGAATGCATTGGAAAAGATCTTTAAATCTCAAGATTTTTAACTAAGCAATAATAAAAAAAGGTTATTCCATTTTGACCTCAGAGTCCTCTTGGAAGATACCTGAATGACTGCTTATACCTATGTAGCACTTGATGCAAATGAACTCAGCGAATAAGTCATTCAATCAACATGCTTATTGAAATTCCTTACTTTCAAGATTCTTGGGCTGTGGGCATAGAATGGAGACTACCTATTCCCATTCTGCTGGAGAATTCACAGGAAAAAGTGTTAGTCCTTGTTAAGTAACAACTTCATAGCCCTTATTCTGTTTATACCTAGTTGAAAACATATCCATCCTTAATATGTGAAATACTGCCTGGTATTTGTTACTTACTACATTAATTTGACTATTAAAATTTAAAAATATATAGCTGCTATCCTTAGGAATCTAGCTAGAAAGGACAAACGGTAATTTGTGAAAAACTGGAGGAAGCAATGCCAAGATAGTGTAAAATCAGTATTCATATGAATGTACAGATAGGCAAATCAGTAGTGAGTGAGTGAGTGGAGCAGAAATGACTTAAAGGACAGCTTCATGGAAGGAGTGAGGCTTCAGCTAGCTTTAGAAAGATGTAAGTATCCAGTAACACAGTTTACCTGGTCATTGTGAGGTGGCTGAGAAATGTTGACTTGTCCCTGATAAAATTACGCTTGTATGTATATGTACGTATGTTAAGTGCATAAATTTTGGAAGTGGCAGTAATGAGGAAAAACTGACAGTGGAATTACTTGGATGGTTTTCAAGTTGTAGAAACTGTAGAGTCTTACATTTTTTTCCATTTCTGCTCACCCCTTCACCCTCCCACCCCCAAAAGGGGGGCATGTCATAATTGAGGGAGGAGAGTGAGAAGAACTGAGTGTAAATAGTAGCAGTAGAATAGATCTGGGACTTTAAACCCTTGGTACCTTCAAGCAGTTATTTGAAAGGAATGTTCAAGATGGTCATTTGTTTAAAAATCATGCCATCATAATTACTAAAGGACCATCTACTGTAGAGTGTAGCACACGGGATTGATTTAGCGATTCCATGAGATACCAGTGATACTTGATCAAGTTAGATAAAGCACACTGGGAGTAGAACTAGGGACTGGGAGCCCCTGACTGTATAGCATACTTGCTGGTTATGAACAAGTTATTGAACTCTAAAGTGTTAAACGGTTGTTGTGAAAGCATTTATGCTATGCTAACACACTTTTTTGAAACCATGTGTTTTTGTTTGTATGTGGGTTTTTTTGTTGTTGTTGTTTTTAATATGTGCTAGGTAAACTCTGGAAATGCTATCAGGAATAAGTCAGGTCTGAGATACTGTAGGAAAACAGTAACCTGCTATAGATAGGGAAGAACTTTTCCAAATAATTCTGATCTATTTTGTATTTCCTTTTTCCCACCCATCTGAAAAGTACTATTCTAAGTACTGGATTTATAGATAATTTTGCTTTTTTTTAAATTTAGATTATTTATATTTAAAATACACAGAAATGAAAAGAAAGGTAGCAAATGCTGCCAAGCTGAGATTGAGTCCTAATGAGGAAGCCCTCATCTTGAAGGAAGATTATGAAAGACGACGAAAACTAAGATTGCTACAGGTATGGTTTATTTTGGATTAACATTTAAAATTTTTTGCCTCCCCCAAATTATTATTTTTTACATTAAAATATTCTAAAATGTTGCATTTAAAAGCCTTTTCTGAATGTACAAGAGCCCTGCCTCTTTTGTATTGATTACTTTTGGAATATTTAATAAGTGGGCTGAGGTAGTAAGTAGATTAGAGAAGAGTTGGAGAATTAGTATTTGACTCAAATATTGGAAAATAGTTATTTAAATATTCATTTTTAAATGATCTATAATTGATGAGTATTAGAACAGGCATCTAGGCCAGCGCTGCGGCTCCCTTGGCTAATCCTCCATCTGTGGCACCGGCACCCTGGGTTCTAGTCCTGGTCGGGGCGCCGGATTCTGTCCTGGTGGCTCCTCTTCCAGTCCAGCTCTCTGCTGTGGCCCGGGAAGGCAGTGGAGGATGGCCCAAGTGCTTGGGCCCTGTACCTGCATGGGAGACCAGGAAGAAACACCTGGCTTCTGGCTACGGATTGGCGCAACGCGCCGGCTGTAGTGGGCGTTTGAGGGGTGAAACAACGGAAGGAAGACCTTTCTCCATCTCTCTCTCTCTCTCTCTCTCTCTCACTGTCTAACTCTGCCTGTCCAAAAAAAAAAAACAAAAAAAAAAAAACAAAAAAAAAAAAAAACAAAAAAAAAACACAAACAAAACAAAAAAAAACCAAAAACCAGGCATCTTAGCATGATTTTGAAGAAGACTTCAGTAGGTTTGTTTGCTGAAACAAATTAGGAAGTTGTAGATTATTGTTAAGTCTTTACTTTTGGTGGCACATATTTTAGGTGCAGTTACAGAGTTCTCATCTGGTTCTGTTGTCCTCTGGGCTGTGAATTTTATTGAATTGTGTTTACCATGTTAGCCTTTTATAGGTTATTAGAGTGGTAATGGCAGTCCCATTGGGGCCTTGGGGTGGAAAACAAAAGCATCAGAAGATTTTAAAAGTAGTCTTAAGATGTTGATTTTGTCTACATCAGATGGATTTATTACTTTACATAGCACATAGTACTTACCTAATACAAGACGAATATTCAAAAGGATTGATAGCCCTAAACTCAAAATTTTGTTTCCAAATAGTTTCTCAAACAAGTTTAAGCTTCCCTTCGTGTAATCTGTTTATTCATTCTTAGGTTCGAGAACAAGAAAGAGATATCGCCTTACAGATACGAGAAGACATAAAACAGAGACGAAATCAGCAATTTACTCGTTTAGCGGAGGAGCTAAGGGCAGAATGGGAGGACTCACAAACTCAGAAAATACAGAACTTGGAAAAACTGTATTTGGCAAGTTTAAGAACTATTGGAGAGGGACATCGACAGGCCAAAGAAAATGTGAGTGAGAACTTATTTGGCTACCTGATTATGGCAGTAATATTAGTTAAACATGGTTGTTGAATGGTTCTTTAATAAAAATGGTTTCATGTATAGAACTTCTTTTGCACAGCTTGAGCCTTTTCTAATCAATTTAATATAACAGGAATAATAGTAGGTTCATTTCTTAGTAAAAATCATGTCAAATAAATTCTGACTTCCTGTGATGTATAAATTAGCACTATTTTCTTGTAGTACTTATCTGTCTTTGTAAATAAGCTAATAATCTTTTGACACAGAAATTCATCTTAAGCATTTTGAACAGGTTGAGGGGAGTGAATTCAGATTTCCTATTTCGTTATGATTTCTCATATTCTACACATGTATAGTTGAATGTACATGTATTTGGGTTTCATTCAAAAGTAATAAAATTCTTTTCTTTTTTTAAAGATTATTTATTTATTTGAGAGGTAGAGTTACAGTGAGAGGGAGAGGCGTAGACAGAGGTCTTCCATCGCTGGTTCACTTCCCAAATGGCTGCAACGGCTGGAACTGCGCCGATTCAGAGCTAGGAGCCAGGAGCTTCTTCCAGGTCTCTCACGGGGGTTCAGGGGCCCAAGCACTTGGACCATCTTCCACTGCTTTCCCAGGCCATAGCAGAGCAGGATCGGAAGAGGAACAGCTGGGACTAGAACCGGCATCCATATGGGATGTCAGCGCTGTAGGCAGAGGATTAACCTGTGCCACAGTGCTTTTTGATGAAAAGTCCAAGTAGAACTTACTCAGTATTTATGACTTCTCTGAATGTATTTTGATATATTTATTGTTAATTATGGTTTGAAAATACTAGTTTGCAGTCCCAGAGTAAGTCACATAATAAAAGCTGTTTCCAAAGGGGAGTCCTTGATAACTAGTGAAGAAAACAAAGTATCTTTAAGGGGCTGGCACTGTGGTGTAGCAGGTAAAGCTGCCATCTTCAGTGCCAGTATACCATATGGGCACCAGTTTGAGACCCCGGCTACTCCACTTCTGATTCAGCTCTTTGCTATGGCCTGGGAAAGCAGAGAATGGCCCAAGTCCTTGGGGACCGGAGGAAGCTCCTGGCTCCTGGCTTTGGAACAGTGCAGCTCTGGCTGTTGTGGCCAGCTGGGGAGTGAACCTTCTGTCTGTGTAACTCTGACTTTCAAATAAATAAGTAAATTAAAAAATAAAAAAGTATCTTTAAGGTCTGTGGCAATCTCTTTTTGGTCCCTGGGTTTAGTCTGTTTTCAGTAATAACCTTGGGTTCTGACATCATATTTTTATAGCTTTATGACTCTGGGACTGCCACCATTAACTTTGTACTTTTGTGTAGTGTCTCCCAAACCTTAGTTATTGGAATACCACCTTCCTGATTTTTGCCATGACTAGTTTTTAATTTACATGGGCTCATTTGTTTATTAATTTTTTAAATTTATTTGAAAGGATAAAAGAGAGAAACATGCAGAGATCTCCTGGTTCATTCCCCAAAAGTCCACAATAGTTTCTGGGGCTGGGCTAGGCCAAAGGCAGGAGCTCAAAACTCAAGTTGCATCTCCCACATGGTGACTTGGATCCAAATACTTGAGTTACCACCTGCTGCCCCCAAGGTGCTCGTTAGCAGGAAGCTAGAATCAGGAACCAAGCCAGAACTTGAACCCAGGATGCAGGTGTCCAAAGTAGCATCTTAAACTCTGAGCCAAATGTTTGTCCCTACAAAGGACCCTTTTATTACTTAATTTAACCTTGTCCCACACAGTTTATAATAATCTTAAATTACGACATTACTAAGTTAAAATATTTGTGTTTCTCCATACCCCTCCATGTGACATTGATACCATTACCATGCTTTGGGAAATACTTCTGTGTTATGTAGGAAGAGGATGACAAAATGAAAAAGCCACTGCTGGTATCAAATAAGATGTAGTTCTGTGTATCTTCTGAAACATGACATTTTAAGTAATGTATTTTTAGGAACCTGACTTGGATGCTGTGGCACGACGGGCAGCAGAAAGGAAAAGAAGAGCACAAATGAGGCATAAAGAGGCCCTAAAGCTACAGAAAAATCAAAAAGAAATATTAACAAAAGAAAAAACCTGGTAAAGTGACCATTTTTACTATATTCTCATCTAAAACTGACATGGCTGGAAGTGGAGGCCACATAGGATGATTTATAAGCAAATATTAAGTAAAAATCATTCAATATACGTGTTGCATTTGTTAAACTTAAAGTTAATGCAGTGGTATAGTAGTTTGCTGAAGTGAACATGGTAATGGATAAACTTTCTCTTGTTGTGATTTGAATATTTCAAGTTTGGAAGCAGTTACTTAGTTTTTGGAAAAAGCATGTTTAGTTCAGCATATGTGTCAAACAAAATCTGATGTAAAAAATAAAAATTATGGTTAACATTGAAAGAAGTTGCAGGCTTAGTAGAAGTCATTAGTGAATATTTTTGCATGTTGGAAAGATTAAAAACCTTTTAATTTGTCAGAAGTCATTTGACTAGCCCATGTTTATAAAAATTTCTAGTTTTTTTGCTCTAAACTCTTAACTAAAGAGCATTAGATATTTGTGGATTGATTCGCATTGTGGAGCTTTATGTCATTAATATGTCTCTTTAAGTAGGTAAACTTTTTTTTTCATGTCCACTGTATGTAGTCTGTTCGTTAGATGACATATTGAGCCTATAGGATCAGACTGGGAGATTTGTTGAGATCGTATGACATATATTTCTTACCTAAAAGTTATATGATGTTACCTGAGGGATTAATTGATGACATGTTATTTTCTAAGGCATATACAAGCTCGAAAGGAAGCCCTCCTTATGGAAAAAGTGAGATCTACCAAAATTGCAAGTCTGCCACCTCCTCCTCCAACTCTTTTTGAGGTAAATTTTTGGTAGGAACTAGATTATATCATTCAAATACCATTGAATTCAGTGAAGGTCAAGATAATTATAATTTGTGTAGGCCTTTAATTGTACAGCAATGTGTGAGTATATTTAAAGTATTTAAAAGTGATCCTAGATATCATTTCACCCATAATTACTTTATTATGTATGTATCCCTGATGCTTAAGAATTTCTTTTTTTACTATGATAGTAATGTTGCTCCCAATATTATCTAATAGCCAGTATTCGGTTTTCCCCAATGCTGTCAAAAGTTTTTGTTGTTGTTGTTTGAAAGTTATGGTTTTTTGTTGTTGTTGTTGTTTTTTTTTTTTTTTTTAAATTCTGCTTTTTAAAAAAATGCCCTTTTTGGGCAGATGTTTGATCTCCTGGTTGAGATCCTGGTTAGGATGCCAGGCATCCTACATTGGAGCACCTGGGTTCAACTACTGGCTCCAGCTTTTTTTTTTAAGACATTTAATATTTATATTTATATTTGTTTGAAAGGAAGAGTAATAGAGAGAGATAGAAAGATATTCCATCCACTGCTTCACTCCAAATGCCCATAACAGCTGGGCTGGACCAGGCCAGTGCCAGGAGCCAGGAATTCCATCCTTGTCCCCCATGTGTGTGACAAGGATTCAGGTACTTCAGCCATCATCTGCTCCATTCCCGAGTGTGTTAGGAATCTGGATCAGAAGGGGGATACCCAGGATTTGAACCAGGCAATCTGATACTGATTGTGAGTGTCCCAGGTGGCTGCTTAACCCTGTGTGCCACAATGCCCAGGCCAAGTCTGCAGCTCCTGATTCCAGCTTCCTGTTGATGCAGACTCTGGGGAGGCAGAAATGATGGCTTTAAATAAGGCTCCTGCCACTTACGTGGAATATATAGGTTGGATTCTTAACTCCTAACTTCAGCCCTTCATGTTCAGGGCATCTGGGGAGTGAACCAGTGGATGGGAGTGCCTCTCTTTCGCTAAATAAATAGTGTTCTTGGGGCCTATGTTGTGGCATAGAGGGTAAAACTGTCGCCTGCAATGCTGGCATCGCATGTGGATGCTAGTTCAAGTCCAAGCTACTCTACTTTTATTCAGCTCCCTGCTAATGTGGCCTAGATGTGCAAGATGGCCCAAATGCTTGAGCCCCTGTACCCACATGGGAGACCCACATGAACTTTAGGCTCCTGCTTTTGCCTGGTCCAGCCCCAGCTGTTGGTGGCCATTTGGGGAGTGAAGCAGCAGATGGAAGATCTCTCTCTCATTCTCCCTCTGTCTCTAACTCTGCCTTTCAAATAAAGAAAAATCAGTCTTAAAGTACTAGTTCTTTTGTTCACATTAGCTTGTTCTGGTTATTGAAATGGCTATTTGGATGATTATTAAAGTTACACAGTAATTTTATTGGAAAAGTGAAGTAGAAGTAAAAATAAAATCCAAAAAGAGAGGGATATCTCACTTAGTTGCATATACAAGTATAGTTTACTTATGTGCAATTGGCAGTAAGTTCCAGATATTTTCCTCTCAGGTCTTTCATTTTGTCAGCCTTCCTGCTTTTATGCTGAGCCATCTGCCTTATAACATTTGATCCTACAAGAGTCAGATGGAAGTGTCATATTTCAGTCACTCTCTGTGTATGAAAAGGTTGGCAGTGTTTTATCCATGATGCCTTTTGATTACCTTTGTTGTTATTCTTAGTTCGCTGTGGCAAAAAAAGAAAAAAAGTCACAATAAGCAAATAAAACTTTAAGTGCTTTGACAAATACAACATATATATAAATACCTGGTTGTACTTTTTTCCCTTGAACTTCTTAGGAAAATTTTCAAAGTATAAAGAAGATAAGAGTACAATGAATTCCTGTTTGTGTTTATTCATATATACAGTTACTATAAATTATGGAGGTGCTTTTTAGAAGAATAAGGACATGATTTTTTTTTTTTTTTTTTTTTTTTTTGACAGGCAGAGTGGGCAGTGAGAGAGAGACAGAGAGAAAGGTCTTCCTTTTCTGTTGGTTCACCCCCCAAATGGCCGCTACAGCCAGCGCGCCGCGCTGATCCGAAGGCAGGAGCCAGGTGCTTTTCCTGGTCTCCCATGCAGGTGCAGGGCCCAAGCACTTGGACCATCCTCCACTGCACTCCCAGGCCACAGCAGAGAGCTGGCCTGGAAGAGGAGCAACCGGGACAAAATCCGGCGCCCCGACCGAGACTAGAACCCGGTGTGCCAGTGCCACAGGCGGAGGATTAGCCTATTGAGCCGCGGCGCCAGCCTATCTTTTTTTTTTAAGATTTATTTATTTATTTGAGAGATGGAGTTACAGAGAGGGAGAGACTAGAGAGTGGGCTTCCATCCACTGGTTCACTCCTGTAATGGGCACAATGGCTGGAGTTGCACCAGTCTGAAGCCAAGAGCCAGGAGCTTCTTCTGGGTTTCCCACCTGGGTGCAGGGGCCCAAACTCTTGGGCCATCTTCTACTGCTTTCTCAGTCTATAGTAGGGCTGAATTGGAAGTGGAGCAGCCGGAACTTGAATCAGCGCACATAAGGGATGTTGGCACTGCAGGCAGAAGCTTTACCCATTACACCATAGCACTGGCCCCCAGGGATGTCATCTTAAGGACACCACAGTACCTTTATTATGTTAAGAAAGTTCTTTTTTCATAGCACTTAATGTCTAGTTCATAATCAAAATTTTCTGTTGTCCCTAAAGTCATCTTAGAGACTGTGTTCCAGTTTTTGTCTCATTGTTTGCACTTGGGACTATGTACTGCCTTCCCATTAAACTGTAGTTAGGTTTAAGAGCTTGGTTACATTGAGGAAAGAGTACTACCTCACTGATATTCTACAGTTTATTGTATCACATCAGGAAGCACATAATGGCAGGTCCAAGTTTGATCATTTGGTTACTACCACAGATCTCCATCAAAAAGATATATTTTTTCCCTTTTGAATTACCAAGTAATTTGTGCAGTTTTATCTTGGCACTTCCTGTATTTATTCATTGGCTTATTTCTGTTTTAAAAAAGGAAGTGGATTTTCTCATGTCAGTAGGCAAGAACCTTAGCTCTTTTTAGGAAGATAGTATATTGGAGCCGGTACTATGGCATGGTAGGTTAAGCATCTGCCTGCTGTGCTGGCATCCCAAATGAGCACCAGTTCGAATCCCGGCTGCTCCATTTCTAGTCCAGCTCCCTGCTGATAGCCTGGGAAAGCAGAGGAGGATGGCCGAAGTGCTTGGGCCACTACACCTGCATGGGAGACCCAGAGGAGGCTCCTGGCTCCTGGCTCCTGGCTCCTGGCTCCTGGCTTTGAATAGGCCCAGCTCTGGCCATTATGGCCATTTGGGAAGTGAACCAGCAAGTAGAAGACCTTTCTCTGTCTTCCTCTCTTTGTCTGTAACTATGCCTCTTAAATAAATAAATAAATTTTAAAATAAAGATAGTATATTCTTTGTTTTTTCCTCCTTTACTTATTTTCAGACTAAAGGATTGATGTAATAATTCCAATGAAAGCAAATGAGTTTTTCTTTTGTGAATATCACTATGGACTTGTGGGTTTTTATTTATTCAATATTCCATAGTCTGTTATAGTCACTATTATTTTTCTTCTTTCTGCTGTTCATAATATCCGACATTGTGTCCATAGGAGGCTCTTCAAGCTGGCACTATCCACATTATTCCTTGAGCACGGTTTTGTTGTTCAGCCCAGTATATGCCGCAGGCTCAACCTTGGTTCTTTTCAGTGAAGAAGTGGCACTAATTAACTAGTGTCTGGGTGATTTTATTGTTATTTGATTAAAAACCATTTTTTGTTGTTGTTGTTTCTGTAGAAAGAGGTCCATTACTGAAACCTATAAAAGTGCTTTAAAAAGAGTGATGTCTCTAAAGAGCAGTGTTGGGTTGATTGTGAGTAGATAATGTAGAATAGAGAAAAGGATTTTGATTTGGGAAAGGCTAGGTTGCCGGGGGTATTTGGGGCCTGGGGAAGTGCCATATAAAGAACTTGTATCAGGAGTGGACATTTGATTCAGAAGTTAATATTCCACTTGGGATGCTGGGGTTTGAGTCTTGACTCTGCTTCCAATTCTAGCTAATATACACCCTGGGAGTATTAGGTAATGGCTCAAATATTTGGGTCCATGCCACCCAAACCTGGATTGAGTCCTGGGAAAGCAGTGGAAGATGGCCCAAGTGCTTGGCCCCTGCACCCGTGTGGGAGACCTGGAAGAAGTTCCAGGCTCCTGGCTCCAGATTGGCCCATCTCCTGCCATTGTGGCCATTTGTGGAGTGAACCAGCAGATGGAAGACCGCTCTCCCTCTCTCTTTCTAAAGCTTCTCTGCAAATCTGCCTTTCAAATAAATAAATAAATCTTTAGTGAAAACGTCTTTTTAAATAACTTAGAAATTGAGGTGAATAAAAATGGTAGTCAGATTAAAAGGTATCAGGAAGGTGTGTGAAGTACTAGTGAATTTGGTGCTTTTATTACAATTTAAAATAATTCAACTCTAAGGGCCAGTGTTGTGGTGTAACAGGTTAGGACACTGCCTGCAATGCTTGTAACCCATATGAGTGCCGGTTTGAATCCCAGCTGCTCCACTTCTGATTCAGTTCCCTGCTAATGTGCTTTGGAAAAGTAGCAGATGATGGCTCCAAATGCTTGGGCCCCTGCAGCCACATGGGAGACCTGGAAAAAGTAACTGGCTCCTGGCTTTGGTCTGGCCCAGCCCCCAATGTTGCAGCCATTTGGGGAGTGAACCAGAGAAGGTCTCTCTCTGTAGCTCTGCCCTTCAAGAAAAAAAAAAGAAAATTCTACTCTGGAAAAAAAGATTCATTTCCTTCTGAACAGATTTAGCTTATCGTGAATGATAACTAATTGAGTTTGTTTTCTGTTGCTGATAACACAGTACCTCAGATGGAGCAAGTTATAAAGAAAGAGGTTTGTATTAGCTCATGGTTCTGATCCACATAGAGGTTGCTCTACCTGCTGGTGGTCTTGATAGCAGGGTCCTGGAGACAGTGAAGGGCCTCAAGTGGTGAGGACAGGGAGTGCTCCCAAGAGACTAAGCCAAGCTGGTGTTCACAGCAGACCCTCTTTCCACATAACTCATTAACCCAGTATTAGTTGCATGAATGAATTAATCAGCTCCTGAAGGTCCCACCTGGCAGCACTTCTCATTATTTCACAGGATTAAATTTCAACATGAATTTCAGAGCATACAAACCATATTCAAACAGCACTGATTAAAATATCAAACTACGTTTTTGCATTGGATCTAATTTTAAATGAAAATTAATGCCTTTAACTTACTTTTTATATTCCATTTTCCAGAGCATTGATGTAAAAAGAACATCTGCAGTAAAGCCCAGTAGTTCCACCTACCATCATATGTCCACTTTTGTGAGTAGAGAGAAGGACACAAAACAGGTGATTGACTTATTGTTTGTTTGTGCTGTCACTTTGTCATTTCTGTGTTCACTGAATTAAGTTACATCTATGTATGGTGTTCCCAGATCTCAAAATTTGAACAATTCTATTAACCATCCTAGTGCTAACAGTGATCAAAAGTCTTAAATGTACTTTGAATTTTCATGTCAGATATATGATGGTTTAGTGTGAGTTAAATAAGTAGCTGGCAATTTAAATAGATATTTTTAAAATAGCAGATTTTTAAAACTTATAAAATAATGCATTTTCAACTAAGAATGATGAAGATTTTTTTTTTTTTTTTTTTTTTTTTTTTTGCCTGCATCCATAGGTTACTTCTAATGGTGTTAAGTCATTACATTTTCCTTCTTGATAGTTACCAGAAGACCTTTCTCTTCAGTTTCTGGACTTGAAGATTAGATCAGTCATTATAAAGCAGTTTAATAAAAGCAGACCCACAGACAAATTTTGTGTACTGGTTGGAGATTCTTTTTAAATACTTTCAGAGATAGATTTATGATTACACATAATATTAATTATAGTATTTTATTTACTGCTTCATTCCAGCACATGGGCAAAACTATCTTTAAACCTTGGCTTTGAAATGTGACATGTGGGGCCACTGTTGTGGTACAGTGGGTTAAGCCACTGCCTGTGATGCCAGCGTTGCATATGGGCTGCAGTCCAAGTCCTGGATGCTCTGATTCTAGTACACCTCCCTACAGATGTGCATGGGAAGGCAGTGAAGGGTGGTCTGAGTGCTTGGGTCCCTGCCACCCACGTGGGCTTCTGGCTTGTCCTGGCCCCAGTCCTGCCATTGCAGCCATTTGAGAAATGAAACAGCAGATTCCTCCTCTCCCTTTCTGTAACTCCGCCTTTCAAATAAACAGAATAAATCTTCGGAGGAAAAAATGTGACAAGCAGTAGGCTTAGCTTTCAAGATAACAAAATTATCTGAATTTTTATACTCAGCTTTTATCATATGCACAGTAATTCATATGCACAATAATTTAGTGTCTTGCCTGGACTAAAGTGATAAATTAGAGCAGGTATCATAGAAAAAAATACTTTTCTTTTGGCATGTGTGTTTGAGTATTTTTCTTCAGCCTGTTTTTGCAGATGAACCACTTTCATTTGCTCAGTTAACCTTTTTAACATGTAAGACGTGATGATACTTTTGTTTAATTTTTTTTAGAAAGCTTTTATTTAATATATATTTCATAGGTACAGCTATACCCACCCTCCCACCTCCTACTCCTTCTCCCATCCCATTCTTCATTAAGATTCATTTTTAATTATCTTTATATACAGAAGATCTTATTTAATGTTTTGATAAAGTAGTTCCAAATCTCTTATATGTCATAAAATTTGTCTTTGGCTGAAGAAAAATGATGAAAGTGATCTGCTGTAGTGCTACTTAGAGTCAGTAATTCTCTGTGTTTTGTTTGCTTTGTCCCCTCTCCATGCATACAGTCAATTAAATCATGCTTGAAAGTCCTATGTCATGTCTGTTCCCTTATAACAGTTGTATAGCACTTCAGAAAAGTGTATTTTGATCTATAAATGTTTCTCCAACCTGACCCATTATGATTTGCTGTGAGATGCATAAATGTGTTTAGAAAAAGTGAAGCAGAATCAGTTAAAGTCCTAATCAATGTACTGTGCTATCATACTTTGCCTTCTGTCCAGATATCTGATCTACAAGGTGCAGAAGTCTATGAGGGTACTTCCAAAATTCATGGGAAATAAAATTAAAAGATGTTTATTTTGTTACAAAAAAAATTGAAGTCCGTGTATAATTTTTGATGAATTGCATTTTCCATGAACTTTTTGAAAACCATTCATGTTCGTAGATTTCACATTTTTTGCAACAAAACAAACTTCTAATTTTTCTTTTCATTAACTTTTCCCATTGCCCTTGTATTTAATAATATCACCATTCTCTGTACTGCAGATTATAAATAATTTCGAAAAGTTTTTCAGTATGTTTTTCTAAAAACTTCTTTGTGACTAGGATTCACAGTTTTTGTGAATTTTGCATATATTTTATCTTCAGCTACAGCAAATGGAACCTAATATTTCACCCAGCTTTTGTTTAAAATTTCAATTCATACAAATCTACAGGGGATTCTTTCTAAAGCATTTTTAAATGTTATTTTGAAGTTTAAGTAAGAAATTAGGGTCCCTAATTTTTCTCTATGTCTTCATATGTTTCCTGTGCTTATTATGTATTAATTAGCAATGAATTCATCATGAATAAAGGTAAATGTTTATCATGCTATTTTGTTATGTACTATTTTGAAGTTTTTCCTACCCTTAAAATTTTAGTTTACCAAAATTGGCATTCTGTATTTAATTCATAATTAAGAGATATGAAGAATGATTAAACAGTTTTTTCTCAAAAACCTTATTGCTTAAATGGAAAGAAATATTGCTCTTAAAGGTTATTTTGTTCCATAGATTATAATTTTAATTTAACTTTTTTTTTGTTCTGAGTAATACTATTTAGATTTGCATAAATATTTATTAGCTCAAAGGGGATATGTTATTTTAATAAACTTGTTTAGCCATGTAAAATTAATAGCTTTCATGATCTTTATTATTGCAACTAGCAGAATTTCAACAAGTAAGATGTATCAAAATTTCTACTCCTGGTTACATTTAGAAAGTATATATTTGAAAGTGAATGTTCACATAATATAAGTATATACCTGGGTTGTATGGCCCTTCTTTTTTGTGTTATTATGCTAAATTAATGAGATATAATGACTGATTATACAATGGCATAATCATTGGCTATGCACAAAATCTAGGAAACCAGAAATTATATTAAAGTTGGTATTTTGGCCATGCTGAGACTAAATCCAGGCAACAAATGTTGGCTAAAAACCAAAGACAAATTTCAGTTTCCTTAATGATGTTATATGTATATGTATTTTAACTACCATCTTTGAGGATGCTCACCTTTCAACCTCATGTTAATGGAATTTCTTTACTTAAAAAAAGCAATTGAAGAATGTGTTTTGATGATAGCCTTATCTAATTTGAAGGAATAGGTTGTAAAACTTTATACTAACAATTAGATCCATTTTATAGACAGATATTGATCAATTATTGGCATTTAAATATATGACTCTTCTTACCATTTAATTTTGAAAATAGAAAACATGATTTTTAAGTTTTTTTTAAAAAGCTATTTCTTTGTTTCACACTTTTGAAAAAAAATTGTCTAAAATGTTTTTGATTGACTGCTAGCCAGATGCTCATTTGGCTGCTGAGGAAGAAGCTAAAAGATTGGACGAACTACAAAAACAGGCAGCACAAGAGAAAATGGAACAGTATGAAAAGGCACATGTACGAGGTTTCCAAGCTATGCAAAAGATCCACTTGGCTCAAGTAAGACTTAAGTTATACCTATTGACCACTATTGCCTGACTTACTGATAGCACTGCAGAATCGATTAGTGGATAAGCTCAGAGTAGGGGTTAACATAGTCTCTAATTCATATGATTTCAAATTTCCAACTTCCTTTGTCCTCTTTTTTTGTTTGACAGGCAGAGTTAGTGAGAGAGAGAGAGAGACAGAAAGGTCTTCCTTTTCTGTTGGTTCACCCCTCAATGGCTGCTGCGGCCGGCGTACCGCGCTGATCAGGAGCCAAGTGCTTCTCCTGGTCTCCCATGCGGGTGCAGGGCCCAAGGACCTGGGCTATCCTCCACTGCACTCCCAGGCCACAGCAGAGAGCTGGACTGGAAGAGGAGCAACCGGGACAGAATCCGGCGCCCCGACCGGGACTAGAACCCGATGTGCTGGTGCTGCAGGCAGAGGATTAGCCTATTGAGCCACGGCACCGGCCCCTTTGTCCTCTTAATTCAAGTTCAGGTTAGGTTTAGTTTTTCTCTCAGTATATCACTGTTCTAGAACTTTTGCTGGCAGGCATTTGGTTCAGCAGCTTAAGTTGCTGCTATGGTCACTGACATCCTATATTGGAGTGCCTCATTCATGTTCATGCTACTCTACTTCCAGTCCAGCTTCCTGCTAATGCACATCCCCAGGAGGCAGAAGTTGATAGCTCAAGTGATTGGGTTCCTGCCACAGAGCTAGGAGACCTGGATAGAGTTTCAGACTCCTGACTTTAGCCTGACTGAGCCCTGGCTGTTTCAGGCGTTAGGAATGTGAACCAGAAGATGAAAGATCTCTGTTTATCTCTGGGTCTTTCTCTCTCTCTCTTTCTTTGCCTTTAAAATAAAATGAGTAGGGGCCAGCATTGTGGCTCAGTGGGTTAAAGCCATGGCCTGCAGGACCGGCATCCTGTGTGGGCATGGGTTTGTGTCCCAGCTGCTCTACTTCCTATCTAGCTCCCTGCTGGTATGCCTGGGAGGGCAGTGGAGGATGGTCCAAGTCCTTGAGCCCCTGTACCCATGTAGGAGACCTGGAGGAAGTGCCTGGCTTCTAGCCTTGGCCTAGCCCAGTCCTGGCTGTTGCAGCCATTTGGGGAGCGAACCAGTGGATGGAAGATCTCTGTCTATCCTCTCTGTGATTCTGCTTTTCAAATGAATAAATAAATCTTTTAGGAAAAAATTGGTAAACAAATGAAAACTTTTACTAATGGATTTATTAAATGTTTAAAGTTTTACTAGTCCAAAAATAGTCTGAGAAGAAATTAATCATTTTTCTAATTATTTGAATTGCAGTTGTACTGTATAAATTGAGAATCCAGTTCATTATTTAGCAAATCACTTACTGACTTAGCAGAATATCTATTTGAAAGTAAAAGCATATTCTTGCTATCAAGGAGCTTTGAAAAAGTGACTCACTTTTTATGTAGTTTTATCAATTCTGTCATGCTTATTGTTCGGTTGGTGTTAATTCTTCAAACATAACATAAAAAGGATTTTTCTCATTAAAAGTCTGTTTTTTTCTGAATTTGACTACTGCATTTGGATATTTTAAACATCCACCTTAGGAACAAATCTTTAAGTATTTCTCTGGGAATTAAATCCTTGTCTTAAGAAAGCTTGAAGTTTGAACTAAATTATACCTTCTCCCTTCAGTTTTTGGCTTTTGAAAACTGGGAGTAAATTATAATTAAAATAACAGTATCAGAATTATTATTAGTAATTCTCCTCATCTAAAGCTTATACCTGCAAAATGGAAAAAAAAAAAAACAAAACACATGAAAAGCAGTTGAACACATTATTCCGCAAGTGAGAGTGTTTAGAAAGTAGGCTCCACAGTCAGTGTGCTTGAACTTTCCTCAGTTCTTCACTGCTTAGTTGTTTGATCTCAGCACATTAACCTCTCCAAACTGTTTCATCATCTGTTTCATGAGGATTAAATGAGTGTATTAAAGCCCTTAGGAATATGCCCTCAGGGCTGGCCTTGTGGCATAACAAGTTAAGCCTCCGTTTGTGACCTTGGCATCCCATTGTTGGATTAGTGCTAATTCTTTAAACATTATATTCTCTGTACGAATGATCATCAAAAACCATGCTGTCTTATTGTAATAGAGTTTCCTTTTCCCTCACTGAACCCTTTTGCTGCAGATCCTATTGTGGCCTTGAACCTTACCTCCTGCTAGTGAATATTCTAACTTGTCTTGGCCCTACCTGCCTCTCCAACTTTTTCTTTTTTCCCTTAATCGCTCTTGCCCTCCGTGCCCTAGCTATAAAGAACAGTGTGATAGTCTCTGAATACCCCATGTCTTCAGCTCCACACCTTTGTTCTGCAGTTGTTCTTTCTCCTTCTTCACCCACTCCTCCTTCACCCACTTTATCTGGCTGAAGCCTCATCTCAAAGGATGAGAG